>NC_133664.1:5527887-6239439 GCF_037893015.1 Macrotis lagotis
ACAGGTGAAATTCCCTAATTCAGAAAAAGAGGTATTCCACTCCCTAGGAGTGTCTGTAAAGAAACAAAGAGCATGGCAACAATAACTGACTGACCAGCACAGGCCACTTTTCAGATACGATATATAGGTTGCTTGAGCTGTATAATGGGAGAAAACTTCTTGTATCAATCTTTGGATTTGACCAGCTTTCTGGTCAGCATAACCTAGGTCTCTAAACAGCAGGTAGAGGTGGTCTAGTTTCCCAGGCTTGAAGAGCTAGGTTCAAAGAATACAATAGCTATCCCAACTTAAAATTATCAAAATTTTTCATTAAAGAAATGCTCTCACTTTATAATATGATTTAAGGTCTGATACTACTGAATCTGTCTCCTTTCCTTCTTTCTTTGCCTTTGAAGTTTCTGACCCTTTGCTATTCCAAATAAACTTTATTATTTTTTCTAACTCAATAAGAATTTTTCTTAGGAATTCGAGATGGAATTACACAAATAGATTAGTTAGGTAAAATTATCTTTTTTTTTATTATATTGGTTTTACCTACCCATGAAGAATAAATACTTCAATAATTTAGACCTTACTTTATTTGTAAAAAAAGTATTTTATGTTTATGTTCATATAGTTCCTGTGTCTGTTTTAGCAGGTATATTCCCAGGTATTTTAATACTAATTATTTAAATGGTCTAAAACAATTTTGAATATAGTTACTCTATTTTTCTCTTTTGATTAAATCTAATTTAGCTCCTCTCCCTGTTCCTCATGCAAAGACCTCCATTTACTGTCTCCAGACCATTCTTCAACCTCCCTGCCTGGGAAGTTACTGCCTTCTCACCTCCATCTTATTGTATCCCCCCTCTTTTTCAAGAGAAAGCTCAAGTACCATCTTCTTCATGGAACCTTTATTGATGCTCTAAGTACTCAGGACTTTTTTCCTTCTCAAACTGCTTTATATTCTGTCTGTCTGTCTGTCTGACTGTGTCATATATAAGGGAAGATGGTTTGAGATGTTTTCATTTCATATAATAATAGCCCTTTCATCATTTTCCCTACTTCTCAGTCATTCCTCAAAATGCCTTCCATCTTTCATAGCCATGGGTGTGGATCCATCTTCTTACAAATTTAAACTTTCATGCAATTGCTTCTTCCTTTAATAGGTAATCATGGAGTCCTGGAGCTGTGGGGAACTACATATCACTGCAATGATCACCTTTGCAGATAGGTGAATAGATGACTCCTTCCTACATGTCTGATCTTGAACAAGACAATACATGAGGGGCTAGAGAGAGAAATGTACCCTGAACAGGGGCATTAAGACTAAAAGAAAAAAATAGGTGAGGAATTTTGAAGGAATTTCTAAGAGAATCCAGATGAGAGGGAGATCAAGTATGTCTGAGATCTTTCTAAAATTGAGGCCTCAGGGAGCTTAGAACCAATATAAAAAGAAGACCCCCCCAAGGTGGAGTTTCCTTCAAGGTGGAAATGTATCAAGGGAAAGATTCCAGAGAGAGATGAGTGAAGTATGGCTGAATATTTACTCTAAGTAAATACTGAATGTCCAGGCTCAGGATATGAGCACGGGTATATCCCAGAGTCTCATTCATATATGACATGGAAGAATTTTCTGCCTCCAACTGCTCTGCTTCTTCTTCCCCCTTTCAAGCCAGTTTCTACAACATCATTTATTCTTGCATGAGATATGTACAAAGAAGCAAGGTTAGTGGTTATAGAACTCTTAATAACAAATCTGTTTAGGATTTATTTTTAGAACTTTGAAAAGTCCTCCTTAAATGGATTCAAAATACCACTATTCTTCTACTTCTGAGTTGTAGGGTTCAGTCCAAGCCACCATATTGTCACACTTGTCCTAAGGAGAAAAGGCTCTCTCCTGGAAAGTCCTGGACTTATTGGATATAAGTTTGAGCCAGCTTCTCATGATTGCAACAAGTCACTTCATTACTCTGGGCCTCAGTTTCCTCCTCTAAAATGCTATGGCTTTGATTGTCTTTGAGTTACCTTCCATCTACTAATCTATGATTTGATGAACTTGTGACCTCTCCATTCCCTTCTTATAACTCTAAATGTCATGTGGAGATGCTAGGAGAGGAAAAGTGATAATCGAAGTCATTATTTTTCCAAATCGGAATGTATAACCCAGTATCTTTCCCACTTATGCCTGCCGATGAAACAAATGAAAACATTGAGGGAGTTAAAGAGTAGGGAGCATTACTGGTAAAGTGAAGAAATAAATAAATAGCAAAACTATTTGAAAATCCCCAAACTACAGCAATGACAAGGTGTGACAGGGAAAGATGGCCTAATTTCTTAGAAATAAGCTTGAAATTTCCCCTGTAATCAGAAATGCAGAGCTGACACCATGTCATTTAATCCCCGTTAATTTGTCAAACTGTCAGTATTCTGTCAATGTTTTCAGCTCCAACATGCATGAAGATGAGCACGTCTGACAGGATTGGGGAGGGAGAGGAGCAAAGAAGTGGGGAGGGAGTGGGAATTGCTACTCTTTACAATTCCATGTAAGGCCTGGAGCTCCCGAAATCACATTTCACACTAAGCAGCAGGTCACACCAAAGACTTGGTACTCCAAAGGAAAGATGTTGGAAGAGGGTATTGATAAAGTGAAAAGGAATTCTAAGCTATTGATGAGGGCAAATTCAGGGCCTGAATGATCTCTGATCACCCCTCTGAAAGCACCACGATATTCCCAGCATATCTGCATCCTCCAGGATAGAAGGAGAGAGACTTCTCATCCCATGTGACTTTCCTAGCTCCGTTATTTGTTTTCTTGGCTGTTTGAGGTCAGTGGATTCAAGGTCTTTTTACCACCCACTGCTCAATCAGGACAAATAGTTCAGTGGAGCCAGGACAGCCGTGGAGTCCTCTCCATGCATCATTGGGAAAAAAAGAGAGCAGCTGAAGTGAGATTAATATGGTCATTAAAAAGGCCCTGGTACTACCCAGCAAGAGGCAGTGTGGCTTGGCATGAGGAAGATCTAGGCCTAAGCCCCACCTCTGATCTGTACTGGCTGCGAGACCCTGGGCAGTAATGTAATCCCTCAGTCACTCAGGTAAATCTCTAAGATAAGAAATTTCAGAGAGCACTAAGTATATCACAATTAAGAGTCCAGTTTGGCCCCTACTCCATCCCTACCCCCTGCTTTTTTTTATTACACTTTGCAATGAGGGCTCAAGTCAGTCTCCTCGAGGATAGTGACTGTTCCATGTTCACCTTCGAGTCCCCAGAACCTAGCCCAGGGTCTGGTCTCTAGGGGGCAGCTCATTAAGTACATTTGAATGAACTGACCAACTGCACCCCCAAATAGTGAGGAAAGTAGCATCTATATTTTAGGGGATGACTACCTCTCCTGAACATTTCTTTAGAGGGGCTGGGGTGGGGCAAGGTTATGGACTGCAGAGCAACCTCTGATGGGGGTAGTGGTGATGAAGAGATGGCACAGGGACCCAAGGTCACCACCTGGAGAGTGATGGATGTTGGCTTTCCCTCCTACTACTCTATGGTGTGACAGACTGTCTGCTGTAGATGCCTCCACATCATTCATCTCAGGGGCTGTAACATAGTAAAGCTAGAATTTGGTTTTAAGGAGGGTAGATGTTTGTGTGTGTGAGTGTATCTGCACTCACACGTCCATTTGTGTATGTGTGCTATATGAAAGTGAGCGCCACTGACATGTCAGGATTGCTTCTCCATGACCCTCCTCCAGAAGCCCACAGTAGCCCAGCTCTGTTTGGTCTGAGTCCCCCAACACTCCAGGAAACACGTTTTTAGGGACATAAGAGTTCACGGTGGCCTTTGCGATCTCCATTCATCCACTCTGCATTCTGAAAATGGGCCCGGCTTCTGCTTCCACATGAGAACGTCCCTCACAAAGTGGGAAGGGGGGCCCTCCAAGCCTTCCTCTGGCACTTCTGACTGTGATATCGGGCTCTTCTCAGGACCTCTTGGGGCTCAGCTCCCTTCTCTGTGAAGATGGGATTAAGACTGTGAAATCCCAAGCTCTGTCTTCTGGTGAGGATTCTACGGATTCATCACACTAAAGTGCTTCTAAAAACTACAGGGACCTCTGACAAGATCTGTCACTTCCTGGGGCTGGGGTGGGGTGGAGAGCAGTCTCCAGAGGGGTTTCTTTCTTCCACGATCAGTCTAGTCTGAGGATCTCTTATTCTGGAGGTGCCAGGTCTTCCATGTTCCCGGTAGGGAGGCCTAATTTCAGCAGAACTCTCATGCCACCTGGTGGGAAAAGAAACTAAAAGCTCCCATTTCTTACAACTACAAGGGTACTATTTATTATCTTATCTGTGACCTAGATTTATTGAGAGCCAGGAGGACATAATGGTTAGAGTCTGGCCTTGGCAACAAGAAGGCCTGACCTGTAACTTGTGGGCAGAGTTCCCCTTTTCAGTCTTGTTCAAATTTTCTAAGACAGAAAAATTCACTTCTTCCTCTCCAGCTTTCTGAAGACTTACCTTTCCTCCTCCCTCCTTCTCTCTGCTCTGGAACATTGGACCATGAGCACAGAAATGTTTGCTCCTCTGTGGTGGAGGAGTGATGGCAATTTGTTGTCTTCTGGGCCCCCCTCTGTCTTTGTAAACTGTCTGAGCTAAGGACCTTTCTGTAGCCACCAACCGAGTCCCCTAGGTGTCATGTCTATCCCATTAGAATATAATCTTCTGGAGAAGGGCCTGGCTTTGCTTTTCTATTTATATACATCAATCAGTTAATGGAATAGATATGTATACATTGAGTCATGGATTGAACCATGAATCAGGACGACTGGAGATGGTCCTGAATGAGAGGCAATTAAGTGCAATGAGAGCATTAAATGACTTGCCCAAAGTCACACA
The DNA here is from genome assembly GCF_037893015.1 of Macrotis lagotis. Taxonomy (NCBI): domain Eukaryota; kingdom Metazoa; phylum Chordata; class Mammalia; order Peramelemorphia; family Peramelidae; genus Macrotis; species Macrotis lagotis. Next base: position 5,532,760 of record NC_133664.1, read on the forward strand.
GCTAGAAAGCGTCAAGTGTCTGAGGTCAAATTTGAACTCAGGTCCTCCTGACTCCAAGGCCAGTGCTCTATTCACTGGGCCACCTAGCTGCACAATATATAATATATATATATATATATATATACATGCATATATATATATATATATATGTATATGTGTGTGTGTGTGTGTATGTAAATAAATTTTCGTCATTTCACTTTATCAAGGCAGGGCATTTCCACACTGGCTGTTCTCACAATGATGAATTTGGGTCCAGATGTCCCCCTCCTCCAAATTCCTTCATTAAATATTCAAATCTGTATTAAAAAACTTTAGTGGGGATAACAAAGGAGCAATGCATTCATACTATATGAGTGCTTTTTCTTTTCCTAAAGGAAAAACTCTATGTTTTGGGGTAAATGAAATATAGTTCAGAATCCGATATGATGGAGTACAATTATGCAGCCAAACTGAGGATCCCATCAATCTAAGTAGTCTCAGTTTGACTTTCAGACTCTGGGCATCAGAATGATAGTCAGAATACTGTTGCTCTGGTCCTAGCTTGCTATGTGACAATGGACATATTCCATGACCTCTCAGTTTCCTTCTTTGTAAAATAAAGTCTATTGAGAGCTGCTGAGATACCAACCTATTAAGCTTCTACCTCTTCCTCTTATTTTCTAGAAGTCATTGCTGGTCCTTCCTTCTCAAAGAGGACAGGATAGTAGGAAAGTGATGACACGTCATGCAAGTGAACTGGATTTATGTGAGAGAGGGCTGTGCAAAGTCACCAGCCCCAGTCCCTCCTCAGGAACCATCTGCGTCAGATACAAATGAGTAAATTTGGAGATTATCCCTGGATGCAGTGGGAGACCTTGACCTTTTAAATCTAAGGTCTTTCCCTGGTATCAGTGAAAGGTTATACTTTCTCTCAAGGGAGACCCATCCAAGAGTGACTTGGGGTTGTCAGGACCATGGCCATCTCCCGCCTGCATTGGAGAGAGGACACTTGAGAAAGAAAGCAGCAAGAGAAAGTTGGGAGCAGGGAGACTGGAACTCTGGAAAGGGAAGTCTCTCACCTAGCCCCAGACTTGGATCTGTGGGTGGCCAAAGAAAGGGTGTTCTCTAGGCTCATTTTGTTTGTTTGTTGTGATCCAGGAACTCTTATGTCCCTCACAGAATCACTGAATCAGATTGGTGGAAGAGATTTCAGTGGCCATCTAGTCTGACCTCTGATCAGAAAGGAATTTTCAGTACAATACATTCCACAGGTGAACATTCAGTCAAAGACTGCTCATGGAGGAGACTTCCTCTCAAGTTTGGGGCAGCTCTGTATTGGTAGGGAGGGTTGTTGCTGCTTCTCCTGGCATCGCGGCTTTTTATCTGGCAAGTCTGGGCAACTAGGTGGTCCAGTGGATTGATTGGTCCTTGTCCTTCCTTACTGAGGAAGAGCAAAACAACACAGTGGATAGAGTGTTGCTCGAGTAAGAAGAGCGTTTGAAGCTGGTCTCAGATGCTTGCTAGCTGTCTGATCCTAGATAAGTCATTTCACTCCTGTCTGCCTCCGTTTCTTTATAAAATGGAAATAATGGCATCGGCATCACAGTGTTGTGATAAGATCAGATAAGAAAACAGACGTGAAGTATTTTGCAGCTTTAAAGTGATCTCTTTAAGGTGTTAGTATCATTATCCTATTTCTTCATTCCATTGCTCCGGGTTCTACCTTCTGGGGACCAGACAGAACCAGCCTAATTATGTGACAGCCCATTCAGTACTTGAAAGGAGCTGTCATGTCCCTAGTCTTTCTTAACACAACTCCAAAGTATGCTAGGTTTGGGGGCTCTCCCGTCTCCCACTGCTCACTGAACATTCTGTTCCCTAAGATCTCTAGACTTTAAAACAAGCAAAAAAATCTGCCAGGAGGCAGAGGGAAGGAAGTTATGGAGGAAGGCCTGGGCAAAGACCTGGAGATGGGAGAGGCAGTGAGTGCTGTGAAACAAAGGAATGGAGAGACAGGACAGTGTGGCCGAATTAAACACCTCAAGGAGGTGGCCAGCTGAGGTCTAAAACCAGGTCTGGCTCCAATAGTGTATGTTCTGGAAACCAATGGTAGGATTTTAGACTTTAGGTTTTGGACTTTAGATTTGACTTGAGATGCAGAAATGGGTCTTGGAGACCATCTTGATGATCATGGTTTGCTAGGAAGGGGATTTTAACCTTGTTCTTCTGGCCTTCACAGACAGAACAAGGAGCAGGGAAAATACCAAGGAGGCAACTTAATTGTGATATGAGGAGAAAGTTCCTGCTAATTAACATCACCCCAGAGTGGTGTGAGCTACCTGGGGAGGTTGGAGGTCCCATCCACCAAAGGTTCCAAATAAAGCCTGGGTCGTCCCTTGAGAGCCACAGAGGGAGGGTATGTTTCCTCAAGTACCATGCCAGGTTAAGATGCCTTAGCCTTCTCTCTGTTAATGTAAGATGAGAGCACCGTAGATCTAAACCTGAAAGGGACTTGAGATGTCATCCAGTTCATTTGACAAAAGAGGAAATTGAGGCCCAGAGGAGGTCAATCTTAGAAATAGCTGCAGACCTGAGATCTGAACCCAGAATCTCAAGTTCTATTCTAGGATTGTTCTTTCTAACCTGTCCTGAATAAGAAAAATAAGCTTAGAATTCTGGAGCGAGCTTTAAAATGCCGTGTATTTAAAATGGTTTTGCCTTTTTTGAAACCCAAAGCAATTCCCAGTAGCCACTTGGCGCTCCAGCGCTTCGAGACCATGGCCACCAGAGGGCGAGCTTGGCCAATGAATGGTGACAGATGCCGCTCAGCATCAGCACCCTTCCTTCTCATCGCACCCTTCCCTCTCATCGCGCCCTTGTTTACCCAAGCAGGGCCGAGCATTTCTTCATTCTGTGTGGATGTGGGAGAAGGAGAAAGCCTCCCCGACGGGCTCCGCAAGTCCCATCCACTGGAGGGCCTTTTCTGTCCCTGTCTGCTCTAGGAAGGAAAGAGACAGAGGATGCCAAGGCTCGGAGAGCTGGGCGGGCAGGGCCAGTGGGCTGAGCCAGATGACCTGGGATCAAAGTTGGACTCCGCTGATCTGTACAATCCCTGTGTGACTTATGGGCCCCAGCTTGGTCCTGTGTCCAAATCAAAGAGGTTGAAGTGGATGGTACCAGGCCACCCAGGTACCAGATAGGCCAGAATCTGATATTCTGGTCCTATGATCCTGGCCCTCGCTTTCTCCGGCTTTGGTACCATACACAGTGACCTAGTGGATCCAAACTTCACGGTGAGTTGCCCCGCAGTTATGCAGAAGTATGAGGTGCAAGAGTCACAGTTATGAAGGACAGACTATACAAAAGCTTGGAGGCAGAGATAGCATGTCATAGGAAGGGAACAGCAGAAAGGGTCACATCTGTGCTTTAGGAACCAGTTTGCCAGCTCAAAGCATAAAATTCCCTCTCTTAATTTTGGCAGTCCAGGTCTGAGTGTAATGACCTAATCTAGCACCCCTGCCTTCTTTTCTGTGACTCTTGTCAAATTTGGGATGTTGTCTACTGTGTGTTTGTTAATTCATTGGACCTTCACTGCCCCTCTCCTCATCTCTGCTTTCAGAATACTTCTCCTTTTACAAGGCTCAACTACTATGGTTCTTTTGGGGAGCGTCCTCAGATTCTCCACCATCCCTGCTCACATTCTCTGTGAGAGCAGAACCTGGATCTCTCCCTCAGACCGGCCCCATCACTCACTCTCTGTCCTGTTTCTCACCCCATAAAATGGAGATTTGCTTTTAAATCCTCTTATATGCTAATGGATTTATGATTTTCTTGATTTGAAAATTTAGATTAAAACCTGTCCCTACCTGACTATACTATAGGACGTTTGTCCATAGGCTCTTATAATTCCATCCAAGGAGCTTAATCTATACACTGGAGACTCAATTGTGTTTAGTTTCTAAAAGGTGAAGGTGAGATAGTTAAAGTAGCTTCCACAAGGTCAGAGGCCCAATAAGTTATTGTTGGAGACTTGACTAGATGTTGGGCCTCTGGACTCCCTGCCTATCCCTGAGTTGTGGATCCTTTCCAGTATCATCTACATGTTACATGGATAGCAAAGATACATGCACATTATTCATTGCCCCAATCAGGGTGATTGACACAGCTTTTTTTTTGTCATGGATTCATAATTCTAAATCAACATTTTCCATTTGACATCATTTCTTTAATATACTGATTTTAGTTTTTATTTTCAGTTCCAAATTATCTCCCACTTTTTACCCTTTCTCCTACCCATAGAGGTGAGAAACCTGTTATGCATTTTACATATGAAGTCACGCAAAATATATTTTTATATTATATTTAAAAACAAGAAAAAAATGAAAAATGAAAAAATCTGCTTCCATTTGCAGAGTCCATTAATTCTCTTTCTGAATGTGGGCAGCATTTTTCCTCATGAGTCCTTTGGAATTATCATTGATTATTTTATTGATCAGAGTAGCTAACATTTTTCTAGTTGATTATTATTACAATTATTACAATTTATTACAATTACAATTATTACGATGTTACTATCACCACTTACAATGTTCTGCTCACTTCACTTTGCATCAGTCCATGTCTTCTCATGTGTCTACAGCACAACATTGATCCACTACCATCATATCGTAATTTGTTCAGTCATTCCTCAATTGATGGGCATCTCTTCCATTTCTAATTCTTTGCCACCACAAGACAACTGCCACAATTAATTTTTCTGTACATAAATCTCTTTTTGATCTCTTTGGAATTTAGGTCTAGTAATGGTATTTCTGGGTCAAACAGTATGCACAGTTCTATATCCCTTTGGGCATCGCTCTAAATTCTCCTCTCGAATAGTTGGCCCAGACTGCAATTTCACCATCAGTGTGGTAGCGTCCTTGTCTTTCCGCATTCCATCCAGTGTTTGTCATTTTTCCTTTTCTCTCACATTAGCCAGTCTTCTTGTTGTGAAGTGGTGCTTCAGAGTTGCTTGAATTAGCCTTTCTTTAATCAATTTTTTTGGTGATTATTGCTAATTTTGATGTCTTTTTTTTTTCTGAAAACTGTCTTTTCTTATCCTTGGACTACTTATCAATTTCAGCAGACTTGTGACTCTTTTTTGTAGATACTGAGATGACAAATTCCCTATAAAAAGAGATATTTACAATGTAAATCAGAATGGAACCATAATATGGTATTCTGATACCTTGTTCTTCTGACATAATAGTAGAAAAATCAGGGAAAGATGATAATACCCAGCTGAATTTGGGTCAAATGGGTAACCTGAGTGCTGGTTAACTGACAATGAAAAGTCTTGTGAAACTAGGCACCCTGGGTTCCATAATTGTCCCCATGCTATGATTTTCTTTGAGGGACATGGAAGTGGCTCAGTGTACCTTAAAGCTTGGCTAAAAAAGTATGAAGTCTGGTACAGTATGCCAACTTGCAAAGTTTTTAGTGCATCCCAGGAACAGACTACTCCTGGCAGCCAAAGATTGGCCTGGAATAGATAGAAGCAAATCATAACATTGTAGATGCTCTTTGGCCTTGACAACAAAGGGAGCAAAACTACCATAATGACTGAGAGTCCTAACCCTCAATAGCATATAACAAACTTAAACACTCATAGATTATGACTGTGCTGGCCAAGGACCTTGATAAACTATCATTTAAAGACAAAGCAACAATGACAATCACTGCCTTCAAGCTGGAACTACAACTGCCCAATAGCATGATTTATTTTTTTTGGAGGGGGATCAGAAGAGATTGGGTGATTCTTACAGTGAATGTCAACAAAGTGAAATCAATAATATCTTAAAAGAGAGAAAACGATAGCACCACTGTGAGCATTAATTAGTTCATTGACTGATTATTGCACAAGTCAGCATCAGAATAGAAATCAAACAAAACTAGTTCATATAATTTGACGTTGTACCCCTGAAAGTAATATCAAAGACATGATACCCAAGAATTCTTTTAAACAGAACAGATTAAAATTATCACTCCTTCACAAAGTCAAACCCACAGTGCCTTGACAAAAGTCATGTGGATTTATGATCAGACTGCTATCAGAGAGAGATACAGTCATAGACAAGTCAGAGAGAAAGAGAAAAACACAATGACCAAAAGAAGCAGATGGCAAGAGCAATGTACAGACAAAAACAAGAAAGCACATGTGATAATACAGAAAGGACCTCAAAGAAGTTGAAGGATTGGAGGGAAAAAACCTGACCACTCTTCCCTCCAAAAATGAGGATAAAGAGTGAGTTGGAGGATTGAGTTTGTGTTCCGATAATCTGGGTTCATTTCCAGTCCAATCTCTTACTGACTATGTGGATTCCCATTTCTTCATCCATTATGTTAGAGGTAATGAACTTGATCATCTTATAGGTTCCTTAGAGTTCTAGGTCTGTGTTCTATGAAACCCCCAAACTGCATATTTTAAAGCTCTGCCAGTTACTTCAAATACAGTTCAGTGATAGGGGATTATTTTTCTTGTTATGGTCTCTATGTCTGTTTCCCAGATCCTCTTGCAGCAACATCATACTTCCCATATTTAAAGTTCTGTGACAGCTCATAGGACTGGGAGCAGCTGGAGACCCAATCTGGTGGCAGAGACTGTTATTGTAACTTTGTCTTTGAAAGGTAGTTCACTGAGATCCCACATTCTAAACAGAAAGATTCCCTGTAGATACTGAGTCTCTGAGATTTTTTTTTAGTTTTGTTTTTTTGCAAGGCAATGAGGTTAAGTGACTTTCCCAAGGTCACATAGCTAGGTATTTATTTCTACATTTTCTTAAATGTAGATGATGTAGGGCTTTCTGAATTGAACTGTGGAAAGCTATAGAAGCACATTGATGAGAAAAATGACCTATCAAAAGATCTTCCCCTTCCCCTTCCCCATTCAAAAAGTCAAATGGATGAAGCATACTATTTTTTTTCCAGAATACAGCATATAGCTAGAGAGGTAACTCATTGAATTAGTTCACTAATCTGTTGTTTCTAGAATTGGACTGGAGGAAGAGAGTTAACTGAATTGCCCTAACCCACTGCTTTCAGGACTCTCAAACTGTTCTGTGACATAAAAACTCATTTTTTGATACCCATATTAAAATATACAAGTCATGATTTCATTATTTTTAAAAAATAAAAAAATGGTAGCTGAGTCCAAAGTTAGTGGAAATATCCATGATGTGTGTGAGAGATTTTGTCAGTGATGATTCTCATCAAAGAAGTGGCATAAATGGTCCCATCAAGCATCTCTAGGACCAGAAATCATGTGTTCTACGCATGCCTTGAGACTCAGGAACAATGTAAGGAAAGGTTGGTGCATTAATAGCCACTGGATATTTAAAAAAATCAAAAACCCTTAACCCCTTGACTAGATTTGAGGCAGGGTATTTTCAAATGAGTCTAGGAAAAATTTTCAGAGGCAAAGTATAAGTGGTTGGGTTCTGCAGGGGTAGGAGGTGAATCCACATGGCTCAGGACATTAGTTTGCCAGAGTATTTTTTTTTTTTAGATTTTTCAAGGCAATAGGGTTAAGTGGCTTGCCCAAGGCCACACAGCTAGGTAATTATTAAGTGTCTGAGGTCAGATTTGAACCCAGGTACTCCTGACTCCAAGGCTGGTGCTCTATCCACTGTGCCACCTAGCCACCCCCATTTTGCTAGAGTATTAATAAAAGTCCATATTAGTTAGAAGCCTCCACCACATGAATCAGACAATTGCCAGTTAGAGAACTGACTTCCCATTGTGATGTATTGGCAAGGTCCAGTTGGCACAGGAGACATTCTGTACCCATGTTGACAAAGAATTCTTAGTCCCTCTTTCAGAGATATTGTGAAGATAGAAGATATGATTTGTTTTTCTTAGAGTTTACAATATTTCAAAAAAAAAATGCTAAGTCAATTGTCCTATTGATCATTCTTGTTTTCAGGGTATCCTTTAAATTAGAAATGTGTGTTTGTTTTACAGTCATTCATTCAAGAAGCTCAAGTTTAGTATGGGCCTTGGGAAGCCAATGGGCAGATCCATGAGAATGAAGAAGCTATCACATCTGCCAACACATTTTGAGCATTCACTCCCATGTGTGATAAAAGTACAGAGAGCTTAGGAGAAGACGTCAAGAGATTTTGGCTAACGGATTTCTTTGTTTGGAAACACGATTGTCTACTTCAAATTTAACACAACACAGAAATGAATATTTATTAAACACCTACAGTGCAAAGGAGTAGTTGTAGTTGATTGGCAGAGCTAGAATCCAGATAGCAATGGGTTGTGAAGGGTTCAAAGAAGAGGTAATGGAGGAAACCAGAACTTCTCTAGGAGTTTGAAGGAGATTGATTTTGAAGGAGAAAAGGGCTAAGGGGTGAGAGTTTTCGGGGATGGCAGAATATTAATGAAATATTCTTTGTTTTTATAGGTTGTGAAATCTCTGGGTGTTTGTGAGAAGCAGGAAATAAATCAGTTGATAGAAAGAAATGGAAACTGAGGTAGTCACCAACTACTTAATGTCTCTTCACCAGTATTAGCAACAAACTAGAAAAGAAGCAATGTTGTTTTTCATTAGTAATAAAAGAACTTTGGAAGAGACACAATCTTTAATGTTCAGGTGTTTCTTATTAAAAGTATGAAATTATGGAGAAGAGTGAGGAAAGCAAAGAAGGCATAGAGACACAGAGAACCCTAAATCTACCCAAAGCCATGCAAGTGTTATGAGTCAGTGACAGAATTTATCCCTTACTCCTCTGTATTCAAAGCTGGTCTCTAACCCCTGAACCAAACTTCCTCTCTCTTAATCCTCCTGACTCTTGATTTGTCATTAAAATGAAATAAGCATCACAAATACAAGTTCAACAAAGATAGGAGCTTCTTTACTTCAGATACAGCAAGACAAAACTTGGAATCATGAGCACCAGAGTTCCAATCCTTGCCCTGGTATTTACCAGGTATATGACCTTGGGGAAGTCATTTGTTTTCTGTCAGCTCCTGAGTTTCTTCCCCTACAAAGTGGGAGTGGTGACCCCAGGTCAGTGCCTCCCTCAGTGAGTAGTTGGAGTCTCAGCTACAAGAATCTATGGAAAATGACTTCAAAGCAATCCAGAAACGTCAACGTGTTTATCATTGCCTGTCAATTCAGGAGCAACTAGCTCCTTTCCTCCCACATACAAAGGGACATCATTTGTCCAGAGTCGCTCTCGTCCAGAGCACCACCTGATCCTTTTCTGAGAACAGTGAATTCTACAATGGCAGAGAGAAGGCAGATTTGTTCTAATTAGACAATCTGAACTACAATAATTATTTAAAGGTAACTATCTAAAATGAGCACTAACACTTCTTTTAAAAGTTATTTTTTCTAATACCTGGTTCCTTGCTATCCAAAGATAAAGGGCAGGGAAGACCAGCGATTCTTTTGGAGGGTCAGTGGAGTGGAAATGAATGTCCCCACAACATTGCCAATGTTATTGGAGTTGCTTGGATGGGATTGTGACAGATACTGTTTATTTAACAAGGGCACTTTTGTGTCATTCTTTTCATTGCTTGAACACCCTCTGATTAACACCATTTTAATGTGTTGAAATATCTGTCTTTTTTCCTCTATCCATTCCAATACAGTCAGCCAGAGGGGAGCACTGCCAGTCTAGTTGTGATGGCCTATTAACTAGGGAGCCCAGCCTCTCTGTAATCCTTCTGGCCATTAGGGGGAGAACTCGATTTGTGAAACAGCATAGCGTCTCTAAAAGGATGGCAAACCCAAGCCAAGTGACCTTTGCTGGTGAGGCCCGATTGGCTGATTTAGGTCATCCATTAGACGTCTCTGTTTCAGTGGTCAACAGGCTTGCATTTCCAGGGAGGGCATCATTTGTACAATAATCTAAAGTTGAAATGACTCTGAAACAAACCAAACTGTATTTAGAAATAAAATCCATTAAGTTGTCTGCATAGAGGAAGGAGCTGACCAATGGTGTTATTGGAATAGCTGAACTGGTGAAAAAAAGTTGATCTAGCATGTTGGAACTGAAAGATGGCATGAAATGCCAGTTGAGTCACTTCATTTCCAGTGTAACTCTTTTTGAGAGTATAATTCAACCTTTTCCAACGGGCATCTTGTTCCATACCAGTTATGATCTCTACAGGCAGTGACTTTGACCTTCCATCTTGAATTGTCTTGACCTTGAAAAAAACAAAGGAATGCCATTTAATTTATTGTACACAGAGAATCTAAGAGGTTGAAAGGACATCAAGGTTCAGGGGTAGGGAGGAAAGAAACCCTCCACCATTCCTGACAACGGATCACAAGACACTTCTTAGCAGACCTCCCGGATGGGGAGTTCCTCTGCTTCTGGAAGAAGACCCTTCCTTTTCAGTTTCACTGCAATGTGAAGAAGTTGTTCTAGGTAGCAATCCAAAATCTGCCTTGATGGCTGCTATTGCTCCTAGTTCAGCTCAGAGAATAAACAACAGTAATATCCTTTTACATGTGAGGAATTCAGGTCTCATGTTCCTCTCGAGTCTTTATTCTTTCAGGATAACCATGTCCATCTCCTTTATAAAATCCGCTAACGTTCCAGCTGCCCAGATATAGATGCTTTCTGTCTTGTCAGTGTCTTTCCTAAACCATGATCCAGATGTAGTTTCCTCACAGCAGAGCTAAGTAAGCCTATCTTCTTGGTTTTCTGAAAGGTGCAACCTCTTAATGTTGCCTTTTGCTATTTCCTGACTACCACATCACCATGTGATTGATGTGGAGTTTGCAATGCAATACAATTCTAAATCTTTAGATATATCCAAGTGTCTGCCATTCTTGTATTTGTGAAGTTGATGTTTTAACTCAAGTGAAAAGTTTCTAAATATATCTATGCTTGCTTCTAAGCAAAGAAATCAGGAGATCTTTAGTAGTGGTTATGCCTGCTCCCTGATCCCAACCTGTTATTTGATCATGGGGAGGAGTTAACTTAGGGTGAAAATTAGGTGATACAGCAGGTACTAGAGAAGAGACCAGATTAGAAGGCAGATTTTGGATTACTGTCTAGAACAACTTCACACTGCAGTGAAACTGAAAAGGAAGGGTCTTCTTCTCAAAGAAGAGGAACTCCTCATCCGGGAGGTTCTCTAATAAGTGTCTTGTGATCCGTTGTCAGGAATGGTGGAGCTTTCTTTCCTCCCTAGCCCTGACCACTGGATGCCGGTCACTGATATACTTTCAAACCCTGACCCTCCCAATCCCTTTGCTGATTCTAAACTCTCATGGGACCAGCTAGCCAATAACCAAACACGCTGACTATAGAAAGCCCAACAAAGCATCTTATACTTCCATGAGTGATGGTAGCTCAATCATGATTACTGGTGACATGTAAAGGGGAAGCCCAAATAAGGCCTAGCTGTATAAAGCAAGAGCATTGGATTTAGAGTACCTGGATACCAATCCTACCCTTGTCACCTAAAATCATGTGACCTTCAGTAAGTTTTTTAACATTGATTGAACTCATTTTTTTTTAATCTGTAAGAATAAGAGCTTGGGCTAAATATTCTCTGAGGTCTCTTTGGTGCTGGATTTGTGCTCCAATGGTCCTATGCTTATAGGTTTGGCTTCATTAATTGTTGTCCCAAATGTAAAATATGTTTCAGAATAGGGCAATCAAAAGTAATCAACATTTATTAAACACCTACCATATATCTATCACGGAGAAGGAAGTTATCCTGAAGAATTGAACATGACTGGAATTACTGAACAACACCACGCACCAGATACAATGCTAAAAGTATGGCACTGTGGGAGGATATCTGGTCAGGATAAATGAAAAGCATAGCAGAGCAGGCAGATGATGGAATCAAGGTCCTGTACTTACATTGTCTGGATACGGGAGCCCAAGTCTATCTTGGTCTTCTCTTTAGCCTTCTGGATTCTGTTTGCTGAGCTATAAACTGAAAAGTTTATCTAGGGCAGCTAGTGATGCAGGGGAATAGTACTGGACCTGGAGCCAGGAAGCCCAGAGGTCAAAGTTAGATACTTCCTGGCTGTGTGGTCCTGAGCAAGTCACTTTGCCATGTTTGCTTCAGGTTCCTCATCTGTTAAATGAACTGGAGAAGGAAATGACAAAGCACACCAGTATCTCTGCCAAGAAAACTCCAATTGGGGTCATCAAGAGTTAGACACAACTGAAAAACAACTAAACAACAAGTATTTGAGTATTTCTCATTGAGGCACCCTTGGGATCTTGGAGAAGAGCCCAGACATAAGGGCCCATGCTAAAAAGTAAAGTTAGGATACCAAATAAAGCCAATGGAAAGCCTCACAGCCAATTCCACTTTTAATTTCCAAAATGGTTGTTATTCTATTTTACATTATTCTCAAGAGATAAGATCAGTCCTGTGCACCAGGACACTAGTTTTCAAATGTTAAAAGGAAGAAAGAATGGTTTACATTGAGATGGAGAAAACATTTCCCAAATTACAAAAGGGGCATGGATGTGCAAATCTGTGGTTATTCTGGTGTAGTATTTCCCTGTGACTGTGTGATGACAAAGAAACATTTCAGGAGTATATAAAAAAAGCAAACAGCATCTGTGATCCTGAGCAGTGTTTTCTTTTTTAGTGAAGTTAGTGCTGTATTAATATGCTCTTAATAATGATGATTGAACTAATGTATTGTTTGAAAAAGGATGCTTCCAAAATTTTTACTGTGAAAGGAAATGAAGTTTACAGATGAAGTAAGTTAACAAATGGGGGACTTCACATCTTTCTTCAGCTCTGAAATGCTTAGAGAAGCACTTTTTTCTTCCTCCAAAGGGACACGTACTCCTTTCTCTCAACAGAGACAGGAGCACGGTCATTAGATACATACCAGCGGAGGAAATTAGAGCTAACAACAGTTCAAAAAGATGGAACTGAAAAGACCAGGGTGGTATGAAAAAAGGGCTGAATTGGGAATTGTGGGAGTTGGAATGGATTCTCATCTTGACCACTTATTCCCTCTGTGACCTTGGGCAAGGTCATCTAATCTTTAAAGATTTCATTTATGAGAAACGAGGGATTGGATTTACTATCCTGAAACACTCCTTTTAATGACAAATACTTGAATCTGGATGGCTTTAATATATTTTCATTCCTTTTATTTTTCCAAAAACCTTTTACCATTTCACATTGGGGGACTAGGTTTAGAAGTTTTACTTTTGGTCTAAAGATGCATCTTAATAGGTATAGGAAGTAGGCTGTGAGGCATAGCTTCTACTAACACACAGTCACTTGGAAAAGAATCTAAGAAAATTGTCTGAGAAGTTAAAGGACTTGTTCAACATCACACAACCCCGATTTCTAGTTGATGGAGCTCAGCCTCATGCCAGGTATCTAGCCTGAACAACAAACTAGACAAGTAAGTCCGAGTCAATGTCATTTGTTTACAGTAAGCATGGGTCCTTTGGCTGCCCCCAAGATATCCTGCATTACCTTTGATTAAAGGATCTAACTGACCATTTGTTTTGTTGCCTGAAACACAGAAAGGGAAAAAAGTCAACTCTCAATTACTAGGTCACTTTGCGCTACTTTAGAAATCTTAGTGGCAAAAAGGTTTCACCTTTAGATGAAAACGTCTTGGTCACTGGATAAACCGTTTCTTGAAAATTATAGCAATTTGATTACATTGCCCAGCAGAGGGGAGGAAGGAGGAAGAATGATGGCAGATGAGAGCATTAGAGAGGAGGCCATCGATGAGGAAGAGACAGTAATGAAGACATTGGAGGAAGCTGTAGAGTACCTAGCATAGCATGAGGGCTTTGTAAATAAATCAAGGAGCTTTTGTTAACCATGAAAGGACAAGGAGATCTGGGACCTGAGACAGTAGAGACTGTAGAGTAAAATAAAGGCTTGTAAGGATTAGGGAGGTTTGAGCATGTTTGTATTCAGTGGAGAAGGAACCATTAGATAAGGAGAGACTGAATATAGAAGAGACAGTGGGCAGGGTAAAACAGGTGGTGGCTCAGCTTTTAGAACATAGGACTTAGAGTCAGGAAGACCTGAGTTCAAATCCACCTCATGCATTCACTAGCTATTCACCTTAATCCACTGGAGAAGGAAATGGTAAACTGCACCAGTTTTTTTCTTTTGTCCAGAAAGTTCCATCTGAAATTGAGGGAATGCCTATTATTTGGGGAATTTTAGATTCATGGAATGTCAATATTTTAAGAAATCTTCAAAGTCAATGAGAGAACATAGGCTAGTGGAACCTGAGTTCAGTACTTCTTATTTATTCACTAACCTTCATCCCATGCTTAAATTTCCCTTTGAGTCAACACATTTCTACCATACCATGGGATATTAGGAGTCAATGTTCTATGACTGACCATCAGTGCTTTTCCAGAGAAGCAACTGAAATGCAGCATAGGGCAGGAGTTAACCCTACAAACGGAAGTGAAAATGAGAAAGAAGACAAAGCAAAAAGAGAAGAATCCAAGAGGAAAGATAACATTCAGGTCTCTTTTCTTCTCTTGAACATGTTTAAGTTTTTGTTGCTTGGGGCTCCTCCATCTCAAGGATTCCTCTTTGTAATGATTTATTATGTTGAATATTTAACATACCATTCAGCTCAAAATTGGTGGCAAAATGGAAAGAGTTGAATTTGAATCCAGGTTGTGCTATTTAAAACCTGTCATCTTGGGCAAATCACTTTCCTTTACTGAGTCTAAGTTCCTTCATCTCTCACATGAGAAAGTTGGACTAAATACATCAAGGGCTCTTCCACCTCTAAGTCTGTGATCCCATGAAGAGAGCCACATTAACTTCATCTGTCATCTTTGGTTCACTGTGCTGACACACATCAATTTATCGGTCTTATTGGAATTACCCTGGCTCCATCTTTCCCCCACCTGTTAGAAGGAGCTGAAGAATCTGCTTATAATGGGAACGATAAATGCACCAAATGCTACTAAGCCTCAGGGGGATTTGAGGCATAAAACAAATGTTTTCATGTTCCGATTCCCTTTATCTAATGCACATGCAAAGCAATATTTTCCAAACAGTCTCTGAAACCACACATGCCAAAGCTGCCACCCAAAGGCTGAGATACTTGTGTTTACACTGAAGAATGAAGGTAAAAGGGGGATACCTTTGTGACAGGTATGTTGGCCTCTGGACTATAGGACATGTGAGGTAGGATCTCCGTGGCTAAAGAGGCATTTCTTCTCTTTAGATAGAGATTCCTCCATATACATTTTATTAAATTTGTTCCTGTTGGATTCAAAACTTCCCTTATCATCTTGTTCTCTTTCTTCACAGAATTCCCCTTGCCCCATCATTTGCTCTCCGGGTGAAATTCAACTTGGGCATCCTTCAGGATGACTGGGAAACACTGGAGAAATAACAGTGGTGAAGACCATTGAAAACCTCAAGCATGTTGAGGGAGTTCATTGGAAGGAATTTGTGAGACAACACATAGAGGAATGGCACAAGCTTGAAAGGTATAGATGGGCTACAATGTGTGCCACTGGGAGGGGTATCCAGACCCTTGAGATCAGAGTTAGGGGAGGAATAAGGATGAGGATGATGCAGATGATGATGGCAATGATAGAGAGCATTTTCAGATTTTTAAAGCATTTTGGCTAAATCTGATTTTATTAAAGGTCTGAAAACATAAGCTTCTCGAGGGCCAGGTCTGTTTCTTTTATGTCTTTGTGCTCTAAATGGTAAGGACAGTACCTGACCCAAAGTAGGCACATTAGATGTAACTTTTGATTCATTGAGAGTTACTAGATAAAGAAAACACATTCAACCTTCCCACAAAACACACTAGAATTCAAACATGATTCCCTTGGAAATTCCTTGGAATACACTTGGAAATCAATTGGAAATCCATTGATAAGGAACTAGAAAGGAAGAACTAAGCCAGTTCATTTTTTTTTTTTAGATTTTGCAAGGCAAATGGGGTTAAGTGGTTTGCCCAAGGCCACACAGCTAGGTCATTATTAAGTGTCAAGGTCGGATTTGAACCCAGGTACTCCTGACTCCAAGGCCAGCAATCTATCCACTGTGCCACCTAGCTGCCCCTCAAGTTCATTTTTTAAGGAAATTTTGCACCTAATTTTCCTTACTCAACTTTGAATATCAACAGGTTGAACTCCTATCTCTCTCAAATTCTAGGTATGATTTGTATTTTATTGTATTTTATTTTATTTTTAGGTTTTTGCAAGGCAAATGGGGTTAAGTGGCTTGCCCAAGGCCACACAGCTAGGTAATTATTAAGTGTCTGAGGCCACATTTGAACTCAGGTCCTCCTGACTCCAAGGCCGGTGCTTTATCCACTGCACCACCTAGCCTCCCTGTGAGTATTTTATTGAAGAGATATCTTAGCATCCTATATTTAGACCTGAAAGAAACTGTGCAAACGAGCTAGTCCTTTGATCTTGCCTATGAGCCTTTCTCTCTTTTTTTTTGCAAGGCAATTGGATCAAGAGACTTGCCCAAGGTCACACAGCTAGGTAATTATTAAGTGTCTGAGGCCACATTTGAACTCAGGTCCTCCTAACTCCAGTGCTGGTGCTCTATCCACTGTGGCTATCCAGCTACTCCTTTGAACCTTTCTTAAAGTGATTTTTTTCCTAAGTGGATTAGTCTAACTCAACTTCATCTGTAAGCAGATCAGCACCAAATTTCTTTGGCAATTTTATTGACATCACTAAATGGAACTTTGAATTGGATTCCACATTTTATCTTTAAGATAGAAAATTTTGAATTTAGAAAGTGCCTCCCATCTGGTTTCATGGAGTAATTTTTTTTTTGGTCTAGCAGTGCTTAGAACTCTAAAAAACAATTTTAATTTTTTTTTAGTTCCAAATTTTCTCCCTACATCCATTCCCTTCCACATCCACGGAGAAGAAAAAAAATATAATGCCCCTTATCTATGTGGTTATGCCAAATATTTGTCCACATTAGCCATGTTGTGGGAAAAACCTAAGAAAAATAAAGGAGAAATAGGTTTCAATCTGCACTTAGAATTCATCAATTCTCTTACTGGAAGTGGATAGCATTTTTCATAATGAATCCTTTGGAATTATCTTAAATCATTGTACTGATCAGAGCAGCCAAGTCTTTCAGAGATTATTATCCTTATGATATTACTGTTACTATTTATGATGTTCTCTTGATTCTGCCCAATTCACTCTACATCAGTTCAGATACATCTTCCCAGATTTTTCTGAAACCATTGCCTTCCTCATTTCTTAGATCATAATACGAGTCTATCACATCCATGTTTCATCTGATTGGTATCTCTTCCAACTTTGACAGATTATGAATCTCAGGTTCTATGGGAGATATGAAGCCAGCTACTTTAATCTGTTGTTGCTGTTGCCTCATTCTTGAAATAATCAAGGCTTAGTATAGCACCTAAGACATAGGACCTTCAATAAATGCATCCCACTCCCCTGATCAGCTCAGTATTGACACATTGTTTTTGGGTTATCCAGAGCCCACCAAATTCAGAGAACCTTGGTAGTGCATCAGTGCAGATGCAGGTCTCCATCACAGGCCAGCATGTTAATGATAGGAACTCTGAACTAAGAGTCAGAAGCTTGGGTTCCACTTGGGAAATTGCTCTACTTCTCTCTTCCTCAGCTTCCTTATCCATAGAATGAGGTAGTAGATAGCACAAACCTCAGTAGGTTGTTGCAAGACACAAGCAAAATCATATCTAAAATGTTTTGTAAACCCATAGCTATGCATCATTATTATCTGGTATCTGTTCAGGTTTTCCTTTGTACAGGGGAGTACCTGACCCTAGGCAGTTTCAAATCTGTCATCAATTCTAGAATTAGGTTGACCTTACAAACTGGTTATTTACTTTTGTGTTTGTCTAGCCTGAACTTTAAGAATGAATCTGTATTGTCCAGCTATTTGAAGGTGTCTCTTTCAAAGACTTTGTGTAATATAGTTAGTTTAAATGGACTCCTAACAATATGCTGGCTAATGATTAAATACAAACATGGCAGAATGTCTGCAGTGGAACACACCAGGGTACCGGTCTTGGTCTCATATTGTTTAACAAATTTTATCAGTGAGATGATCTTGCTAGATGACATTTAAGAGCCCAAAGTATTTTGATTGGTGAGATGATTGGATGTCATCAAATTGGATGAAATTCAGTAGGGAGAAGAAACGTAGTCTTAAATTTGAGAGGTCTCCCTGTTCTTCTCCTGTTATACCCTAGTTACTAATGACTCCTCTTCTAAAGTTACCTTCAACTATGATATTTCATATCCTGTTGATTCCTAGGTATAACTTTTCTCCTTCCTTGGAATGTAAGCTCACTGAAGACAGGACTTGGGACGTAACACTGCCTGAAGACATAAATTCAAAGAAAGTGCTTGGTTTTTTTAAAATTGAGTTTAATGACTCCAATTCACAAGTATGAGATGGGGAGAGGCAGTGTAATCTATCCAGACAAAGATCTGAGGACTACATGTTCCCTATGGGCCAACAGTTTGTCAGATGGATCACAAAAAGCTAATCCCATTTCATTGCAAAATGGGAAGGAATTATGTCCAAAAAGACATAGTTCAATAAGTCTTCAACCTTCTGTCCTGGACATTACACTCTTCTGAATTTTTGTGTTAATTTCTCACCCTCATATTAGAGGACAGACTTCAAAACTGAGATGACAGAATCAATTATCATTAGTTGGAATTTGTCCTGATGAAATGAGCAAGTCCATCAAAGTTGATCATCACCCCCATGTTGCTGTTAAGGTGTACAATGTTTTTCTGGTTCTCATCTCACTCAGCATCAGTTCATGCAAATCCCTCCAGGCTTCCCTGAATTCCCATCCCTCCTGGTTTCTAATAGAACAATAGCGTTCCATGACATACATAGACCACAGTTTGTTAAGCCATTCCCCAATTGAAGGACATTCACTTAATATCCAATTTTTTGTCACCACAAACAGGGCTTCTATGAATATTTTTGTACAAGTGATGATTTTGCCCTTTTTTATCATCTCTTCAGTGTATAGACCCAGTATGGTATTGCTGGATCAAAGGGTATGCACATGTTGTTGCCCTTCGGGTATAGTTCCAAATAGGAGAATGAGTTATGGTAATTATCTTCAAGTATTTTAAAGTATTTGGAGGGATGATTAAACTTTCTGCCTTTTCCTGGTCAAATTTAGGATGTTTATCAAAGAGACCTTACTGAAGAATCAGAGTTTTCCAACTGGAGAATAAACCACGAGATAAAGTGACTTTCCTTCACCCACAGAGGCCTTAGAGAAAAGTACAGAAAACCAATCATCACATATGGAGAGAGGATTCTTGTTTAGTTGCAGTTTCTGAAGTTCTTTCCAGTGGATAAAGCTCTGTTTGGAGTGTAGAAGACCTGAGTTTAATATCTATTGTGAGGATTGAAACAGATATTTCTAAAGTGTTTGGTAAAATTTCTTGCTAATATCATCATCATCATCATCATCATCATCATCATCATTGCCATCTTCATCATCATCATCTTTAACCCTATGTATAAAATTCAACTGTTTCCTTGCATCCTTGTCTTCCACGGTTAAAGAAAGGAATGTGAATTGTAATAAAGCACATAGGCAGCCATACAGATTAGCAACAATTTGGACACAGAATCCTATCAATTGAATATGCCCAGATTTAAGCAGATCTTGGTGATATTCTCTAGGAAGCCAAGCTTGCTAGATATCTGGCAGGTGCCCCCTGGAAATTTGGGCCAGAGTTCCCTTGGAGTAGTTTGTTGACTCAGTGAGGCTTGAGCAGACATCAGGTCTGACTACACATGGTCTATTTGCAGCCACTGCCTGGCATGTCTTCAGCTGGCTTGTAGATAACACCCTCGCTCTCATACCAATGAAAGGTCAGTAGGTTCCACCCAATGCAGTGAGTGATCAGCACTCCTTAGCCCAAAGTGGGAGGAAAAAATATCATCTGTGTATTTTTAGAGCCTCTCCTTAAGCCATCCTGAAAGAGAGTTACCCACCCTCCAAAGCCTAATTCTTTTTTAAAGATTTTATTTATTTTGAGTTTTACAATTACCCCCAATCTTACTTCCCTCCCCCCACTCCCCCCACAAGGCAATTTGTCAGTCTTTACATTGTTTCCATGGTAGACACTGATCCAAATTTAATGTGATAAGAGAGAAATCATATCCTTAAGGAAGAAACATAAAGTATAAGAGATAGCAAAATCAGACAAGATATCAAGTTTTTTCCTAAATTAAAGGCAATAGTCTTTGGTCTTTGTTCAAACTTCACAGTTCATTCTCTGGATACAGATGGCACTCTCCATTGCAGACAGCCCCAAATTGTCACTGATTGTTGCCCTGATGGAATGAGCAAGTCCATCAGTTCATGCAAATCCCTCCAGGCTTTCCTGAATTCCCATCCCTCCTGGTTTCTAATAGAACAATAATGTTCCATGACATACATAGACCACAGTTTGCTAAGCCATTCCCCAACTGAAGGACGTTTATTCCATTTCCAATTCTTTGCCACCACAAACAGGGCTGCTATGAATATTTTTGTACAATTGATGCTTTTATCCTTTCTTATCATCTCTTCTGGGTATAGACTGAGTAGTGGTATTGCTGGATCAAAGGGTCTGCACATTTTTGTTGCCCTTTGGGTATAGTTCCAAATTGCTCTCCAGAAAGGTTGGATGAGTTCACAGCTCCGCCAACAATGTAATCATGTCCCAGATTTCCCACAACCCTTCCAACAATGATCCTCTCTGGTCATATTGGCCAGTCTGAGAGGTGTGAGGTGGTACCTCAGTGAAGCTTTAATTTGCATTTCTCTAATAAGTAATGATTTAGAACATTTTTTCATATGCCTATGGATTTCAAAGCCTAATTCTTATTAAATCCTCCAGGACCATCACTCTTGTACATGTTTGCAAGGCATCATATACATGGTGAGATCAGAGAACTCAAGGAAATTGAAGTGTGCTTACCTGGCTCTGCCTCCCTCCAGATTTTGCCTTTTTTTTGGATCTCCAAAATTTTGAAAATTGTACGGAATATCATTAAAATTTTCATCAATTCTCATTAACTGACTGACGATCCTGGGATCTTCCTAATCAGCCCTGACTTCCTGTACCCCTCTTTTTTAGGTTGTTATTCCAAGGCAAACAGGGTTAAGTGGCTTGCCCAAGGCCACACGGCTAGGTAATTATTAAGTGTCTGAGACCGGATTTGAACCCAGGTCCTCCTGACTCCAGGGCCGGTGCTTTATCCACTATGCCATCTAGCTGCCCTGTAACCCTCTTTCTAAAGAAGTCATGGCATGAAAAATGTTGGAGCAGAGTCACCCCATCCTCTATATTCTTTGAGCACAGAACTCAACTGGGAGCCATCTGGGTTGGAGAAGAAATATGCCTTCTCTTTGAAAACTCCAGAAAAATGTCTAGAACTTGCTACGGATAGGAGATATCTTGATATATATTCTCTTGATGTCTGTGGTGCTTTGAGACTTACAAAGTGTCCCACTCACCATAATCTTGTCAAGTGGCCAGTAAAACTATCATATCAAACCTTTTAGAGATGAGGAAACTGAGGCTAGCAAAGGCCAAAAGGACCAAAGACCTAGCAAGGGTCAAAGTAAAGGTATTTGTCTCCATCTCTGTCAACTCTGGAGCCTAAAGGCACACCAACCTCCTTTGGCAGTCTGGGTGAGAACTAGAGCCTCTAGTACATGGCCCAGACTCAGGAACAGGCTCCTCAAAGCCAGGAAGGTAAACCTTGACCTGTGCTTTGAGCTTTTCTTTGGAACATAGTTCATTGCATATAGAAGGCATTTCAGAAATGTTTGTTAATGGACTGACATCTGGCCCTTTGTGAGAGACTAGCTGGGAGACCAGATCCTGGAGGAAGCCCAGACTTTGGCTCCTGCTGCAGTTGGATCTCTCCTCATATTCTCTGATAGCCCATAACTAGCAGCATTTCTGTGACCTTATCCGAGCTTGATTTATTTTTTGGAAAAGTTCTTTGTGTTGTGAGGAAGGGAAGGCCAGAACATACCCATCAGAAACTTCCAGAGATAAATACATTGGTTTTTATGACACAGAGTGTGTGTGTGTATATGTGTCTGTGTGTGTGTGTGTGTGTGTGTGTGTGTGTGTGTGTGTGTGTGTGTGTGTGTGTGTGTGCAGGTCATTATAGAGTCTTCCCTGGCTCTTGTGTCTGGATCTGAGTCCTGTCCACAGTACATTGGTAATGGTCAGTTCTTCCAGGAATGCTAAATGGCTTCAAAGCTTCCTGAAATTTGGACCCAGTCCTGTTTTATTCTGGAGTATACAAAAGGAGTCAGAGTCCTTTATAAGAGTGTCAACCTAGAACAAGCACTTCCTGATGGCCTCTGATGATGGTATATTTCCTTTGATAGTTTATTGGAAAGATGGAAGGGAGGGAAGGAAGGAAAGGATGAAGAGAAGGAAGGAAGAAAGAGAGAGGGAAGGAAGGAAGAAAGGGAGCAAGGGAGAGAAGGGAAGAAAATAAGGAAGGGAATAAGAAGAAGAGAGGGAGGGAGGGAGAGAAGGGGGAGAGAGGAAGAAAGGAAGGAAGGAAGGAGAGGGGAAAGGAGGAAGAAAGGAAGGAAGGAAAGAATGGAGGGAGGGAAGGAAGGAAGGGAGGGAAGGAAGGAAGGAGTGAAGGATGGAAGGAAGGAGGGGAAAAACTTTATGAAGAATTATTGTGTGTCATACTCTGTATTAAGTTGGGGCCATAAATACAAAAAGAAGTCAGTTCCCCCTTCTAGCTTCGGGGTTGGCACATACAGGAATCCAACCATGAGTCTTCCAATCTCTCCTGAATCCCTAACTGGGTTTTCCCTAGACATCTTTAGATCAGCACGTCTGATCCAGACCTTTGAGCCTTTTCCTCCCCTGCTCCTCTTCCAGATTTCCTCATCACTGTCAAGGACACCACCCTCCTGCCCAGTTTCCGAATTTGAGACCTTGCTAGCATCCTTGTGTCCTCACTTTTTATTTCTACCCATATTCCAGTTTATTATAACTCTAGCCTTTCTTTCTCCACATAATCTTTTTTGAAATTTTATTTATTTAAGGCAATGGGTTTAAGTGACTTGCCCAAGGTCACACAGCTAGGCAATTATTAAGAGTCTGAGGCTGGATCAGGGCCAGTGTTCTATCTACTCCACCACCTAACTGCCCCCCACAAAATCTCTTGCATGTCTTCTCTCTACTCATCCAGCTGACACTGGAGTTCAGACCCTTATTGCTTCTCATAAAGACTATTTCAATAGCTTTTTAACCACACTCTCTATCCCAAGTCTTTCCCTGCTCCAGTCTTCCTGAAATCAACTGCCAACATGAGTTTCCTAAATTATGGGTCTGATCATCTAATTCCCTGGTGTCTCTATGTGATCTCATTCTGTTTGGCAGATCTTCCCAACTTGGTGATTTCCTGGTTCTCCAATCTTCTCACACAGTATTCTCCTCCATGCCCTGTGGAGTCTAGCACTACTGGCCACTACTAGCACTTTCTGCCCTCTATATAGCACACCGTTTCTCATTTCCATGTCTTTGTACTGTTTGCCCTCACATCTGGAATGCTCTGCTTTTCAGCTGTTGGGTCTTAGAAATTCTGGTTTCATTTAAGATTCAGTTCAAACATTAAATACCTTTTGGAGGAGGTCTTGTCTGGTCTTCCCACTTGCTAGCCTCCCCCCACTTTTATTGTTGATAAGTTAATTAGTTGTATCAGATTTTTCATGACTCCATTTGAGATTTTCTAGGTAAAAGTACAGAAATGGTTTTGATGAGGAAACTGAGACAAACAGGGTTAAGTGGTTTGCTCAGGATCACATAAGTAGGAAGTGTTTGAGGCCCGATTTGAAGTCAGGTCTTCCTGACTCCAGAACTCACACTCTATCCAATTCTCTTCTAGCAGTCCCACCCCAAGCCCCAGGCCACCTTCCACCTTTCTCCATTATATTTAGAATATACCTAGTTATTTACTTGCAGTTTCCTCTGTTAGAAATGTAAACTCTCTGAGGGCAGAGTCTGGGTGTCTGCTTTTCCCTGTATTCCCCAACCCTTGCAATAGCATTTGACATATTGTTGGCACTTAATAGATGCCTGCTGATGGGCTAATTTTCATTCAGTAGTAAGCACATAATGAATGGCTAGTTTATTGAGTAATTGGTTAGAGTAAAATTGAATCAAGGCATATTGAACCAATGCAAAGTAGCCATCATCACTCAAATAGAATTTGGAAGTTCAAATTTTCAGAGAAAAATTTTCCTTCTCTTTTTCTTTCAAGCCTTCTTAGTACTCATTTACATACTTCATTAGCTCCATTTGGTTATTACTTTTATTGAATATGAGAGTCAAACATCAAAAACAATCATTTTCCTAGACTGATAAAATGAGAAATAGTGTTGACTTTGGGAACTAAATTTGAATCCTTACCTGATCAAGTCACTTCATCCTATGACTCAGTGTCTCCTCATCTATAGGAGGCTGGACTAGATAGCCTCTGAGGTCGCTTGCAATTCTAAATCTATGACATCATGTGAGCCCCAGCAAGTTTTTACCATCTTCCCTCTATGGAGGGAGACATGTAGAATATAAATGACAGGCCCTAGATCACATAACTAAAGATCTGAGCAGAGGCTTGAACATGGGCGAACTCAGAAGTCCCCAAGGCTGGGGCTTCAGACAAGGCATCAATCAGAGAATTAGTACTGTAAAAATAAAACATATCTTGTTGAGCTCCATATGTTATGTCAAGAACAAGACTTATAAGAAAACAAATTTATTTACACTTGTAGAAATTTATGAAATGTCATCTAATTCATGTTTTCTTGCAAAGTTAATAGGAGACTTGCCAAGTTAGTCCTTGGATATGGCTTCATCCTAATGTAGTGAAAGGGAGCTCAGGATATGTAGGAAAAAGAGAATGGTGTTATTCTCAACCTCCCAAGAATCATACTTTGTCGTTTTCCCCTCCATCTAAGCACCTGAACATGCCTTGCTAGCTCTGTCCATTTCCCAGTAGCCATGATCAGGTTGCTTCTGGTTAGGAAGAAAAAACCCCAACAGCTTCAAGGAGTGGTTTTTGTTTAGGAGCCTGGAGACATAAAGGTCGGCTCAGTTTGTATCTTCTCATAAGACTACCTCTTGCTTGTCCCCTAATGCCCAAGGACGAGGTCAGCTTGACTCCTGTTTTATATCCTCAGCACTTAGCCTAGTGGATGGCCCACCATGAGTGGATGAGAAACCTTTGTCAGTGATTAATTGATTGAAACATGGGTGATGGCTCTAGGGAGTTCAAGTTAGAGATTCTTCCTTGTCTTTCTCTGACTTGTTTTTCTTCCATTGACATGGAATACTGGGCTCAGACTATGTGAGGAGCTGCCCTGCCAATGGGGTAGGATCAGACAATGGGACATATGCTCTCTGTCAGTGAGGAGTAGATGCTAGAGAATACACTCTGACTCTGTCTCTCAGTATCCCCTCTCACACACCTTATTTATATCTCTTCTCCTCCTGCCCTCCTGAGCTGAGTGGGATTTGGCCCTTCCAGTAGTGTTGTAGAGAGAAAGCAAAAACCTAGTATGACTTCTAAGAGATTGACTTGCCTTCAAGACACCTAGTGTGTCCCTAAGTCATCTGTTTCTTTCTCCTATGTACACTGTTGTATTGCCATAGGCAAGGACAGTACCCAAACTGAGGTCCCAAAGGGAAAGCCAATGAACAACATTATTCATGCTGAAAGGGCTTGGATGGAGGGACAATCAGGGAGCGGGTCGGCAAGCTCCCCTTTTTGTTTGAAGTCAGTCCTCCAGGGGACTTTAGGGCACCACTGGAGGACTCTTGTCAGACCAAGTTGCACTCTCCAGCCTCAAGGAGCCAGTGTTATTCTCATTATTCAGTTGGGCTGCCATTTCCTCTTCCATGAGAATACCAAGCAGTGAGCTGCCCATATCGATGCAGGACCCTTTGTGAAGCTTTTAGGGTGGTGTTACTTAATGGACTCCAACCTCACAGGTTTGGCTCAGGCCTCAGCAGCTGGAAATAGCTAACAAATGGCTTCCAATATTGCCTCGTTTCTATTGTATTTCTGTTCTCTCTGTTGGCAGGCATGATATAGTAGCCTGACATCATCTCTCTTAAATCTCTCTCTCTCATTTAGAAGCTTGTTTTAGGTTTCCTGAGGCTTAGGGCCTTGCTATCCTATTATTCATCTATGGAGAGACTATTGGAGGAGGATTAATCTAAAGTCGGGCAAGGTTCAGAATCCAAGGCGCTTCAAAAATAGGAATAAGTAGCAAGTAGTCATGGGTATAAAAGGCCCAATCCTAGGCATGTCTGTCAGTCCCTGGGGTATGGTTATGCTTTTGTTGCCATGGGTGTGTGCAGACATCAGATGAAGGAGGGGGTAGAGGGAGTGGACATCTCCAGATTCAGAGCTGCAAGGGACCTCCAAGATCATCAGGACAGGACCTTTCATTTCTGGGGGAGAAAATGGAGACTTACACAGGTGATTGGTAAAGTCACTGCCATAGTGAGCAGCAGGGCTGAGATCAGAATTGAGGCTCTTTGATTCTGGGACTGGTATGAATTTGGGAAGTTCATTTTGCTTCTGAACCTTAATAGCCTTATTTGTCTGTCTGTTTATCTGTCTGTCTCTCTCTCAATTTCAAATCAATGAGGAATTCAGAGCTCCAAGAAGTGATTTGCAAAAAGTAGTCACTCTGGGGAACTAACTTAAAAAAATATTAAGATGTTTGGGACACCCTTTAGTCATTAAATAAAATGGTTCACTTTGAATGTATCAATAAATAAGGCATTTGACTAGATTGTTCCTTCTACTATGGAATTACAAACATTTTATTTTTAGGTTTTGTTTTTTTTTTTTGCAAGGCAATGGGGTTAAAGTGGCTTGCCCAAGGCCACACAGCTAGGTCATTATTAAGTGTCTGAGGCTGGATTTGAACTCAGGTACTCCTGACTCCAGGGCTGGTGCTCTATCCACTGAGCCACCTAGCCACCCACAAGCTTTTCTTTCATCAAAGACATTCAGGGTCTTTTTAGGGAAAAGAACACTGGTCTCAAGATCAGAGGACCTGGGGTCCAGGCTCAACTTCACAACTTAGCTGTCAGGAAACCATGCCTTCTCAGAGCTCCCATCTAAATAATAATTAGCCATGTGCTACTGACCTCACAGGGATAGAGGGAAGAAAGTGCTTTGGTAGCCAGAGAGAACTATTCAAATTTAAGCCATTGGTAATGTCTAATATACGATTGAAACTCTTGTGAACCATTCACTGATGTGAAGCAATCAATCGGTTATCAAACATTAAATGTCTGCTATGAGGTCTGACATGACTACAGGGATAGCAGAAAAATTTTGATCAAACAATCCAACTCTGATGGTTGCCAAATGAATTGTACCCCTAAGCCTGGAGGAGGAACAAAAATTCTAGTTTTCAAGTCAGAAGACCTATATTTAAAGCCAAGTCTTATAATTTCCCCCCTGACTAACTTTGGGTAAGTTCTTTCCTTTGGGTGTCAGTTTTTATATTTGGAAAACAAAAGATTCAATGGCCTTCTTGATCCCTTTTTAGTTCCAATTCTATGATCCTTTGTATGACCTTCTCTATGTATTAATAAATGATTTAAGTGGGGGCAGTGAGTTAATATAGTTTGGGCCAGGAGTCAGGAAGTCAGGAAGCCTCATCTTCTGATACTTCCTAGCTCTTTGACTTTGGATCAGTCACTTCCCCCTCTTTGCTTCAGGTTTCTCTTCTGTAAAATGAACTGGAAAAGGAAATGGCAAACTACTCCAGTGTCTTTGTCAGGAAAGCCCCAAATGCAGTCATGAAGAGAAATTGAACTATAGCAGATGATATAAGATGATATTTGTCCTTTGTGATAAAAAAGGACCATGTCAACCTACACATATGATAGGACTTGCACAATTATCTCTATTGTTATGATTATTAATATCATGATGAGGGGAGTGTTGCGCAAAGACATTCTTCACACTTACATTTTCCTGAGCCATTTCACCCCTTGACCTGATCAGTTGAAAATAAGACTTCTGGTAATATGTCTGGATGCTGGGGGTGACCTGGGCCTTATGGATGTGCTTTCCCATCTGTCTTTGCCCCTCCAGATTAGGGGATCATGATCCCTTTCCATCAGCTGAGGACAATGTAGATCATCACCTGTCCCTTCAGGGTGGTGCTCATCTTTCTCTCAGGACCTACTGACCTATGTTCAGTTTCTCTTCACAATGGGGACCCTTCTCCACTTTGGCTATCAAAGTTATCTTTTGAATACAACAATACAAGGAGTTTAGGTGGGGATACTACCTCTCATACAGCAACAATTACTGCTTCTACTAATGATGATGATGATGTTTGTCCTTTGTTCTCCAAGACCATGACTTCAGGGAGTTGAAGTCATGATGAGCAAGTGGATTGAATGTGAGTGAAGGCGTGCTGTGCAAAGTCATCAGCCTCACTTAAGCCAACCTTCCAAAGTCATCATAGACTTCCAGACTTAGAGGTAGAAGGAACTGAAGAGCTCTATTTCTTTTTATAAATGAGGAAACTGAGACCTTGAGAGGTGAAGTTATTTGGCTAAAATCATATATGTAGCAAGGGTCAGAGATAGGATTTCAACCCTGATTCTCTGACTCTTAAATCGGTGGTTTTTTCCTTCACCTTCATTCTGCCTCTCTCAAGGGGCTGATCCAGGATCCATTTATATAGATGGTGTGAAAAGGATGATTCTGTAAGGATTTAGGAATTTTCATTTTTACTTTACCTCTTGTCCACATCTCTGATCCATTAAGAGATACAACAATACAACCATCCTGTCACAAATATCCTGCACCCTGTAAGTTATATCATTCAGGTTACAGGTATAAGGCAGTTCTCAATGACTTAGAATAAGAATAATACTCTACTGAAGATCTATTCCTTTTTCTTTTTCCCTCCCTCTCTCCTTCCTTCCTTCCTTCCTTCCTTCCTTCCTTCCTTCCTTCCTTCCTTCCTTCCTTCCTTCTTTTTTCCTTCCTCCTTCCCTCCCTCCCTTCCTCTTTCTCTCTCTCTCTCTCTCTCTTTCTTTCTCTCTCTTTCTCTTTCTTTCTTTCTTTCTTTCTTTCTTTCTTTCTTTCTTTCTTTCACTTTCTTTCTTTCTTTCTTTCTATATGATTTAGTTGAGAAGTGTTTCTTTAGAAAGGAAACTTAAAATATGGTTCAAGAACTTTTGAAAATAAATTTAACAGCTGTGTTTTAACACCACTGATTTCCTTGTACTCATATACATTTTATTTTAGGCATTTATAAAGGTTATTCTGAGAATAAGACCCTCATTGGACAGTAAGTCACCAGCTTGCCTGTGACAAAACAATCAAGAATTCATGCTTTAAAGAGTTGTTTTCAACCAGATGTCTCCAGAACCATAGGCCAACATCTTACAAGATTCTTGTATAAATTCAGACATAGAAAAATCATCTTGTTCACTGTAGAACAGAACAGAATGCTGTTTGCTATGAAAGGTGGTCTCCATTTTTATAGCAAGTATCTGTCCATTCAGACCCTGCACACAGAGTGTAAAATGGAAGAGGGTTTCCTATGAGCAGGAAGCTTATTCAGATGCTGCTCTATTCTTAGGGCTTAGGCTCAAGTCTCACAAGGATATAATACTGCATCCACGGGGAGACTCATAATAAATGATATTAAAAGGCTCATTTTGGGGGTTGATACATTGATAATGAAAACAGAAAAGCTGAAGAAAAGAGAACAGTCTAACTCAACTCACTCACAATCTACATAAAAAACCCAAGTGGATGAAAACACACTTATTATTCAGCTGTGGAAAGCAGTAGGCAGGGAGACTCTTGAGTTAATTCAAGCTTATCATTATTTAATACAAGTTGTGCCAGGGGATAGTGTCCAATTCATATAATGCAAAGAACACAAGCTACCCTGAATTTTTTCAATGGTTTCAAGATCTCCTTGACTTAAAAAATACATAATTTAAACTCTAACATTCTTGTCTTTGTTCTTTTGGAATCAAATTCAACTACTTCTAACAAATCAATATCATGGGCAAGTTGCAGTGCAACCTGAAAAGGCACAGGAGGTAGAATTAAATGGCAACCTTTTGTCAAGGATGATTTGTGGGGAAAAGTGGTTTAAGAGAGAATGTCTGGAAAATATAAGTTTGGGAAAGGAAATGGGCCTGTCATGGAGCGAGTAGCTACAGTGTTATCTGGGAATGGTTAAATACCAGCTTGGAGCCATTCTGCTGCCTCAAGGAGATGTCCTCTATGGCACGTTGATGGGAGCAGAGGAGGAACCTCAGCACTGGAAAAAGCTCACGGATTTATCACAGTGTGAAAGGGAGAGAGAGAGAGAGAGAGAGAGAGAGAGAGAGAGAGAGAGAGACAGAGAGAGAGAGAGAGAGAGAGAGAGAGACAGAGAGAGACAGAGAGAGACAGAGAGAGACAGGGAGAGACAGAGAGACAGAGAGAGACAGAGATAGAGACAGAGAGAAAACCAAGATGTACAACATGGAGCTGTGACCATCTGCTTAGGACTGTTTAGGGATGAAGCCCAACTGGGTTTTGTCCACTCTGATGCTCTTGGAAGCTTAAAAGCACATTGATTTCAAATCTCTTCTTTCCTCAGTTTGATAAAAAAAGGGACTGAATCAAGATTTAGTTACAAAACTGGATCATATTTTCTACAAAGAGCAAGGGACTTATTTACCAAACTTCATGTATAGTTTTTAAGCAAAAGTCTTTGGAAATGATTCTAATTTGGATAAACATGTGGCCAGAAAGCTTTTCTTAAGAAGTGAACCATCATCTGGGTTGTGACATTTTCAAAAGTGATGGTCTTATTTACCACGTATAAATCTTGCTCTTCTCAAATCGAAGTCTGTAACCTGGGGCTTGAGGGAGGCATTTCATCTGAGTTTCAATGTTGGAGGCAGGTCTAGGTCTATAGAATTTCTTTTTTTTCTAAATTACCTTGATTGACATTAGGTACCTTGAATATCAGCTTCTAGAATGTTGTTCTTTCCCTATCTCATGATGTTCTATGATGGATCTATGCAATCCTTACTGCCCTATGAGCCAGACCCCAACCCAACAATCCTGTATTGACATGGATAACTCTTGTCCTTGTCCAATTCAACAAATTCAAATCCTGTGGAATTTCCTTGGTGGGTCCACTCTGTGCTTCTTTTTTCTTTTGTTCCGAGATGTCTTGGTATTTTGGAAAATTGACAGAGTTTATCCTCACTGTGGAACTTGTCCCCACCTCTTTCATGACATGGATAGTGCTGCTTTGCTATTCAAGTCATCGTTGGTAATATAGAGCAGTATCCTCATGATCGTGGCCCTTGGGTGAGCCAGAACTGTAATTCAACCTATGAATTAAAGGTAACATAAGAATACTGACAATAGTAATTACTCCTTTTCTATAAAATTAGGGTTGGGGTGGCTTGCATGTCACACGGCTGGGTGATTGTTGGGTGTATGGGGCTGGATATAGGCTTGGGTGCTCCTGGCTCCAGGGCTGGGCTCTATCCATTGTGCCACCTGGCCATACCTACAATTATTACTATTATTTTTTTTAATTTTAATTTTTTTCCTCTCCCCTTTATCGCTCAAGTGAGTCTATATTTTGTGTGGGGGGTATTCTGTATACTCTTAAACAAGAATATTTTATTAATGTATAAAAACATTATTTGTACAAAAAGATAATAAATAAATATATAAAAAGAAAAAAATTAAAATGTTTTTTTCTCACAACCCTTAAAAGAATATGATATCCAAAGTCCAACTATTACTGCTCCAGTTTCTATTTCCTAAATTTCTTTGTTTACTGATCTGTAAAATGGGAGTGACTCTATTTCACGGGATTATTGTGTATAATCCATACCTTGTGATTAGATGACTGTAAGAGTGCAATCAGATTCTAGCTATAGTCCCTTCAATAAAAATCACTTTGGTAAAGTGAAACATTCATTTTTAGGAGTATTAGAATGTAACGAGTTCAGTCAATCTTGATCTCTTCTCTTTACCCGTGCAGAAAAGTAATAAAATATCCTCTGGTGCCATCCCCTCAAATATTGCCTTCCACTTACCTTGTTCCCCTCCTATCTGGCTTTGGGTATGTTCTGTCTCCCCACTAGTCTGTGAACTCCCTGACGGAGGGATCTGGGGTTGACCTTTCATTGTATCTTTAGCGCTTAGAAGGCACCTGTCGCATTGTAAGGGCTTAGCTCATTCTCTTGACTGATTAATTGACTTTTACTCCATCCTTTTACTGATAAGTGGTAAAACCTTGATAAGTGACTATTTTAATGTAGAAGTTGTTCCTTTTTCTGTGGAATAACTAAGCACTCACTTTTCTGTGATGTTTAAAAGTTCTCAAGAGGAGCCTGTCCATCCAGTAAAGAATATTCCAACTCATAACAGGAATTAAAAACCCAAACTCCAAAAGACAAAACAAAAGAGTTTTTCACATCACAAAAATTAAAATCAACTTTGGAGATACAGTCTTGACAGAAATAAATAAATTCAAGATAATTGGAGGACAAAGAAGACATGACAGACACTTAATAACGTCTGTGCTTGCTGACTGATTGACTTAACCTGAAGGAAAATTAGCCATGCAGTCTGGCGATTTTGTTTATTTTACAAATAAAGGGAAAAATACTTGGTGACATCTCTAGTTTTTAAGAGTCAAAGAAAGAACTGATAAAAGAGCTTGGGAGTTCAAGCTCAAGATCTATCTCCCAAGTACCCGTGGGTATGATCGGTTATCCATGCTTTCACAAAATCCCTTTTGATTGATGCTCACTCATAGTTCCTTGAACCCCATTGGCCACAAAGTTTACACTCTCTGCATTTTGTCTCATCTTGCTGGTCATCTTGTCTTTGGTTTTCTCTTTTCTCGCCTCTAATAAGATGGAGAATAAGCTTTGCCAGAAATAGATGTCTTCTTCCTCTTGCTATGATATGAGTTAATGCTGCTGTCATTTATGTCCTGTTATTCCCTAGCAGAAGAGAACAGTTCCCATTCAGAGCAGAGAAACCTGGCCCCTGTTATTCTCCATCACTGGTGATCTCTCTATTCTGGAAACCCTCCTGGCCCACTTTATCTATGTCTATTTAACAGGAAGACAATGAGTCTCTTCTGGGAGAGAGGCCAAAGAACAATCAAGATTGATGCCATGGGTATATGGAGTCCCTAGGCTCCTTTTAGGAGAATTGGGGCAGTAAGGGGACATCCTTGGTGAGCCAAGAGAGAACTTCATTTTTATAAGACAATGAGGACTTGATCACCCTAATTTTATATCACAGACCCCAGTTCCTTCCTTCAATGAACTACATAGTCAAGGAGCCTATAACTGATTCAACCCATTTCTTCCACTGTGACCTTGAAAAAGTCTCTGAAATCTTTGGATACCTGTTGTCTTTTCTATAAAACTGGAGAGGGAAAATATGCCGAATGGGACCATCCATTTTATAAATTATAACTGGAGACTGAAGGATTGTGGGTAAGGTGGAGGTGCTCTCTTTAAGCATTTGAAGGTTAATAATGGAAAAATGAATTGCTTTGGGAAGAAACAGTAAAAGTTTCAGATTTGCAAAAGAAGGGAAAAGTTCTAAAAATTAGAGATTAATAATTAAATAATAATATCAGGAGATATGGAACTTGGCCGTACTGGTGGCCTTTGAACAAGGTCAGATTCTAAATGATCTTTGGCAGGAGGGCTTGAGCAATAATTCCTTTTGGGATTTGAACTCAGGTCTTCTATATAATGGGGATATTTCCATCCTACTCTCATCATTCCCCCCCCCCCCCCAGTATTCCTCGCTTACCTTCTAGGACAGATCGAAGGGAGGAAATGGAGGAAAAACACAATTTTTATCCATAAAAGGGATAATGAATAATTCAGAGTTGACTGAAGCTGGCTTTCTCCATCCAGCAAGATTAACAAAGATTCTTTCATCTGTTCTCATCAAGTGCTTTAAGATGCACATGTCAGAGTGTGTGTGAGTCTGTAGCCTCTGGTGAAAAACGGAGACATTTACAATCAATGGGAATCACACACCTCACAACTGTATTTTTCAACTGATGTTCATTAAGTGAACCTTATTCTTGTCTATCAACCAGAAAAAAAATCCTGTTTTGTTAAAATAAACAAGAGCTCTGGCCTGGAGATATTCAGGGAAGACACAGCCACAACAAACGAAACATTGGAGTTGGCCCAAATGTGCCTCTGTGAACCCCCACCCCTGTTTCTCTGCACCTCTCTGAGATACTCTAAGTTGGGTTCAAGTCAAAAGTTTAAATGATTAGGGGCAGTCTTAGTTGTTGCACATCCTCTTCATCTGGCTCCCCATTGACAGTCCAACTCAGGTTGGATCTTGGTCCAAGGGTCAGACGTGGCCCACTGACAGTTTTGGACAGCACTGGAGAGAAATGTTTTTATATTTTTGGAAGTCAAGATGTATTTAAAATACAAACACTATTCTTAGCATACAAAATAGGCACTAGGCTGGATTTGTTCCTCAGGCCCTCATCTGCTGACCCTGGGTTTGTTAGTACAGTCTCAAAGGAGGGAAGAGTTGTGAAGAGCCTCAGCAGGCATCTAGTCTACTTCCCAAATGAGCAAAGCTTCCTGCAGAAAAGAACCTTGATTTTCTCCAGTGTCACACAGAGAACAGGATCTTTTTAAAATCTTCCCTCTGATATATTCTGACTGTGTGACCCTGGGCAAGTCACTCACCTCTCTATGCAGCTGCTCTGGCTGCTTTTGGTGAAGAAAAATGCCAACCTGCACTAGTCATTCCAAAGCTCCTCATTGCAGAGAAATCTTGGGACTACCCTATGCCCTATTCCAGGGAACCCTAAATAGGCACTCCACTTTCAAAGGCTGCACCCTAGAAATCAAGAGAGGGTCCAATTTGTTCCCCCAAGAATATGTTTCATGAACCAATTTTCTTTTGTTTTGTTAGTAAATATTTTAGGGGCATCTTGTCATTAGTCTGGTTTAATAGAAAACTGGGGTAGTAGTCAACTCTGGAAAATCAATTACTAATAATAGCAAATATTTCTATAGCCTTGCAAAGTGTTCTGCAAAGATGACCTCATCTGATCCCCACATTGGGAGGGAGATCCTCTTATTATCTCCGGATAATATTCCTGATATTCCTTGGATGAGGAAACTGAGGATTATGGAGATTAGATTTCTTGTTGAGGGTTACAGAGCTAGTGAGAATCTGAAACCTATTATCAAGGTGGAGAATTGGGGTCCTCTGACTCATAGTTAGTCTCTCTTTTCTAGACCACAGTTTCCCCCATGTGTATCTGTGTGTGTGTGTGTGTGTATGAAGGGTGACTTTCACAGCAAATTGAACAGTTAAGGGGACTAAAGAGCTAAGCTATAGTCCTGTGTTCATATACCTATTGTGAAAGATGCAGAAGCCTCTGGTTGCTTGATTTTGGCTCTACTCAAAATGACATGAGCCCCAGCCCCCTTTTCTCTAGCTTCAGACAAAGAGTCTAAGGGGTGGATGAGTGGGGGGCAGTGTTCACCTTTGACTTTGTTTCAACTTTAATAGCACTCAATTATAATTAATTCTGATGATCTTAAGCTAAATTAGAAGCAATGGGGATCACTGCAGGAAGGGGAAAGTGTAAGGACACCTTACCCTGGGCCCAGTGGGTAACCTTAACCCAATTTAGAAGCCCCCTTGGTATGCAGCAGCCCAGTTCCAAGTCAAGTAGCAGGAGACCTCACCCAGGGGAGGGGAAGGGGCTTTATGTCCTTGCCCAATCCTGGTGGATGTATGGGGGCCTGGGGCTTTTCATTAGGCAATCAATAATATGTTTTTATTAGTTCCAAATGACTGAACCAAACCCACTAGAAGTCAGCTCCCTCCACTGTTTTGGGTGTGAATACCACAATTAACCCAAGAAAAAAATAAATTAGTTTTTTTCTGAAATCTGGAGGGTTTCAAGTTGTAAAAGTCCAATTACAAATTAGCAAGCTGTGAATAATCAGAGAAAAAAAATCAGACTTGAAGCTGCAAGTGCTTCCCTTGTAAAATCCCAGAAGATTTATGATGTTCAAGTTGGACAGAAATGGATGGGGAAAAGGAGCATCACGGACCATGCATAGAAGTGTGAGCTAGCTTGGGAACATCCGCATTTGAGGGAGAACACTCATCAGCTGAGGAATGCCCAAGGGAGGATGGCCCACTTGGGGAAGGGCCTCAAGTTCATAAGGATGTGAGGGAAGTCTGAAGGAGTTGGAGATGCCTTGTTTTCCAAAGCTAGTGGGTGGAGGGAGAGAAGAAGAGGAACAGGATGGCATCCAAGGTATACCAGGACATTCATCAAACCGAAGGCCTTTGGGGCATATGAAATGCAATTATTATGTGGAGAACCAACACATGAAAGGATT
Source organism: Macrotis lagotis (assembly GCF_037893015.1). Taxonomy (NCBI): domain Eukaryota; kingdom Metazoa; phylum Chordata; class Mammalia; order Peramelemorphia; family Peramelidae; genus Macrotis; species Macrotis lagotis. Next base: position 5,569,230 of record NC_133664.1, read on the forward strand.
TGATCTGTTCTCTTTGCTCACAGAAGACCAAACTTGGAGAAGTCAAAGAAAGTGTCACTGGTCACTCTCTGCTACCTCTCAAGAAGGAACAGATCCTTTTGGCAATGAAGGCCTAGAACAATTCAAAACACCCCTGATCTCCTATTTACCTTCTACTCCTTCTGATGAAGTGAAGGATTCTCTTGCAGGTGAAAGATGAAATGACTGAGAAAAGGAAGATTCAATTTCTCAAAGACATCAATGTATTAAGCAATGCCTAGTAATTGTCCACCAACTGTTAGGAGATCTCTTCAGCTTAGGCCTGGACCCCCCAATACAGGGAGAAACAGACTTAGGTAGTAAAAACAAACCCACCAATCCAAAGGAAACAATGCAGCATTAGGTAATGTGATTTCTAATTGAAGGAGAGATTAAAGGTCTTTCCAACTTGGGAAGAAATAGTAATAGGTACAATGCCCTGCCTTCAGAAAAGGAGAAGCCCCATTCCCCCAAGTGCCTATAAATAACCAAAGGAGCAAGAAAAGAAGAACTGATCTGTATGGTACCAGTTTTCAGATAAGACATAGGAGTTGCTTGAGATATACAGTTGTGAGAAAGCTTGCATCACTCGTTGAATGTGACTGAACTTGTGCTCATCTGGTCCTTAGGTGAGGATCTCTCTAAGCAGAGGGAGGGCCAGTTTCCCAGCCACACAGGGCTATGTTTAAGGAAAGCACTAAGATTTTCTCCTGCTTCCCACTATTGAATATGGTTTTCTCACAAGATAGAATTTGGACTAGACTTTTAATTGAATAGGAGAACTGGGCTAGCTCCAGAACTGAGTCATAGTCAGTGTGGTTCAGTCAATTCCCCCAACTAACCACTTGCTGTCTTAGTCCTGTAATTCCCACAATTCCAAACAAAACAAAACTGCCCAGTCACTTGCAGTTCCTAAAGCTCCCAGCCACAGTGACTAGAAATGCACATTTGGAGCAAGGTCTCAGGCAGAATCTTTTTATTTTTTAGAGTGCTCAATACCCCACCCTCTGATATGTGTTTATTGTACACATTTCTCAATAGTCTTAGTCATATAAACATTGCTTCCTGAAAAAAAGTTAAGTTCTCTGAGGGTAGAAATTATTTCAATTTTTTTTGATATCCTCAGATTGTGGCAATCATGCCAGTCTCTCAGAAGACATTAAGAAAATATTATTGTTGTTCATTGGTTTCAGTCCTGTCTGACCTTTTGTGATCCCATTTGGTGTTTTCTTGGCATAGTTACTGGAGTGGCTTGCCATTTCCTTCTCCAGCTTATTTTGCAGATGAGGAAACTAAGGCAAGCAGGGTTAAGTGACTTGCCCAGGGTCACACAGCTAGTGTCTGAGGCTAGATTTAAACTCAGGAAATTGGAGTCTTCCTGGTGTTCTATGGACTATGGTTTCACCTAACTGATCCAAGCAATTGCTGGATACCAATCTGCCAAGGATGTTACAGTAGGAATGCATTGTTGATGGAGTTCTGAACTGATCCAGCTTTTCTGGAGAGCAATTTGGAACTAAGCCCAAAAGGCAATCAACTCTTGGATCCAGCAACACCACTACTAGATCTGTATTCCAAAGAGAGCATAAAAAAGGAAAAAGGGTCCACATGTGCAAAAATATTTATAGCAACTCTGTGTGGTGACAAATAATTAGAAATTGAAGAAGTGTCCACCAATTGGGGAATGGTTGAACAAGTTGTGGCATATGAAAGTAATGCAATATGACTGAGCTATAAGAAATGTGGAGCAGGCAGGTATCAGAAAAACCTGAAAAGACTTCTATGTATGGATGAGTGAAGTGAGCAGAACCAGGAGAACACTGTACACAGAAACTGCAATATTACCTGATGATAACCTATGACTGATGTTGCTTTTCTCTCCAGTACAATTATCCAAGATAATTCCAAAAGATTCATGACAGAAGATACTCTCCACACTTAGAGAAAAAAATTTAGAATCTGAATGGAGATTGAAGGATATTATTTTCCCTTTTTGTTATTTTTTCCCTTTTACTAGTACTGAATTTATTTCATTTATTCGCTTTCTTGTTTCACAACATAACTAATGTGGAAGTTTAAATTGTATAACTTATATCAGACTGCCTGCCTTCTTGGGGAAGTGTAAAAAGGAAAGGAAGGAGAAAAAATTTGAAACTCAAATTCTTATGAAGATGAATTCTGAAAACTCTATTTATAGGTAAAAAGAAAAAAATAAAATACTATTTACAAAAATAGAATGATGCAATGCTTTCTTTGGATGGGTAAGACATGATAGCCATGGAGACCCATTCCAATTCTCAATTTTGTGATTCTGTGCAATGTTTATTGATGAGTTGATCTAGATTGGGCTCTTGCAAGCAAAGGACATGGTGTCTAACACAGCCATGAGAGTCTCTCCATAGAATCTACAAGCATGGATGAGAAATGCACTAGGCCTTCCCCAATCATGTCCTACTTTTTATATGCAAAGAAGCTAAATTTCCAATTGCAAAGAAAAAGGCCTGTATTTCACAAATAATAGAATTGAGGGAAAAACAGAGTCAAGATGATATCAGGAGCTGTGATAATCCTACTAGGAGGCAGGGAGGAGGGCATTCCTTAGCATGAAAATCTCATTCTCTAATAGAATTATTTATTAAGTGTTTATTATTATTATTAATTTCAATTTATCAGTATTTATAATTATTAAGTTATTATGATTTATTATCACTTTTTTATTGCACATTCACTTCATCTTTGCATAATTTTAGATCCTGACAAAATTTTACTCGGGGTATTTCATGGAAAGCTGAGATGGTTAAAGAAAATGTAGAAAGCACCACTATTGCTGAATGCCTTCTTACCAGAGCTCAGCCTTCTATGTATGACTTCTACTGGTGGCCCCTTAGTGTTAAGTTTAGACAACATCCAATTCCTCAACAATTTGTCTCCTTCTCTGCCTCCTTCTATTCTTTTTTTTCCTCTTCTCCTCTCTTCCCTTTGTTGCACTTCTTCCCCCTTCTCCATGGCCTTCCTTCCTCTCTTTTTTTTACTTTCTTTTTTCTTACTCTCATGTCATGGGTCCCCTAACTTCTCTTTCTACTCTTGCTATGACTAATTTTCAATAAGAAGCCCTCATTTACATTTCTTGCTATTTAAAAAACAATCTCCCCCCTTCTTGTTTGACATTTTTATGAGGGGATATAGCTTACAATCACATTCCATGCCCCTTCATAATAATTCACAAATAGATTTATATACTTAAAAAAGCCTTAATCTTGACTGCTACGTCTCTTCCCTTAGCAAGAAACTTAACTGTTTGTTAGATGAGGTAGTTTCTTCACTCTTTTTGTCTCCAAAAAGTTCGAAGTCATTCACACCTCTTAGGAACTGGAGACAGTCTGGATCTATCCTTTTATTTATTTCCTATTTTTGCCATTAATACTTTCAGATTATAATATTCCACTTATGATTTGCATCTTCTTATTAAATTTTTTTCTTCTAATTTCCATTTTTTCTATAGCAATGATTAGACCAACGATGTTTAAAATGACACCCACTGGCAACTAACCACCTCCCGACTATTAAATAAAATCAATTTCATTTGATGTCTCACATGGACAATATGTCCCAAGCATATTCTTGACTAAGGGATATTGATTTGTATTTTCTTTGGAGCCTATGAGCATTTGTCTTCTTTCATTCTTATTTCTGGACCAGCCTTTTGAATAGTCGCTTCATTGTTCTTCATATGCCCTTCTACAAAGCTGAGTTTTTATTGAAGTTGGCAAGAAATCATGGAAGTGTGGACCTGGAGTTGGAAGAGTCTTCAGATTCCATTCAACTCAGCATCCTTATTTTGCAGATAAGTGAAGCTGTGAACTTTATGTGTTTGGTCTTAGTTAAATTTCTCTGTTTCTTTCCCCATGAACTATAATGTTCTTCATGATAGTTTTGTCACAAATCTTCATACTGACCAATGAAGTATGAGATGAAGAGAGACAAATGAACAGACCCTGTCATTTACCTAACTAAGGAGGCACCTTGAAATACCATTCTACTAAGATGATGGTACTCTTCATCTTGTTTTGTCTGTAATGAGGATGTCAAGATTAGGAAAATTCATTTATCTCTGGAGTAGTTCAACAGTGGTTACAGAATGGAATTCTATTTTTTTTTAATTTTTTAAAAAAAATTTTCTTTTTAGGTTTTTTTGCAGGGCAGTGGGGTTAAGTGGCTTGTATCTGAGGCCAGATCTGAACTAAGTTACTCCTGACTCCAGGGCTGGTGCTCTATCCACTGTGCCACCTAGCTGCCCCCAGAATGGAAGTCTAAAGGGTCATTCACTAAGCTAATGAGTAGAGGAGGCCTGACATGGTGAAGAGGTCTTCTCCTATTCACACTATGACTCACTGCAAAGACTGGAGCAGTCTGCACATAACTGAGGATTATTGTACACTTTTTCATGTCTTTATGGTTTAGCAATCTGTCACCAAATCACATCTCTCATATTTGCCTAGGCTGGTCATCAGAAAGCTGATGCCATCTGTTCCTGGGAGGGTCCCAAATACTTGTACAGCCTTGAAGAACTTTTTCCCACTTGGGCTCTCCTGGGAGAGACTTTCAGAGCCCAGCATCACCTCCATTTCCACAATGTGACGTTAGATGATTTCCACGTGGAGGGTAAAGAAATGAAAACGGATCCCATCACCATAAACAAAGTCTTAAAATCAAGTAGAAGCAGGACCAGCATAGGGAGTCTAGTCTGCCCAAACTAATATTTATAAAGTCAGGTGTGGCAAAGGAGTGATGAGAAAATTTGAGGAAGGATAAAATATCTTTCGATAGGAAGGGCAGGAGATCACTGAAGGTGCTAAAGGAGAAAGGAAATGACACCTGGATTCATCCTTGATAATGGATGAAAATAAGGAAGGAGTATCCTCCTCAGGTTCAAGTTTGGCTTTGCCAATGGAAGGAAAGGGGAGATAGTCATTCAATTTTGGTATCGCTACATATCCAGTCTGGCTAAAATTTAGAGATTGCAAAGTGGTTCGTAGTGGAAATAAAACTTGACTGTTGGATGGGAGCAAGAGTTTTTAGGACCTTAAAAAAATCTAAGGAAATTTGATCTTCTCCTAAAAGCAATGGGGAGTCCCTGAATTATTTTGAATAAGGAAGTATAATCAACCTTGTAAATTAGCAATATCATTTTAACGGCACTTTGAAGGATGAATTAAAGAGGAGGGAGAGTGGAGAACAAGACAGCATTTAAGAACCTAGAGGAAACTGAATTTTCAAGTAGGGTGTTGGCCAGGTCGATGGAGAAGAAGGGATAGTAACCAGACAGATTGGGGTGTTTTGAATTTCTTTTTTTGATCTATTTGATTATAATTTTGATTTTCATCTCCTAAGGTAATGGATCTGCTCTTGAACCATTCTGTATGAAAAGGAATATGAATCTGGACAATATCTTCAAATCTTGACCTACAAACTAAGTTTTGACTTATTTGATTTCAGGTGTTTTCTTAATTATGGAGCCAGAAGCAGTAGAAATGAGGATTGTGGGAGACTAGATGAAGTTTTGTTACACTGACCTCATTGTTGTAGGATTGGTTTAAGAAGAGATTAGAAAATAATTTGCATATGGAACTCGTCTAAATCTTATGTTGCTGGTTTCCTATGAGCAAAGAGTGTTTATGTGTATGTAGAGTGACTTATGATTTTCATGTTTATATATGGCTTAGACATTTGGGGACTTGGAGGAGAGGGGATGGGACTGCATAGGCTCTAGCTGGGCATCTGGAAATGACTGAATGGGTCTCTGAGAGGAGGCTTGTGTTCACCACCACACATCTGCAGGCTTAACTGAAGTCCTTCTCTGGGCTGAACAGTTGCATCCTGCTGCATAGAAGACAAACTCCAGTCTCAGTTCTCTCTCTGCATTTGTGGAAATATTTTGGAGTAAGGGCCAACTCCATAATGAAAGTTCAGCTCTTTCCACTCTGCTAATGAGGAAAATGAAGATGACAATACTCCCCACCTGAGTTTAAGAGATGGCAACCACGATGGCCGCAATTCCATCTCTGGCAGACTGGCTAGCCTTGTTCTGATTGTGCACACAAGGCAGATTTCATGTCGTGTTTCTCCTTCCCTTCTCATTCATTCCCTCCAACAACAAAATCCAAGAGACACAAGGAGAGGGGGGAGTGAAAGGCCCATTGGCCTCGTGGAACGTGGGAGCTGGAAGAGACCTCCGATTGGGGATGTTTGAGAGCATTTGTCCTTTCCAAAAGATAATTTGTCTCCATCAGACCTCATCATGCTAAGTGCACAACTGTCATTCCGACACCTGCAGATCTTGGCATGCCCCGAGCAGAGCAGATGCCTGGGCCCCCACATCAAGCACATTCAGACCCAGCTCTCCAGGGAGATGGCTGAGTGTCCCCATGTGTCCTGGGGGGTTTGTCTCCAGGAAGACACAGCCTTCCTTCATGCACTGGAAGCTCATCACTGCCCCATTCAGAAAAGAGGCACCATGTTGGTTTAACCTTTCATTTATTTTGATTATTTCTCAGTTGAGGACTCAAAGGCTTTTGTTCTCACTGGCCAGGCTACAGTTCCCCCCCCCCCACCTTGAACCTTGTTGGGGAGTACAAAAAATGCAGCTAAAATGGTGAGGGTCAGGCCAAAGGATCTGTTCATGAAATCTAGCAACATGTTGAAACCATGGGGATGACACCATCTCACTCCCTCCATTTACTCCATTTGTCTCTCTACCTTTTGAGTTTCCTCTATTGACTCTTGCTTGCATTTTGTTCCATCTTGGGCTCCTTAAGCTACAGGCTCCTGAGGACTTATTAAACTCTTGCTAAATTGAAGGCCCTCATGACCAGGATGTGCTTAAAACATGTTTAGATAATGGGATGTAACCAAGCAGCCACTAGGAGGAGCTGAATGCTTTCCAGAGAATGTTGGATATTGATTTACTTCTATTGCCAATAAAAAAAAGTGTTAATAAATTGGGTTCTGTAAGAAAAGTCTAAGCTAAGAGATAGTTGAAGTATGTGTGCATTATTTACAATGGTTATATACCCACTTGTGGGCTAAATGTACTGTTTAACGACTCAAAGGCACTTCCAGCCGGCAGTAAGGAGCCTCAGGAGCTTGAAAGGAAAAGAGAAAGGTGTCTGCCTTACCCCTTAGGTACAGAAAGGTTCCTGGTCATGTGTCCTGTCCCTGCCACACTGTCCTCTAGGTCACTGGAGAGGCCAAGCAGACCACCAATGGCTGAAAGCAGGGAAGCCAAAGGTGCCGGTGAAGAGGGTCCGAGTGGGAAGCAGGAAGCCCACTGGTGTTAGTGACCCATTCTATGACTTTTCTCCCTCTGGGCTTCAGGTTTCTTATTTGTAAAAGGAAAGATTGAATAAGATGATCCCTAGGTCATTTGGAACTTGGAAAGTCTGAGTGAAGATGATGCTCCCATCCAATGTCTTCCAGTCTTCTTTTCTACTCTTTCCCTAAACCTAGACCAGATTGTCCCCCCAACTCCTGGCTTTTAGACAAATGACTGACCCAATCAGGAAGGCTCCGGAGGTCTGACAGCTCTTCTGACTCTCGGAATCTGCTCAGCTAAGTGCCCCTCCTACATGGACCTCATCCTCATCCCCCAGCTGCTGGTGCTCCCTGACCCTCCAGTAGTTCCTGTATATTGTAGGCATTTATGTGTGATCCTGATGGGTGCCCATAGGATGCAGTTCCTTGAAGACAGGGGCTTTTTTTTAGTTGATGCTGTTTCTGTATCTTTAGATTTGGCCCAAGTCCTAACAATAAAAATTGTTGGTTGATTGACTGACTGCATGATCCTCATTCCCAATCATTTACACTCTCTTTCCTTTTTAAAATTTCTTTTATTATTTTCTGTATCTTAAAAATATCTTCCTTTGTGGATCTGTTTTATCTCCTCCAACCCCCACAGTAGAGGATCAGGAATACTTCATATTTGCTTTTGTCCTCCCAGGAACTATCAAGGCAGCAGCCATCACAAGTGACTAAATATTTGTTGAACTTTATTGAAGTGAAGGAAAATGAATGGAATTGGATCCCAGACACCAAGGGCTCAGGGATGATGATATAGATGTGAGGACAAATCATCTGAAGAAGATCCTTGTCTATCAGCCTAAGGCAGGGCATCTCCCCAACCCCCAGCCTTTAGTCCCTTTCATCTCCTTCCCTCCCTTGCCCCCACCTTGGGGAATACTTTAAAAATCAAACCCAAGGTCACATTGTGTGACCTTGAGTTGAGGCCTGACCTTGGAGCTAGCCAGGTGATGTGCCAGGTCCTATCTTCCTCAGATCTGACGTCAGGGATGTCATAATAAAACACTCAATATCTCTTGGAGGGGCTGGCTGAATGTTCTAGTTTGTCAGAATCTCAGGGTTTCACATTCTCTTGAGGAAGCCCTTACCTGTTTCTCCAAACTGCCCTAATGCTGGCTCATACCTGAATGGACTGGCCCTAAGAAAGGAGCCTGATGAGAACGTTGACACAACCACTCTGCCATGTCTATAGGTAATCAATTCATTGACAAGTAGTCATTGATCCCTTCCTAATATGCTGGGTGCTACACAAACCATGGCTGAAGATACAAGGAGTCGTCAGACATCCATTCCCTATGGCATTCCTAATCGGTCTGGGGGAATGGACCGAAAATATTCTAAACATGCTTCAGCACACAAATGACACCTTATTCATTTTTAATTTTCATTTTGGAAGTTTACCATCTATCTAGGTCATAGCCATCCCCTCTGAGACTTAGTCCATGATCTCCAAGATTTTTTTGTGGCTTAAAAGATTCATCAGGCTTTGACTCATGACAATAGGCTCACTCATGGGACAGCAATGAGATCTCCACCGCTTCTTAGGACCCACAGAGGAGCTGCTCGCTGAGAGCCCTGGGGGTCCTGATCAGTAGCATAGCCAGCAACAGAGGGGAGACTAACTCACAGCTTGGAGAGAAGTAAGAGTTTGATTCAGTATAATAGAGATCATTAAATTCTACTTGATTTTTGTTAAGTAAATTATTTAGAAAATGAATGCTTTGGGAGGGAGAAGGGAGGGAGTAGTCAGCTGAGGTTAGAATACATGTAAGGAAGGCTAATTTGTAATTTGACAATAACAAAGTAAACTGCATGGCAAGAGGGAAAGATCAATGGTTTTTGGCTGCAGTCCCCACTTGGATGCATATTAACTTTCCTGTGCCTCAGTTTCCTCAGCAGAGCAGGTACCTCTGAAGATCCTTCTAACTCCAAATCTGTGCCCTGCAAGTAGAGGACTATTAACTTTTGGACTTAAGCCCTCATCTAGAAATGAAAAGAGAGAAAAGGAAGAAAGAAAAAAAACAGCCTCAGTTTACTTATCTGTAAAACAAGACAATTAAGCTTAATGCTCTTTGAGCTCTCTCCTAGTTCAAACACTATTTCTGTGATCTTTCTAAAGCAGCAATGCTGGCCACCATTTTCTCTCCACTAGAATCTCTTCCATCCCCAACTCCAACCCCAGGGGAAATGCAAAACCAACCCACAGTACATAATTCAAAGGAGATCCACATTTCTTGGATCCTTTGCTGGTTCTCATCTATTTATTTGAGTTTAGAATGTTAGCTCCTCTGTGCTTTATTCTAATTTCCAGAGTGAGCAAAGGAATGAAGGATTTCAGCTGAGAAAGCTACTGCTCCAATAGAAATGAATAGAATTGTTGTTTTTTCTCATTTTTTTCTGATCTTTACGTAAGATTGTTTGCCTTGAATTCATCTCACATCGATTTTGTTCTACAGATTTGCACAAATAGGCCTGGATTTTTTCCTCCAATAAAATTCAAACTGTTTTCAAATGAGTCCCATGTACAACTTAAGCTTAGAAATAAATTTTGGGGAAAAATTACAAATCAATAACCTGCCTGAAAATGATCATTTCTAGATTAGGAAAGGCATTCTCTCCATTTTTATGATATTCTGTGGGATTCTCAGAACAAGCAGGGAGGAGCTATTCACTAGACCAACTCCTGAATATTAGGCATCTGAATTCTATAACCATCTGAGCTAACTGGCTTTTCCTTTTTATTAACTAAAGTATTTTAAAAAACAAACAAACACTGGATTTGTAATCAAAGGACTTAGGTTTGGATTCTGGCTCTCAAGGTCAAGTCCCTCAGTAAGATGGTTCTTAGTTTCCTTCTTTACAAAAGAAGGGATTGGGATTAAGTGCTCTATCCCTAGACTCAGATTTTTCCTTTCTTAATAATAATGATAATAATTTACAAGTAATAACCCACAGTAGCATGATGCCTGGGAGATAGTACAAGGAGCAGACTATGTCTATTTCCCACAGACCAATTTGGCTAAGTAGAGAGAGGTTGGCTTTTCAAGAGTGAATTATTTGACAGCAACATACCATCAAGCAGAGAAAACACAAACTTGGTACTCAGGCCTGGGTAAAGAGCCCTTTTGACTTTAGTTGAGCTGGTGGAAGAAAAGCAGAAAAGTTCCAAAGACTCCTCCTCAACACCATGTCATACACTAAAATGGGAGATCTCTGGTCAGTGTTCCCCAAGCTGCCATACTACTGTAAGTCATAGCAAGTTTAGGATTCTTGTGGATCCTGTCAGAAGAAGTCAAAAAGGAGTCCCTGTTCCTGCAGCTCATGGAAGCCAACACTCCCAAGAAGTATCATTTTATGAATTTTTCTATTGCTGTACTCATGAGAAGTATTTGCAAAATGACTGCCCTGAGGATAATTGCAACATCAGTTCCCGTGTATTTACAGAGGATAAGGATCTATAGTCAAACTTCAAAGGATATAAGAATGTGTTTCAAAATTCAATGAATGTACATTTCTCTATCTTGTGGCTCCGCTGCATACAGGTGCAACGTGGAAAAGGGGGAAATATGCTTGGTTACATTGGAAATTGATAAGAGATGAAAAGAAGACAAAGGCTCCTAGAATATACAAATACTGCATTTAATATATGGAGTATTCCAAAAGTCTCAGGGCAGTTTTAAGTTATTGAGATTAAACCTGCCCTTAGCCTTTTGGGACATTCTATATAAGGAATACTTCCTTTGGAAAGAGAGCCATCAGGTACAGAACATGGTGAGCATGATGCTATTGCATCACACACATATAAATGGTGGCAAAGAGCTGGAAAATAGAGGGATGGCCATCCATTAAGGAATGGCTGGATAAGCTGTGGTACATGATTGCACTACTGTCCTATAACAAATGATTCGGGGGGGGGGGCAGCTAGGTGGCACACTGCATAGAACACCCACCTGGAGTCAGGAGGACCTGAGCTCAAATTCGGCCTCAGACACTTAATAATTACCTAGCTGTGTGACCTTGGGCAAGCCACTTAACCCCATTGCTGTGCAAAAGCTAAAAAAGGAAAAAACAAAACAAAAGAAATTCATCTGCTCAGTAAGCTTAGAAAGCCATGGAAAGACTTGTATGACATAACAAAATGAGTAGAGCCAAGAGAACATTGTGTATGGTAATTGCAATATTGTTTTCAGAATGACTTTGAGCAAATAAGTTATTTTAACTAGTATAAATACTAAAGGACATGAAGAAAGATTTTCTGCTACAGAAAAAGAACTGATAAATAGAAGAATGTATGGAAATAACTATAGATACACACACACATATATATGTCTATATATTATCTCTATATACCCACATGTATACATATACCCATTTGCATCTAATTGTTAATAATAATCCTATGGTGGGGGGAAGAAAGAAAACAATGAAATTTACATACTTATTTTTTGGTATATTTGAAAGAAATTCCAAGTCATTCTTAGTGGATTTTCAGTTCCATGTGCAATGATCTTTTTTTATTGTACTATGTTATAGAAATGTTTGTTTTATTCCCTAAATTAAAAAAAACTAAAAATTCACAAAGACCCACAAAGAAAGCCAAAATTAATTATAGTCTAACAGCCAAGAAACCATTGGTTGCCAACATGGGAATCACTTCCAAGGCACACACCTCTGGTATTCATCACATTGTTAGTGAAAATTGTGAGTAGATATGAATAAAAATGGCATAGACTATGCCAATATCTATGCCAATCAGACCTGCTTACAAAAGGGTGGCACTGCACAAAAAGAAACAAAATTAGAAGTATGAATATTTCCTATGGAAGGTTAAACAGTGTGAATTAAATGTCACAATGAGGAGACTGAAAGAGCCTGGAACTGCCCACCATGAGCAAATATGGAATTTCAGTGCTACTTGGGGAGACATTGAAGTGAAGGCACCATGTTTGGATAATAAAGTCAACTGTAAAATCTTTGTTATTAAGAACAGCTTCATATCACAAAAGCAACAGGAAACAATGGAGTAAAAACACCAAAAAATAGAGAAACCTGGAAGAGAGGTCTCCTTGGGCAAGATCAGCCTGAAAACAATTAAACTTGAAAGTCACCCAAGTAGATGAAAAATTTCAACCACTGGCCCCTCTTCCCAATCAAAATCAGTGGAGCTATGATGTTTGGGATTCTCACATGACATTGTTCAATATGTGGCATCCATCCATCAATCAATCAATTAAAAGGAATTATTGTTTCTCACATGTCAGTCATTGTTAAATGCACATGGGACAGAGAAAGAAAGAAGACAACCATTTCTGATCTCAAAAAGCTTCCACCCTATCTGTGGGGCTGATGCTCAATGAAAATTATATTGGCAGTTGATGGAAGATTTGCCAACATGTTGGACCACAAAGTCAAGCTTCTAAGCCATCCAAATAGGCCAAAAACTGGATGGAATCTGATCAGATGAAATGTGAAGGGATGAATGTAAAGCCTTAAACTGGAATAAAAAAATGAATGCACTGGTTCTACCATCTGGATTCATCTTAAAAAAAAGAAATATTTTAAGACTGGAAGCATGGTCATTTGGACAAAGAGCAAATTCTCTTAGGAGTACCTAAGGCAGGAGGTAGACATTTGACAAGATTGATTTAGATTTGATTAAAAGAAGAAAGAAAACAAAACCAATTCCCCACCACCACTACCACCAAAAAACATACAAATCAATGGCCAAAACTTCCTAATAACCCGAGATATTCAAAAGTGGGACAAGCTGCCTCAAAAGAGAGAGTGAGGTCCCCTGGGATCTGCTGGAGGTCATTCTGACTAGTTTACCAAGTGACTGTTAAATTATCAGAGTGAGGGTTTTCACACCAGAATTAGGTCATGACATTGTTTAGTGGATTGTCTAGATAGAAGTGCTTATAATGCAGATTAAACTTAAAATGACACACTATATTATATATATATATATATATATATATATATATATATACATGTGCATAAATACACATATATGTCTATATCTTTGAATGTAGATACACACCCTCTTTTTTTGAGAACTTGACTCTTGAATGATGACCAGAACTCCTTCACTTGCCCTTTCACTAGTGGTCTCCAAACCATTGGTGAGTTGTCATTTGTAATCCTCTAGATTATGTTGCATATATTGGTAAAATATTGGTCTTCAATTGCTGTGTCCCAAGTTCTGGCAATATAACCCTATAGACAGGATTATTAAACCAGTATAATTTAGAGTAGGTGGCCTCTGGGATTGTTTATAACACCCAGATTGGATGATTCTGGATATCTGAATTGACATAGTTATGCAAACAAGAGAAATACAGTAAATTTGGGGTTAGTTCCTTCCATTTAACCAACAGACAATTGCATGGCTACTCCATTCAGGGTTCTGTGCTGGGCTGGACCCAGGGACGCAGAGGGAAAGCAGTGATGCAGTTCTTGTCCTCCAGAAGCTTACACTCACACTGGGAGTAGAAGATGAACAAAGTGTGGGCACAAATGACATAATATTAGAGTAAGGTAGATGAGGAAGGAACTAGAGCATTGGGTCTGAAGTCAGGAATACTTGAGTTCAAATCCAGTGTCAGACACTTAGTAGCTGTGTAACCTCCTTAAATCACTTAACTTCATTCTGCCTCAGTTTCTACAACTGTAGCATATGAATAATAATCATGTTTATCTCTCAAGTTTGTTGTGAGGATTCAATGAGATTGTCTTTGTAAAGTGCTTTGCAAATGTTGAAGAACTCTGTAAACACTATTTTATTATTTTATTATTATTATTATTATTATTATTGTATAAAAAGAATCATGGAAAGAATTCTGACAACTGAAAGTGCCCATGATGAATCCCCTGTTTGAAACATCCCATGAATTGTACTCAGAGAAAATTGAACCCTTTGCTCCTTTGAGTCTATAAAATGGAAGTGAGAATGGACTATTTCCAATTTAATGAAAATTTATTGAACACCTACTCTGGGCTTGGCCATGTCCTAAGTGCTGGCAATATAAAAAGGGCAAAAATTAGTCCCTGCCCTCAAGGAGCTCCTATATGCCAACAAAGAGATATGAACAAGCTCTTACCCGGATAAATAGAAAATGGTTAGCTGAAGAAAGACATTGAAATCAAGAGGGGTGGGAGAAGGCTTCCTACAGAGGTTTAGAAATTATGGGTTCTGGGTTGTACATACTGAGTTTAAGATGTCTACTGAATACCCAGTTTGTGATGTTTGGAAGACAGTTAAAGATGCAAGATTGCAGGTCAGCAGAGAGATTGGGACAGGGTAGGAACTTTGAGAATCATCAACATGGACATGATGATTCATTCCATGGGAGCTGATGAGATCACCCATTGCATTTGTAGAGAGGGAGAAGAGAAGAGGCCCACGACAGAACCTGAGCAACACCTCAATTGGAGGGCAAAATCTGAAGGAAGATACAGCAAAGAGTATGGAGGGGTTGTCTGATAAATAGGAGGAGAAACAACAGGGTTGTCTCTGAAATCTAAGAGAGTCTCAAGGAGAAGAGAGTGAACAGCAGTGTCAAAGTCTATAGAAAGGTCAAGGAAAATGAGCATGGAGAAAGGGTAATTGGGTTGGGCAACTAAGATCATCAGTAACTTTGAAGAGAGAAGTTTTTTTTGTTTTGCCCTCAAGGAGCTTACATTTAATTTTTAATTTTTAATTTTCTTAGAAAGATTTTATTTATTTTGAGCTTTACAATTTTCCCCCCATTCTTGCTTCCCTCCCTCCACCCCCACTGAAGGCAATCTGTTAGCCTTTACACTGTTTCCATGGTATAAATTGATCTCAGTTGAATGTGATGAGAGAGAAATCATATCCTTAAGGAAGAAACATAAAGTATAAGAGATAGCAAGATTACATAATAAGATAAGTTTTTAAAAATTAAAGGTAATAGTTTTGGTGTTTGTTCAAACCCCATAATTCTTTCTCTGGATACAGATCATATTCTCTGTCACAGACAGCCCCAAATTGTGTCTGATTGTTGCCCTGTTGATATGAGGAAGTCCGTCAGGTTGACCACCACCACGTTGCTGTTAGGGTGTACAGTGTTTTTCTGGTTCTGCTCATCTCACTCAGCATCATTCCATACAAACCTTTCCAGGCTTCCCTGAATTCCATCCCTCCTGGTTTCTAATAGAACAGTAGTGTTCCATAACATACATAGACCACAGTTTGTCAAGCCATTCCCCAATTGAAGGACATTTACTTAATTTCCAATTCTTTACTATCATAAACAGGGCTGCTATGAATATTTTTGTACAAGTGATGCTTTTACCTCTTTTCATGATCTCTTCAGGGTATAGACCCAGTGGTGGTATTGCTGGATCAAAGGGTATGCACATTTTTGTTAGCCTTTGGGCATAATTCCAAATTGCTCTCCAGAAAGGTTGGATGAGTTCACAGCTCCACCAACAATGCGTTAGTGTCCCAGATTTCCCGAATCCCTTCCAACACTGATCATTGTCCTTTCTGGTCATATTGGCCAGTCTGATAGGTGTGAGGTGGTACCTCAGAGATGCTTTAAGTTTCATTTCTCTAATAAGTAATGATTTAGAACAATTTTTCATATGACTATGGATCCTTTTATTTTCCTCATCTGTAAATTGCCTTTGTATATCCTTTGATCATTTGTAAATTGAGAAATGGCTTGTTTTTTTGAAAATTTGACTGAGTTCTCTGTATATTTTTGGAAATGAGTCCTTTGTCAGAAATACTAGTTGTAAAAATTGTTTTCCAATTTACTGCATTTCTTTTGATCTTGTTATAGTGGTTTTGTTTGTTGCAAAAGTTTTATAATTTAATGTAATCAAAATTATCTTATTTTGTTTTTAATGAGAAGAGAGCAGTTTTGATGAAATTTTAAGGTTGGAAACCAGATTCAAAAGAGGTAAAAAAAGAGTAGAGAGAAAGGGAAGGTACATGTTGTAGATGGCCTTTTTGAGGATTTTAGCTCTAAGGAGTAGAAAAGAAATAGGATGATCGTGGAGAAGGATCAAGTGATGGGTTTTCAAAATTGGGGACACAGGGGCATGCTTTGTAGGATGCAAGAAATGAGTCAGTAATAAGGGAAATATTGAATTAAGAATGAATGAGGATGACACAATGGGCAATCTGCTGATCCTTAATGCCGGTAGAGGTGTTAGTTTGGGGAAGGAGGAAGGTTACCCCATCATGGGAGAGAGGGAAGTGTTTACCTTGTCCTTTCCAGAAAGCTTCCCCCACCCTTTTCCAAAAGTCCCTGTTTCTGGTCTTATCACCCTTCCTTATCATCTTTCCTGTCCCTCAGGTTAAAGGTCTGGATGTTATCTTTGTCTCCTAACTCAACTTCTCCCACATGCTAAATTAGCACCATCTCTCCCTCTATCTCTTGTATCTTCTTCTCTCTTCAAAGTCACTTTTGATCGGAAATTGCGACTCTCCACTTGAATATTGCGTTCATCTCTGCCCGGCCCTCTCTTTTTCATTTCTCCCAGTTTTCTTCTTCCACAGGAAGTCTATCAAAATTCCTCTTATTTCTTGAACTCTCCCTTTTTTAATCAATTCCTACTTATCCCACATAGAACTTGGTTGCACATATTTGCTTGCTGTCTCCATTAGATTGGGAACCTCTTAAGGGCAGGGCCTATCTTTTGCCTCTTTTTCTATCTATAGTACTTAGCTTGGTGCTTGGGCCATAGCAGACCCTTTATTGATGTTTATTGATGGACTAACCAACTCTGGACTCCATATTCTACATAGCTTCCAAAGTGATTTTTTGTAAGGCATTCCTCAAGGAATGCCAATTGTTCTGCATTACATTCAGAATTAACTTTAGAATCCTCCCCCCACAATCAGGGGCCTTTCTTATCTTCTCCATATTCTAACACACAAGGGCAGGTAGGTGGCACAGTGACTAGAGCACAGGCCTTAGAGTCAGGAGGACGGGAGTTTGAATCCAGTAGCAGACATTTGATTCTTACTAGCTGTGTGACCTTGGGCAGTCACATCCAGAGTCATCTCTGGTCATCCTGATTCATATCTGGCCACTGGACCCAAATGCAAAAGGAGAAAAGAAAGAAAAGAAAATGAGGCTGGTGATTTAGCACAAGAACCCCCCACCCCAATCCAATTCATGTTATGGTCTTCCTCAAAAATGAAAGCCAAAATTATTATTCTAACAGTCTCCTTCCCTCTAGATTTGGTGAGCCAGCTCTGATGCCCTGCTTGCCATTCCATAGGCAGATGTTCCATCTCTAGCTTGGTGCCTTAGCAATGATTGTTTCCCAAGTCTGGAATTATACCCCTCATTTGCCAGTCTCCCTTGATTAGAATCCCCTTTTTTTAAGACCACCATTCCTGATTTCCTCCCTCCCTCTAGTGACATCCTATTTGAGATGACATTCTATCTCATATTTTTCTCATTCATCTAAAATCAAAATTCCTGTCTAAATTGAATAAGGTATGGAGTTATTAGTAAAATAGTTCATATATATGTCTGTATATTTATGTGAACAGATACACATATCTATATGTATGGGCATTTATTTATACATATAATTTGCAAATAAACAAATATGCACATGCTAGGAGGTATATGTTCAAAATGTCTTTTACTGAAGGGAGTGTGTGACCAGAAAAATGAGAAGTCCCGTGCTCTAGAAGGTGGCTAAGAATTATATTTTTCTTTAAGTTTTTAGCAAAAATATATTCACAGATAAAGAAGGCTTGAGATCTCCAGTGACCTTGGTTTTTTGTCTTTTAAAAATTTGTTTTAGAAATGTCTTAATGCTTGAGTCATCTTCAGACATTGCTGAAACCCTAATCTTGGTCTCCATCCACCAGCATATTATTCTTACCGCTTAGATAAACAAGGAAGTTCATTGACTGCTGAGAATTTTGATTTCATGACCTCTGAAAACAGAACACATTTTTCCTCCCAAAGAGAAATTGCTATTTTCCTCAAATACCAAACATCTCCCCCATAGGATCCCCTATATAAGCCCACCCCATCCAGATGCCAGCCTGTGGGACATAATTTGATGAAATAAGTGCCAATACAGGGAGAAATTGGCTAAAAATGTCAATCTGCAATCTTCTTGTAGCTGCCTGTGAACCAAGAGGTTTGGGTCTCCAACTGTAATGTAAGGTTTTTGAGATTATTCCGCTCCATTTAACATCTGTCCATGTTTTCAAAGACAAATGGGAATGATGCCTTGATGGCCATGATTAAGATAGCTTTCACTTGTGAACTTCTACAGCATGCCAGAGAAAAATCTGGTGATTCCAAAGTAGCCTCATGCAATATGGATGTTGAAAAAAATGAATTCTCCCCCCACACAGATTTCCTCACAAGTTCTCCTATTAGCACTCTGTCTTCCAAGAGTCACAGATGTGGGAAAAGATCGTTTTGAAAATTCAAACACTTGCCAACTTAGATTATCATAATACCATCTATCAAACATTTCCAGAATGTTACCCTTTAAAGAGGGAATGGAGATAGTCACTGAAAATGGGTTGTATTTTCTGAGCTCATGTGATCCTAAGTCTTGTTTTGAGGAAACTTTTGATACTGTGTGACCTCTGGCTTGGTCCTTAACTTTCCTGCCCTCAGCCTCCAAATCTGGAAAATGAGAAGGGTTCTGCAGGATCTTTTTCAAGAGTTAAATCCCATGATTCCCTGCACCGATTGTCACTAGGCTCAGCCATCTGGAAGCCCTGCCTGGGTCACCATGTAGTCTTCAATACCTTGACCCACTTTCTGACCTCTATCCAGAGACCTCCTGGAGGAAAATGTTTTCAAGTGGCCTTTCACCAGCTCAAGGTGAGGCTGTGCAGTGCTAGTAGGCAAGGAGGAGTCCAGAGCACCGAGCAAATCTGGGGATTCTGCCCACCCTCTGCCTTTGCCACCTGGTCTGAAAGGATGAGGGGATGATTGGCCAAGACGAGGGAGAGGATTCTGTTTCTTTAGAAAATGCTAATTCACATACCTGAGTATGTGGGATTTCCTGGAAGAGGTCCTTGAAGGGCTTCACCTTGACAACAAATCATTCTGCTTGGTTCAATGCAAGAAAAATATCGAAGGTAAAGCGTCATGGGCTGGGTTTGCTTTGAGCTCTAGCTCTCCAGTGGCTCTTATTTCTGTGTCCTCCCTCTATTCACACAGCCCCCACCTGAGTTCAAGCTTTCATTTCATTCCATTCTTTAACCCTTCAAAGAACCTCAACTCAGCTCTCTCCCAGCTCCAATCTAACCTCCCCCAAACTGTCAAAGGACCCTTCCTTGTCACCTCCCTTCTTTCCACCCCCCTTCTTAGGAGATGCCCCATGAAGTCTTCTCCCTGGCATTCAGAATTCTTCTCAGTCCAGCCTCATACTCATTGGACAATACACCCAATTCCCCCATGAGAGGGTCTTGGCCAACCGGTCTCCTTTCTGCTTCTTGGTCTTAGTTCTCCATCCCCTCTATTCATGCATTGACTGGCATCTATGATTGGAAGAGAATAGCTTCTCCTGCCCAACATCTTCTCATCATCTTGCATTTTGTGTGTGCAGGTGTGCAGGTGTGCATGTGTGTGTGTGTGTGTGTGTGTGTGTGTGTGTATGTGTGTGTCTACTGTACTGTCTAGTACAGTAAATGTCTATAACATATAGGATAGGATGGCTGTGAGGACACATGTGAATGTGTTCATATCCATGTAGACATACTTACACACACATGGATGAGTGACAGAGAGATGTGATGATCAAAAGGAAGCTCCCTCAGGGCAGAACACATTCCATTTTTGCCCATATATGATACCACTGCTTTTGTAGCTCCAGAAAAGTTGAGAGGTTGTGTGGTAAGAGTGAACATTGTGCTAGGCATGGACTGGGAAGACCTGGGTTCTAATTTTACCTCAGCTCTGTGATCCTGGGTCATGTCCTCATCCCCTCCAATACTCAGTTTTCTTCATTATTGGAATAAGAGGATTAGAATTCACTTTCAAGGCCCATTCCAGCTGGCACCCTGTGATCCTCTGAGAAGAGAAAATCCAAAAATGGCCAGGAGAGGGCAATGCAGAGGACAAAGCAGCATCCAGCTCTTCTGCAAGGAGATCATCCAGAGATCCTCCCTCCAACTGTGCAGATTGCCTCTAATTTAACTCAATTCAATTCAGCCCTCTATATTAAGTCCAGTGATGGATCAGCTCCTGTGTTAGGGCCTAGGGGGAGAGAAATGCCAGAAGGAGCATCCTTTATATCAGAGGTGGGGTATGAATCTAGGCAGATGATCGAATACAATGTGAGCTTTGCACAGGATGGTGACAAGGTGATGTCCAGGCGGCCCCTGGACCAGGGAGCAGCTGAGGTCAGCTTGCCAGTGATCTGATGCCAAATACCTGTGAATTCCTTTAATGGGCATTATTCCTCTATTCTTTCAAAGAGGTCCAGTGTGGAGGAAAGAACACTTGTGTCACACAAACACATGCATACCCCCAAAGAGTACCTATACACACATATACGTGCTCATATAAGAATCCACACACACATATATAGCCATGCCCACATATGTACAGGGCAAAGGCAGCACCACATGATGCCATCCATGTCCTGCCAGAGGCCCGCCTGCCCTCCTGCCTGCCTGCCTCGCTCTCTCCTGTCCCCTCACGTGCTGCGTTTCCAAGCCAGCCGTCTGGCAATTTGGCCTGTTTGTATTTCTCTGGCATCACTGGCGGTTCTGCTAAGGCAAAGTAAATGTCATAAAATGTTTTGTTTTCCCGCAGCCATTGGCAAATAATTGGCATCTGTTTTCTGTTGTCTCACACCAGTTGTATTTTCTGAAACAGAAACTTCTATTCCTCATCTAATTCCTGGTGATTTAGAGAACTCTTGGGACTGAAAACCTTGTTTCAGGAACAAACCCTTTGGCCTTGGAAACAGGGACAGCTCCATCATGAATTCTAAGCTCAGGAAGCCCAACAGAGGCAAGAGGGACATTGGGAGGGGGGGTGAGCCTCCAGGGATCAGGGCCCTGAGACTTCCCAGGACAGGATTGCCAGGAGGCTCCTCAGGAAAAGGGGCTTCTTTCTCCTTTATCTTCAGCTCCTTCTTCATGAGAGCAAACAGAAAAATGGAAATTGGGAGATTTCAAGACAGGGCTTGGGGTTCTCATGGAATTAAAGCATTTTGAGAAAGCTACTTGAGTAGGAGTGGGGATTATTTGTAGAATGGAGATGGCTTGGAGGAAGGAGGCTGGCTGTTCTCAAAGCTGAGAGCAGAGGAGATGGTCCTTTATCTACTGCAGGCTCGGCTCTCCTGGCTGAGGACTGAACCAAATTGTCATATTAATGACAATTATAGAACACTTAGAATGGCAACCTTAGGAAAAACATAGTTAGTGGTGGGTTGCAAATTGTGAATGAGAGAGAGAGAGAGACAGAGACAGAGACAGCAAGAGAGGAGAGACATACACACACACACACACACACACACACACACACACACACAGAGAGAGAGAGAGAGAGAGAGAGAGAGAGAGAGAGAGAGAGAGAGATCCAAATTGTTTACCTCTTAAACATAAGACAGATACAGGGAGACTCTCCCTAGAGATAGACCTCCTGTCACTGAAGTCCCAAAGCTCAGTGTGCACATATCCCATAGATGGTTGAGAATGTGGGAGCCTTTGACCACTGTGCTTTGAAACTCCTAAAGCCCCGGTTGTTCCTGCTGGTCGGTGACTCCTGGTCATCTCTAAGGCTGTTAAGCCTTGATGCTGAAAACAGAAACTCCTCTCTTATGCTTGTTCCAGGTTCCAAATGAAATGAATTAGTCCAGTTCCCAGTGGACCAAAAACTCCAACTCCAAATGAATCGATCCTCCTATTGTCAGTCAACTTTGAACTTTCCTTATAAAGCTTTGACTATCTAAAGATCTAAAAAGTGAATGTTACCCCCACAGAGAATATTCTTCTGATTGCCTTTTGGGGGACTGCTTCTCTTGGAATAACCCGCTGTTTCTGAAACATCCAGTCTCCAGGACAAAACTGTCTTCTTTCTTCACCATTCCTTTGGCCCTCATCAAAGAGCAAGTTTGTCCTTTCTGTTTACTCTGTCTAGATGGGTGGCATGCTAGCTCAGGTTTTGATCTCAGAGAGAAGAAAATGATAGTCAAAATAAAGTCGCTTGGGTCAACTTTTTAAGACCCACCTGCACCTCAAAGGACTAGGGAGTCTATGGACCAAAAGGGGATTTCAAAGGATCTGATAGTGATGGTGACATCCACAAAAAAGAAATTCTTCAGAATTTGTTACAAATACACCTGAACTTTTTTCAAAGTCCACTTAGTCTTAATTTTCATGTTTCTTCTTAGGAAATATAATAGGAGGTCTTGTCATCCTAGATGTGAGGCTGGGAAGGACCTAAGAGATCATCCAATCTTACCTCCTATTACAAATGAGAAAATTGAAGCCTGGGGAGATTGTGGCAGGTCGGGGTATGGTGGGCCTGGGCCTGGGCCTGGAGTCAGGAAGACTCATCTTACTGAGTTTAAATCTGATCTCAGACAAATACTAGCTCTGTGATCCAAGTCACTTTGCCCCATGTGCTGCCATTTCCTCCTCTATGAAATGAGTAGGAGAACAAAAGGACAAATTAATCCTTTAAGAAAACCCCAAATGGGCTAGCAGAGAGTTAGACAGGCCTGAACAATAACAGTGACCAAAGATTAAGGAGAGTGAAATGTAACTATTTTTGGCTTCAGCAAAGAATGCATATTTTAATTAAAAAAGCAACACATCTCTGGATATTCTCCCATTTGCCAATATTTGTTCATAAATGGGTTTCCCCCAAATATCCCCATTACTCTAGACATAGTCTGAACAGGGCAGAATACATTCCTGGAAGCTAAGAACATTAGATTAGCTTTCTTTCACACCACATTAAGCAAGATTCATATCTACCTTGCAAATATGAAAGCCCGTTTTTGCTTCAGTCAGATTCCTATGAATCATGGCTCTCCCTTACATACTTAGGAGGTTAATTTCTTGAACCCATGTTTAAGACTTTTACATTTATCTCTAGTGAGTATCACCTAATTTGACTCAAGTTTAGTTTTGATAAATTAACTTGCTTATGTCATCAATGGGCTAATTTCCATGACGTTTATTATTAGTAAATTCCTCTGCTCTTGAATGAAGCTGGTCAATGATTTGTTAGAATAAACTGACCTCAGCAGGAAGTTTATTGTTTTCTACCCAGTTTTCCTGTAAGTGTCTGGGGAAAACTCTAAGTACAAAAGCTTAGTTTTTGCTATAAAGCTTTGATTAGTTCCTATAAGCTCAGAACAAAAAGCATTTATTCAAAGTTTATTCCATTCTGGCAACCAAGTGGTACAGTATTTAGAACAAGGGCCTTGGAGTAAGGAGGATGGAATCCTCCTTGGGTTTGAATCCAACCTCAGACACTTGACAGTTACTAGCTGTGTGACCTTGGGCAAGTGCCTTCACCCTGTGCCTCACATCCAGGGCTATCACCAGTCAGCCTGATTCTAGCCACTGGACTCAGATGGCTCTGGAGGAAAAAGTGAAACTGGTGACTTAGCACAGCCTTCCCTCCCAACTCAAATTCAATTCACGTGCCTGTCACCTCCCTGATGTCATGGTCTTCTTCGAGATCGAAGGACAAACATCATCACTCTATTTAGAGGACGATGCTAAGTGCTGGGGGATGTCCAGAAAGGGACAAACAGCCCTGGCCCCAAAGACTTCAGGGTCTAATGAGCAAATCTGAAGAAAGCAAAGTGACCAACCAGACTCAGATGCTCTCCCTTTGAACCCTCTTAGTCCACTAGTATGATGACTGTTGAGGTTGAACTCTGCCTGTTCAGTGTTCTTGTTGCCTCTGACACGTCCTACCTACATGATGTTGGGAGCTTCTCCTTGGGTCTCTGATACTCCCAATGAGGGTCACTGTATTTATTCAGTGCCAGGAGCTTGGGAATGAATTCCAACGCTTGGAAGGTTCTTCAATATTGTTTTGCAAATGAGTTGACATGAAACCAAATAGTGATAATGTGCTGCGATGGGTAAGGTTAATAGCTCCTGATTACCTCCTCGGAATACAATCACAGACACATTATTTAAATAGCCCATCTCCTCAAACTGACTGAAAAATGAGCATGATGTTCTGGATATGGTGGGAATGATATGTGCCATGAAAGAAATATTAAGGGACAGACATGAATTTTGTTTAGTGTGAAGTTTAAAATATCTGAGGTGATGGGATCACTTAGTAGGGGACAATGGCTCAGGAGTCAGAAGGCTACGCCTTTTGGGATATCAAGGGGATATACATGCCCTATGGTCTTTTATACTTTTTCTTCTTTCAAAGCAGGTCTGGGTAAAAGGGAAAAGGCACCATTATCTACTGGTCATTACCTGCAATCTTCACAGTAATCAAGAAGATAGATACCTCAAAAGAAACTTTGACACCAGGAGCAGCAGATAGACAGAGCTGGATTTATTGTAGCCACTTATTAGGCGGTTCCATCTAATTCTGCCTCGACTCCATTAGAGACTGTGACCTTGCCTGGAGGTGTGAGGCACGCAACATGCAGGAGGGGAGTCAAGCTATTGAATCTGTGCTGACTTTGAGGAGCAATCATTCCATTCCATAGTTGTACACAATGTTAGACAAGGAGAAAATGCTGGAAGAGAAATCAGAGACTAACTATTCCTACATGTGTCCCAAATGTGTCCCAATCCCCATCCCCTCTCTCTCTCTCTCTCTCAGAGAGAGTTAGGGTTAGGGTTAGGGTTAGGGTTAGGGTTAGGGTTAGGGTTAGGGTTAGGGTTAGGGTTAGAGAGAGAGAGAGAGAGAGAGACAGAGACAGAGACAGAGAGAGATGATAGAAAGATAGCTAGCTAGCTAGATGATCTAGATGTGTTGTTTATCTTTTATTTTCAAAGTGAATTGAATTGAAGTGAAACAGAATTGTACAAAGTTGTCAGTTTCACTGTATCTTCCTTAATCTTCAAAGTCCATGGTCAGGGCACAAGTTGAAGTGATTGGTGATGAGTGTGGATGCAACGGATAATGTTGG
Source organism: Macrotis lagotis (assembly GCF_037893015.1). Classification (NCBI taxonomy): domain Eukaryota; kingdom Metazoa; phylum Chordata; class Mammalia; order Peramelemorphia; family Peramelidae; genus Macrotis; species Macrotis lagotis. The sequence continues at coordinate 5,594,700 of NC_133664.1, forward strand.
CTTTTTTGATAACCATGGTAAAAGCCTGCTTCAGCCACCTTTATGGTTATTGAAACAAATTCTTATTGGTCCATTCTTCCAGGGAAAGTCTTCACATGTTTGGGTTAGGCATGCCTCTAACCCACCAGTGAGTTTGAGACTGCTGGCTACACTCAACCTGTTGAACCCATCTGCCAAGACAGTTTGCCAGGGTATGACCATTACACATGCTTCAGCATCTTAGAGCTACAGACACAAGTTGGGTGCATCAAGTAGACATCAAAAGTAAATGAGCATCCCTGAAAAGGACTCAGTAGCCTCCATAACAGCTTCTAATCCTCCCTGAGTACCCCACATACACTATAGATTAGATAGATAGATGGTTAGTTGGATAGATAGATAATACAGATGGATGGATGGATGGATAGATGGATGGATGGATAGACAGATAGATCTTTGCCAACTCTCCATTACCTCTAAGATAACATACAAACCTCATAGCCTGGCACTTACAGTCTCCAATGCTCTGGTTCACACTTATCTTTCCTATCTTTTCTCCTTGTCAGTTCTCTTTCAAATGCTGCTTTCCCCATAAAGGACAGTCCTCCTCTTGCCTTGGAGTAGTGACATAGACAGCCCTTACTCCTTCATCCCTGCTTTTCAAGACGTGACTCTGATACCATCTCTCCTCACCAGGACAGTAATGATTTTCTCAGCTAGAGATGCTCCCTCCAATTTGAAATGATTTTTTTTGTAAATTTTTCCAATCTACTTTTCTATGCGTATGTTGCTTCCCATGCCCATTCTTTACCCTCCAGTAGAAATGAACTTTGTTAGACTACTTTTGGTCACTGTCTTACCAAACCTTTAAAAAGTAGGAGCTTAAATATTTATTGAGTTGAGTTAAAGAAGACATGGCAGGAAGAATGACCAAGGTCATAATGTCCATCAGCCAAATAGAGGAGAAAGGTGAGAGAGAGACCCCACCACCCCACAAAGTTGTAGGCTTCCAGTTTGATGTCTGAAAGTCAAACTAATGCATTGGCTCCAATTCAGGGCTGCTCAATGTTTCTCTTGAGAAATATTGGCAGAATCATTTTCTAAACTCCCTTAATCTCTTAAAAGTTGAAATGTCAATGGAGAGTCCCCCACTTTCCCCCAAGTATTTTCAGATTTCAGTCAGTAATACAAAACTAACAGTCAGTATTTATATAACACTTTATGGTGAATGTGCCATTCACTGTGCAAATGCTTCACAAATGTTTCATTTGATCCTCACAACAGTGGGAGGTAGGCACTATTATTACCCCCAGTTGAGGACAATAGGCAGACAGAAGTGACTTACCCATGGTCACAGAGTTAGGAAGTGTATGAAACTGAATTTGAACTCAGTACTGCCTTTCCTGTTTGTTTTTAATTATTCTTACAAAAGAGAACAGAGTCCTTGATCAATTTGTATCTTTGAGAACCACCATTACACTTAGCAGAGCACAACATGGAAGGGGAAAGGTGTTATCCTCTCCACCTCATCTTCCTCCCATTTTAAACCAGTAGAATGGATGATCTTAACCTGTTTTGTTTGAGTCCCTTTGTAATTTGGTAAGCTTTGAGATTTCTTGTGAGAATATTTTGAATGCATAAAATAAACTATGGAAGATGGCAAAAGAAGACAGTTGTATCAAAATTGTTGGCAGAACAAAGCAAAACAGAACAAGAATTAGCTTCAGTGAGCCTGGGCAAAGAACTCCCAAATTCTAAGGGTGTCGGTTGTTGATTGTGATGTTGCTGAAGATGACTGAGGATGTAGACTCCTCAAAATGGCACCCCGAGTTGAGTGGGAAACATTTGTTGGAAAGATGAATGGAATCTTGGGCTGGCCAAAGGCTTCCTTGGTGCTGGAAGACATGCCAAGAGCTTAGTCCCAGATGCCTCATGACCACAGCATGTACTTAGAATTCTGTGAAGCAGGACCCTAGGGAGCCTCCCTGTCACTGTGGCCAGGGGGAAAGCTTGTGGATTTTTATAGAAAGCAGGTTCTTAACAATCAATACAATAGATCTGCACCCCCAACCTTGAAGAAGAAGCTGCTCTTCATCCCCCTCCCAAATCTAATAATAGACATTCATTGCATGTTTGAAGGTCGATGAAGTATGCAAATCTGTTATGTTCTATGAGTTTCACAGACCCTGCATGGATAATTCTACCCATTAGACAAAGGAGGAAATTGAGACTTTGGTCATTTAAATGACCTACTCAGATACCCCAGGTTGTGAGCATTAACAAAAAAGGATATAAATGCAATTTATCTTACAAGCTAAATACTCTCTCTCCCTCTCTCTCTCTCTCTCTCTCTCTCTCTCTCTCTCTCTCTCTCTCTCTCTCTCTCTGTGTGTGTGTGTGTTAATGGTGATATCCCTTACCGCTGAGAAGGAAAAAAGGAGTATGGGCAAAATGAAAAAAAAAATCCTTGGACACAGGAAAGACAAGGAGGGTACCATTGATCTAGTGAGCCTAGGAGAGGGATCCATGAGGGGAGCCAGAAGCTTAGACATGTAAACATGTAAGAGTGGAATGAGGTTGAGGTCCTAGCTTGGTCTTTCATCCTCTGTGGGATCTAAAAGTCTCTCCACTGCTGAGTCCTGGATTCAAGTCCATCCTCTTAACTATGCTAGCTGTGTGACTGATGGAAAGGCACATCTATCAATTTAAAATTGGAATTTTAGAGAGCTTCATGTGATCTATATTTTTTGATACTTCTTTGTGACAGTGACATCTGAAACTTCCGTTGGACAGCACCCCTTTTTCCAGGTTTTTCAACTATGTGGGGTTTCTGTGCTTTGGCATGGGGTGAGGCTTGTTCAGCTCATCATTGGTCATCAATTTGGAAAGTTTGGGAGAACAAAGTGATTTCAGCACTTCTTGCTCTGAGATAAACTGAACACTCCCTGGCTAATTAAATAGAAGAAAATAGATGGTTAGGAGCATCCATGAGTGGTATACTCTTTAATGAGATCCACAGAGAACAAATGCCACATTTTTTGATCTGCACCATGGGAGGGATTTATAGACTCCCAGATGGTACCAATTCCTAAAGAGTAATAATCCCTTTTACCTGCCCAACTTGGAGAGCAAACAGAACTAACTTATTTGTGGAGGAACACAGGATATTTAACAATTCTTGGCATTCTAGGAAAATCTCAGATTTAACCCAAGTTCAACTCAGGAGAGAAGTGGTCCTATCTAGAGTCTAGAATCACTGCTGGGGAGCTAAAAGGGAATTTGGAGGCATTTCATATTCAATCATTTCATTTTAGGATTTGAGGAAACTGAAGTCCTAGATTTGCCCAAGGTCAAAGATGCCAGAGACATGATCTGAATTCAACTTTTCTGATTCATAAGCATCAAAAACTTTATAAGTGTTTGTTGGTTGACTGCCTGACAGATCTCAAATTCTCCCCAGGTCTTGATCACACTTGGGAGGAAGGTCTCAAAGAAGGAAAGGCCAACAATGTGTTTTGCCACCCCAATATCATTACTGCTTTTCCTGCCAGGCTATAAACAGTTTAATTTTCTCTTTTCTATTGATTAAATGACATTTCCCATTCTGTTTTCCTCATGCTCACCTTTTAGTCTATGAAACTCAAGATTTGTTGGTCCCAAAGCATGCTATGAATATGGTCCAGAGAGTCCTGCCCTGTGGAAGTTTATATTCTATTGAGTGAGGTAGGGTTGAGGTAAAGCAAAACATAGATATATGTATAAATATATAAATATACATATACATATATTTATATGCATGTACACATATATAAATTCAAAGTGTTTTGGGGGGAAGATGAGATTTTGGTGTGGAGGAAGGAAGGAATGCACTAATATTCAGAGAGAGGAGGAAAGCCTTTGAAATAGAGAAAGGACCAAGGATTTGCTTTGATAGGGAAGAATGGGTTGGAAATTGCAAAGTTCTGGGGGGACTCTGCTTTTTCCTGGAACATAAATCTAAGGAGCAAGTGGCTAGGAGGCAACTCTTCCCTTTGGTCTTAGAAGGCAGAAAACAGAAGAACTCATCTCAGAAAAGGTTTTTCCCTAAGACATGAAAGGAGTTAAAGGGGAAGCCAAGAGGTAGTGTTCGACTTGGGGAAGATGAATGGAGTGGCACTTTTCATTTATTTAGTATTCAGGATCTCAAGTTTAATTAGGGCTCCTTTGTCACATCATTCATCAAATGCTCTTGAAAAAATGGAAATTCACCTCCAAGTTTCTTTGGCCTGAGGCAGGCTTTTCCTACTTTTATCTCATTTGAGTTTATTGACATTCAGTAAAAAGAAGAGATTGACTTGTAAGTACTGAGGCAGCTACTAGAAGAGAATGCCTGCTCTAAGGACTCTCTGGTGAGTGCTTCCCCAAGCCTCCAACCAATCCCTTGTTAATTTGCTTCTCTCTAAGCAATGTTTGGAAACCATTAAGCTTTTTCTGAAAGTCTTTTTCCCCCCCAAGAAATCTTTTATTCAGGGGACCTGTGATAGACTTGAATAGAGTTCTTAATGGCTATAGAGGAGGAAATAGGCAGCCCTGCTAAGAAGCACATTTGATAAAGTTTCCTTAGTTGACCAGTAATATGAATATGAGTGAACTGGGTGCTGTGGAACCCCAGAAAACTCTGGATGTCTTAAGAGAGACATCATTTCCTGGTGCTATTTTTTAAAGAGTTAATAGTCTTATTCTGGCCTCTGTCTTGATCAGAGATCTGCTGTCTTCCATTTTCTCTTGGACTTCATATGTAAGGAAGGATATTGACAGCGGAGACTCTTAAGGAGAAGGCACCTTGTAAGATATTGGGATTGAGATGATACCATAGGTAGGTCACTCAAACCTGTGGAAAAAGTAAAAAAAAAAACGACAGACCTCCAAAGTGGAATGGACTGATTGGAAGGGTTGGGGTGACCTCTTCCCTTGGAGGTCTTATAACTGCCAGACCTAAAATCCATTGGTGAGTTTGTGGGGTGTCCATTCCAGGCATGGAATCACTTCCCTCAGTGGAATGGATGAATGATAATTTGTTCCCATGTCCATTAAGCCAGCTAAAGCAGGCACCATGAAGTTAGAATTTGGTCAAACATTGAAGACATAAATGCCACCCAATGCATTCTAGGGCGTCACCAGTCCTTTTGACTTTTGTCCTGCCACTAGACTTTGATGACCTTGGAAGAACAAGGAGTTGATGACTTTCCACAGTTTTATGTCACTTCAGTCCAGATCCCACACACACACACACACACCCCTTGATGGCATGAAAATGAAGGCACAATATCATGGGAGGATTAGCCGAGGATATTGTTGATGGGGTCTATTTGGATGACGCGCTTGCTAGCCTTTTCAACTTCTGCCTTTTCTCTTCTCTAGCTATGATATTACCCACTGAAATCAGTTTCTTTTGTATGTTGTTGCTCTACTGTTGTTCTTTCCATTCTCCTAGTCTTGGGAAATACCGACAAGAAGGATGCTGTTACTGCTGAAGTCTTAAAACTAAGGACACAATGTTTTGAGAATTCCATGGAGTGTCATGGTCCACTCAAAGGGACAAAGATGTAGGACTTGAACTCTAACCAAAACTTGGGCACAAGGGGCAGCTAGGTGGTGCAGTGGATAGAGCACCAGCCCGGGAGCCAGGAGGACCTGAGTTCAAATACAGCCTCAGACACTTCATAATGACCTAGCTGTGTGACCTTGGGTGAGTCACTTAACCCCATTGCCTTGCCAAAAACAGCTGGTGCACAGCCTCTTATGTGATCCCCAAAGAGGAGTTCAGGACCATGAACATCATCATAGAGGGTGGGATTACATTTACTAAATGGTGTCCAGGTTTGCGTGTTAAAAGTAGAATGAAGAAAGCACCAAGATATTGTGGAATTAGTGATGGAGGAGGGTTGATCACAAAGCAAGACTCCTTCTAACCACCAAAATAAAAATAATTGATCAGTCCAAACTCAGGTATTCCAAACTCCTGACCCTCCACGTGTGAAGGCTAGCATTGCCACTTATTGGGGAAATCATGGGTGACAATCCAGAAGCACCTTGAAGGTAAAGAAAGGACTTTCATTTTCCTCCCTGGTCTGGGTGGATGGTTCTGGGTGAGAGGAGCACCCCTGAACACAGAGTTTGGGGGCCTGGAGCCAACTCAGAGAAGAAATTCAAGGCAGTTCCAAGGCTTGGCTCTGTGACTTGCACTCCAGATCTGTCAGTCAGGATTTTTGATCATTAGCCATCTGTGATTATTTTAATTTTTGCCAGCAGGAGAAGGAGCTCTTTCCCACCCGGGAGCTCTGTTATTACAATATAATTTATATGTAAAGAGCTCCTTTCATCAGGACGGGAAACTTTTATATTTTTTTTTAGGTTTTAAAAAAATCCTTGTTACATCCTCCCTCCTTCCCTGAAACTCTACCAAACTGCTCCTCACTCCCACTCCAGTGTCTCTCTATGTGAAGATCCTATTGAGACCCTCAGCACTTGGGAAGAGAGACTGAGGATGACTTCTCTGCCAGGTGATGGGGGAATCAGGAATGAATATCAGAATATCTGGGGATGAGTTGCTGCTTTGCCATCAACTCACTGGAGAGCCCCTAGAAAGTTCCTTTTCTCCCCCAGTCCTCACTAGCTTCCTCCCAAAAATGAGGAGGTTTTGTTAGATGACCTCTTCATGCATCAAATGCTACAAGCCTGCAGCAAAACAGGTCCAGAGCTTAATAGGACCTCAGAGGCCATTTAATTGGATACCTCCATTATACAGATGAGAAAACTGAGACCCAGAGAGGTTAAAAAAATTGCCATCACTCCTATAAGTGGTCAAGTTGGATTTGAACTTTGATCCCCTGATTCCACAGCTGTGCTTTTTGTCCCAGAAGATAAATGAAATGAGGAGAACGATGGTTAGAGGTAACAAAGAGGAAAATGTAGGTTTGCTATTGGGAAAAGGTGATGGCAAAACCAACAAAAGCAACAACAAAGACACAGCCAACCATTTCCTAAGACTACAAGTTGTTTAACAGTGGAATGTTCTGCCTAGAGAGCTCTCTCAGCAGAACCAGGTGATGGATCTCCAGGCCAACACTGGACTGGCTGGTGGAGGGGGGATGCCCTGGATGGAAGTGGTATTGAGGTGATTCTGTGAAATACAGGAATGCACTTTGAAAAACTATTTTAAATTTTTTGGGAAAAGAATATTAGATATTCTAGGTGATTCAGTGGATAGAATACCATCTTAACCTCAGGAAGACCTGAGTTCAAATATAGCCTCAGACATTGCCTAGTTGGGTGATCTGGCCAATCAGTTTCCCCCCTTTTGTCTCCGTTTTCTCATCTATAAAATTATCTGAAGAAAGAAATGGCAACCACTCCAGTATCTTGGCCAAGGAATCTCCCAAAGTGATTATGAAGACTGAAATGACTGGCTACCAGCAAGAAATATTTATAAGGCATTTTAAACTTTACAAAGTACTCTACAGATATATGCATATGCCCATATCTATCTATCTATCTATCTATCTATCTATCTATCTATCTATCTATCTAATTTATTCTTGAAATAAACATGGGAAGTTGGGGCTAGTATTATCCCTGATTTGGGTTTTGTTTCTTTTTATTTACATAAGAAAGTGAGACTGAGAAAGGCTAAATGTGCCCTGGATAATATAATTATAAGTAATGGTCCAAGGCAAGATTTGAACTCAGGCCTTCTTGATTCCAAGTTCAGATTTCTATTTGCACTCCCTCCTAGTCACCTTTTATTAATTCATCAATGATGAGTGGAGTCCAAGGCAGTCCAGGGATTACTTTTCTGTTTGTAAAGGTCAAAAGTTATTGCAAAACTTTGGATAAAAAGGATGAGGTTTCTGAAGTGCCCTAAACCCCAAATAGGCTATAGGTCAGAGCCAGGAATGGGTGCCCACAAAATCTTATCCCTTACTTCAGCAAATCCCTTTGCTGCTCATTTATTAATATTCATGAAGTAACCAGTTTGGCTAAATAGACTGAGGGAAAGGAAAGTGGGACCTTAAAATCATTGCTGTAAATATTTCCATGAAAAACCGTAGAACTGGGATTAAAGACTCAGCTACATCCTTCCTGATTTGGTGAAGCACAGGTATCAAGTCATTAGAGATACTTCAACTGTTTCCAATTCTCAGGATCATTAGGATCTAGAGCCAGGATGGGCCACAGGCATTGTTTTGTAGATTCAGAAGTTGAGACTCAGAGGGGAGGAAGTAACCCACCCAAGATCACATAGAAAGCAAGAAGGATAGCTGAGAATTCAACCCTCATCTTTGCCCTTTTAAGTCTTTACCTTCTGCATAATGCAATGAGCTTCCCAAGGATATTTCTAGCAAGAATTGCTTTTATTTTGTTTTGTCCTGGTGATTCTGCTCAGTCATAAAATCTTGAAGAGTGCCATGGACTTAGTGATTTAGAAGAAATGTAGGTGTTCTTCCATTTCTCTACCATGACCCTGAATTATTGGTGTTCTCCAAAGGCCCTACCAGATCTGTTCCAAGCCTCTACTTTGTCTCTCCCTGTAATAAGGCAAACTGTCAGAGAAGAGAATAGTCCCTCAGTTGATTCCCACAGAGCTTCCCTTGCACTTACTGATGTCCAGATAAGTGTTTATTGATTCTTCTGATTTCGCATCTTTTTCTTTCTCTCTTTCTCCTCATGTCCTGCAAACACCTTCTTTCTTGGCTCCCCTCCCCGGGAATATTTCCAATTCAATGGGAAAGGATCCTATTTTTGGCATTCTGGAGGATCTAAAGAGAATTGACTTGGCTTCTCAGGAACTAGAATAATATTCTCTGGGTGAGCCTTATTAACTACTTGGTTTCAAACTACACAACAATAAAATGGCCTCCAATCCATTTGTTTTCATGGAATTTTTCTGGTCACTCAAGGAATAAACAATTTTGTGTTTTTTTTTAATAAGACGAGGGTCCACAATCTGGATTTAGAGTGTGGGGGTGCAGCTCAGACTGCTTAAAGTTGTGTTCATCTGAGTGAGGAACCTGGCTTGTTTTGTTTTCTGGTAAGTGGCAGGGCTGGTAGCCAAAGACCCCCCAGGACTCTGAGTCAGTAGGTCCGGTTCCATCTGAAACTAACCTAATCTGTGGCCAATTTGCCATCTGAACTTAATTTTCTTGTCTCTAATCAACCCAGAGCATCTTTATCAAGAAAGCCTGAAATCACAATTATGACATCAAGAAATGCCAGGAGCAATGACCAATCTGTCATAGATGGAGACATAAGCCATCTATGACATCTATGTACACATAGACATACCATGCACATATATACATATGCATATATATATATATATATATATATATATATGATCACTTCTAGTCTACAGATAGATTATTCATTCTTCCTTACATGCCACATTGCATCTCATGCCTTGATCTGTTATCCCAAGGCCTGGAGTCTTTTCCTTCTTCATTTCCAATCTCTTGGAATCCCTTGCACCTTTCACAGTTCAGCTCAAGTGCTCCCTCCCATGGGATTCCTTGATGTTTGTCCTTTCTTCTAGAAGAAGACCATGACGTCAGGGAGATGAAGCCATAGTGGGGGAGGGGGCTGTGCTAAGTCACCAGCCTCACTTTCTCCTCTGGAGCCATCTGAGTCCAGGGGATAGATATGGATCAGAGTGACTGGAGATGGCCCTGGATGCAAGACAATCACATCCAACTCCACCTGCACACATACACAAACACATACACACAAACATGCACAAAATCTGTCAATCATTCAATCAATCAACTGATCATTAGTCTGCTCTTCTTTCTCCCCAAATGACTTTCCATTCCCTTTGTATAAACTCTACATTTCTATAGTTATATAGCTATTGGTTACCACCCCAATCAATTGTAACCCTTTTGAAGGCAGAGCTACCCCCACCCCAGCCCTGCCCTTTTAGTCATTGCATCCCCAACTCCAAGCACAGTACTTGGAAAATAGGGAGCACATAATAGTTTCATGTTGAAATTAATGGAGTTGAACTGAATGAAATATACCGAGATTACTGGAATTCATCTCAGGAGACCTGGGTTCAAATTCAACCATTGAAACTTTTGTGAAGTAACTTAATCAATATGAGCCCCAGTCTCCACATCTGTAAAAGAAGTAGATTCTAACTTGCCTTTCCTCACCTCAAGGGGTTATTGCATCAGAAGGGAAAAATCAGTGTAACCCATTATTAAAAGCTTGTCAGGGTGCTCTACTTTCTTCAGTTTTTCCATGACAAGCATTCATGGGTGAGGCCTCCTAGCAAAAAAGAAAATGATTGCCTTGAAATGTCCAGTGTCCATCTCTTACCTTGGTCCTTAACAAATGCTTATTAAATTGCAATAAAATAAATGATTTTCAACAATTTCTTTTGCACTCCAAATCTTCACATGGTCTATGTGCCTTGCCTGTGGTTGAATATTTTGGGTTCATATCAGTCTAATCAGTCACAGTTGGGCATATTGTAACTTGACCCCAAAATCATGATGCCATTTTGGTCATCTTTGAGAAGCAAGGGCAGCAACCAACCCTAGCACACCCCATCATTGCCACCCTGTTATATCACAGAAGGCCAGAGGACCCAGAGGATTGGAGATTGGAATAATTCTACTTGCATTTTGATGGGACTTGGAGGTCCCAATTATACTGAGGTCATAAGTACATCCTCCTCCCAGACTGTCTGGTCCAGTTAGTATTGCTGTATTGATACTATCACAGGCTTCCTTTCTTGGTGCAGGTTTTTCCACCAGTTCCTAAGACCCCTGGAGCACGGGGGGCATTTCTATTTCTGATCCATTCCCCCTTTCCATTTCTAAGAGAAAATAAAAGGAAACTTTCATTTATTAAAAAAAAAACAAAGACTAAGACTTTATTTCTATGCAAATGACAACTCTTCAGGGTAGAGAAGCAACCCTTCCCCCTTTTCACCTTCTATATTGCCAAACTTTGATTTGATTGATTCTATATTGATCCCCATGTGGTGGTTGGAGCACACACTTTAGAAGGAAACTTTCTTAATTCTAGTCTATCAAGACAAATCTGCAAGTTAAAGCGTCACTTGGAGCAGCAGGCATTCAGAGAATGGCAGGTGGCAAATAAAGCAGTGAGTGGCTGCTTCTAATTGCATTTTCCTCTGTCTCCAGAACTGAAGGAGTCATAGGAAAAGGGAAGGGGCAACATCTTGGGACTCCCAGGGAGCTGTTTGCTTTCTTTCTTTCTTTTTTTTTATTCTGAGAAAGTTGGAGTAGAAGGGATTCTGAAACTGAAGGTAAAGCAGCATAAAGGAGAAAGCCAGGCTTGGCTCTGGGGTCAGAGGAGCTGGGTGTGAATCCTGCCTGTGTCCTCTGCCACATAAGTTAGCAAGCTCTGGTAAGGACTTTTTGTCCCTGAGTCTCAGTTTCCTCATTTGCAAACTGAAGTGTTTAGACTGGATGACCTCTGAAGTTCCTTCCAGTTCTAAATCTGAAATCATCTGAATGTTTTCTGAAAGCAGAGGCAGGTTATTGCACAGACTCTCAGAACTGGCAAGAACTTGAGAAGCTCCCTATTCTAGCCTTGACATCCTACAGACAAGAAACTGGGACCCATGGAGGGACAATAATTTTCTTATGATTATGTTCAGTCATTTTAGTCATGTCCAAGTCTTTGTGATTCCATTGAGGCTTTTCTTAGCAACATCATAAATGTTCTTTTTGCTATTTTCTTCTCCAGATCTTTTTACAGTTGAGAAAATGGAGGCAAGTAAGGTTCAGTGTCAGAGTCACACAGCTGGTAAATGTCTGAGGTTGGATTTGAACTCAGATCTTCCTGACTCCAGGTCTGACATTCTATCCAATATATCACGTTGCTTCCTTAAGGTTACATGAGTGATAGACACACCTGGGAAAGTGAATCATCCCTTCTGTCTTTGGAACTGGTTCTCCCTTTTGGTGTTTTCCAGTCATTTGCTTTTGGCAAAGTTTCCTTTTTTAATAGTTTTTCTTTTAGAACTGCTTCTCTCTCAACTCCAATCACCTCAAAAATATACTTGAGAGGTGGCCATCTGGTCGATGCTTGCAGCCCTTGAGAAGAGGAAGTCACCACTTCCTAAGGCTTTCCCTCTTCTCTGGAAAATTTTCATTGGTAGTTAAACATTTTTTTCCCTTTTTTGTGTCATCAAGCTTCAGTCTTCCTCCCAGTAACTCTCATAGCTCCTAGTCCTGTTCTTTGGTAGAATGACAAGAATCATCCTTCTTCTCATTAATTAACTAGCCCTTCAAATATTTGAAAACCACTATCATGTCCCCCAGGCTGTCTCTTTTCATGTCTTCAATGTCTTTTTATTAGACTTTACCCGTGGACTGTTTTCATATTTGTGAAGACAAATGTAAAGAATGTGTATAACTAATATGGTCTTTTTTCTCAAATAAATCATTTTTTCATCATTTTATTCAACATCACTTCCAGTCACTTCCTTCATCCATGCCTTAGAAGTATTCCTGGATAAATAGCACCATTCAAAGATAGACCAGGTGGCCACAGACTGGAGCCCCTTCCTGGAGAGCTCCCAAGCAAGACTGGGGGGATTACCTGAGGGCATTCCCATTTTGGACAATGTTCAGTCACAATTTGGACTTCCAATTCTAAGAGTCTGAAATTTTAGCAGTTTCCAAAAACAAAACAAAGCAAAAAAAAATAAAACCTTTAAACTAGTTTAGTAGTATTTAATCCAGCAATTCTCTCCTGGTTGGGCCGGTCAAAGAGAATTCCAGATTAATGTTTGAAATCTTCACAATGTTTTTTAAAGTATATTAGCCCATCCCTCCCTCCAAAGTCATCCTTTGGTTTGCAACAGACTTGAGGAATCCTTTGTCACCTTTTTCACTCATCTCTTAAACTTGCCCTTTTCAATTTATCTTTCCATCCATAGATGAATTAAGGTGCAACTAGAAAGAACATAGCTTTGGATTCATGGGGTTGGGTTTTCCTCTTGTCTCCACTGTCTTGAGGACCTCTCTGAACCTTGATTTTCTAACCTGCAAAAAAGAGATAATCACACCTTTGGCATGAACTTCAGTGGCTAGTGGGGCAACCTAATGGATGTTTTCAAAAACCGTATGGCATTACTTGCCCAGGTTTGTTAAATCCCAGATTAATTTACTCTTGATTCTTCACAGGAAAATTTAGTCTTGGGGATTTTCCTTCTCTATTTCTTTATTCCTCTACTTCACCTAGAAGCAGGATTTCAAGGACTGCCATGTCATTTCCCTTCTGAAATGAGTTACTGTTGTTTTGACGCTCTCTCTTTGGCTTCTTTAGAGAACACTGGCCCTTTCTTGGCATTCTCCGCAACCATGGTCCCACAGGGGTGACCAAGGGTCCAAGCTGGATCCTACCACCTTCCCAGTTCCTTTATGTTCAGTGACACTGTGCTCTGCATCCATCTAATACCTCCCAAATCTTTCAATCTCCTTCAACTAGAAAAATACTCTTCTAAAGAAATAAAGAGAGACATCAAGGTGTAGGGGAGCCAGGACACTGGACATGGAGTCAGGAAAGAGGCCTTTGCTAGTGGGGCAACCATGAATAACTCACTTAGGTTCGTTTTTTAAAATCCATTTAAATAATCAAATATTACTGGTACTACCTCCTCACAGGCCTGTTGGGAAGAAAGTGGTCCATTATGTTAGAGCTAAAACTCAAATGCATTCAGATTCCCCCAGAAGGTTAAGGTAACATCTAACTAATGGCTAATATGGGCAATAGCTTTGGGATGGGGGGGAAGCTAGTCAACACCTAAAAAAACCCAGAGCTTATCAACATGACCAGTAACACCAATGGGAAATGAAAATAAATGGACAATGAAACTCAATAATGAATCTAATACTTTGGTATTAAAAATCCATTTTACAGAGATAAGATGAAAGCATGTTTAGGCAGCAGTTATTTTGCGTAGGATATGGGATGACAGCCATTTCCCAAAAGAAAAATGGTAAAAGGACATCAACAGGGATTTCTCAAAGGAAGAAATCCAAACAATTAACATAGTAATGAATGTTCTAAATCACTAATAAATAGCAAATTGAGAATTAAAACAATTCTAATATTCTACTTTATGTCCATCAAATTGATAAAAATGATGAAAAATAAAGAATATTCTTTATTAGATAAGGGGCAAATTGATGCCATTTGATGAAACTTGTATTCCCTGAAAAATTTCATCTGTTTTTCAGATTGTCAAATAGCTCTCCTTGTCTTTCCCTTTTTATAACATAAAGTTGATTTTTTTGTATCCAAGTCTTAAAGTACAGAAGTGAGTCAATTGTATGATGTGGAGTACACAAAAGTTAATGAAGTGTCAGACAACATTAAGAGAGACATGAAAACTGTGCATCAGGACATAATGGTTCCACTCATTATATGCGACCTCCTTTGGAGTCTGGTGTTCAGTCCTGGGCACTATGGTGTGTCATGATGATGTGGCACTATTGACAAAATTGAGAGTGACCAGAGGAGGACAAATGGAAGAGCAAAGAGACATATAAGGAGCAAAGACACATGAGGGAACTGGTAATGCTTGGAGAGAAGACTTGAGGGCTAAGGTGACAAATCTCTATACCTGTGAAGGAGGAATCAACATTAGTCTGTTTGGCTGCAGAAGGCAGATTGAGGACACAGGAGTGGAAATTTCAAAGAGACAGATTTCAGGAGAAAACATCTTTGCAATTCAACCTGTTCCAAAATGGAATGGGTGGATTAACCTTCCTTAGAAATCTTTCATTTTAGGGCAGGAGATCATTTGTCAAATATGTTATAATGGTGGCTTCTTCATGTATTAGTTGGATTAAATGGCGACTGAGGTCCCTTCTAATTATCAAATTCTATGATTCTATGAACAGAGATTTGTAAAATTCTCAAGTAATTGTGAGGGAAAAGGTCATACATAAGAACATTATTTTAATGTCAAGTTCAATTATAGGTGATTGAAGTGAAGGATTTTCTATTTAAAAATGTCATCTGGAGGCCTCAACCTGTCTGTAAATTCAAAAAGGTAAGAAAGCACCGGATATAATATGCAGACCTTGAAAAGATGCATCTGATGGAAGAGCAAATGATTTTGTTGCTCATCTCTTAGGCTCCCCCGCATAAGTATTTAACCCAGTGTGAACAGAGTATGATTTTCTACTTTCTGGTTTTGTTGAGGGGGAGGGGGAGTTACTTGTAATCATTGTTCCTTATAATCACTGGGATGTCAGTAAATATTTAATTACTGGCTCTGGGAGAAGAGATATACAGCAGGCATCGATGTACCTGAAAGATACTTGTCATTGACTTTGAATTTCCTATTTCTCTCCGGTCAAGATAGCAGTTAACATTTTTTCACTATGCTAACTCTCCTTTGTAAGTAGCTAAAACCATAAAAACCATAGGTCAACATTAAACTAAACAACGTTCAGCCTCATTTGAATGCTCACATTTAGAACCACTGGAGAGAAGAAGGGAGCAAAGGGAGGAGGCCTTTGTTACATTCCACACATCTGGCAGATAACTTGGGAACTAGGACCCTTAGATTCAGACCAATAAAAACCACAGGAGTCAATATGGCAGGACATCCATGTTGACATATGGGTTTAAAAAAAGCCATACCTGCTTGAAAAAAAGGGGAGTGGGCTGGTAGGGAAGTCATTTATTCAATCATCCAGTCAGTTGACAAGAATATATTAAATATTTCCTGTACTAGATTCTCAGAATTGTACTAAATGTTAAGGATGCAAAGAAATACAAAAAAAAAACATAGTTCTTGTCCTCAAGCAGATTACATTTTAATGGGACAGTCAATCTACAAATCACCAAGTCTACAAAAGCAGAGCCTCTGGCAGAATTTGGAAATTGAACTGAGTTTTGAAGGAAGTTGGAGGAAATAGGAAACAGAGGTAGGAAGAGAGTAGTGAAGTTATGACAGGAAGCCAAAGTAAAGGCATGCAGAAGGGAAATGTGTAAAAGTAGTCCAGTGTTCCTGGATTGTTGCTTTCATAAGGTGCAGGGGAATGTGGAGTAGTAGAGGAATGGACAGGAAGAATGAGACCAAGCTGGGAAGACTTTTAAATACCAGAAGATTCCATTTTTTTTAACTTAAAGGTAATAGTCATTGGAATTTATTAAGTAGTGGAATGATATGCTCAGAAATGAATTTTGGGAAGATTATTTTAGCAGCTGAGATGACAATGTAATGGAGGAGAGAGAAGGAGAATTGGGGCAGGGAGAACACCAGGAGTCTATTGCAGTAATATAAACTTGAGATGATGAGGGTCTGTTTAGTGTGGCAGCAGTATGATTGGAGAGGGGGACAGAAGAGATGTGAATGGAGGAATACACAAGATTTGAGGGACTCAAGTGCGAGAGGGGAATCTAGAATGACCTCGAGCTTACAAACCTGATATTTGGAGGATAATGGTGCTTTTTATGGTAATAAGGAAGTTGGAAAGATGGAAGTTTTGCAGGGGAAGAAAGAGAATGAGTTGAATTTTAGACTAGATGTTGGTTTGAATTGCCAATGGGACATCCTGGTCATGCTGCTTAAGTTGGTTCTGCTAAAGGAAGACTGTACGTGTTCAGGGCCTGTTCAGATATATCCTTTGGTTTAGAATGTTCCCCAGTTCAGCTTGTGTTGCTAAGCAGCATCACCTGGGCATGAATATTTCCATGTCGCAGACTGGTGTCCAAAAGCCTGTAGAGCTCACATGGGATACAACAAAGGACACCTGCCATCCTGGGTTAAGTGGACCATTCTGTTTCTGGTCATGGAACTTCAATTAGAAATTCCTCCAGCACAAAAAGCTCTGCACTTAGGATTCTGAGAAAATTCTAGAATCTAACACACTGAGCTTCTCCATGTGTTAACTGGGGGAATTGGTTGGACTTAGTGACACTCCTATAACACCATTCCATAGGCTTATAGATCTTAGACCCTCCCAGTTCTAAGATCTATAAGCCTATGGAATGGCTACATCTTTATTTTTTAAACAAAAGCAACATGAAACTCATGTCTAGTAAAATTAAAATGATTGAAACCAACTTGTTCCCTCTCTCATCAGTATAACCATTTATCTGTCCATGGTACAAGACACTATAGAAGCTTGAGACAAAATGATATCTTTTTACATTCAAATTTAGCAACTGTTAGATTGCTTTGGAAGTCACTGAAAGTGTTCCTTTACCTTTAATTCTTTACCTTTTAAAAGCCAGTGACTTTAGATGGGTAATTGTATTTCTCTAAGTTTATTCTACTCACATTATTCAGAATGATGCATAATTGAAAAGACAATCCAAAGAGATAGGAAAGCAATATTTTTTTCTATATAATTGTTTTGCAACTATCATGCCAGCCTGAGAATGTAGAACCATTGAGATATGAAAGGTCCAGAAACCTTAACCAACCCCTCCTGCCACTCTGAGCCCTGAACCTCTGTCATCCACATTTTCAGGAGGAAATGCAGGAAAATGGAAGCCCTGATTAAAATGATAGAAGATGGGTAAATAAAAAAAACAGATGTGAGCAAAATGGTAATGATGACTGTAAAATGTAGTTGGATTTTTTTCTTTACATTTAATTGATAAAATTGACTGACTAGGTCAGTTGACTCAGTTATTTAATCCACCCTATTTATGGAGGCACAATCTTTGTAATAATTGAAAAAAGAGATTCCTTTAGATTGGAAACTCCTTGAGAACAGAAAATATCTTCTTTTTTTATTAATTATACTCCCAGTTTATCATTGTCTCTGGTATCTAGTAGGTACTTAATAAATGTTGATTATTTGGAACCGGGTGGTTGATGAATGTTTGTTGCAGGTGGGTCAGATTGAAGCTCATTTCTAAAGTTCTAAGGTGTACAGAATGATGTATCCAAAATGACTGCATTTGGGTCTTACAACTCTATGAACTATCACTCCAATTTTACCAATTAGAAATTTGGAGTTGATAGACTTTAAATAATTTGCAGAGTTACACAGCTAATAAGGGGCAAAACATTTCATTTCATTTCATTTCATTTTTTTGTTTTTGAAGTTCTTAGCTCATTTATTTTAAATTATTTTCTCCAGTTATGTGTTAAAATAAGTTTTAACATTGATTTTTTTAAAATAAATTTTGAATTCTCTCCCTTGTTCCCACTCTAGCTCCATCGAGTTCCATAATTTGATAAAGATTAACAATATCGTAGTCATGCAAACCATTTTCATAATCATCATCTTGTTAAAGAAAACAGACCGCCCCCTCAAAAAAAGAAATCAAGAAAAATAAAATAAAAATGCATGCTTCAATCTGTATTCAGACACCATCAGCTCTTTCTCTGGGATTGAAAAGCATTCTTTAAGTCCATCAGTTGTCTTGGGCCACAGCACTGATGAGGAAAGCTAAGTCATTCACAGATGAACATCCTACAATATTGCTGTTTCTCTGTATACAATATATTTCCCATTCCATCTGTTCCTGTAAGTCTTTCAAGGATTTACTGAGAGCATTCTGATCATCATTTTTATAGCAGAACATACCAATCAGCACAATTTGATCAGCCATTCCCCAACTAATGGGCATTCTCTCAACTTCCAATTCCTTGCCATCAGTAAAGAGCTGCTTTTAATATCCTTATACATATATTTTCTTTTTCCTTCCCATTTTTCATGTCTTCTGGAATATAGACCCAGTAGTAGCATTGCTTGGTCAAAGGCTATGCATGGCTTTATACTTCTTTAGGTCTATACATTTGTTCCAAATTGCAGAATGATTAAATCATTTCACAGTTCCTCTAAAAGAACATTAATGTCTTATTTTCCCTACATCCACACCAACATTTGTCATATACTTTTCTGTCCTAATAGCCAGTCCAATCTATAAAGAATCATACTTCAGAATTGTTCTAATTTGTATTTCTCCAATCAAGAGTGAGTTAGAATGTTTTTTTAAAATATGGCTATAAATAGCATTGATAAACTTCCTAGGAAAACTTCTCATATCTTTTAAACTTTTATCAATTGGGGAATGGCTCTTTTTATATAAATTTGACTCACTTCTCAATGTTTGAGAAATGATGACTTTATTAAAGAAACTTTTTCAATATTTTTTCTCACAGTTACTATTGCTAACTGTATTTACCTCCATCCTCTTCCTCCTATAGCCATTTATTCTATTCTCTCACTCTCTCCTTTCATTTTGTCCCCCCTCAAAAGTGGTTTGCTTCTTACTAGCTCCTTCCATAATCTTTCCTCCCTTCTATCACACCTCTCTTTCTCCCATCCCCTTCTCCTCTTACTTTTCCTGTAGGGTAAGAGAGATTCCTATAGCCAAGAGAGTGTGTCTAGCATTCCCTTTCTGAATCAGTTCCAATGATAGCAAGGCTCATTCACTCCCCCTCACTTTCTACTCTTCCACTACACTGAAAAAGCTTTTTTTTTTCGTCAAAGGCAAGTTTTAAACTGAGATCTTCTTAACATGAAGTCCAGCAGTCCATTCCCAAAATAACTTTGCCCCTCCAGAGGCAAGGAAGAAGTAGCTGTATGGTTGAAGTGGATGGACATCACCAAGGCACAAAACCAAGTGATGTGATATTGAGATCGAGGGAAAACTCATAGGCCATGAACACTCCCTTCAAAGTCTGTCTCATGATGCATAATTCATCAGCTTAACTTTTCTCTGTGAGGCACCTGGAGACTTGGAGGAAAGAGAAGCTATAAATATAACAGTAAATACATAAGTGATAATGGGGACATAATACAGCAACATTACCAATTTAAAGCTAAGGAGGAAAATGACTTGGGATACGAGATGGATTCTTCCCTGCTATGAGATATGCTGGGCAAATTAAACATACAATCCTCATGCAGTAGGCTTGGCTAAATGAGAGTCTAATCATTGACATGCTGCTAAGGGCTTCCTGGGTGCTTAATAAGAAGGAAAGAAAGGGAAGAACACAGATTTAGCCCTCAGAAACTTGGACTCTTTTCATCTGAGTGTACTGGACTATGTAATCTGGAAAAGCCTCCATTCCCTCATTTTTCGAATGGAAACATCTTCAGCACAGTTGCAATGTCAGATAAATTATTTTTTAAAAATATTTAACACATGAATTGGAGTAGCTGTTTTTTGAGGTCCTTATCAACTTTGTTGTGGATTTGTCCATGCTTTAGTCCATAGATTTGGAACTAAGAAAGATGGTGGAAATTTTCTAGAACCCAAGAACCCTCCACTTTGGAGATGGATCCTCTGAGCCCAGAGAGGTAAAGTAGGTGACTCAGGGTCACATAGCCAATACCAAAAACAGCCAAGAAGACTTGCCTCCTGGTCCTTTGACTTAGAAATCAGCATTCTTTCCATTGCATTTTGCTCAGCTTACCTCAGGGAATGTCTCAAAGGTCAAGTAAGGCAAGGAAGGTGAAGGCAAACTGTGAATCACCATTGCTGATCATTCAATAGACTTGGATCTACTTGTCTATTTTCTACCATTCTGGAAAATGTCCAAAATGTAAGTAAATGCATTTTGGAAATGAACAAAAATAAATCTTTTATTTGTAGCAATGATCACTTTAACATTTAAGAGCAGAAAGGAATGGGGTTTAGGTTTAGAGTTTAATATACACAAAGCAGAGATGTTGAAAGATCCTTTAAAACATAATGACAACAAGGCACTTGGAAAGCAATATGGAAAAAAATTCTTTGTATTTATTTTGAACAAAAAGGAGCAATGAGATGGAGATGAGGAAAGCATAAAATTCAATATCTACATTACTCAATTGTAATCCTTCTTGAGTGTGTTCTTATCAGGACCTTCAACCTATAATTTTGGGCCACTGGCATTGTAGGTTGCTTTCAGAGACTCTCTGTGGTTCCAGTATTCCTCCAGCAATTGACTCAATGCCCTCTGGTCTTCTCAGACCATGACTGGAGACATGGGTTTGCTTCTGAGCACCCTAGTATAGGGAGGACATTATGAAGGAGGAGTTGAAAAGAATTGAGAGGAAGGTACCTAGAATGGCAAAGGGCCTCAAGATGATGCCATGTAAGAATTAGTTGAAGGAACATGAAAAAGTTCAAGAAGAAGAGATTTAGGAGAAGGGCAATTATGTTCAAATATTAGGAGGATTGTCACAGACCAAAGAGGTTAGATATGTTCTGTAAGGCATGAGTTATTCCAAGTTAGGGGAAAACAGACTGACTCACTGGCATGAATTTTGAAGTTCTAGCTATGGCAACCATCTTCTCCATATGTGATGTTGGACATGTTCCATGACCTCCCTGGAAATTAGTTTTTTCAGCTATAAAATGAAAGATTTGGATGAGCAGGACACTAAGACCTCCCACTTTAACTCTAGAATCTTCTAGGTGGTAAAGAGACCTATCAAAGCTTGATATAAGGAATGACCTTGATATTTCAAAGGAAATGGGCTCCTTCTAGAGGATTCTCCCTCAGTAGAAATCTCATAGCAGAAGTTGAGGGAGAGAACACTGATGAGGTTTGCCAATGTGGAGCTTCTTTGTCAGAAAAGAGTTGGACTAGATACTCTAAAAGGCCCCTAAAGATTTGAGATTCATTACTCCTGTGGGATACTATGTGGAGTGGATTGGTTAGGAAGTCAGAAATCTTTCCAAACCCATGTGGTCATTTTGCTGTCTGCTGAAGCCTTGTTATCTTCTATCAATATTAAATATTGATTAAATATTAAATAAATTTTGATCAGAGCGAAGAGGGTCAAGTTTTTTGGCTATATGATTCCAAGCCTCCATATCAACCATCTGATTAACATCATAGAGGGCATGAATGGGAGGATGTGAGGTAGTCTGACAGGAAGATCTGAGTTCAAGTCTTGCTTCAGGCCCTTGCTGATTGAGTGACCCTAGGCAGTTATATAAGCTCTCTCAGTCTCAGTGTCCACCTCTGTAAAAAGGAGGGGATTTAGATCCAATGGTTTCTAAGGTCTCTTTCAGTTTGGAATTTATTATCCCATCATTCTCTGAGATCCACTTGGGAGCTTTGCTTTGTCAACAGCAATTTATCTTTTTTCCTAAGTGGGGTCAAGACCCGGGGCTCTCTTTCTCATGATTGGCCAACTTGGTTAAGGAAATCCATCTCCCTGAGTTCCAGTTTTTAGCCACCAGAGGGCCCCAAGATGAAGTCTGTCATCCTCCAATATTCCTCCGGTAAGACACCCTTTAAGTTGAGCTCTTCTATGGAGAATCCAAGAAAGTTGGTGCACCAGTCTGGTCCCTTGCTAGTGTGAGGCAGCCCTTCCACAGCATGAGGATGCTTCTCCCTGCATTGTTTTGATTTAAAGGATTAGCATTGAAAGGAAAGGAAAAGAAAGGAAGGAAAGTTAGTGCAGAACAACTGATGTAAAACATGGTAAGTGAATGTGTGCTGCTCTGGTGAATTTCACTCATGCAATAAGCATTCATTAGGCACCTACTGTATGACAGATGCTGTGATAAGTGTTTGTGTGTCTGCATATACACATACATGTATGTAAATATACATACAAACATAGTTACATATCTATGTTTGTATACAATTAGCAGAGGGAAGGGACTAGATTTAAGAGGGGTGGGGAAGGCTTCCTGTAGAAGTTTAATTGGGACTTGAAAGAAGCCAGCTGTCAGAAAAGAGGAGGGCGAGCATTCCAGACCTGGGGGGCATGCCTAGGGTTGAGGAATGGAGGCCCTTCTTTGTGCAACAGCCAGACACACAGGGTCACTGGATCCAAGAATACATATTTGGGAGTCAGGTGTAAAAGCCTGGAAAGGTAGGAGGGGGGGCTAAATTATGAAGGATTGTGTACCTAATTCTGGAGGTGACTAGAGTGGCTAGAGTGCATTGATAGGGGTGGAGAGGGGTGACCAAATTGGATCTTCCCTTGAGAATAATCATTTTAGTGACTGATTGGAGGATGGATTGGAGTGAGGAGAGATGAAGCTGGCAAATCACCAGCAGCTCTTGTAGCCATCTAGTGTGAGATGATGAGGGTCTGCATTAGGTTGGGGGGCTGTGTCAGAGGAGAGAAGAGGGTGCATTTGGGAGATGTTGCAAAGGCAGAATCAACTGACTTTGGTACCAACTTGGATATGGGAGTGTAAGACATCTTGTGGAATCTAGGATGACTCCTAAATGAAGTGACCTGCCCAGGGTTACACAGCTAGAAAGTGTCAGAGGAGGATATTTTTGACTCCAGCCTGGCATTCTACCCTCCGAGTTACCAGCTGCCTCTCTCACCAGAAAGTGGACCCTGTTTGTAATGATGAGGCACTGGGCCTTCTAAACTCAAAGGTCATCAGCAGAGTTCTCCTATCTCCAGAGCCACCAACAATTACCGGATCTTTAGGAGCCATTTTCAACAACAGAAAGTCAATTGGAGAGAGACCCCTCCAATAACATCTGGAGTGTCTGACAATGTGATACAGAGTAAGTAAGCACCATCAACTTTGGAATAAGACAACTTGAGTTAAAATTGCATCTGGATGTTTACATTCTGTGAGACCTTGGGAAAGCCAGAAACCCTGTGGGCCTCACTTGTATCGTCTGTAAAATGAAGAGATGGACTAGATGATTTCTGAGGTCCCTTCTAGCTGTGTAGGTGTGACCTTTGTAGCAGGAAGGATGAAATCCCTCTTCTGTTCAATAGAGGCCAGAATATGAAACCATCTGAATCTTATTATTCAAAAAGTTGGGAAATCATTCAAATGGTTCAAATCTCCTCAGTCTCCCTAATGTTTCCCTCATTGACTCTTAAAATAAGTCCCCTTGCACCTTTGTCAACTGCTTTGTCCCAAATTAGGCTGATTGAAATATTTTGTGATTTCTGGACTTCAAGAAATGGTATATAAGGTTCCAAGGAAGCATTTACGAAAAAGAAAGGGAAAATGAAAGAGGAGAAAGGAAAGGAAGAAAAGTAGACAAAAGCTTCCTTTGAGAGGCGTGGCTTCAGAACTTGTTTTCCAACAGAAACTCCCACAAAGGTGTTGCCTTCACCGACTTCACTGTACTCTCTTCGGTCTTCCTCAAATTTCTCAAATCTTCCTTTGAAGGTTGCCTTCTTCTCTGCCAGAAAGCAACTGCACAGTGCTTTCCTTTGTCCCTTTCCCTAACCGTCCTCCCTCCCTGGGCTGGACAAATGTCACATCCCCTGGCCTTCTCTGCCACCTAATAGAAACAGACCAATTTCCAGTTCTACCTTGGGAATTATTTCCTCCCTGTGGCTCTGGTTAATTTGTGCAGTGCAAATGAAGACTTCAGCAGTAGCCAGAGGAAAAGCAAACAAAGAAGGGATGGCTGGGCAACGTCAGCATATGGAGACCTGCTGCAGTCATCAATGTGAGCCTAGCTTGGGGGAGAGGAGCAAAAGGGAAGAAAGGACAGGGAGGAAATACCTTAAGTCACCCCCAGACTAAAGATGGCAACTGTCCTTTATAACCATTGTAACCCAAAAGTCCAACAAGTTACTGACCTTCCATGTTTGTCACTTTTTCCTTTCCTTTCCTTTCCTTTCCTTTCCTTTCCTTTCCTTTCCTTTCCTTTCCTTTCCTTTCCTTTCCTTTCCTTTCCTTTCCTTTCCTTTCCTTTCCTTTCCTATCCTTTCCTTTCCTTTGTTAAGGACTTGGGAAGATGTGCCTTTTCCCTGAGTTTCTGATGGTACTTTAAAAATTGGAACAATAAAGAAAGGGCCTTATTGACTCCACCCAATATTAAGGTTCTTTTCCAGAATGACTAAAAGTATTTCCACAAGGGAACAGGGTCCTTGAGGAGAATTCTTCTCTGTTCATTAGTGTTTCTAGGTCTTCAAATTAATCACTCAGTTAAAACACTAGCCATGTTTTGCTCAGTGTATTCTTGGAGACTGGTCTTCTGTCATGACTGATTCTCTAGGGCAGAGGTTCTTAACTTTCTTTTTTTTTTTTGTCATGGATCCCTTTGACAAGCCGGGGAGTTCTATGGAAATTTCTCAGCTTTTTTGAAATTTCACTTACCTCCTTAAGGTATGCTAATATCAGTTAGAGGTACATAAAAATAATATTAAGTATGTTTTCCCCTTGCAAGTCATCTCCAAATTATAGACCCCCTATAATGTAGCTTACCTTCTCTCTTTGCTCTATTTCTGTTCAAACTCTCTTTCTCTTCTGAATTGCCATAGTCTTATAGGAATTGTATTTCACAGGCAAGCATTGAACTGGGTCTTCCCAACAATGAGGCTGGTACTTTCTCTACCGGTGCAAGCTACCTCTCCATGGGAAGTGCTTTTGTCAATCATTTAGGGACAAATTAAAAGGTTGCCCTGTAGCAGTCAGGGTGCTATTCAGATAAGATAAATCTGGGATGGAGTCATTTCCCTTTGCTATGGGACTCCCTAAAGCATCAATGAAAAGCTTCCTTTGAGAGGGAAGACTTTGAGATAAACCCTGGGATAGAGTCAAGCATTATATGAAAGTGAAAGAAATAGATCCTAGGGAAAAGGATAGTATAAAGAATGGTTGTGATCTTGCTACACGGTTAAGATTGCAAAGGGATTCCAAAGCAGAGTGATGGGCCAGCAATGTGACTGGAGATCACAATGAAGATAAAAAAACAGGACTGGAAAGAATAAGATCAAAGGAGACATGGAAGGAGAAGGCATTGCCCTCTGCTCTGAGCCTGGAATTTCTCCCATGTGAATCATGGAAGTAGAACTCTTAAGGGTGAGAGTGAGAGGCAGGTCTGAGTAACCCAAAGTGACACTGGGTCAGAAGTAAGCTGTAGGTCCCTGGCAATGAAGATGATGACTTAAAGATCAAAATCATTTAGGAGAAAATAATGTTTATTTTTATTTGTCTTTTGTACTCAAAGAGGACCATGGCATCATGGAATTGATGTGACGATTTTCAAGTGAATTGGATTTAAGTAAGGGAAGGTTGTACAGTTACCAGTCTCTCTCCTCCAGAGTCATTTGGATCAGGATGACTAGAGATGCTCCCCCCACTGCCATGTTTATCCCATGTTTATACTAATGTCTCTAAGCATGAGTGTAAGGTTAGGCATAGAAAGGAATACTGTGAGCTGGGCACTAATCTCCTAGAAAAAGAAGGAGATCAATTTAAGGATCTTTTTATCAACAGTAATAAGATAGGATGATAAAAAGGAAGGGATTTAGCCTTCTCCAGGATCACATTCTTATGACTGGAACCTCAAAGGAGGGTAACATGGAGAAGAATGGAGGACAAACCAGGACATTTAAAATCAAAGGCTTTCTAGTTCTTTTGATTGCACTCAGAATGGGCATTTCTGGGTGGGGAGAGAACTTGGGTGAGGTTAGGCTTCCCTGAACACAAGAAGGAAGAAATATGAGAGGAGATCTAATACCTCATGAATTCTTTGTTAATCTATTAATGGGGATTCTAGGTTTGTTCCGGTACTTAAGACTCCCTACAATGCTGTTCACCCTATGCCCAGTGAACCTCCAACAATCAAAATATGTCCCTTGGACATGGGTAAAGTCTACCTTTCCTCCTACCTGCTTGTACTCCAATCTCCTCCCTAAATTCCATAACAAATAACCCTAAACTAAACTTAGAGATGTCCCTAGAGGGATTTCATTCTTTCTAACACTTATGATGATGAACAGACCCGGGTTTGTGATTTAGTTGTACCCAACTGTTTCTGACCCCATTTGGGCTTTTCTTGGTAAAGATACTGGATAGTACTGGATAGTTTACCAATTTTTTTCTCCAAAAGAACACAGATGAGGAAAGTAAAACAAAGAGGGTGAAGTGACTTGCCCAGGACCACACAACTAGTACATGTCTGAGTTAGAATTTGAACTCAGGAAGAGGTTTCCATAACAGTTCTGTGAACTGTGGTGCCACCTAGCCACTAAAGTTAGAGCACTAGTCTTTATTCTTTCAGGAAAAGGAGGAAAGATGAACTTGGCTCCCAATCCAATGGTGGGGAGGAACACAGAACCATTATAGATCAGTGAAAGGGGCTCTGTGAACAAAATCATCCCCATTTACTGATGGACAAAGTGAAGTGCAAAAATGTGAAGTAATTTGGCAGTGACCAGACAGCTTGATCTTTAGGCTAAACCTGTTAGAGAAAGGAAGAGGAAAGAAGATCTCTGCAAATCCTATCTCCAATACTTATTGGCTGAGCCATCTTCAATTGAGTGCTTTGAGCCTCAATTTCCACATATGTAAAAAGTGGGGTTTGTCCTAAATGGTCCCTGAAGTTCTTCCCATTTTGGTCTTGGGTCTCTTGAAAGCAAAGCATTTCTGAGTCATAAAGTCATGAAACTATACAAACTATCTCGCCTGTGTTTCTTACTCTCTTGCCCCTCTAATCTATCCTCTAAAAGATGCCAGAATAAACTTGGAGTCTCATCAAGCTACTACCCTTCTCCAAAGCCTTCCATCTCTACCTGGTGATTCTTGTGAACAAATACAAACTCTGTGGCCTGACTTGTAAAGCCTCCCAGAAACTGACTGATTTCTTTTTGCAGATTATTTTCTGTTGATCCCTTTTTCACCCACTCTGTGTAGCAGCCCTTAATTTCATCCTATCTTCCATCTGTGTGTCTTTGTATCTATGGTGCTCCATCTTCTGGAGTGCTCCCCTTTCTCATTTTCTATTTATTAAAATCATTATCTTCCTTCCAGGTTTCAAATAGTTGTATGTTCTTTCTAGAAGCTTGTCCTGATTGCTCCCCACTCCCTAGTTACTGCTCTTCACCAACTGAAGAAAAAAGACCATCCACCCATCCTTCCTCATTCTCCATCTCTTTCTGTTCCAGATTTCATTTCAATCAGTTGTTGCTTAATAATTTTTGATGGGGGTGGCTAGGTGGCGCAGTGGATAGAGCACCGGCCCTGGAGTCAGGAGTGCCTGAGTTCAAATCCGTCTCAGACACTTAATAATTACCTAGCCGTGTGGCCTTGGGCAAGCCACTTAACCCCATTGCCTTGCAAGAACCTAAAAAATATAAGTTTTTGATGAATTCAATTGATCTGATGACTATTGTTGCCAAGATCCCACCCCATTGGATGATTCTTAAAATTTTGGTGAGGATAATAGAATGAAAGCACCTGGGAGTTTCTTGACCCCTGGAGTCAATGCAGAAGTCAAAATAAATGTACTTTTCCTTCCTCCACCAGAATGTCCCCTGGAACCATGTGCTATGACTTTTCTGTCTTCTGCTCTTCTCTGGGATGTGTCTTCCTGCTAGTTAAAATCAAAATGTAGCTTGTTAGAAAATGTCTTCTTCACGCTAGTCAAGTCAGAAATTCTTCAATTGCCTGTATTTCTTTATATTTGGTTTTTGCAAGGCAATGAAGTAACTTGCCCAAAGTCCCACAGCTAAGTAAGTTTCAAGTGTCTGAGGTCACATTTGAACTCAGGTCCTTCTGACTCCAGGGCTGATTCTCTATCCATGGTGCAGCCTAGCTGCCCCAATTGCCTATACTTCTACCAGGTATCTCTTCCCTCTCCTATCTCCCTTATTGAGTAATGGAAAAGGAAGGAAAGGCACACACTTATATATACTCACACTCACTTGCCCATACACTCCCCCATGCACATGCCCATACCCACACACCTACTGGCCCAACCATTCACACACACACACACACACACACACACACACACACACACACACACACACACAGAAACACAAAGACATATAACATACCATACACAAACCCAGATGGCTTTCCTCTCTCTTTCCCATAGACTGAAATCTCTCCTTGGGAAGCTGTGCAGCACTCCCCATAAATGTGGAGGGACTCATTTGGGTTGGGCCAATCATTCCTTTTGGATTTTGATTCTCAAGTGAACAGATGTTGAACCAGTGACCACAAAAAAGAGCTACGTTCTAGGAAAGTCTTGCAAAGGCAGATTTACCGAAACCATTAAAAATAATAGGCTTGTGGAGAGATGTGGCAGAGGAGAATCTGAACTGTTTGAATAAGCAGGGATTATTTCTCTAAAAGTCACTGATCACTACTCAGGAAAATGAGAAAGAAATAATGGGAGAAAAGGCAGAAGGAAACTGAAAAGCAGTCCAATATTGAGTTTAGTTAATGCAGCAAACATATATTATGTATGTGCTATAACCCAGGAAGCTTTGGGCACATTTTTTTTAGGTTTTCTGCAAGGCAATGGAGTTAAGTGGCTTGCCCACACAGCTAGGTAAGTATTAAGTGTCTGAGACTGGATTTGAACTCAGGTCCTCCTGATTCCAGGGCCAGTGCTCTATTCACTGTGCAACCTAGCTGCCCAACTTTGGCCACATTTGGGGTAATGTGACCTACTTCTGTACGAGGTATATGGTACATGGGACGAAGAGTAGACTCTGGAATTAGATAGACCTGACCTCAAACTTCCCTCTGATCCATGCGACTGCAAGACCCTGGACAAGTGACTCATTCTCTTCATGCTAAAGGCAACTGACTCAGACTAAAAATTGCAGAAGTCACAGTTTGCCCTATTATAGGGCTCTCTTTATCTGGGAGTCCCTAAATCTTCTATTGTCCATGCCATCTTGCTTTGATCACTAGAGTGAGCACTGGAAATCCTTATACCAAAGAGAAATTTAGCCATATCTGCTCTCATGGAGCTTGGGTTCTACTCAGGGGAATATTACCACCCACCCCCATACATCCACACATCCACATCCACACATACAGAAGGTACACTTACATACATTCACACATTTTTTTGTTCACTTGTTTTCAGTCATCTCTGACTTTTCTTGTCCTCATTTGGGGTTTTCTTGGCAGAGATACTGGAGTATTTTGCCATTTCTTTCTCTAACACATTTTATAGATAAGGAAACTGAGGCAAAGAGGATTAAGTGACTTGCCCATGGCAGGCGAAGGAAGATTTAAACTCAGAAGATGATGTTTCCTGACTCCAGGATTGGCATCCTTTCCAATATGTTACCAAGAGACCTAATTACACAGACACACAAGAGAGAGAGAGATGTATAAATATCTACATATATATATTTATATATGTAGTGAGAATATATGGTATAGATAGATCTAGAGAGATAGATGTATGGAGTTAAAGGTCCCTTGGTACACAGGTGGATATGCAGAGCTATATATACAAGCCTATATCTAGATATGGAATTGGGAAACATATCTTTCCCAAAATACATGCCTACACAGCACTTTGCATTTGCTGCTCTGTCTGGTTTCCACTCAACAAAACAAGATGCCCTCTGGTTCCTACTAGCACCCGGGATTCCTACCTCCCTTTCTGGGATGTCTCCATTCCTCCATTAGGGCAGCAATTTGAAGGCAGGAACTAGCTTTCTTTTTATTCATTGTATCCTGAGTCAGCATAGTACTTGATACATGGTAGGCATTTAATGATCATATAATATGTAGGAATACATGCACACACATGACTGTAAAGTGAATAAAAGTTATTCTAGGAGACTGGTGCTCTTGGTGGACATTTGCTCTCCAAGTCCTCTGGCAGCACCCAGTTGACCTTGGACCAGTCACTACCAGCTCTTAGGCTGGTTTTATTCCTTAGTATAAATGGAGTGACAAAATTCACCCTGCCTTCATCCCAGCACTCTGGTGAAGATGAAGGGAGAGAAGGGATACAAAAATGGTTGTCACTTTGTTTCCCTTGATTCCAGTTTCTCCATCTGTAAAAGGGGGAGATTGTATGAGATGGCCTTGCAACTCCTTTTTTATCACCATCCCAGCTTGAGCAAGTTAGTTAAACAGTTGGGGCCTGTAAAATTAAGGTTTGAACTAAATGATTTCTGAGTTCTAAGATCCTAAATATTATTATTATGGTCATAATTTAATGTTACAGATGAGGACTGAGATAATTTACTGAAGATGAGAATACTAGGTAGTATTAGAGACAAAACTGGAACTCAGGTCTCCTGATTCTAGGATGTTTTTCCTTTGTCTACCCGAATCCAATTTTGTGATTTTTGATTGTTATCTCTGAGAGAGATCCATTATTCCATTCAGCAGTCCCTGCATCATCCAAGAATGTGGAGAGATCTGAATGTGGGGATGGGACAGTGTTTTGTGTTCAAGGAGCCAGGACCTTGCCAGAGATCTTGGCTGGGCAAACCAACTTAGCCTGCCTTTAAGTAGGGTTCTGGGATTGGCAAAGGGCCATATGCATTTGCTTAAACTTGAATCTTTTCCTAATAACAAATAATCTGATGGGCAGCAGCAATAGGAGTAATGGGAATGCCTGGTGTCTCCCATGGCTGAGTATGGCACCCACACAACCCTTTGACGGAAAGAAAGAAATATTTGTCATGTTGCCATGAAAGTGCTATTTCCAAGGAGCAAACGAGAGGGCTGGAATAATCAATGAACAGTTAATGATGTTTTGAAAAAAGATGCTTATGATCCAGTTTCATCTTGAGTCCATGAGTTTGTAATCCTGATCAGTTGAAGAATGAGAACAGGACCAAAGGGAAGACTTAGAATGATGCTAACTGAAAGTGGAGACAGCAGATCAGCCTGAATGCATACATACAGACCATTTTGATTCTTCCTTAAAGAAGGAAAAGAAAGGAAACATGGAGATGATCAAAGACACAGAAGAAATGTTTATTCATTTAAAATATATATCCTTATAAATTATGTATATTTGATTATCTTATAAATTCATCTTCTTGTCCAAGAATTAAACAGTGCTTTTTATAAACAATTTTCATGCTCAATTTACATTATCCTCTTCCATTTCCTAACTCACTTCAGAATCTGAATTGCAGGCACTAACTCCCTGCCTCCAGCCAGGCAGAGAATGAGCAAGTGCAGCAATGAGACGAGCCAGAATGGGCTCTCTCCTTGGCTTATCAGCTGCAAAACATTGTCATTCTACAATGAAAAAATGTGATTTTTAAACAAAATGTTAACATGATAATAATGTTCAACTGAGGATGCTTTGCATTATCCTTCTTATACAAAAGACAGAAAGAAGCCCAGAAAAGGAACCTTCCAACAGCTGTGCCAAACTCCTGAAAGTGAGTGGGCATTTGGGAAGGGTCCTGAGAGTGTGAGATAGGGGAGTCCTTATGTTACTGAGAAGGGAAGGCAACCAGCATTGGTCACCCATCTCCAACAGGTCAGGCACTGAATTAAACGTCTGACAGTGGATCATCCCCATTTGCTAATTGAATAAAGAAGGACAAACAGAGATCTAATACTTGACCAGAGTCACACAGCTAGTGTTACACACAGGGTTTCCTGATTCTGGACTCAAAGCTTTATCTACTGCATGAAAAAAAAGCAATAATGTAATGACTAACCTTCCTCTTTCCCTTCCTCCCTTTCTTCTCCCTCCCTTTCTTTCCTTCCTTCCTTCCTTCTCTCCCTCCCTCCCTCCTTCCTTCCTTCCTTCCTTCCTTCCTTCCTTCCTTCCTTCCTTCCTTCCTTTCCCTCATTCTTCCTTCCCTTCCTTCCCTCCTTTTCTCCCTCCCTCCTCTCTTTCTTCCTTTCCTCCTTCCTTCCTTCCTTCCTTCCTTCCTTCCTTCCTTCCTTCCTTCCTTCCTTCCTTCCTTCCTTCCTTCCTTCCTTCCTTCCTTCCTTCCTTCCTTCCCCCCTTGACCCCATGGTAGAATATGGTTATGGGATATTTTCCCCCCAATGCTAAGATTTAGCCATCTAATGGAACCAATAAGACCTACAGATTTATGACACAAACCAGTTGGAAGGAAGCAGGGTTCAAGGAGAAGCATGCTTTAAACACCTACTTTATTCAAGCTACTGTGCTAGGCAATGCAGGAATAAAGCTATCATTCCATAGGTCCTGTCCTCCCTTCCAAGAGCTGATCACTTGGTGGATGACATGATCCTAGATAAGCATGGTATTAGACTGGATTATACAATAGAACTGTCCAAATTGCCGGAGGCATTTTTTAGCTACCAGAAGTCCTTTCACCTGGAATAGGGGTGGGAGTGAGGGTCTTCCTAGAAGAGGCAGCCTTTTTGCTGCTCAGTGAAGGAAGAGAAACACTGACCCATGTGAAGAGGTAGGAATGGATTCCATGTCTGGAGCATGCCTGTGAAATTTAATAGGAACAGAAAAAATGTAGGACTAGATAAAACAATCATCAACATTTTGGAGAACAGTGTATTATCCAATTTGGCAGGGAAATACCATTTGTGAAAGTTAAGGGAGAGGGAAACTGGATGATAATTTCACTGATATTGGAATTCCTTTAGAAATTTTTTATTTATTTTGGATTTAAATACAAAAAGACAAAAAATATTTTCACATGCAGAACACAACATAAAAAAAGATTCAATATAAAACCATGAATTTCCTTTTGCACTATTTACATTTGTTGAAAAAATAGCATAACTATGTAATTAAATACAACACATCCTTCTCAAAGTGACCCTGTTTTTCTGAGCTAGCTTCTCAGTTTTCTTTGGTTTTATGCTGGGCACTTGTTTTCTCCCTCTCTCCCCACTGAGAAGGCTGCCAGTAGACACAAAGATATGTATTTACATAAAACCATATTATGTGCATTTTTCCTTATGAGGTCTTTCTCTTGAGGTGGCTAGCATCTTCCTCCATGGGTCTTTTGTAGTTGATTTGAATATTTATGACACTCAATCATTTAGGCATTCAACGCTGTTTTGAGAATAATAGTGCCACTTCTGGCTGCACTGTTCTCTTGGTTCTGTTCACTTCACTCTTCACTATTTCAGATTTTGAAACTTCTGGATAAGCAAACTCCCTCTGCCAAGATAGGCTGTGGTTACCCTATTCTCCAAGTGTCATCTAGAGTTAAATGACTTCCTGAGGATCACTCAAGACAGGAATTCCCCTCTTTCTGACTTCGACTAGCCCTTGAGCTCCTACATTATACCTCCCCGGCATGTGAGGGAGACTGTGCTAAATTAGACTTGAAAGGAATATTGAAGGTTGACAGTGAAGATCTTGAAGAAATAAAGTCAGAAACTTGGTTTGGATCCTAGATATAATAAGGAGTTCTAGAACATTGGCATACAAGGGAGGAAAAGGATGAGGACTCTTACCAAGGATGATTAGTTTAGCAAATTTGCAAAGGATACATTAGAAGAAGAGGAAAGGCTGGAGGCAGAGGGACACTAGAATGACACCTGTGAGAAACTGAATGGATTGATTCTATAGGTAGCTGAGGTCTGCAGGAGGATGTGAAATGATAGTACATGAGGAATTTTGGGAAGGCCCTGAGTAGTTACATTGGACGGCCTCTCAACTTCAAGATTCTGTGACTAGCTAAAGGAGTGGGAATAATTTAGTTTCCTACACCTAGTCTTGATTGAGGTATTCAAGAGGAGTTCTTGAAAATCTCTTACCTGGTAAAAACAACCTTACAAATTCAATGGATGGGATCTTGAAACATAAAAGCCCTAGCATATGTCAATTGTGTTCCATTTTAAAAAACCCCACACACAACTGGATAATAAAGGATTTTATCTTAACACATGTATATGAACTCCAGTTGCTTGAATTCATTTGCATGAGATTTGCAGCTGGTAATTAGACAGTACTCATTTCTCTTCCTGGACTTGGAGCTCTTGCAAGGATTATTATTTAATAAAGTCAATGGAATGCCGAGCACTAATGGAGTGGGGTGTCTTCTTCTTGGTCACCAAGGCAGTGGTGGGGCAGTTCCAGAGAATTGATGTGGGCCAAGGGAGCCTCTCCTTGATTGACTGCCCTCCAGCATAGTCTGTTAGGCCTGGCCCTCATTGAAATGCACCCTCACAGTCACACTGCATGTTACAAATATCTGGGAGCTGTGTGATTAGTTAACATCTTCTGCATAGCCCTTAAAATGATCACAAGTTCTCAGGAGATAATTAGCTGACTGTTTTTGCAGTCAAGTGAACCCTGGTTCTGCTGTGCCTCCCAGGAACATGGCAAGAAATGCCTTTGGAGCAGAGCTGCTCAAATGTGCCCTAAAAACAGGGTCATGGAGAAGCAGATCTTGGTCTGCATTACTCTGGTAAAGCAGTCACATGAAACACTTTAGAAATAATTGAGATGCTAGGTGGCCTAAGTAGTGGGGCCTTCATTTAAGTCACCCCTAACTTTTAAATAAAGTACTCTTTTCCTTTTCCCAGGTGAAGACAGCATCTCTATCAAAGTCCTCCTATGTCTCCATAAGATGTAGATAAGACCCTGAGTTCTTTCTCCAAGTCCACACTTCTTAAGCACAAACCCTGACCTTGTTTCAAAAACAGATAGGGACAGTTTCATTGAGTCTAGAGTAGTTTGTTTTCCCAGACATTCAATCAGGAGATCCTGGGGTCATTGACTTAGAACTCAAGGGAACTCAGCAACCAATGATGTGATCAACCCCTCAATTTTATTTATTGAGGAAATTGAGAATGTTTAGGACCACAGTCACTGATTAAAATTACCAAGTGAGTCATGGAAGGGAGGTGGATTTGTCAATTGAATTAAGAATCAGAGAACCTTGGAAAATGAAGGAAGCATACCAGGACAAAGCATTATTGAGCTGTACCAGACTCTGAACTCCTCTTGTCTGATATGCAAGGAGCCTGAGGCTCATAGAATTAAGTGACTTCTCCATTTTTAAGCCAATAAGTGACAGAAATGGGATTCAAACCCAGAGACTCTGACTCCAGGTTTGAGGTACTGTTTCCTTCATAACCCCTAGGATAGGAGCAGGGTTTGATCTTCTGACCCTTTTATGGCAGTAGTTCCAATGGACCCAAATCCCACAGCATAATACTGAATGCTTTAAAATATGTCATTCAGATCCAAATCTGAGCAAGATGCCCTTGGATTTCTTCTTCTTAATTTTTTCTTTTTAGCAGTGACCTTTTAATTGCAAAATCCGGTGACCTTTTGTGGATCCATATTCTACTTGACTTCTTTTCTGCCCTTGAAACTGGTGAGCATCGTCTTTGTGACTTTCTTTCTTTGTTTCCATTGGAAAGAATAGTTTTTATTTTTTATACTGCCAACATCATGCTAATCATTTCTACAAATGATGATTTTTTTCATACATTACTAAAATATTCTTGTTTAAGAGTAAACATAATACCCCCTCCTCCCCCAAAATATAGACCCTCATGAGCAATAAAGGAAAGAAATAATAATAATAATAATAATAATAAATGTGCTTCAGTCTGTGTTCCAACACTTCCAGCTCTGTCGCGGGTGGATCACATTCTTTATGACAAGTCCATCACAAAAGTTACTTCCATATTTTTCCACCGTTGCCATTACTGATCACAACTCCCTCCACTTGTACTTCACCACTACTATATACTATATTTTCTCTCTCCTTTCACTCTGTCCCTCTTCTTAAATGTGCTGTAGGGTAGCTGAGTGGAACAACACACTGATCACCGGCCCTGGGACCAAGAGGCCCTGAGCCCACATACCACCCCTAAGGCCCAGCAACCACCCTGCCCTGTGATCCCAGACAGGCCATCCAATCTCAGCCCTTTTCAAAAAGTAAAAAAAGAAAATGTGCTTTATCTGACCACTCTCCCCCATGGTCCACCCTCTTCTCTATCACTCACATCCCCTCTTACCCCATCCCCCTTCTTTCCTTCTTACTCTAGATGTCTATGCCCCATTGAGTATATATGCTATTTCCTCTCTGAGCCCCCTCTGATGAGAACAAAAGTTCCCTCATTCCCCCTTGCCTTCCCCTTCCATATAATTGCAATAGCTCATTGTAATAAAAAATCTTATTATATAAAATATGTTAGCCTATTCCACCTCTCTTTTCTCTTACTCCCATTACACTTCTCTTTTAGCCATTGACTCCATTTTTACAATATTTCTTCAAATTCAGCTCTCTCTCCTGTGCTTCATCTATAAAAACTCCTTCCCTGCTCCATTAAATGAGAAATTTCTTATGAGTATTATCAGCATCATTTTTCTATGAAGGAATACATGCAGTTCATCATCATTAAGTCCCTCATATTTTACCCTTCTCCTCCACACTTTATGCTTCACCTGAGTCCTGTATTTGAAGATCAAACTTTTCTGTTCAGTTCTGTTGTTTCAACAGGAACATTTGAAATTCCCCTGGTTCATTGAAAGTCCATCTTTTTCCCTGGAAGAGAACGTTCAGTTTTTCTGGGTAGATGATTCTCGGTTGCCATTCTAAGCTCTTTTGCCTTCCAGAATATTATATTCCAAGCCCTAAAAGCCATTAATGTAGTTGCTGCTAAGTCCTGTGTGATCCTGACTGCAGCTCTACGATATTTGAGTTGTGTCCTTCTGGCTGCTTGTAATATTTTCTCTTTGACTTGGGAGTTCTGAAATTTGGCTATAATATTCCTGGTGGTTGGGTTTTCTTGGATCTCTTTCTGGGGAGATTGGTGGATGCTCTCAAATTCTATTTTTCCCTCTGCTTCTAGGATATCAGGGAAATTTTTCTGTAGTAATTCTTTAAAAATGAGGTAAAGGCTTTTTTCCCTGATTGTTACTTTCAGGTATCCCAATAATTTTAAAATTATCTTTCCTGGATCTGTTTTCCAGATCAGTTGTTTGCTCAATGAGATTGAGATTGATCTAATTTGTCATTCTTTTGGTTTTGAAGAATTGTATCTTGACTTCTTGTAAAGTCAGCAGCTTCCTTTACAGCATCATGCTAATCATTTCTACAAATGATGTTTTTTTATACATTACTAAAATATTCTTGCCCAAGGTCACATAGCTAGTAAGTGGCAGTGTTTGAGGTCACATTCCATCTTTCTGCTTCCTAAATCTAAGGCCAGTGTTCTATCCACTGTTCCACTCAAGAACCTCAAGAACACAGGGAATTTTTAGTAATAGAAGTTTTTCCTAGTTGATTCCACTATCTCATTTATTACACTTCTTGGAAGTATAATTCTATTCTGCACCTGAAGGATTTGTTTTCTTCAGAGAACGTTCTTATTGCTTTTTCCATCTGGTCAATTCTGCTTTTTAAAGCATTCTTCTCCTCAATAACTTTTTGAACTGTTTTCATCCATTTGACCTATGCTGGATTTTTTATGTTATTTTCTTCAGCTTTTTTCGCATCTCCTTGACTAAGCTGCTGACTTCTTTTTCATGTTTTTTCCTGCATCTCTCTTATTTCTTTTCTTAATTTTTCTTCTGTCTCCCTAACTTGATTTTCAAAATCTTTTTTGAGCTCTGTTATAGCCTGAGCCCAGTTTCTGTTTTTCTTGGAGTCTTTAGATGCAGAAGCTTGTACTTCCTCATCTTCAGATCGAGTATTTTGATCCTTCCTGGGATCAGAGACAATGTATTTATCAGTGATCTTCCTCGTTTTTCTCTGTTTACTCATTTCCCTAGCCTGTGCCAGGTTTTGGTGTGCTTCCTGAGCTTTTGAGTATTGTTGGGACACCCCCTCCACAAGGATCTCTATGTGTGAAGCTGTCTTTGACCAAAATCACACCCCTCTGCCATGGGACTGAGGTAGGGGGGCTGCTGTTTTATGGGGGCCTAGACTGTTATCAGTATCTGAATGTAGTCAGAGCCCCAGAGTCCTGTTTCAGGGACAGAGGACAGACCTTGGATATCTTTCTCTATTTGCCTACCTTTGGCAGGCTGAGCATTCAAGGCTCAGTTGCCTGGGGGCTCCTACTTACTGACTCTGCCTGCTTCCTTTTCCTGGATCTGGGCTGCTGCCGCCACCACTTTTCAGTGAGTGTCCTGAGGGTTGGGCTTCACGTGCTCACTCTGGCAGAGGTGCCCCTGTTGATCTTCCAAGTTGTGCCCAGTGCTACCCGGGGTGTAGGTCAGAAAACTGCCCCTGCTGCTGTGAGCCATAGCTCCCAGGTGTCCTGGGACTGCCTCCAGAAGACTGAAGTTCCTTCACTCTGGCAGGCCACCCCTCTAACCCCATGGAGCAGAGCCTTGCCACTATTTTCCAGGTTACCTTGGTCTAGAGAACTGCCTCACTGGATCCCTCTGTGGGTTCTGTCTCTCAAAAATTTAGTTAGAGCCATAATTTTATGAGTTTTGACATATTATAAAGAGAGCACCTAAGAGAGGCTCTTCTCCTGTTGCCATCTTGGCTCTGCCCCTGCCCTTGGATTTATAAAAGAAACTTTAATCTTCAAACTTTTGTTGTCATTGGCCATCTATATAGAGCCTCACTGTGTGTCCACTTAAAACCAAGAATAAGGTGCGGTTATGTGGTGCAGTGGATAGAACACCAGCCTTGGCCTTGGAGTCAGGAGAACCTGAGTTCAAATCTGGCCTCAAACACTTAATAATTACCTAGCTGTGTGGCCTTGGGCAAGCCACTTAACCCCATTGCCTTGCAAAAGAGAACAAAAAAAACCCCAAGAGTAATGGATGAGATGGGAGCACAGTTTTGAAAACTGACCTGAAGCAATATAGTGCTACTGCTTTAAGACTGTTGAGAGGCAGAGAGGCTATAATCATCTGATTCTCCCCATCAAGGGCTCCTTTGGGTCTCTCCTTATACCAAAGTGCTCCCAACCAGGCTCAGAGGAAAATGAAGGAGACATTTGTGGCTCATGGTCCTAGAATTATTCCTGTTTATAAGGAGATGACATAATTTTCACACATGCCCTTTCAACATCTAAATGGGGGGGAGGAGAAAATTTGCACTTAATGACAAAACACACTTAATAGTGTGAATCAGATCCATAACAAATAAGCAAACACAAATACCTAAGGGCTTGGTTTTGGTCTAAAAGGAGCTGTGGTAATTTTAAATTGGAGAAATAACATTCTGAAGATGGAAGAGGAGAATGGCAGATATTGGTCATTTCTGGGGCAATTGCCTACATCATCTTTAAATAGTTTCACAGATTCCAAAGGGGTTTTCAACAAAAACCCACCCTTTTGAACATACCAGTCAATGAATTTTTTGTTTTTAAATGCCTTAAAAATTTCAGTAACTCTTTTGGTGATGTCTTTGAAAATAGCTTATTATATCAGAGAAAATTAACTGTCCCTCTTCCAAGAAGTGTAATAAATGAAATAGTGGAATCAACTAGGGAAAACTTCTATTACTAAAATTTCCCTATGTTCTTGAGGTTCTTGATTGGCACAGTGGATAGAGCACTGGCCTTGGATTCAGGAAGCAGAGAGTTGGAATGTGACCTCAAACACTGCCACTTGCTAGCTGTGTGACCTTGGGCAAGTCACTTAACCATGATAGCCTTGCATCCAGGGTCATCTCTATTCAGCCTGATTCATATCTGACTACTGGACCCAGATGGAACTGGAGAAGAAAGTAAGGCTGGTGAAAAAAAAAACAAAAAAAAAAGTATTGAGAGATAATCAGGGAAACATCATTAAGTTAAAAAGTAGTACAGACAATGAGTTAAAATGAACACAAAATATATAGACATCAAATATCAGAGGCTAAAATTCAAAAAAAGATATGTAGACTAGAGAATCTTAGAGTGCTGTACCAGCCTTTACAAAATTAATATGTGCCATTGTAAGCCAAAGGGTCATCAAAATATGGTACTCTATGTTAAGGAGGTGATTGGTCACACCAGCTTTCAAATTATATCCGGGTGCATTCCTCATCACCAATGTTTAGTAGGTCCAATGGGAGAGCACTGGATTTTATCAGATCAATATATTTTGCATCTTCCCTTTGATGGTCCACGATCCACGTGTTTCACACACAGTCATTATCTACTTAAAGTCTGATCTTTCCCCATTTTTTCTATTTCTAATTTTCCCCCAACTTATTAGAGAGATAATATTTAACTTCTCCCTCTTCCTATCCCCACACATCTTATTATTTACAAAGTCCTGATGATTTTATCAGCCACTTGCTCAAATTCATCCTTGCATTGAAGACTTCCTAATTTTGTTCTCTTGTCTCTCCTTGACTAACGTAGTAGAACAGACTCCTCACAGGTCTTTATGCTTTCAGTTTAACAATGATGAAATTGTCTGAATAATCGTCTATGAATGCTCCATCTTTTTAGTATCTCTCCAATGCCATTGCAATAAATATTGACTCCTGATACTCTTACATTCGGTTACAGTCTGACAACAGTCCATCTATTCAATCCTACCTCATACTTCTTCACTTTGCATATTCCTTTTTCCATCCAAAGCAAATTACTGAATGGTCCCTTTACCATTTCACCCTCAAACTTCTCCATATCTATTTTCTTGCCATCCTTCCTGCCTCAGATGGATTCTTGTCATTCTGTTGATCTTTATCTGCCAAATTTTACTTCCTTTAAGCTCCCACTCAACTGGAAATGAGGAATCTTCCAGAAATTACTAAGTAAAAGGGACCTCTCATCCCTCTAATCTCTCATAGAACTTTGCCTTGATTTGTTTCTTAAACAAACATATTAGATACTTCTGTTGGTGGATAGACTCAATTCCAGGACCTACAAGTCTTTCTCAAAGATGTTTAAAATCTCCCAAAAGAAAGGTCTAGTAATCTACCAAAGACAAAAATGAAGTAGAAGATTGCACATTGCCCAGATTAGGATCCACTGCAAATAATTGCTCTTTGCACTGGGTTCACTTGATCAGATGGACAACAGTCTTGTCCTAGAAGCGAATAGAAGGACACAATTTTACTCCATAACCTTTGTAGAGTTGCAGTGAGTTGCCTCCTGCTTCCTACATCCGAGGACCACCTTTCAAACATTAATATTCTTCCTGTTTTACTTTATCACCATGGATCATGGAATGGTATGATTTCTGAAGAATCAAAATGACATAGAGCTGAAGGAACAATGGAAACAATGCACTTATGGGCACACCAGCTTCAGTGGGCATTTAGAAACCACTAGTTTACAAGAAGTTAGTGTAAAAAGAATTCTCCAAGGTATATTCCAGGCACCTAGAAATAGATGTGGGTAGATCACATAACAGGGTAGAGAAAAAATGATGGATAATCCTACTGTTGTGTCAGCATTCTCAAAGTTTCTCCAAACTCAAGGAAGTCCTGTATGTCTTTGATGAAAGCACATAGAAAGGATTCCAATGGAATTAGTTGACAGGGATGATTTGTGACCTGTTCTATGGTGGGGATAATCCCAATGATGACATGATAGACACATCAGTACATCTAAGTATTTGAGAACAGTAACAACATCTAGATATTGGGGCGCAAAGATAGAACCAAGACTTAATGTATTGTTAACAATCTTCTCTTTGGACTTCAAAGAGGCTTCTTGGAAGTGGTGGAAACTACTGGTCTAGTCTTTGGATGAAGAGAGAGCTTATAGTGCAGTGAGGATCAAGGTCAATGAGAATATCTATTGAATGGCACATGATGTTACATTCTGTGATTCACTTTGTGGGAGCACATGCCAAACATCACCTCAGCCTGGTTACTGGTTACCAACAGTAATCTGATCCTTCCCTCCCACTCACACAAACATACTATCATAGGTATTTACTATATGATGAAAAAGAAATATAGTATCCCCAGAGAGCCTTCCCTTTACAATTATATTGTCTCTGTTAAATTCCATGTCTTATACCTGTTTTATATGCAGGTATCAGATTTTTGGTTCCAGACTGTTCTTCAAGTCTTCTACTACTCATATGAGGACATTTTGT
Source organism: Macrotis lagotis (assembly GCF_037893015.1). NCBI lineage: Eukaryota > Metazoa > Chordata > Mammalia > Peramelemorphia > Peramelidae > Macrotis > Macrotis lagotis. The sequence goes on from NC_133664.1 coordinate 5,637,259, forward strand.
TCAATCAAATCTTTGTTATTAAGTATTGGGTCTACAAGACTCATCCACACCTAAGTCACCCTTCAGGAAAAAAGAATAGATCAAATCAAAAGGATCAACCAATCAAAGAATTAATAACAACAATCTTTGATGGGCACATAGGAGAAAGACCAGGGTTTCCATATCCTAGACCCTGTGTTAAAGTGGCCTACTGCATTTAAGTGGTCTGTGTGATCAACAATTAATTAATAATGTGTGCTATTGCAAAAGAAGACATGGTGTGCAAGATTTGAAATAAAAAAATTCAACTTGATTCTATGGAAAGTTGAGATCTCAGACCTGATCAATGATGAGGACCAATGAATCAATTCAATAGCATGCATTTATTAAGGACTCACTTGGTACCTGTACACTATAGTATGCCCTGGGGATATAAAAAGAAAACAAAACCAGGCCCAGCCATTAAAGATCTTATATTTTCATGGAGAAACAACCTATGTAAGACAGAAAAGTCAAGATAACTATAGTTAGATGGATTATAACCTAAAAGCAGATGGCATCAGCAGCTGGGGGAGAGGCGCAATGGGGCAAAACCTACTGTTGTCTTCATCTCTCTCTCCATTTCTCCAAATCGTGTGCTAAGTCAAAGTTAGGGAAATCAGGTACAGACATCATGAGCTGTGTAGCTGCTCTCTTCATTCAGATCTCCCACTTCTCTACAGTGTCCCTGAGAATAAGGGAGCCCTTAAGCACAGTAGAATGGAAGGGCCATTAGATCTGGCTCCAAACCTCAGATCTATCAATTACCATGCATTTGACCATAAACAAGCTTGCTCTGTGCCTCAGGTTTCTTATCTATGAAATAAGAACCAAAACACCTATGATACTGATCTCTCAGAACTCTTGTGAGGATCCAATGAAAGAAGTCATGTAAAATTCTCTGCAAATGGAAAATACTTTGTCAGTGTCAGCAAGTATTATTTTCAAAGAGAAATGCTAGGATAGCAATAGTTTAGTGCTCCAAATATGAGCTCCCCACCCCAAACTGTTTCATGGAAGAATGGATTGCAGCTTGTAATTAGTCTTCTTTTTCTCTTTCTGTGTGTGTATATGTATGTATAACTACTTCTACCTATGTATCTAGACAGGGAGATATATGCCTAACTATATATATACATATATATATATATATATACATATATATGTATATATATATATATATATATATACATATATATATGTATATTTGGAAAGAAAAATATATATGTTTAATTCTTTCAAATAAATTTTATTTTGGGGTGTAGTCTACATTTAAATCATTTAATTTCTTTCAATCTTTACATTTTAAAATACAGATCTTTTTTCAATCCCATTTCCATCACAGACTATCATTACAATTACAAGTAACTATACAACTAGATATGTGTGTGAACTGAAATTAGAGATTCAGAAACAGTAACACATTCAAGTGTTTCCTATGTTAGTAATGATGGTCATCCACCAGAGCCCAGATAGGCCCCATATTTTATAACTCGATATTGCACAAAATAGAATAATAATTTACATAACAACAGCAATAAAAGAAAGCTCATAGCTGAAAGGGAGCTCTAGTAAACCCATTGCTGACTACTTAATACCTTATACAGCACTCCTGAACTTTTGGAGCAGAGACCCCTTATCCTCTTAAGGTAGTTCATTTCTTGTTTTGGTGTAGTATAAATGGCTATGAATTTTTTCTTTTAAATCAAATTTAAATTTTCTTTTATGCAATTCCCCTCTCCCATCCAATTCTTTTTCTACATACATTTTAACCTGCCCTAACCAGATGAAACATTCTTCAAAATGAGGGTTATTTTTGAAAATGAAATTAGGATTAATCCTAACCCTAATTTTGTTCTTTGGCTAAGATAACAGCAAACAGATTGTCCCCCTACCTTTCTAAGGTAAATGATTTCAGTTATTTTAAACAATACTCATCCCAGGTGGTCTTCATTCTTCTCTCCATCCTGATCACCCTATACTTGATGTTCTCAAGGTTTTCAATTTCCTTCCTAGTGTATGGTGAACTCCACTGTGCTCTCTGGCTTGAGTACATTGCAACAGAATCCCCTTCATAGTTCTTGGATCTCTGACACTCTTGAGGCAGTTTAAGATTGATCACATTAGGTTTCTGGGGATGGGGGTTTGTTTTGTCAGTTTGTTCACTCCTATTGAGCTTGGAGTCATATCCTCATATTTCCCAAAAGAAGAGTCAGGTAGCCATTCCTCAACTATATTATATTCTGCATTTGAATTTTTCAACTCAATTTATGAATTGTGCAAATTATTCCATTGTTAAGACTAAAAGATCATTTAATTTCTAAATTTAAGGGAATTTGGGGAGGCCTCACTATTCCCTCCTCTCTTATAAGGGAAGCAGTGATTGGGCCCAATAGCAAGAATGAAATGTCAGAGCTACCAGAATCATCCTGACTGTTCCAGTTGGTCTAATGGACTTGCCAGGGCCATTTACATAGAATTGGGGCCAAACACCATAGTTATTCTCCCAATTCAAACAACAGGGAGTGAAAAGTTGCTGCTAAGACAAAAACAAAGTACTTTGAAAACAAACTGAACTAAAGGACTTGTGTGGTTGTGGCTGAGGTTACAAGGTGGACCTGCATCCTAAGAGCCAAAATAGCCCCAAGAGCATCTCATGAAAACATGGGGACCATCACCTATGGGTGAGGTACATCTCAATTCTGCAGGTGGCATCCAAATGCAGCAGGCAGCTCAGTACATCCATCAACAACCAAAAGAAGAAAAATATCAATTTATATCTCTTTTCCCCATTCACACATGTTCCTTTCACCCAAATATTTTATTTCCTCTTGGCATTTACCCTGACATTTTTTTAATTAAATAATTTGCTTATAGTCCCTTTTCTCATAGTCATGTTTTAAAGCATTGGAAGGAGGTTATCTAGCTATGCTTTTGAAAAGCTATTGATCCTAAGGTGACTTGAACCCCCCTTTAACTTTTGGGGACCTTTGCTTGATGTTCACCCATTTCCTTACATGTATAGTCATTAGCTTCCTTTCATAAGCCCTTAGCTATAGAGAATCAATTTTTGGGAACAGGAGAAGAGAGAGATTGATGGTCAGTGATGAAGAGAAACAGGAATGAAAAGAGTCAAAAAGAGAGACAGTACCTAACTATGTCTAAAAGCTAATGCAATTCATTAAATCAGAATGCAAGAGAGTAGTATATATTGATATGTAATATATACAGATCTATGTAAAATAGTATGCAAAGCATTTACCAGCATTATGGTTCTGAGAGTCGGCAATGTCCAGATTCATTGCTGGCCATTTCTCTTTTCCTACTTGTACTTGGCATCAGCACCATACTTTGGAAGTTGCAGAAGATTCCTTGAATAATGGAGTATTAGGGGAAAAGAAACTAAGTTTCAGAGAAGAAGGACTGGAATTGAGTTTTCCTGAATTTCAGGCAAAAATTAAGCCAGAGTATTATGAAAGACGCTTCCCTTTAAACCATGCAAAAAGGTTCCCAGTATATTAGGGAAAGAAACTATGACTTTAATTTGTCTTGCAAGGTACCTCAGGATATTTTATTATCACACCCATTTAGAAAATACCATTAGATCAATTGTAGAAAGTTCTCTGATTTTCCATAGGTTTTGACTTGTCATTTGTTTAATTTATTCATATTTGTACAAGCTGGTTCAGGTCAGCAAGGATTTTTAAGTGCTAACTACTTGCCAGTTAGAGGATTGAACTATTGAGATAGAAAGAAAGGGGAAAAACTTTCTGCTTTAAAGGAACTCATAGTCTAATGGGCAGACAGCATAAAGAGAACAATGTGCACATTAAATGTATGCAAGCTAAATTGGAGGTAACTTCAAAAGGAAGTATTAAATTAAAAAAAATGACTGGTGCTCATGAAAAAATTGGGGAGTAAGCTGAAACCTGAAGGAACCAGGAAATATAAAAGATAGGGGGAGATAGAAAAGGGGACAATCAGTGAAAATGCTTGCAGTTGGCAGATAGCTGGTTTTTCATGAGAAATAGCAAGGAGGTAAGTGTGCTGGATCAAGGAGTATTTCCTGGGAGATGAGTAAGGTGGCAAAGAGTCATTTTATAAAGGACCTTGAGTACCAAACAGGAGTTTTTATATTCTATTACGGAGATTATAAGAGCCACTGGAGTTGACTCAATGGAGGATGGAGGAGTGACATAATCAGATTTATGTCTTAGGATGATCAATATGACAGTGGAATATAAGATGGAATATGGTGAGAAAAGTTTTGAGAAAGGGAAACAAACCAGCAGGCTACTGCAGTAGTTTAGAAAAAAGACTATAAAGATGTGTAGACTATGTGGGGAGTAGTGAAGGAGGTATATACAAGATATATTATGGAAACACAATTGACAAGTCTTGTCAACTGATTGAATATGGGAGGTGAGGAGGTGTAAAGAGTCAAAGATGACAAGCCTAAGTTATGAGTTCAAGTGTTTAGGGGGTTAATCACATCTTCTAAAATTAGTATGGAAGCTTAGAAGATTAGAAAGCTTGAGAAAAGAGATAATAAGCTTAGTTTTAGACATAAGTTTAAGATGTCAACCATACAGTGACTGAAATGTCTAATAGGCAGTTACAGAAATGAGGCAAGAAAGTAATAGAGAAGGTAGGACTGAATAAGTAAATTTGAAAATTATCTCCAATGAAATGATGATTAGCATTATGATCATCTATGTGATTAGCAAGAAAAATAGTATAGGGGAAGGAGAGAAAAGTCAACCAGTTAATAAACATTTATGAAGTACCTATGAACCAGCTACTATGCTAGTCACTGGGAATACAAAGATGTAAAAGGCAATCCCAGGCATTGTGGAATTTACAGCATAAAGAAAAATAAAAAAGAAGTCCAGAATACAACTTTGATCAGGAAACTATGAAAGAAATAATCAGATACTGAGAAAGGAAATTAGAAAAAATGCCCCCCCAAGAGTGAAAAAAATATCATGGAGGAGAGGGTGATTTACTCTTTCAAAAGCTGCAGAGAGGTCAAGAAAATGAGTAGTACCAGAAGATCATTAGATTTGGCTATGAAAACATCATTGATAATATCGGAGTGAGCACTTTCAGTTAAATGATGAGGCCAGCATCCTGATATTGGAGACTTTTATTCTTTGATAGTGAAGATTTAAGAACAAAATGAGAGGGAAAAAAAGGGGTGGTGGCATTGAGTGTAGATGGCCTTCTCAAGGAGTTTAACCACAAAAGAGAGGAGATGTAGAACAAAAACTAATGGGGATAAATGAATAAAGTAAAGATTTAATTGGTTTTTTGTTCCTTTGTTTGTTTTAGTATAAGGGAATCATGAGCTCCTTTATAGACAATTAAGTTGCAGCAGCAGATAGAGAGATTGAAGATTGGTGAGAGAGTAGGAATAAAAGAGAGGACAATCTGCTGGAGAAGATAAGAAGGAATGGGATCATTTAAAAAAGATCCAATGCATGACAGTCAAAACTGAAAAACTCTGAACTTTCAAAAAACACCCCAATTCAGAGCTGGTGAAATCATCTACTCTAACAAAAATCTGACATATATCTAAGTAGTCATCTTCCCTTTCAGAAGTGGAGCAGAGAATTTGGAGTTGGTGGAAGGTTTTGGAAGGATGGAAAAGGTGAATGATTTCAGGAAATTCAGTTAATTGTCCTGGCATCCTGGAATATTTTCCATATTCTCTTCCCAGATTTTCTCTCAGTAGGGAAAGAGGTAGAAATACCTAACCAAAGTAAATAGTGTGAAGGGCTAATTTCTTTCATTTCCCCATTCTTGCTGTCTTTGAAGGAATTAGGGAATTGGATAGTCAACCTGTGGTATTCTACCTAGTCATCAAAATTATTACCATTATGTTGTACAGCACCCAATCACTCAAATGATGGAAAATCATTCATACAGATGCTTTATCAAAATCAGTGTTTTGGAGATATCTGTATGTTTGAAATCCCACAGACCAAATATTTGGATGATGGAATGAAGGTTTGATTATTCCTGTAGACTTGTTGGGGTTTGTGAAGAGCCACTGCCAGTATAGTTATCTCAATAGTCTTATAAGGGAGACTAAATTTTCCTAGGTTTTATCATTTACATGCTGCCATAAAGAGATTAAATATCATTCCCAAATCTCCTAAAAATTTCCCTGCCCCACTATTTACATCTCCCAGTAAACTATATGTAGTCACCTTACAGCAGTCAGGTAGGTAGTTAATGTGGACATGGGTACATAGGACCCATAATATGATATTAAGAACAGAGGTTATTACTGGAAAAAGAAAACTGTTGAACATTAAAGATCCTGAAATGAAGAAGAAAGATATTAATATGCTTTCAGCATCATTATGCACAATAGGCAACATGGAATCGCAGATTGAAAGACAGTCTTGGAGTCAGAATCCTCCTCTGACTCATACTAGAGATGTATCATGGGGCAAAGTATATAACCTCTCAGCTATATTGGAATATCTTTAAGATCTAAGTTTGCTGGTATACAACTGAGCAGAGATTTTTCCTTAACAGAAAGTTTTAGGTTTTTTAAAAATATAGGAAGCATTTTTTCAAGTTATACATTTTTCAATTCAAAAATGATCATTTGAACAGGTTAAAAATGGCAGATATAGGGGGAAGATGAATTTAGCCAAAAACTTTTTATAAACAGTCACAGATGGGAGAAAAACGAACTTAAAATGGTTAAGATCAGTAGTAAGGAAATGTGCGATCAATGCTTTGAATTTATTGTCATACATATTTTGTCATTTTTTTCTGGAATCTCATTCATTACCTACTTTAGGACACTATATAAAAAGTCAATAGCTTTTTCCACTAGGAACATTATTTGGGCAGAAGAAGGTAAGATTCAATCTTGATCTTATCATGGAGTCCCAGACTGGTTACAGGGGTTCCATGGTAGAAACCTAAGTGACCTTCCTGAGAAAATGAAATATGCATATAGTAAAATATGCAAGGGGTCCCAAGCTGGTCCTCTTCCCAACTGGTCCTCTCACCTAAAGGATAATTGTGCAGCCCTAACAGAGCTGTTGTTTAGGTAATGGTCCCCTGCTGTGTTGGGATAAAGAAAAGAGAAAAGGTGTCAGAGAAGGAGCAGGAGGAGGGGAAGGGAATTTCAACAGTGAATAAGTTGGCATCTGAAAACCCTGGCTTGGTGTTGGGGGGCAGCCCCGCACCCCAAGTCACACCTCCCCTGCACAGCCCCAGCTGCCCTTGAAGGACTCAGACCCTGAGGTCTTGCCCTCATCTTTCCTCTGCACATGTCAGTTTTTGGAGAATTGGGATTGAAGTTTGACTTAGGAGGATTTTTCCACCATGAATTAATGATCCAAATGGTTTATTATTCAGTTGCTCAACTGCCGCGTTATTTCTGTTGATCTTTGTTTTTCTGCTTAATTTCTATAAATGACTGTACAGTTTCCCATAAGGTATAATTAAGCAGAATTGCTTAAGTTTTAATTATTGTGTATTATGGATGTTGAAAGCAACATTAGCACTTGGCTTTTAAAAATGTGATAGTATATTTATAAGCGAGCATTTATAAACCCATTTACATATAGTTAAGATGAAAAAGGTAGTTGAATCAAAGTCATTAGCATTCCTCCAAACATATGGTAGATCAGCGGCGGCCACGGGCCGTGCCTTCATTAGTGGAGTCCTGGTTCATCAGTGCCTAAGCTTCCCGCTGTGCCACCCTGTGGCGTCCCCTTCTGTCCCTGAGGTTTCAGCGACAAGGGACAATAAGTCCCCAAGGTGAAAATCTGGAAAACTTAGCAAATTTGCCCTGAGAGGAGTTCTTATGATTATTTAATCACATGTAGAGAAGAAACCCACAGCCTCGTTACAGGAGGGGGTTGTCTATCCCTCTGCAGGCACTCTTTCCTCTGATGCTTTGCATGAGGGCATCTCTGATGCCCAGGGATCAGAACTAAGGGCAAACAGCCAGGTTAATGCAAACCCATGATGGGCCTAGCTTCTTTCAGTCTCACTAGTGGAATGGTCAAATGGGGCTTGGCCACCAAGGAGATGTAGGGGTCAATTGTCTTCCTTTTGGTTGATATATATATATATATTATGGCCCAAACAGTCATTTGATTTTATTTCCTAATAAAAATCAGAAGAATAAAAACATTGTTGTGTAAATGTCATGGCTATATCTTATTAGTGCTTTTCTTAGGTTTATGATGAGAGCTGAATTTGAAAAGCTGAGACCTATGCCATAAACTTTCAGTCTCCTTTCTAATATACCTGTGAGAAATTGGAATTTAGAATTATAATAAAACCTAAAGGAGGCCAATAGCCTGTGATACAATGCTGAATCATGAAATCCCTTCCCAAGTTGTCATCAGTTTTAGACTCTGTGTGTACTGCACAGAATAGGTGCCAAGGTCCCTATTTACCTACATATATTCATACACACATATGCACTGCAGATGTGCCAGTTTTCATGGGAAAGAGGAGATTCCTTTACCAATGATATCACAGCTATAGTCCATAAATACAAACACAGCATTTGTCTCTGCATCTGCATCTGTATCTGTATCTGCATCGTATATTTGTGTGTATGTGAGAAAGTCAGAAAAAGAGAGATAGAGAGAAATGAGGTGGCTTTGGGTGTTAACCTTAAAACCATGAAGACTTGGGTCTGTCCCTCTTTGACAATTACTATGGGACAATGAGAAAACTACTTAACCTTGGTGATGTCTCAATAATGCACTGCTAAAACTACACTGCTCATGATGTCCATCTCTATTAGTGGAAAATCTTTCCATCCTTGCTTACTTTGCTAATAAAATCAGACTTCCATAACCAAAAAAGATAGCTATTTAGACAGAGAGATGGATATAGATCTAGATGATATAGATAGATAGATAGATGATAGATAGATAGATCAATATGGTAATAGAACAGTAGATGAATACAAGAATAATAGATTGATGCAGGCTAGATAGATGGGTGTATAAATAGATGATAGGTACATAGTTGTACAGAATATGAATTAATATTTGAAGAGCAGAAAAAGTATGAAGGTGATATGTGCTAGTGATTTCTAGTATATAATGATTTAGCATTTTCAATCTGTCTTTAATACTTTAATGAGTCATGATTTTCCATGAATCACAATGTCTTTGCAGCTTGGCAGGTGATAAACCAAAGCGAATATGGCCAAAAATTGTTGTTATGATTCAATTCTGGAGCTAAAAAGGATCTTCATAAGTTATCTAGTCCAATCCATATCTGGACAATGATTCGCTCCATGATTCCACCCTCCAGGTGATTAAGCCTTTGCCAGGGAACAGGAATACATAACTCTGAAGTCAAATTCCTGATGATTCCCTCTCCAGAATCTCCACTTCTAATCACTAAAGATGGATCATCATCAGTCACTCAGCAATCATTATCAATCCCCAGAGCATGACTTTGCTAATGCATGTCAATGGACAGGAGCTACAGTGATCCCATTTGAAGCCTTTCCCATTGGATCCCAGCTTTACCTCCTTGGAATGGCCTTCAAACATTGCAGGTCACGTACATGGCCAGATATTCAAAGAAGACCTCAGAGCATCTTTCATATCCTAGTCACATTTGCAATATTTTTTGTAGAGCTAAAAACAGAAAAGTTGTGGTGATGGAGAAGATCACTCCAAAGAAGAAATGTTATGTTCTGTTGCTGTTTTGTATCGTTTGTCATTGTGAATGACTTTACCATTCACAGGTGCAGTGAATCGAATACCAATCCTGGAATCGAGAGGATCTGAGTTCAATTGTGGCCTCAGACACTTGACACTTACTAACTCTGTGACTTTGGGAAAGCCATTTAACCCTGATTCCCTCACATCTAGGACCATCTGTAGTCATCTTGATATATATATATATATATATGTATATAGCCACAGGACCCTGTTGGCTCTGGAAGAAAACGTGAATCCAATTCATATTCTTGTCATGGCATCTCCTCCCTGATGTCATTCTCTTCTTGGAGGACAAAAAAGAACATCATCATTTTGGTCATTAGAGTAGAAGTGACTTGGAGAAATCAAGATTTCAATAAGCTCTATGAAGCTTTGACCTAGACCACAAGGCTGAATCATTTTCCACTGGTGCCTCCCATTCAAGAGACCCAACCTTCGACGCCTTTCCTTATTTTCTCAGTTGCTGCTATCTTTTCTCTCTCATTTAATTTAACCAGTCAACAAATAAACTTTATCAAGTATCTACTACATGTAAAGTATTGTACTAAGCATCATGGATACAAAGGAGGAGAAAGGATATTCCTGCTCTCAAGAATCTTATTGGCCATTGGGGGAGTTCATATGCAAACAGTTATGTGCAAACAAACTACAGACAAGATACATTTGGAACAATGTACAGAGACAAGGCACAGGAAAGACTTGTGTTTGCAAGGTAATGGGGTTAAATGACTTGCTCAAGGTCACACAGATAAGTAAGTATTAAGTGCCTAAGGCTGGATGTGAACTCAAGTCCTCCTAATTCCAGGACTGGTATTTTATCCACTGCACCACCTAACTGCCCCCTGCACCACCTAGTTGCCTCCAAAGACTTTTGAAGAAGGTAGAATTTTAGCTGGGACTTAAAGAAAACCTGTAGTGTAAAGTATTACCTAAATATAAGATGATAAGACTTAAAGGATGAGGCAACTAGGTGGCACAGTGGATAGAGCACTTCCTGGAGTCCAAGAAACTTGAGTTCAAATCCAGTTTTAAACAATTACTACTGGAGTGACCATGGGTAATTCACTTAAATTCTGTATGTTTTGGTTTCCTCATCTATTAAGTGGAAGTGATATTAGCATTTGCTTGTCTTGATTGTTGTAAAGATCAAATGTTATAATAGTTGTAAACTGGTTAGTACAGGACCTGGCATAGAGCAAGTACTCTACCAATGCCATTGTTGTTGTCATCACCACCATCATCTTCATCATCATCATCACCATTTCCATCATCTTTTTCATCATTATTATCTTCATCACCATTATCATCACTGTCTTTTGCATCATGACCACCACCACCACCACCATCATCATCATCATTCTCATCTCTTCTTATTGGAGGTCTTGTCCATACCCTTGAGGGTAATTTAATTTATCCCTTGCTCTGTGCTATTTAATTGATTCTTCCCTAGCAGTCTCAGCATAGTCTTCTACCTGTTGTTCTCTACTTCTCCTTCTAAACAAGGTGGATTGCTTCATTATTGAAGAGTAGCTTTCCATACCACTGGAAGTCAAATCAAGTATCCCAAATTCTGCATCAAAATTTAGGTGATTGATAGACTCACTTGCTCCTTCTCAGAGAGATGCATCACCTGCCCTCTATGCCTCTTTCTTTTAAAAAAATCATCCTAAACTTCTTCAAAGTTTATCTATACCATTTCCAGAAAAGCTACTAGCATTTCACCAGCTCAAGCAAGACTTCCCAAAGCCAGGGAAGAAGCCATTTTCTCCTTACCTCAACACTTTCATCATCACTCCCCTTTCTCTTCAAATATTGACTATTTAATAAGTTATAGAATCATCTATATGTGAAGGAAGAGTTCTTTGCTAATCTTAAGACCCTTTGAAATTCACCTAATAAACTGCAAACACAATTGAAGCTATTTTTTCCCTTTCCAACTCAGAAAAAAGTGACTGTGGCCTGTGAGAGCAGGATATAAATTAGACCATCTGGCTCTAGTAACATCATCCAGCCCTCATCCAGCCCACTCCCTAACCCAAACCCCCATTTCTATTGGGAACAAGTCTGAAATCAATTCAGAATGTGGTTTTGAGTATATGATTCAACTCAACATGCACTAATCAAGCAAAAGATTTTTTTTACCTAATCTGTAATTTTCTTGGTATAAAAGTTCCCATTGAGGACACACACTATACCAAGAGAGAGCTTCACTTGCCTCAGCAACATGTGGTCTTACAAGGTTGCAGGTACTTGCTCATTCCCATTTTATCTTTTCCCCCTATATACAGCGTTCATGTGAGATCTCTACAAGTACAGTCAGTGATTTATCTTAATCTAGAAAAAAAGAGAAAGAAGCTTATTAGAGAGAGAAAGAGAAAGAAGCAAATTACTTAAACTTACCTGTATTTTCAATTGTTTGATTAATTATGATCTCAATATTTATGAAAATGTCTAACAAACTGAACAGGGCATCCTTCTAACTGGGATGCATCAGTGAGACACAGTAAAAACCACCGACACATATTTACTTCAAGGAATTCCCTTTTGGACTCTCCCCCCCAACCCCCGTTTCACGGCATATCAGAAATCCTCAGAAATGTACTATGTTCATATTGCCAACTGAGCTCTTCCAAGCAAAGATGACATCAGCCATCTGTCATGAAATACTAATCCTACAAAGGAAAGCCAACTGTAGAGAAAATAAATACCTTTCATATCCATTAGCCAAATATTGATGTTAAAAATGGAATGATTAAAATCTCACTAGTCAAGCTAATTATCGTAAGTGAATATTCCCTTCCAAATGAATGGCACACCAGTGACAGATCTGCCTCAGAACTTTGCTAAGACAAAAACTCATGTGAGCATAGGGTGTGGGAAGAGAAGAGATGTTGTGAGACTTTAGCTAGTGCTGAAATCTATACAGTAGATAAGGTATGATAAGGTATGACTGGCAGGTATGCTTCCTATTGGCTCTATTGACTAAATAGGCACAAAGCAATGCAACTGGTACAAGTTGTTTGGTTTCTCTTCTCCAGTCATTTTAAGTGGTTCAGATTCTAAAAACCTAATATTTAAGACTTGGTAGGGTTCAATCAATCAGAATTCAACAATATTCCAATCACCCCCATGTGCTTACTTTGGTTTGTGATGAATAACTTATCAAATCAAAAATGTGGGACAGCCATCCCTGGGTTTTGGTTTTTTGTAATCTTTGACTGAGAAGACCCACAATTAATCCTGATTTATAAACCAAGATCTTCAGTATAAACAAGGCAAATCTGACTTGTCTTATAGAGTATGTGGTCTGTTGATAATCACAGATTTCTATTCCATTTTCTATAAAGAGACATAATGAAATGTGATCATTTAATAACTTTATTATCTGGTATAAAAGTAATTTGAGTTCTTTCTTGGGTAACTCAAGATTAAAATAAAATGACATTGAATGGAACATTTGCATTGAGTTTAGACTGAAGTAGCATCTAGGGCTAAAATGAAACACCACGTTATCAAAATATTTGAGCAACGTCATGAGTCACCATGGTGGAAAAAGAAACAAAACAGAACAAAATAAAACTGTATGAATTTCCTCATCAATTACACTCCAGAAGATGAATTTGTTTTACTGAGCAGTCTCCAAAATAAACTTATGTTCAGTTTTAAAAGAAAGAAAGCATAAATCTTCTGCAAGAACCACCTGTTTCTTTTATCACTTGTGAATTTTTTTTCATCCAGATCCCCAAAGAATGAAGTGACTTAAAAGTTAGGGAAAATAATCTGAGGGTAAATTTTGCTATGGGGGCACAAAAACATATCATACAATCTTAAGTTTTTATAAGTTCTGTTTGACTCCCACACAAATGCCATGGAAAATTCATTTATGAATGCCCATATATTGCAATATTTGTATATGCATATATCTGCTAACTCATCTCCTTTCAGAATTCCAAAGATACCCAAAAGGATTGAGACTTTTCCTTCTAATACTATAGCTCAAAAGTATTCTAAGTTGTAACCCCACCCCATGATTATTAACTGATTTCAATTAATAAACTCAACTTTATTAACTTTATAAATCTTTCCAAAAATAGAAAAAGAAAGGATTCTTCCAAACTCTTTTCATGACACAAATGTTTTAAATACCTAAAACATGAAAACACATGTCAGAGAAAGACAATTATAGACCATTATCTCTAATGAATAGTAACTAAAATTAAACAAAATATAAATAGTTTCCAAGAGCATATTGAAAAGTGATAGACTATGAACAGGTGGATTTCTTTTTACCAAGAATTCAAGATTGTTTCAACATATATACATACATATATATATATATATATATATATATATATATATATATATAGCAATAAGAGGTCATATTAATAACAGAATTAGTTTTGTTTAAAAAGCACATGTCCTGTTGCTAAAAAAGGTTTTTTGGTAAAATCTTAATTCCTACCTTAAATGAAAACTTGTTGAAAGCAAAAAATAGAGTTTCCCTCAATATGGAAGTAAAAGAATCTATCTGAAAAGAAGTAAAAACATGTAGAAAAAACAAGGTATAAGGCAGCATCTCGAATAAGTTCTAAGACAACCCATGACAAGCATAAAAGATGACAACAAACACATTAGAGTAGCAGGAAAAATTATATTTTTATCTGTGAATAAGGGAAGAGTTCATGGTCAAATAAAAGGTAGAAGCAATGAAATAGTCCATTCATTTTGGAAAATAATTTGTAACACAAAATATCACTGAACTGTGCTTTCTTTGATGCAACAAGAACAGAACTAAATCCATATTCCAAAGAGATTAAAGAAATAAGAAAAATATCCTTGTGCTCAATAATAGTTATAGTTTTTTTTGGGGGGGGGATTTGGTAGTAAAACAAATCCTGGAAACCAAGGGGATTCCCATCTATTGGTGAATGCTTGGACAAATATGGGATACAAATATAATAGGATGCTATTGTTCCATAAGAAGGAGTAAAGTGGATGACTTCAGAGGAACATGAGGGAAAATTGTATGTAATGAAGTAAAGCGAATACGATGATCCAAGAGCAGATTTTATATAACATTTACAACATTGTAAAGGAAAACATAACTTTGAAAGCTCGTGAACTCTGATCAATATAATGACCAACCACAATTGCAGAAGAATCCCAGTCATTTATTATCTGAGAAATGAGGACCTAAAAAGCCTGCATGAAATATACTCTTTTAAAGAGATAAAATGGAATTTGTTTTACTTAACTCTGCATACTTGTTATTACAGATTAGCTTTAGCTTTGTTTGGGAAAGTGAAGAAAGGGAGGGGAGGGAGAAGAGATGAGGAGAGAGAGAGAGAGCGAGAGAGCGAGAGAGAGAGAGAGAGAGAGAGAGAGAGAGAGAGAGAGAGAGAGAGAGAGAAGAATAAAAACAAGAAGGAGAAGGAAAAGAAGGAAGAGATGGGAAATCACCTCAGAATAGATCACACTGGGAAATCCCCAGGACAATATGACAGTCTTTTGGGGAACAAATTTCTTTCTATTTTGTGCTTCCTCTGATAATTGGCTTAGCATTGAATTAAGTTATTTTAAGAAAAAACCCGATATCAAGAAATTTGACATATGATCTTGATATACATATAACGATCCTTTGCTGAAGAAGAACCTTTTTCAGTAGAATTTTATTTTATCACCAATAAACAATGAACAGAGTAGGATTTTATTTAGTCAATTGCCTAAAGATATGGTCTGCTCTAAAAAAAATAAATTTCATAATCTATTTGATCCCTACTCAAATTTTTATCAAGGATACCTTCAACATTCATTTAGGAAATTCTCACAAAATTTCCAGAGATATCAAATTATTTATGGTTCTATAACTAATAAATTTTATAAATTGTATTTTGGAGGAGGACAATATTACTTGTCACTTATTTATATTTCTGAGTGTCCTCCCCTCTTTGAGAGATCTAAAAATCTATCCCTCAAAATTTTCAAAATGTTTTCATCTCCAACCCAAATTTCTTTTTTGCATACCTGGCCATGTATGAATGTTTTTTCCTTCTTTATCAAAGTAATATCATTTCAGTTTTTTCATATAGCATGTCAGGGTTGAGGTCTTAGAGTAAAAATATGGTGGTTTCACTGTCATCTATATTGAAAATAGTTTGCTTTTGAAATGTTGGCAAATCCATGACATTTCTATTGGCCTCTTTCCAGTTTCTTCTATAATTGCTTTGAGAATGAGCTGTCTTAGTTGGGTCTCATGCCAAACTTTCTACAGACTCATTTTCCCCTCTGACGCTCTTTGCTGGTTTGTGATAATTTCAGAATAATTAGAGATCATTTTAAAGATAATTAACATGATCAAGGCCAGTCTCTATGAATAGCAGCTGTCAGCAGTCCCAAATAAAAGAACAGGTCCTTCTTAACTAGAAATTCTGTGATTCTATATTATCTTCAATGTGTACAAAAACACTTGTTTCCCTATAGACATATGTGATCATGTGCATATAACAAAAACATTTAAACTGAGATATTGCTAATTCTGTTTTAATTCCATTATATTCCATATAATTCCAATTATAATTCCATTATAATTATCAAATTATGTTAAATGAATCATTTTTATTCAGTTATTGGGAAATTGCTAAAATTTTATTAACACCATTTAAAAGCATTGGGAAAAAAGAATGTGGCTATCAACTGTAGGTTAATTGAACTATTTGATTATAAAACATGGTCAAATGAGAATTGTCATCTTTAGTAGCAGTCCCTATCATGAGGAAACAGAGAATTTCTCTACCCCTCCTTCATAGAGAAACAAGCTAAATTTCTTCCTCAAATTATTTATAATTCCTAGAATCATTTATAATCATGTATAATCAACTAGAATCATTAGGTAGGGGTAGTGGAATAGACTCCAATGAGAATGAAGAGAGAAAAAGATATCCTGAATGCCTATGTTTGTAACCTCCAGTTTTGATGTGATTAGTAAACCACAAAAGTTAGGCTGAAGTAGCACATTCAAAGTTCAACTTGACTCCAAATAAAATTAAGTTTTATCCTTAAAAACTAATAGCATGGTGCCTTACTTAACAATATGAGACAAATATGGCGGACAATTGTAACACTCACCCTGGGAATTATCTTTAACTGTAAAAGCTACCTGGAATTCTACAGTATAATCCTACTATTATAAAATATTTAGAATAATATCATCTGCTTTATCATTTGATCCTGAAGGAAATAAATTGCTAAGGTTGCTTTCCTTTCATGCTCATAGAGTTTCTAAGAATACATTTTTCTCTGCCCATTCTCAAGGTTATTTCTCTTTAATTATTAAAATTTGATCTTTTTTGATAAGAAATATTTATTTTCTCTCCCTTCCAGCCTCTCCCATCAAAACAAACCAATAACAATAGCAAAACCTGGCAACAAGAAAGTCAATCAACACTATCATCATTATTTTCAAAGATACTGAGTAATCCATACTTAGGAACAAAGTGGTTATATGCTTTGGATTTAACTGTTCTTTTTTAAAACCTTTAATAATGTAAAATAATTCAGGTAAAACTAAAGTATTACAGAATGCATCGAAAAAGAGAAAAAGTATAGTAGATATTATCAGGCACCCAAAATAAACTAGATAACTGTACTGGACCCTGAGATTCTTCTAAATTTACTAGTAATGAAAATCAATATTGTGGTATATCTTTACATTTTATGTTAAAAGAAAGCCCAAAGACTCATCTGTGATTAAACACACACATAAACTTTCTAGTACCGGACTTTTCCTATAAAGAAATCAGGCTTTAGACACTGATCATCTCACTTTTTGTCTATATCATTCAATAACTCCCTATTGTTTACCCAATACAGTCAAATTCTTTAGCCTGACATTCAAAACTCTTCATCATCCCAAATAGTCTGTCTTCAGCTAAGTTTTTTTTGTGATCTTTCTCCCATCTACAGTGATCCTTCCGTACTCATATCTAGGCCAACACTTTCTTTTAACCTTTCAGGATTTTATTATTGCATTTTATAAGCATTTGCTTTTCCTTAGACCTGGATTTCTTCAGTTTAGACAATGACTATATCCAGTAGAGATAACACAACATTTAGATAACTGAGTTTTAGGGAATTCTTATAAGCACTGAAAGGTTCATTGACTTACAAATGGTCAAATAGCCAGTATAAAAACAAAAAAAGCAGAACGTGAACCCAAGTCCATGAACTTTCAAGGTTATTGCTATTGAGGTATATCATATGACTTTTCTTCATCATCATCTTTGTCATCATCATCATCATCATCATTATCATCATAACTAGCATTTCTATGTTACTCATCAATCATCAGACACTGCTCAGCACATTACAATCATTATCTCATTGATCTTCACAATAAACTGTGGCAGGTAGGTTACTACCCACATTCACAGACGTGGGAACTGAAGCTAAAAGAAGTTATGTGACATGCTCAGGGTCACATAGGTAGCAGTTATCTGAAGCTGTGTTTGAATTCAGGTCTTCTTGACTTCAATCCCAGGATTTAAGTTTTTTAAATCAGGTTTGGAAATTTTATTTCCAAATATTGAAATATGCTGAAATGAGTTTTTTATACATGCGATAAAAGACATCATTTGCAGCCACAAAATCCCATAATGAAGGAAATATTTCTACATATCTATTTTCAAATTGCTTTTTACAGAGCATGGATTTCTTTCCAAATATAGTTTTCTTTCTTACTCATTGATGAAATGCCACATTTTCCTTGATGTTCCAGATTAAGTGTATTTATTTATTGACTTTAGAAATATCTAAGTAGAATACATCAGCAGAGATAGCATCAACAAATTGTGGATACCTGTCTTTCTGCAAAAGCAAAGTGTGTAAGTCATAGGAAGCTCTGTACCTTTCAGTAGGAGCACCAGGTCACCTTTGGAGAGCACTTTGTTTCATATTCCCCACCTTGATGACTTTTTGTTGGATCTGATTAGATCGTCATTATTTTTGATGTCACCAAGAACTCATACAGCAAGCATTTATTAAGCACCTACTATATACCAGGTGCTGTGATAAGCACTGAGGATATGAAGAAAGACCAAACAGTCTCTACATTTAAGGAGAATTGAAATCTAATGGGTGTAGGAGAAATTTCATAATTCCCCCTTTCTTTTTCAACTGTGCTTGCATTATTAGCAATGTCTCAGTTGGCAGTGTTCTTATAGTCATTTTTAAGCCATCTGCCCATTTTTGGAGGCTTAATTTTGTTACAAGAAGATAATATAATCTTTAAATCCACTTAACCTGGTCCACATAAACCATTGCACATAATAAAAGTGCAGGAAAGTCAGGGTGTCCCTGTCAGCTGAGGTCATTGTGAAATCCTTATTCTTCATTCAGGTTGCACAGGCTACGCCACCTAAGGAATCAGACCCTCTGAGATATGCAGTCATTGTTAAGCTGAAAACTATTTATTAGTCATTCTTACATTATTTTCTATTTAGGATACAAAAATAGGACTCAAGTTCTTAATGTGTGTGTGTGTGTGTGTGTGTGTGTGCGCGTGCGTGCATATGGGTGTGTCCTGACACCCTTTGTTGGCCTGCTAAAGACTGGACCCTTTTCCAAAACATGCTAAATAATTGGAGAAAATGCTGAATTTCAGTTAAATATTAATAAAAATAAAGATGTAATTTTTTCCCTATTCAAGTTCATGGATTCTCTGAAGTCTCTTCATAGGATTTCCATGGCTCGGGGGTCCACGAAACCTAGGCAAATAGCTTTTGTAAGATCAGTTCTGATTTGTCTGCACATCACTTGATCATCTCAAGTGCCCTCCAGAATGGATCCCACAATTTCAAGACTGTTGTGTATCCATGTGAAGTAGCTCATTCAGTCATCAAGAGTTTCATATTTTTCTCTTCCCCTTGGAAAAATTATAGTGAAAGCAAAGATTTTCCCTAAATCTTTACTTTTACCAAAGAGTAGTTCAAAGTTAAGCCCAACACATCAAATATAAGTAGAGGGATGAACTTGAGGTGAGGAAAACCTGAATTCACATCTTACCTCATATACTTAATGGATCTATGGTCAAGGCATATCATTGAATCTTTGCCTTCCTCAATTTCCTCATCTGCAAAATGAATATAATACTATATCTATTGCCCAGGGATATTGTGAGGATAAAATGAAATACTATTGGTGTAGAATTTGGCAAACTTTTAAGTGTTACAAAAATTCTAGTCATTGTAATTGTCTCATCTTCAATTAGGTCAGTCTCTTTCTCCACTGATGAACTTCTCCTAGGGCTTCTATTTTGGAGAGGGACCCAGGTCAGTCAACAGTCATTAACCCTTCCAGTTAGTGCTTTTTGATTTCAGCACCCCACTTCAGCATGGTTTCTCCCCCTCTCTTGTTTTTAGCTCCTATTTGGATATTGTCTTCCCTTATTAGAATGTAAGCTGCTTGAGGGCAGAGTATCTTTTTTCCTTTTTGTTTGTATTTATATCTAGCACTTATTACAAGTTTGTCACATTATGCTCCATAGTTGCTTATTTTCTTGCTTTGCCTTACTCTTGAAGGTCAGATCAATAGGAAGAATAATGGCACTATTACCAGAGAGTCAGAGAGCCATGGCCGCACATAACGAAAGAGTGAGGATGGAAAAGGTAGCAGAATAGATCAGACTCCAAATCTAACTTCACCAGGGGGAGTGTGGAAATGCAACACTGGGTCAGAAATGGGTGAAAATTAAAGAAGACAGGTAAAGTATTGTAATTAAAACTTCCTCAATTGGACAGATATTTCCTGGAATTTTAAAACTTGATCATAAAGACCTAGCTGTCCTGATTTAACATCCTATAAGGGAGCTTGGGAGGTTGGGTGCCTACAGTGATGTTTCACCAGCCCTGTTTGACCAGGGTTGATCCTTGAGCCACAAAGATCATTTGTGGTGGCTCTCAACTGCATCTATTTGGTTTCCTGACATTTTTTGAAGAAAGATTTTATTTATTTTGAGTTTTATAATTTTCCCCCATTCTTGCTTCCCTCCCCCACCCCCACAGAAGACATTCTGTTAGCCTTTGCATTGGTTCCATGGTGTGCATTGATCTAAGTTGAATGTGATGTCCTATCATTATTTTAAAGGGAGATGGCAGTTATGGACTGGAGGAGACATGGCTTAATAGAGTAAGGAACTGGAACTTTAAAGGCAATGGTCTCTCTTCTCTCTGGGGAAAAGCAGGTCAAGCCTTTTCCACAGGACAATTTTTCACAATCTTGATGGGAGTTTTCATCCCCCCTCTTTCCCCGTCATCTTGTGTCTATAATCCTCAACAGAATCTATCTTCATGTGATGTGGACTTTAGGCCCTTTGTAAAGTTTCCGGGAGACCATCCTTCTTCCAATCTCTACATGGTCAGGTTGATAAGAGACAACTCAGATTTTCAATGTGCAAGTGATAAATGAGGAGGAGGATGTAATGATTGTTGTAAGCTCTTTGTTGGGCTGCCATGACTGCTCTCCAAGGTACTGCTTCACTGCATACTCAATGCCTCTGCTCCAGAATGAGCAGAATAATTATATATTAACATACATTAATGCACACACCCCAGATTGGTAGAATAATATCTTCTATGCGTACACATTCACACACTTTACACCTATTAATATAATTAATTCATTGAATTCATATCCATTTTCAGCATGTTGAATAAGTCCTAGATGGATGATTTGCAGCAGGGAGATGAGGCAGAGAAGAATAACATGGGTTGAGAGATTGTGGGAAGAGATGTACTTTGTGGAATGGAATGTTGAGCTGGTTAAAGGGTAATGGGATCCCCTTGATCTAT
Source organism: Macrotis lagotis (assembly GCF_037893015.1). Lineage (NCBI taxonomy): Eukaryota > Metazoa > Chordata > Mammalia > Peramelemorphia > Peramelidae > Macrotis > Macrotis lagotis. The sequence continues at coordinate 5,658,848 of NC_133664.1, forward strand.
CAGGAGGTGTATGAACATCAGAAAGTGCTTCAGAAACTGTCCCTTGAAGGTTTAGCTTGGTCACCTGGTACATCAGTGTGTCTTAGTGGATGTTATCTAGCATTATTAACTTGGAGAATCATGGAATCTGAAAGTTAAAAATGACTTTTGGGAATTATCTAAAACAACCCACTTAGGCACAGAGTTGCAACAGAAACATTAGGTTTATAGATGCTTAAAGTTGGAGAAGTCAGGAGCTTCATTATCTATTGTATCTTAGGGGGAAGATCCTCAGGAAGAATGCATTATGGCTCCGGATTATCTGACCAGAAGGCAGTTGTATGAGTATTGTTTGGAGGAGTCAATCCCCTATCCAGGAAGGGTCTGAGAGTATCACTGAGGGTAGGATTACTAGCTTTACTCTTTTGCAGAAATGTTGACATGATCAAGCTACACAGAGGAATCAGATTTTTCCATTTGAATTTTAACTTGAGGAAAAATTGAACCATAGGACAAGTTGTGTAGAACCTGGATAATGAGGTTAATTAGCCAATTAGGACAGGCAATGTAGTGATCCTTCCATACCTACGGGGGCCAAGCCATCCATACCTCTTCAGCAATCTTGAGTTCGTTAACCACTGGATGAATTGATATAGTTGAATTTAAAGCAAATAAGCACCAGTGCCTAGAGAAGCTGGAAGAGTATCTAATAAGAGTCAGTTCCAGGGAGTTCCAGCCATCAAGGTAAGTTTGTGAAAAGGTGGAGAGCCAGGAAATGCTTTTTAATTAGGGTGAATCAATGGTGAAGTCTAAATTTCAAAGGGATTGGGGCCTATGACTTAGTGACAATGAAAGATATACTGGGAGATAATATTGTCAAATACTGATACTTATCTAAAGAGAGGGGGAAATCCCAGGGTTTCTACCTTGCTTTCATTGGATAAATAGAAAACGTTGCCAGCTTTTACAAATCTATCCTGTTTACTTTCATATTTTGTGGTTTTACTTTTGTTTTATTTGTTGGTTTTTTGTTTGCTTTTTTGCCAATTCGTTCTTTCCAGGAACTTAGTATGAGCATCTTAGTAGCAGTGAAGTTCTGCTGTTTAATACACATGATGAGAAAGGACCCATTTTCCAGTAGATAGGCAAAGCTTGTGACAGACATTTTCATTTTCATGTCTATCACTCTCAGAGATCCCACCATATCTTCCGTTTTGTCAGTGCTTAGCAAACCATAATTGAATTTGTGGAATCAACACTTAGATAGACTTTTTACTTTAGGGTCTGATGTGTTTGGTGCTTGGCTCTCCTTGCAATGTTCTTGTCATTTGAAATAAACTGTACATCTTGATGATTTAAGAGAATTAGAAAAAGTTCAGGGATATTTACCTAGGCAGCCTGTCACTCTAGCTCCATCACTTGTGTATTCAAGGTCAAGTGATTTTCCTAGAAACTCCACTGAAGCTTCCCATTGAAGGAAGAAGACTCCATCACCCCCTCCCCAGTCTTCATGAATTGCAAAATGGTTAAGTGGCTATTTTATTAGTCACCCCTCCTAAGATGAGTGAATTTTACTAGAACAATTCCTGTGTAGACAGTGGTTATCAGGTTAATTTCCTGGTGGGCTTCAGACTGAAAGGCACCAGAGATTCATGACACATTGCTAGGGGATGTAGATATACATATGGATATGTGTGTGTGTGTGTGTGTGTGTGTGTGTGTGTGTGTGTGTGCTTGCTTTCATTTATAAAACTTCTTTATCCATAGAAAATAAAACATTTTTGCCAGTAAATCAAATTTTTCTTTGTAAGATAGTCTGAATTTTCAAATTCCATCTTTATCTCCCTTTATTTTTATAGAAGTTTTTGTTGATTTTTTTAAGCACACAACTGTTTAGTGATGGAATGAGAAAGTTGCTATTCATCTCACATTAATAAGGAATGCAGGCTTTGGGTTCAAGCTCCCAAACCCATTTGAGCTAGTAGTCTGATCCCCTAAACTTGACTGCTTCTCCTCTCTTGGTGTTAGTGACAATCTGGAGGGGACTTAGGGTATATTCTCATCCAGAAGCTTCCTTCCTCTCAAAACTCTAACCAGTTAACATCTTTCTAAAGTCAATTAACCAATGCAAACCAATGAACTATTTACAAAGGAATATTTGCTAAGAAAACATGGCAAGGAATCAAAGGACAGTAACTTCCCTAACTAGGAGTACACTCTCCTCTACCAACCTTGGTCCCTAGCCAGAATCTCTACCCTTAAGATGGCTGTTATTAAACAGAAAACCCCTCTTACCAAGTGCCCTTGTGAATGTGGCAAAGCCTATGGACTATCACTTGTAGGATGCAGGACCTTGGGGATCAGATTGATTCACTACTGCATGTCTGAGTCACAGAAGTCACTCATTTGGACTTGGTAGTTACAGTTCCCATCAGACTTGATTACTGATTCCAGCTGTTGGCCTCTGATGCTCACCTGACTAGCTGATGTTCCAAGGCCAAAGCCATCTCCAGTACTCGTTTACCTAAGACCCCGAAATTCAAGGCATCAAGGAGTTGTTAAGTGCCTACCATGAAAGAAAAAATATATAAGACACAGAAGAAATAAAGGTCCAATTCATTCACAAATGAATGAGGAAACTCCCCTCCCCTTTTTTACCTTATACCTCTCTCACTTTAAAAGGGTGGATGGGTGAGACAAAGAGACAGAGAGAGAGAGAGAGAGAGAGAGAGAGAGAGAGATCCTCCATTCAAATCTTTTGTATATACGTTCAGTTGTATTTCAGGAGACAATTAAAATTCTTTTTTATCCCATAGTAAGGTACCAGGAAAGAGATCATACCTATACATGATCAAAGGCAAAAGACCTCTTCTTCCTATCAGCTGTGTGAGTGGGTTGACCAAATCTACCTAGAGAAATGCCTGCTAGATTGAAAACATCGCCCCTGCTATGAAGACTGGGTCCTCATTGACCTGATCTGCCAGCATGTAGAAAATGAAGTCATGTGACTTCATTATGATAAGACCAGGTTCTCATTGATCACTCCAGATTCTCCAGCTCTATTTTCAGGAGGGAGCTAAAATCCAAATGGAAGATGGCTCATCCCAATGGAGCTTCTATTGACTGTGTGAATCTGTTCTCAGTCTTGACCTTCTGGAGAATTTCAGAGGTTTTATGACCTGTGTGTGTGTGTGTGTGTGTGTGTGTGTGTGTGTGTGTGTGTTCATGCACACATATACATTGGTGCATGGAGGTAAAATGAGTGGCACCATATTTATTGCTAATTAAGTATAAACTTTCAAAGTTCTTGCAGATCTTAATATATTTATCACAAGTGAATTTATTTTTATTCAGAAACAGGTGTCATTTTAATACACAAGTCAGAGTTTCTGGGAATAATCAAGCCAAACCTTGCAAGTGCTGTAGTTTAAACAAATCATCAGAGTAATAAAGATGCATACCTTGCATCCGCCTGGGCTGTGCTAACAGATCCCAGTTCTTCCTGGCCGGCTGCTTTGAATAGACTCAGTCGCTCCATCAACCGTCTTGGTCAAAAATGTGTTTGCAGAATCCATCTAAATTACAACAATAAAAAAATCAAAGATAAAAAATGTTGGTACTGGTGAATCCTGGGATGAACACATTAGTCTGTGACCTCCCCTCTCTGGGAAGTGCAGAAATCCTCAGACAGACTCCTATGGTGTTCAAGGTTAATCGTGGTGTTATTAAGAACCTTGAAGGTTAATTGTTATATTTTGCTATGTATCCAATCCCCCTTTGAAAGAACTATCATTATAATAATCAGTTGTCAACAATCATTTATTAAAGGAGTATTATGGACCAGGAATTTTACTAAGAGATGGAGCTACAAAGAAAGCCACAATCACAATCCCTAACCTTGAGGAGTTAGCCTGTTAATAGGGGAGAACAACATGCAGACAATTATGTATGTGAAATTTATATGTCAGGATAAGTGGAAGGGAATGTCAAGGAAGAATCTTGCAGGACAGGGGACTCTAAAAGTCTCCTACAGAAACTGGGATTTGAGTTGTCTTTTTTTAAATGTTTTTTCAAATCAAAGGGGTTAAGTGACTTGCTCAAGGTCACACCACTATGTAATTATTAACTGTTTCAGGTCAGATTTGAACTCAGGTCTTGACTCAAGGGCTGGTGCTCTATTCACTTTAACGCTTAGCTTCTCCATTTGAACTGAGTCTTGAGGGAAGTCAAGATAGAGAGGTGAGAGAGGAGGGCCTTAGAGGTAGAGGGACAGCTCAGCTCAGACAAAAGCAAAAGACAGGAGATGGTGTGCAGCACGTGAGGAATGAGAGATTATGGTCATTGGACTGAAGATTACAAGGAGGGGGAAGAAGACTGAAAAGGTAGAAGGGTTCAGATTTTGAAGGGTTTTCAATACAAGACATGAACTTTATAGCTGATAGAAGAAATAAGAGAAAGTCACTGGAGTGAGTTCATTGTGTGAAGAAAGAATAAGGGCAGAAGAGGGTCAGATCTTACTTTAGGAAAATGACTTTTGCAGCCAGATAAAGGATGGATCGGAGTGGGTAGATGTGAAGCAGGGAAAAAATTGGAAGGCTATTGTACTCCAGAGGTGAAGTAACAAGAATCTACATCTATGATGATAAATGAATAGAAAGGGATGTTGGGAAGGCAAAATTAATGCTGAGCTTAGAGAATAGATTAAATGTGAGAGATGAGTGCTAGCGAGGAGTCAAGATTAATGTTAAAAGTAGGATATGGATGATTAGGAGAAAAGTAGAGACTCTGATGTAAGAGAGTGTTTGGAAGAGGAAAGTGTTTGGGGGAAATCTTCCTAGGCATCTTGAGTTCAAGAGGAGGAAATCATCTGAAGATCTTCATTGTTTCATCACAGCCAGTGTTCTCCTTTCCAAGGTTAGCTTGTCTCTGATTCATCTTGGTTTTTGCATATACTCATCTACTTGTCTTTGGAATTTAAGCTCCCTGAGGTCAGGAACCCTCAATGATGATTCTATCTCTGCAATGATCAACCATCTTTCCATCTTTAATAATTTCCTGTTGACTAATTGATCCAGATGCTGGGAATTACCTACATATAAACAGACCATTTAGGAGGCCACTAACTCAGTCTAGATGAAAAGAGATGAAAATCTAAATTAGGCTATTTTAGTAGCCAATGAGAGAAATGAACAGATATGATACAGTGTGTAGAGCTACCTTATCTGATTCAGCAACTGAGGATGAATGAGGTTGAGAAGATTAGGAAAATTGTAGAAGACTTTAGGTTTCAAGAAGAGAAAGATGGGGCTGACTAGCAGGAACAGAGAAATTCAAAGGAGGGGCAGGTTTGGGGAGCAAGAGGGGGTGCAAGTTTAGGGATAAAGATCATAACTAATGTATACTGAGTTGGTGCTACTGCTGTTGAAACCAGTCAACCATGAGTCATGAACATTCGTTCAACACATACTATGACAAGAGCATTGTTCTTGACTCTGGAGTAGTAATACAAAATGGTACAACCTATGAAGGAATGTCTAATCTATTGGGGAAGATAATGTGGGCATTGCCAACTATCTAAGAAGGAATGCAGAGTATAGATGATAAATACACCAACAGATAGATCAATAATTGAATGATTGAATGAATGTAAGGTAGTCACAAGGTCATTAGGGAGAGAGGGCACTAGAAATTGGAGAAAATTAGGAAAGACTTCAATGAAATGTGAGCTGCAGATTTTGCAATGTATTTTTCTGGGGGAAATGTGGAGCAGGAAGCTTGTGAGCTTATCCTCAATATTTGGAAAGGGAGGTGTCTGTCATCTCCATCCACAAGCATGGATAAGATCAAGCAAACTAGTGTAGAGACAAGAGGTAAGGTATGTAAGGAGAGAATGCATGAAGGAAGAGTTCAATGAGGAAAGAGAAAAAAATACATGGTTAGAAAGATAGGCAGATCACCATGCAATGAAATTTCATAGAAGAACAGGGAGCGGATAGCATCAAGGGCAAAGTGGGATGATGACAAGGAAATGATGAGATATTTTGTGCACATTTCCATTGTTCTATCAGAAGGTTAGGGATCAGTTAGATGTAAGGGCTAAGAAATTGAGCTGGTAAATTTGAAAACTCAGCTATACTTAGGGGTCACAAGAGAAATATTATTTTAGTAGAATGGCACTTTTAATGCAGTACTTTTAAAAATCATAATAATAATTTTGTCATTTCTAGCAAATGCAAATGTTATATTGATTAAAGACTGATTTTGGTCAGGAAAACCTGGATTCAAGTTTTGGTGTGGTTATTTTCTTCTAGTTTTTGCAAGGTAGTAGGGTTAAGTGACTTGCCCAAGGTTACACAGCTAGGTAATTATTATATATCTGAGATCATATTTGAATTCAGGTCCTCCTGACTCTAGGGTTGGTGCTCTGTCCATTGTACCTACCACCTACCTGTCCCATGGGTTCAAGTCTTGCCTCTGACACATACTGACTGTGTGATCCCAAGAAAGACTCTTTTTTCAGAGTTCCTCAGTAACTCTCTCAAGTGTAGCAATCCCTTTAGAGAATATATAACAGCCCTTCCTCTTTGCTTCCTTCCTTCCTTCCTTCCTTCCTTCCTTCCTTCCTTCCTTCCTTCCTTCCTTCCTTCCTTCCTTCCTTCCTTCCTTCCTGTGTTTGTAAGATAGGGATCTGGAGAATAGGATTAGAGTAGGAAGGGCAAAGGTAGAGGTGGTCAATGATGCCCAAATAGCCATTAAGCTGTAGAGGACATAACTCCAGGAAGACACTATTAGAACTTCTAAATTTTTGAATCTGAGTCAAAGAGCAATTTACCCAGTTTACTGGTCCCTGTTTCTTTTTCCATATGTTTCTGCCTTTAGGATTTGAAAAAAAAAGATAGCACTTGTATAAAGGGCATAGAATCTTAACTCTTTGAAATACAACTTCATGTAAGAAAGAAAATAACCTGATAATGAGAAGTAGAAAGATAAGGACTGATAATGCATATTCATTATGGCCTTTGGCTTCCTCTTAGTCCCTAGAAATAAAGGCTATTGCTTACTTTCCTCACTACAAAATATCTTTGTAAGTATGATATACTCTTCGAAATTAGTAAAAGAAACTATACAATTCCTCCTTTGCTGGGTTCAAATCAGACTTCTGAAAGGGATACTGAGGCCACCTTCCCACTGAGTGACAGTAGATCCCTTAGCAGCATCCAATTCCTCCTAGCTCTGAAAATGGTCCCAAATGATGGCCATCATCTCAATGATCATTTCTATTGCAATCACATGTAAGTAAAGATTTTGTGTAAGCCTTCTGTATGTGTCTCCTGTGAGCATCTCTCCAGGGCTGCTAGGATGAGAGTGGATAAATCTAAACATAAGCCCAATCATTAGCTGCTGATCAATGGGAGAACCAAGACAGGTGGCATCAATCTCCTCCCAGAAGAAGAACCAGCCCCAGGGCTGAGGACAGCCCAGGGGCCTCAGAGCATGGTCTTTTTCAAGATGAGAGCTCGGGCTAATTTTAGGCTATGTATTCGGTCCAAATCTCCAGGTTGAGTTCCCCAAACCCAGCTGAAGAGAGACCCTTTGTAAGGAAAGTTTCAAACATTTTCCTGAACTATCTTCATGTGTCCTACCATAAATGTAAACATCAGTTGTGACCATTATCCTGCTTTTATTTGAATATGAATTGCCTTTACTATACCTCTGAAGCATTCACACAGGACAAGAACCCTAATATTTATATTTTACAGTAAATATTATGAGTCTTTCTTTCTTGGGGGAAGAAACTGTTTAGATAACCTGCTTTTCCCATAGAAAAGTGCTGCTGTTCAGTCTCACAGCCCATCCTGCTCTCTCCATCGCTAAATCGCTAATGGAGACATTGCATTCACTGGGAAAGTACAATACGCCTTCCTTCTGGTCATGGCTACAGACTTGGCTTTTTTTCCCCCTTTTCACAAAAGGGGGAACTTATGGAAGCTCTAAATAAATGATGATTGCCAAAGATCAGAGGAATTTTACATAAGACCAAAGCAATTTAATTTGGGTCTTTGATACCAACTCCTACATAATTTAGCATGCTGGCAATGGGGACATCCTTCCAATCCCCAGTCACAGAATGGACCTGCAGGGTGGGAGCACATGATTAGCAAGGCCGCCACTCAACTCAAAGATTTCCTTGTCTTTCCTTGTCTTTCCCTTTCTTTCTGTCATTCATTCTTTCTTTGTTTCTTTCATCCTTCCTTTCTCCTTTTCTTTCTCTTCCTCTCTCTCTCTCTCTCTCTCTCTCTCTCTCTCTCTCTCTCTCTCTCTCTCTCTCTTTCTCTTTATCTCTTCCTCTTTTCCTCTTTTTTTCTCTTTTCTTTCTCTCTTTCTCCCTCCCTCCAGGTTGAGTTCCCCAAACCTCAGCTGAAGTGACACCCTTTGTAAGGAAAGTTTCAAACATTTTCCTGAACTATCTTCATATGTCCTCCCATGAATGTAAATATCAGTTATGACCATTATTCCTCCCCCTCCCCTCCCTCCATCCTTCCCTCCCATCCTCCCTCCTTTCCTTCCTCTCTTCCTCCCTCCCTCCATCTTTCCTTCCTTTCCTCCCTCCCTCCCTTCTGTCTTTTCTTTTCACAGGAGGGAATAAAATATTTTTGTTATTGCAATTCATAATATCTATGACTAGACAAATGTACATAAACATACACATGGACAAACATAGTCCTTTTTTCCCCTATAGGAGATTCCAAGCAGCTCGAGTTACCACATCTGATATACTCTTCCTATGAGTCAGACACTAGAGGTAACTTTAAAAAGAAAAGAAAATGCATTGAGTATCTAATTCTTCTTCTGTAAAGTTGGAAAAATTCAAAACTCACCTCTCTAGCCTGTTTTACACCAGTTTTTGCATAATTCATCATTCTGTTTGGAGGACAAGGAAAGGCCCCTGCCAGCTCAGACTTGGATTTACTTGGCATTCATGTAATTTTTGGAGAACAGTAACAACCAAACCAGTGACCTCTGTTGCTGGTGCAGATAGCAACTTATCTGCTAAGTGGTATCTTATCTATTCTATCTTGCTCTAAGACATTGATTGCATAGCCTGGACCTTTCTGAGAGGGACTTGAAGTCAGGTCTTTTTGACCCTTATGTGATAAAGGCTTACAACCTTGGAATGAGGAATAATCTGGACAAAGGCATGGAGGTAGGAAATGGAAGCCCAGTATAGCAGTGTGGTTTGATTCTTACAGAAGTGAAGGGGGATCATTTGACATGAATTCAGAAAATTAAATTTGATCCTGATTGTAAGAATCTTAAACTCTTGTTATCAGAGTTTGTATTTAAATTTTTATCCTTAATACCATAAGGAAGTCACCATGATTCTTATTTGAGACAAATGACAGTGTGTCCAACTGTGACTGATCAGACCAATATGAGCTTGGGATCCTCTACCACAGTTGGGCACAAATAGTCTATGGGAACCCCTGAGGTTGGTACTCCAAACTTAAAGATAATGCATTTCCTTTGAGCTGTTTCAATTCTGCCTTCCTTATAAAGTGCAGCGCCCTGCCCCCCATGAGGGCACGCCATGCCGGGAGGTCCTGTGACAGGTACTCCCATGCTGTATGATCAATTCTATAATTCTTCAATGAGAACTTCATGGTCTGGGTGTCACTTCTTCTGACACCCCTGTGAGCACCTGCCCTGTGTGGATTCTCCATAAAATAGTTATTTTGACAAACATACATCTGGCATTCTAACAACATGTCCAGTCCATTACAGTTTCCCTCTCTGTAGTAATGTTGGAATGCTAGGCAGTTCAGTTCAAGAAAAGACCTCAGGTTCTGGCATTTTCTCCTGCCAGCTGATCCCCAGAATCTTCCTAAGCCAATTTAAATGGAAGTGGTTCAGTTTCTTAACATGGAACTGGTAGACTGTCTAGGTTTCACAGGCATATGGCCATGAGATCAGAACAATGGTTCTTTAGACCTTCAGTTTGGGGGTCAGTCTAGTGTCTCTTCTCTCCCACACTTTCTTTCAGAGCCTCTGAAATACTGAGCTAGTTCTGGCAATGCAAGTGTCAAGCTCATTATCAATGTGAATCTCCTTGTAAAGGACACTGCCTAGGTTAAGTGAACTTGTCCATGGTACTCAAAGCTTCTCCATTTGTTGTCATCGATGGTTCCACATAAGGATGGTGTGGTCCTAGCTGATGGAGCACCTGGGTTTTCTTGGTGCTACAAATTATTATCTACAAATTTGTGAAGAGGAGTATGACATGAAATAATTCTTTAGGAAGATAGTTCTAACAGTATGTGAAGAAGAGTTGGAGAGGAAAGAGGAGAAAAGAGAATAGGCCAAACAGGAGGTGGTTTGAATTTGCAAGAATCACCGGGTCTTGACACTTGCTCTGTTGCTGCATTCTCACAGCCTCCTGATCATTTCATTGCTTTTGCTTTCACCTGCCCTTCCCCTAATCTAGGAATATTTCCAGGTGTCCTGTCTATTGATGTACCCATAAAGACTTGATAGCCTTTCTAGCTCTTCTGACCCTGATTCCTCCTCTTTGTGAGTGTGTGTGTGTGTGTGTGTGTGTGTGTGTGTGTGTGTTGTCTTCCCTGTTAAAATGTGAGTTCATTGATAATAGGGACTGGCGCACTTTTCTATTTGTATTTGCACTACATCTCACTGTACTTGGAAAACAGCTATCATTTCATCAATTATTTCATTTATTCATGCATGCTTCAGAGGAACTGATGATGGCTTACATATACAAAAAGGACAGATGGAGGGATGTTGTGGAAGAAGTATTAATGACTAATGGGAAGGAGGCAGAGGGGAGAACAAGGATGATTCCAGGTAGTGAACCTGACTAAGTTGATGAGGTCCTCAAGAGAAGAGAGCTCTGGGATGAGAAAGGCAAGGTTAGGGAGAGAGTGCATCAGTTGCATTTTGGGGATATTGAATTTGAGATGTTTAGAGACCACCAAAATAGAAATGTCTAGCAGAAATTTGGTAATAATATATTGGAGCTCAGGAAAGTGACTATGGCTGGATGTCTAACCTCAAGAGTCATCCCTGACAAGATAAGACATAGGGAAAGAAATTGATTTCATCGAAGAGAAGTAAATTGAAGACAAGTCATTCTGTCCGCACTTATTCAGGGGGGTATGGGTGAAACAGGTCATTGGAATCTTCTCAGCTCCTTATATCTCTAACCACCAAATTATGGAATCTGGGATATAAAGTATTATTGTATATGCAACAGAATATTCTCTTTACCTTGATACTTTTCTTTTCTCCAGGTTTCTGGGACTTTTGTATTTGGGGGCATATGTCAGTTCTTCCCCCCCTTTCTTTGATTTTCTTTTCTTTTTTATTATTAGCAATATTTTATTTGTTTTCCAATTATATACAATTTTAGTTTCTACCTGTCATTTTTGGTAAGGTTTTGAATTTTGCACCTCACCCCCTTCCCTTCCCCATCCCTTGACAGAAGGCAGTCTGATCATCTTCACATTGTTTCCATGCTATACATGAATCAAAATTGAATGTGTTGAGAGAAAAATCACATCCTTGTGGAAAAAGTAAAAAAACATAGAGATAGCAAAATTATGTAGTACATAAGACAACTTTTTTTTAAGTTGGAGCTAATAGACTTTGGTCTTTGTTTAAACTCCCCGGTTCTTTCTCCAGATAAAAATGGTATTCTCTGTTGTGGATCCCCTAAAATTGTCCCTGGTTGTTACACTGATGGAATGAGTAAGTCCATCAAGGTTTATCATCACCCTCATGTTGCTGTTAGGGTATACAATACTCTTCTGGTTCTGTTCATCTCGTTCAGCATCAGTTCATGCAAATCCTTCCAGGCTTCTCTGAAATGCTATCCTTCCTAGAATAACAGTCTGCCACAACAAACATACCACAATTTGTTCAGCCATTCCCAACTGATGGACACTCATTAGATTTCCAATTCTTTGCCACCACAAACAGGGCTTCTATGAATATTTTTGTACAAGTGATGTTTTTACCCTTTTTTCATGTTCTCTTCAGGGTGTAGACCCAGTAGGTATTGCTGGATCAAAATGTATGCAGTTTTATTGCCCTTTGGGTGCAATTCCAAATTGCTCTCCAGAAAGTTCGGATGAGTTCATAGCTCCACCAACAATGTCTTAGTGAGGGACTCTCTTGAATCTCTTCCTACCCATTTGATTTATCCTTCTTAGTCTACTTTGCTGGATCCTCATCTAGAACATGCCTCTAATCATAGAGTTCTGTCCTGAGTCCTTCTCTCTTCTTCCTCTAGAGTATTTCAACTCGCTGATCTCTTAAGGTCCAGGGAATTTAATTGTCAATTCAGTTCCCCCATCTCTTCTGATAGTCAATCTCACATTTCCAGCTGCCTTCCAAATATCTCAAACAGTATGTCCAATCACCATGTCCAAAACAGAGCCAATTATCTTTCCCTCTAAACTCCCCCCCCATCTTCCATCTTCCCTATTACTTGAGAGCAATACTGCCAGTGTCACAGATTTATCACTTAGCAATTGTCCTGGAGGACCCACTGTCTCTCACTCCTCATAACCAAGCTGTAGCCAAGTCCTGCCAACTTCATCTATGAAATATCTCTCAAATACTTCCCCTTCTCTCCTCTGATCATGTCTCCAACCTGGGACATGACTTCATTACCTCATGCCTGAACTATTGTAATAATTGGTAGAATGAGGTTCTAGAATTTTACTGCCCTAGATTTGTTCCCACTCCAATCCATCTTCCATTTAGTCTCTAAAGTGATTTTTCCCTGAACACAGATTATGCATATTACTTCCCCTGTCCCCCACCTCACTCATTAAACTCCAGTGACTCTCTATCACCTCTAGAATCAGATAAAAATTCTCTACTTGCCCTTCCAAAACTTTAATAAATTAGCCCTCTCCTACGATTTCTATCTTCTTATCCCCTTACATCATGTATTCTTCAGTTCCATGACACTGGCTTCCTGGTTATTCCATGAACATAGTCCTCCATATCTCACATCTCAGCATATGTTCTCATTGTCCTCCATGCCTGGAATGTTCTCCATATTCACTTCTACCTATTGCCTTCCATGGCTTCTTTCAATCCCATCTAAAATCCCTCCTTCTAAAGGAAAGCTTCCCCACCCCCTCTTCATTCTAATGTCTACCCTCTGTTTATTATCTCATATTTATCCTGTATAAAACTTGTTTGTTTGTATATATTTCTTTGTTTATTATCCCCCCCCCACTAGACTGTGAGCTCTTGGAGAACAGGGACTGTCTTTGGCCTCTTTTTTATTCCTAGGACATGGAATAGCTTCTGACCCATAGTAGGTGCTTAATAAGTAGTGGTCAGTTGATTGGTTGATATGTGAACTGGTGAGTGTTTAGCCCCAGAGAGGGTTTCTGAGAAATCCAATTCAGTTAATTAAAGAATTCTTGGTTAAGTATTTTCTATGTGCAAGAAACCATGTTTGACATTCTGGATACAAAGACAAAAGCAAAAATTATCCTCACTCTCAGGCATACATATATTCTTTGTGCATGCATGTGTATTTACATATATGTTAGGGATATAAGTATGTGTGGATGAATATTTGTACCTTTATGAATATTCCCTAAGTTATGAATTTCCTACTGGGAGGTAGGCACTGAACTGGACTCTGGAGATATAAAGACAAAAGGGGGGACATCCCTATCCTCAACAACTTTCTATTCTTTCAATGGAGAAAGGGATTGGTCAGGATAAGAACTGGCAACTTGGGCAATAGGCCAATTTGAGATATATCTGGTACATTGAGGCTCAATAAATGTTGATTGCATAATTGATGATGGGATTCCAACACTCTAATTGGAACTATTCCTTGACAAGATTATACTCAGCATATGAGCAGCTAAGTGGTCCTCTAGGTGAACCTAGAGTCAGCAGGATCTAAGCTCAAATTCCACTTTTGACACTTATGAGCTGGGTGACCCTGGGCAAGTCACAACCTCTGTTTGTCTGTTTTCTTATCTCTAGAATGGGATTAATAATGGTTTCCCATAGTTGTTATGAGAATTAAATGAGGTACTAATCATAATATCATAGTATAATATAAATGTTAAGTTATGAGGATCATCATCATCCTCTTAGCATATGGACAGTCGGTGATGAAATGAAGAGAGGATTGAACTTGGAATCAGGAGGACCGCACTAGCTGTGAGACCTTGAAGTTCACCTTCTTCCTATATAAAATGATGGTAGGAATAATATTTGTCCTTCATTCCTGAAGAAAACCATGGCAGGGAGGTGATGCCATCACAAGCCCATGGACTGGATTTGAGTGAGGGGGGTTGTGCTAAGTCCCCAGTCTCACTTTCTCCTCCAGAGCCATTTGGGTCCAGGGACCAGACATGAATTAGGATGACTGTAGATGGTCCTGGATGCGAGACAATCAGGGTTAAGTGACTTGTCCAAGGTCACAAACCAGTAAGTGGCAAGATTTGAGGCATATTTGAACTATCATCCTCCTGATTCCAAAGCCAATGGTCTATCCTCTCTTTACCACCTAATTACCCATGGCACTTGTTTTGCAGGGCTGTGAGGATTAGATGAGAAAACCTACAGCAAGCGCTACTCTTTAAAAGCACACTCTAAAGGCTATTGGCATTAGTCGCAATATATTTAAAAAGTATTCAGTTAAAAAAACCACTCTTTCTCCTTGAAGAGGAAAGATCTGTGGTATTTATAGCTAGACGGTGCTGATCACTTTGGTCAAGTACAAAGCATTGTGGAGAGTTTATAGGCATTTTATGTACACTACCAGCTTATTGTCTGATGGGAAAATCAATGGTTCCTCATAAAGGAAGTTACTTAAGGTGGAAGCTCTTGGGATCTCTTAGGAAGAACTTACAATCTGAGGGGCTAAACTGTCTGGCAGGAAGTACCCGCCATGCCGTCCCACACCAGAAGAGCAGGAAGAGCTCTCCATCTTCTTTCTCCCACCACTTCCAAACCCATGAGGAATGACATCTCAGTGTAGAAGTTGTTTCAGCTAATTCTCTCTCTCTCTCTCTCTCTCTCTCTCTCTCTCTCTCTCTCTCTGTCACTTTGTCTTTGTCTGTCTGTGTCTGAAAGTGTCTGTGTCTGCATCTCTGTCTCTGTCTCTATGTCTTTGTCTCTGTTTCTCTGTCTCTGTCTCTGTCTCTCTGTCTCTGTCTCTCTCTCTCTCTGTTTTTCTCTGTCTCTATTTCTGTCTCTCTCTGTTTCTCTCACTCTCACTGACTCTCTCTGTCTCTGTCTATCTGTCTCTCTGTGTCTATGTCTGTGTCTTTCAGTGTATGTCAGTGTCTGTGCCTGCATCTCTGTCTCTCTCTCTCTGTCTCTCTCTGTCTCTCTCTCTCTGTCTCTCTCTCTGTCTCTCTCTCTCTCTCTGTCTGTCTGTCTGTCTCTCTCCCCCTCTCTCACTTTTTCTTTTCTTACTCACTCTACTGGCTCTCAACCATTCCACACATTATTCAAAAATCTCTAACGCCCACCACTTTTGCTTTCTCTTACAGCCCTGACATCTGTTTTTTTTTTATTATTTTTAAAATAAGGGTGTATCGTTTCCTAAGAACTTAGTCATTGCTCTTGACCCTGAAAGTCTGTTTCACCTTTACTTTCTAAGCCTTGAAAAACACTGGATGAGTGACATGGATTTTTCAGATTCTTTGACAATGCTCTGAAACATCACTGTCTATCTGCCTTGTTCAATCTCTAAGAAACAATCTAAGAAAGAACCACATCATTTTCTTTCCCTAAATTG
The DNA here is from genome assembly GCF_037893015.1 of Macrotis lagotis. Lineage (NCBI taxonomy): Eukaryota > Metazoa > Chordata > Mammalia > Peramelemorphia > Peramelidae > Macrotis > Macrotis lagotis. The sequence goes on from NC_133664.1 coordinate 5,674,632, forward strand.
CAAAGTTTGGAAGGCATTATATCCTATTGTGGATACACTATCTTTTACAATATTTGGGAAAACCCCAAATATTTATTTAAAGCCTGAATGCTTTGTGCTTTAATTCAATGGTCCAATGGCTATCACGTGCTTGGTGTTGTTGACTTGACACTGCAGGATTCATGGTAGAGGAAAGCAGTGAAAGGGAGAGGAGACCAGTCCATGAGCAAAGAACTGGGGATCTGACTTTGAGATGCATTGGTTTCCAGCAGATGGTCCTTCTTGGCCATCCCATATTAGGATAAAATTAAAAGTGAATCTCCATTTTAAGGGAGAAAGCACGTAGTAGGGAATGTAAAGAGAAAAAACAACTCCCTTTGTAGCTGCCAATTCAAAGATTAATTCCCGGCCAGCACCAAGTCCATATTTCTTAAAAGAGGAATCTTTCACGTAGCCTGGGAATTCTGTAAAAATACAAAACATATTAAATGTCACCAATAAAATCTTTGTTAGAGCGGTGTACTTGGATTTTCCTTAAAGCAAACGATTGTAGTTGTTACTCTTTGATTGTTTGCAATCAGCTCTGTGTCTTTATGACCTCATTTGGAGTTTTCTTGGCAAAGATCTTGGAATGGCTCACCGTTTCCTTCTCTAGTTAGTTGTACAGATAAGGAATTGGAGGCAAATGGGATTAAGTGACTTGCCCAGGATGAAACCACTAGTTAGTGTCCAGTGCAAGATTTAAACTCAGGAAGATGAATTTCCATGACTCCAAGTTTTACTCCATCCACTGCATCATCTAATTGCCCTTAAAGAAAGTACGTTGCAGTAAATCAAAGGACAAATGTAGCATCCAAATAAACAATAGCAATCTATTCCTGTGTTACTATTTTCTGTTCTCTTAAGTAAATGCTTAATAAAGTCTACTGCATTTAATAAATAAAAATTCTATAGCTACTTCCTGGTCAGATCATAACTGTCCTTCAGTTCCATGCTATTTTCTATTTCTTTATGTTTCCAACCTCTCTCTCTCTTTCCTTTAATTCCCTTATTTTTTCCCCCTTCCCTTTTCCCTTCCCTTTTTCTTCTTTCCTTTTCCCCTTCCTTCCTCCCTCTTTCCCTTCTTTCCTTCCCTCCTTCTTCTTCCTTTCCTCTGTTTCTCCCTCCCTCCCTTGATTTTGCTAGTTTATAGAGGAAGTGTTCAGGACTCCCTTGAGGTTACAATAGACGTTTGGAATGGATTTTTCCAGATAAATGCTCTGAGAGTTTCCCCAAGCACACCTGCAAAATGTGTACAGATCAAAACAAGCTTTTGCCAATGGGAAAATATTGCACAGGCCGACCGGGTGTGCTCAGAAGAGGCCCAAAGGCACGTAGGGCTGAGAGTGGCCTGATTCCAATCTGGAAGGTGTCCTTTGGTTCTGGTTGGGGAGACGATTCATTTTGAGGGAGGAACTGAAAGGACAATTAGCTGTCATCTCAAGTTGACTGTAAGCTGCAATTGAATACTTGCTCTAGTTTCTCATTAGAACAGGGGAAAAAGCTCTGTCTGTGGAGATGAGTAATATCTCAGGGAGGGAAAATAGAGAGTCCCTTAGCCTCAGATCTGAGCATCCTTCCTGGCCCCTGTTAGAGCATCAACTCAAGACCAAGGGAGAGACAACTGATGTCCTCTTAGGAGGTCTGGTGGTTCATTCACTTTATGCTCATCCATCTTCTTTTCTGTGAAATGGAAAAGATCTATGACCTCTACTTAAGAGAGCACATGAGAGAGAACTAAGAAAGGAGGATGGCAGGCCAAGATCACCTATTTTTGAATCCTAAGACCCTGGCCTGTGCAACCCTGCACCAGGGACCATTTGATGTCTGCTGCATGTATCTGCAAATTAGTATAATGTTTCAATAAAATAATTTAAGGAAAGAACTTTTCAAACTGTCAAGATTATAGGGCTAGCATCATTTTTAATTATTTCTATCTATATGGTTAGCATACTAATTTTGAACTACAAGTAATAGGCATCATATTATAAGCTTTGTTCATTACAATGTTATTGTAATTTTATTGGTAGCTTTCTACAAGGGATTCATTCCAAGACAATTCATCATTTCCATGGAATCCACTGACTTTTCAGTCACAAAGATTGCAATCTTCCCAGTATCCTGGGTTGTCTCAATCTACAGCTATAACTGTCTACACTACCAATTGAAGCCTTCACCCAGAGTCATGCTTGAAGTCTCTAGGCATCATCTGCCAGGGTCCACAACAGAGGCAGGTGATGCAAAAACAAATATCAGAACTGAGGTAGGCACAGGAATAGAAGTCCCACAATTCTGCCTCATTGGTAATAAGCATAGCTCAAAAAAGTGGAAATCCTAAGGAAATGGATCATGGGGCATCCCTTGAATCCTTTCTGACCCAGTTCCTAATGCAATTCTCTTTGACTTGCTCTATTGGCATTAATAATTTTTTCTTCTTATTCTTCCTTCATTCCCTCCACCTCTTCATATCTAAAGTACTTCCAGGGTGGTCTTATAAATTCATTAATTTGACACCATCCTCACAACCATAACAACCCAGAACCACAGGTCCATGCCTCACTTGCCATCTTGTGGGCATGGGATCATTTTTCAAAATTTAAAACCCTGTGAGAATGGACATTTTTAGCTTTCTTTCAAGGTTACCATCTGAATCGAAATCATCCTAGTTGCACATAAATCCACAAATAGAAGACAACGTTTGCCTTCCTCCATCTCCCAGCAACTTGGAAAGATGAAACTATCATTTAGGCCAGTTGACAAAATTTAGACTGTTCAATTTTCTCATTTCCTCTTTGCATGTAGTATATAAGGGATTTATACAAACACAGTTCTTTGCTCTCAACCCATCAAGTCCCCCATAATTGTTCTCCACTAATTTTGCTCCTCAGATCTTTGATTTTTCTGCTATGAGTTTAAATTATAAATATGCAACACTCTCTCATTGACCCTATGATCTCCTGTAAGCCAAAGCCATCCTCCAGTCATGGGTTCAGTTCCTTCCACCTCATAGCTAATGTGTCCTAATGCAGTTTATAAGGAAGATTCAATTTCATCTTTCTTATTAGCCATTGTTTGTGCATTTGGGTACAGTCATCTATGCCTGTGGCCTTAATGGGCACTCTTTTCTTAGAGATTTTCTCCTACGAATCTATTGTGCTTTCTTTCACTCGTCTACCCAATGTTCTCTGTGATCCTTGGCTTGTCACTTCTGAATGTGATATGTTTTCCCTCCCTATATCTTTCAGTTAAAAACCCTCTCAACTAAAATTCACAGAATGTGTGAAATAGACAACTAGGTAAGAAGGAAGGAAAGGAGGAAGGAAGGAAGGAAGGAAGGAAGGAAGGAAGGAAGGAAGGAGGGAGGGAGGAAGGAAGGAAGGAAGGAAGGAGGGAGGGAGGGAGCGAGGGAAGGAGGGAGGAAGGAAGGAAGGAAGGAAGAAAAGATGGCAAAAAGGAGGGAGGGAAAGATAAAAGGAGGGGAGGAAGGAAAGAAAGAAAAAATGGTAGGAAAGAGGAAGAGAAAGAAGGAAGAAAAAAGGGAGTCATAGAATGACAGAGACTGAAAACTAAAAAGTAAGTTTTTTTTTTAATTTTATCTGTGATCTAGTCAATATATTGAATTCCTGGTGAGGAAATGTGGCAATGGCTCTTTCCTTCTCTGTCTCTGTCTCTCACTTGCTTTCTCACTTTCTCTTCCCCTCTCTTTCCTTCTTTTTCACTATCTGCCTCTCTTTCTATCTCTCTCTCTCCTCTCCCTGTCTCTCCTGTTTCTGTCTTTTTCTCATTTTCAGTGGGGAAGTTTCTTTACTTTCGTTTGTTTGCTGTATAGAGATCTAACTTGCACCTGTTTTTCCTCATTCTGCTCTCTTTGGAGAAAAGTTGAAAGAGGGAGTAGGTTGTAGGGAAACAATTGAATTTAATTCAACTTAATTGAAACAACAACTTCAACAAACTGTCAGAACAATGCAATCAAAGACAGTCCTACAGTGCTGTTGATGAGCTGCTTTGAAAGCTATTCGCAACAGGAGCAATGCAGTGACCACTCATAATTCCAAAGGATTCAAGTTTATGACCCACCTTGACCAAAAAGTTATGAATTAATGCTTGGGTGCATGAGGTATGGAATTATGTATTCCTGCATACAGGTCTATATAGACATACATACACACATATGGATATATGCATATAGAAACACAGACATAGTAAATGTGGAATATATGCACATGCAGAGATCACTCTATTGTCAGTCTTGCTTAATTACTTGACTTTTTTAAAGACAAGAGACCTCTCCTAGAATAGAGATAATCTGGAAAGGTCTGTAATGTAAAAACACCATAAAAACCTAGTTTTTTAATGTCTGACATACCGCATCATGTACTCTCTTTCAGTGCAGTATTATTCTTGGAAATTTCACAGGCCACTGAAAAAGGTAAGCCCTCTGGATTTGAAAGTAGCAATGGGCGTATCTGCTCCTTCCATGCTTTGGGAGCTCAGGCCAACCTTCAGACACGACATTGGTGACACAGCCATCATTAACCTTCATCCTATGAATTCCACAAGGGGTAGAGGGCATCCAATCTTTTAAAGACAAATGTGATTTGGAGATTGAAGGACCATACAAAGTTCAAGTGTTAAAACTGGGGTATAAGTGTGTGGGCTTGTGCAGAGGGCAGGACTTATGCTAGACAAGGTAAGGCCTATTTAAAAAGAAAGATCATTTAAAACTGCAAGAAACATCCTCTGAATAATTAGGACTATAAGATAAACTATATTTTTGTATGTTTTAAACCTTTTTATTTTCTTCATGGAAACTATCCTTTTTGGATTTTATGTCTCCAAGCAAACCCAGTTTGACAACAGGTTCACAGATCTTCAAACTGAAATGATAAACAAGAGAAGACAGGCCTTCCTCCAACAACAGCCACTCTCTAAACTCTTACTACGTCCTTTTTCAATTGACTCTGGTCACCCATGAGACCACTGGGTGGGATCCTGCTTCTTCCTACTTCATCTTCTTCAGCTTCCAAGCTAGTGTTCAGATCACATTTCTCCATCAGAGGGGTTGGACATCCACCTTTAACCATGCTCTCATGAGTAGCATGCCCCCCCCCCATATGGATGAGCGCTTGGAATTTGCCTTTTGCCAATAATGAGAGGCTCTTCAAGATTATGCTTTAAACAAATCTTTGCTGTTTAGGATTAAGTAATTGTGAGACAGCCAAACACAAGTATCATGTGATCTATTTTTGTAAATTTTCAAAAAAGTGTTAAACAAATGTTTTCTGGAAATAAATTGCTCAACCAACCTCCACCCACTTTTGTGGGATGTTGAAAATCCTGGAAAATCATGACAAGAGCCCAGATTTCAGAGAGAAATGGGGTTGTGACCATGCTTATTTTCATTATGACAATGTTTATATACTCCCAGAAACAGTTTCAAGAATCAAGGTAATTTCTGGGAATTTAAATAAAAGAAATGAAAAGGAAAGGACATTCTCCTGTTGTCTGTTAACAAATTTTCAAATAGATTTTATGATAGGTATCAGTTGTGGGAGAGAATCTTGAATAAGATATTCCTTTCTAGATTCTGGAAGAAAACAATCATTTCTTTCAGTTATTGCAATATGTTGATTCCAGAGATTTATTCAGTTATGTTAGACAGTGTTATAACTCTTATTTTAGAATAGATCTCCCTTCATCAACTCCTCATATCTTGATATTCTGACAGTACCTTATTTTTTGGCAATATGTATTTTGGTACAACTTTCCCTAATTCTATAAAATGACCCATTAGCATTTTGATTATGTTATTGCACTTGGATGGTTTTCTTATCATCATATAAGACAGAGAAGCTTGCTGAAGTTATTAAATATATAGATGCAACTCACTGGTGATAGAGATAGATATTTTTGAAATCTAGCTTACACCTTTCCAGGGAAAAATAGAATTTCTGCTTCAACACAAGTCAGAGAATGGTCTTAGGTAGATGCTGACTCTTTTCCTCACGTATGCCCATAATGCATGTAAGCCTAAAATTATGTCTGTCCCTTCTTCCCTACTTCACCCTGTATCTTACTAGTCTAGGGGTATGCTAGGTTCAGTAAGGAGGTCTCTTTCCTCATTGAACTTAAGAGGAGTTGTCTTCAGAGATATAACTGACCAGTTTAGCTCAAACCCACCAAATGCTGATTATATAAAATTCCAATACAAATTGTTAATAGCAAGTAAATTCATACATCAAAACCATTATCAGAGATATCTTAGAGACTAGGACATACCAAAGCCCAAATGAAAACAGATATACTCTTTGTTGGAAGTGATTTGAGATCTCTGTTCCAACCAAGAAAGTTGATTTCACTCAAGAAAGCACAGTTTTTAGTCTCTAGAGAGGCAAACTGGAAATCAAGGATATGGGGATGAACCAATTTCTGTGCCTTGCTGTATTTTCTCTATCACTGTGCATATGTCTTCTCTGGGATGTCTTCTGTTCATTTGGCTCTGTCCTAAGACACTTTGGAATCAACTCCGTCCCTTACACTGACTCCAAGCATTGTTCTCTTTGTAGTGAGCCTGATACTTTGATTCTTCCTTTTTATTGTTAATTAATACTTCCACCAAAGATAGGCCAAGAGTTAGAATAACTATATTAATCAAAAGCACTGGAAATCATTTTAGACTTTAACTGGGGAACAAATGAATGTAAACTGAATAACCATCAGCAGTGATTCTGATAACAGAACCTGTCTCAGAATTCAGGTGATATCCCAAGGCATGTGAATGTAAACCGTATTCCTTTCTGATGTTGCTGGCCATCCAGACTCTTTCAGCATAAGAGAATTCCACATGTGAATCACTTGGTAAACATTTATAACCTCTCTAAGAAAAGTATAATATGAGATCATGCCTATTGTACTCTTTGATTTTGAATGTTGTGAAATTCAGTATCAGTATCCACCGCTCTTCCATAGGACTCACTTTGTGCTGTTGTTTTAGAATCATAAATTCTAAAGAAGTCATCAGATACTTTTTTTAAATGTCAACAAATTTGGATTTCAGAAAACACCTGGAAAGAATTAAATGAACTGATCCTCAGTGAAATGAGCAGAACCAGTAAAACATTGTAGACATTAATGCCAGCATTGTGTGATTGAGTAGCTGGGATATATTTAGCTCCTCTCAGCAGTTCATTAGATGATTTTCATATCAATTCTAAGGAAGTTGTGATAGAAAATGCCATCCACATTCAGAAAAAGCACTACAGAGTCTGAATGAACATGATTCTACTTTTAAAAATTTGTGTTATGTTTGATTGCTTTCTCATGCTCCCCTCCTTTGTTCTGATTCTTCTTTTGCAGCATGAGTATTATGGAAATACATTAAACATGAGAGTTCATGCACCATCTATATTAGATTCCATTAATGGGGAGGAGGGAAGGAAGGAGAGAGGTAGAAAAATGTGGAACTCAAAATCTTACAAAGAATTAATGTTGAAAACTATCTTTACATTTAATTGGAAAAAAATAAAATTTAAATTTAAAAAATCAACTCATATTGGGGAAATTCATGCATTATGGTGAATACATTTTGTCTCCAATTTCCACAATTAATCTTCAGTTTGTCTTGTGACATATGATAGGATAGAAAAACAAATCATGATTTTTAATATCTCATTCATGACGTGTTGGTAGCAGAGGAAACCTAGTAAAATCGTCCTAGACTTGTATTTTTCTTGGGCACCCCAAAACCTTATCCTGATTATATCTGGGTTATATTGATTGATACTCATGGGAATAACAAACAATTGTGACTTTGAGGACAAGAAAATGAAAGTGTGAAGGCCACAGAAAGTGTTTTTATAGCATCTTCATTAATGAGAAAACATCTTATTGGTCTATGTTTATAATTTTACTTCCCCTCTTTTTCTTAATCCTGTAGTAAATACTTCTGAACTATGTCTAATAACAGTCAAGGGAAAGGTAATTTTTATTTTGCCTATATGTATTGGAAAATCATTTACAAATCCTCCACTGCAAATAATGCTACTACTTAGTTTTAAATGCATGGTTAGATGATATTTAAGTGGACTCCTCCATGACTATGCTTTTTAGTATTTCTTTTTTTTTTAGTATTTCTAACATAAATGCGTGATCTATTTCCTGAGAGAATTTTCCTGAATTAAATGAAATAATCATGCAGGGATTTGGTTTGGGGGGGATTATAGTAGTGATTTTTTAAAGATATTTTATTTTTGTATTGTTGAACCACTTAAAACATTGGTATGACTCCAACTTGATTACAACAACTTGTTTCTAGATAAATTGCTATAATCTTCTTTTAAAGATTTTTTAAAACCTGTACATTTTCATTGATGAAATTCTTTCATACTGATTTCTTTAAAGTAGCATAGTAGAATGCCTTATTTTTGTAACATGTTAATAGAATTCACTTGAAATTTCATGTAATCGACTGTCCCCTCCTCTACATTTACCATATTGTTAAGAGATCACTAAATGCTTTTTTTTCTGAAACTGGTTTAAGCCCTCAATTTCTGCTTTTTATTCATTTACATAGTAGACATATTATATTGTTAATTTATTTTGTTCTTTAGATTTTTTTAACTATTGATAGTCTTTGCCTTTTCTCTGTCTTTCAGACCTTAAAACTCTCTATATCTCTATCTGTCTCTCTGTCTCTCTGTCTTAGTCACTGTCTCTCTGTCTATCTATGTGTGTACACACACACACACACACACACACACACACACACACACAGACACACATATATGGCAAAGAAAACAGCAAACCAAGGGAACTTTCCTCAATATACACCAATTATCCCTCTATCCCTAGATTCATGAAAATAAATGTTTCATTTCTCATTCTTTTCTTTTCTATTCTTGACTAATTTGGCAAATAATTGTTATAATTTTGGTAATTATTTTTGTCTTTTCTCTAAGAAGGATCCATTTATGCTTGTGTTTTTTTGACTACCAAAAAAAATCAAAGTGGAATATTTGCTGGAGTACCAATTTCAAAGTCAGAAAAACTTTGATCCAAGTACCAGTTCTATCTCTTATTTGTTGTTGAACTTAGCAACATTATTTACCCTCCCACTGTCCTACACAATTCTCAGATTCACAGTTGAAGAACAGATGCTGATCGACCTTGCAGAGATAGAGTTTCCTTCACATCAAAGTTATGTCCATTAGGTACATATTTCTATTCACATATTTGTGGGGATATTATACAAATAGATATTTATACACACACATATAAATATATAATTAATTTTCTCTTTTTCTTAGTTTCAAAAATGGTTTATTGGTTTCATTAATCTGAAAAACAATTTGATTTTGTTTACCAGTTTTGTAAATGTGTGTATATATATATATGCATATATATATATGTAATTTCTTCTAAAATCTTTAAGAATTTTTTTTGTTATTCTTAGAGTTGCTAATTTGGTTATTCTCTCCTATAATCATATCCATTTTATTCATGTAAAAATGTAGAAGGATCTCTTTGCCCTTGACTGATTAGACTGCTTCAGCTTAGTGGAATAAGTTTTGGCATATTATCACGTCTCATTGCTATTGTTATCTTTGACACAATTATTTATTGTTTGTATCATTTTTACTTTGATTTATTATCTAGGGTAACATTTCTTACATTTCTTTTTGGTTTATATTATTTTTGTTCAATTTCTGTCATAATTTGCTCCTTTATTGTTTATGGTATTTGCAGTATTTGCTCATTTTTAGAGTTGTTGCATTAGCCTAATATTCTTTATGCCGTAATAAAGGTTCATTATTTAAGAGATATTGTGGGATGCAAAGAAATGTGTATTTTTCAACATTATATGTGAAACAAATTTATTTTCCAAAAATGTTTCAGTCCTTTATTTTACTTTAATTTTTTCCTAATAGATAAACCTAGATGTTTTAGATTTGGAACTATTTTTGTTATATTATCTATCTATTCACCTATCTATTTGTGGTTTGAATAACTTTCTTGTAAGAACTTAGATGATATGCCATTTAGTGCATATATATTATTTTTAATGATCTACAGTGCATTTATACTTAATGTGCTTTGCCTGTTTATCTCATTGAACAATATAAATTTCTGTTTTTGAAATGATAATTGCAGCATCTGCTTGTTTAATGTCACTTTAAGTAAGATAGATGTGATTCCATCCCTTCATTCTTCTCTGTATATTCCCATGTTTTTAGATATGTTTCTTATATGCAGCAAATTTTTGTATTTTTAGTGCATTTCTCCATTTTCTTTCTTTTTATTGAGTCATATATCTTTCTTCTGCAAATCTACTATTAATCTCTGTGGTTTTATGTATTTACATTAATTTGATGGTGGACTCTTAGTCAACCAATTTTTCCTTCAAACTACCATTCCTTTAATACAAAATTATTTAAGTTTACTTTTACTTTTATGCTCTCATTTTTGATTTCCTTTTCTCTTTTGAAGTTCAAGGCAGTAGTTAATTTTTATCTGATCCATATTAGTAATACTTATCTCATCCATATTAGTAATAGTTTTTAAAGTCCCATTCAGAGAAATGTTACCTTCATTCCAACATTCTATTACTCTTCTCCCATGCTTGTGTTCTCTGGAATAATGTAGGAATTACCAAAGAATCTGTGAATATATGCCAGAAGACATGAATGGGGTTGGAAAAAATTCCATCTTTATTGTCATTTATCTATAACTTGACATTTGTATTTCTTGCAATTAATTTTAAAATGTAACCCTGAGAAGGTACAACCTAACTGACCTAGGGATCCATGACACAAAAGATTAAGAAGTCCTCCTTACTAGAGAAACTGCTTTTCAATAGAACCTTATAGAGTATCATGTAGTACTAGGTAAGCCTAATCTTATTATTTGCCTTTTGTCATATAATGTGGGTAGAGTATATTCTTTGTTCTTTAAAGGAACTCAACTCTGATTCCTGACTCTTTGATATACACCATTCTTCTCCCTTACCTCAAAAATATTCTTTCCTTACTCCTCCATCACCCCAAGGAGAGTAGTAGAAATTCAAAACTTCATGTCCTTCCTTGAGTTTTGACTAATATCTACTTGTTTCTGGGTGTACTCCTCCCCTATAGTTCTCTATCTTTGTGTATCATCTCTAATATTGACATATCAATGAAGAAATGAAATAACTTAATGAATTAATGAAGACAATTATTATGCACTTAACATGTGTCAACACTAGAATAAATACTTTTAATCCAAATATCAAAGTGAGAGACCCAGCTATTGAGGACCTTACATTGTCAATCTGGACTAAAACACCACAGGTGAATGATGACTTAGAAAGAGCCAGAAATGGAAAGTGATGTTCTTTACAGTTGAAAAATTGATTGGGGTGCATGACTAGGTGAAATAACTAGAACCCTATGCCTGAGAGATGTGCTGAAAAGTAGTTGTTCATTGAAACTATAGGTCTTTTTATATTCCTCATTTTGCATTTGTGTCTGTTTACTGGTCTTTCTACTGCTTTGTCTATGACATTCATTTTACAATGGTCTTGCAAGCCATTATTCCCCAACATTTTTATCACTTCAATGGGCCATAATGATCATTGCTTACAATCTTGGATAATCAAAATTGATATTGTTGTTAGAGGCTGAATGGAACACTGCCACAAGGATATCATCTGAGGTCTTTGGAGTTGGACATATTCTTTTCTCCCAGTCTTCTTCTAGGCTCCACATTCCTTTCTGAGATTTGCTTCCACTTCTTTAAGGAACTGGTTAGGGTTAATGATGGGGTTAAGAGAGGCTTGCCTGAAACCATATTGAGAAATGTCAAGAAGTCTTTGGCATTGGCTTTCTCTTCCCCATTCCTCTCTCTCCTGCTGCTGTTTGTCTATGGTTTTCTATAAAATATTAAATAATTATAAGCAATGCCTCAACTCTTGGCCTCTCCCTTATTGATAATCTCACTCTCTTTCCTCTTCTGCCCTTCGGGCTCATCTTATTCAAGCTTCTCAGTATCCCTGAGAGCCTGACACCCCATACCCACCACCAATCGGAGCCAAGGGGACTGACTCCAAAATCTGGGTCAAATGTTTTAACTCTCTCAAGTTCCTGGAAACAAGATCTACATTCCTCAGTCTTTTGGCATGTTGCTTTTTTGACCTATTCCAGTACTGAATGATTCTGACAAACTGAATATTGGCCAGTTCTCAGTCTCTGGCTAAGAGTTAGATAATCTGTAACAAATTCATTTGAAGTTTATTAATATTTCCTTTGAAAGGATAGCAAACTAAGAGAAATGAAAGCATTCATAACTCATGGGAAGAATTGTACAAGCACATTACTTTACCAGAAACTTTAAAAGAAACCAATGAAAAGAATTATTTCCAGAAAAAGTCTTCAATTGTGGTAAAAGAACAACCATGTACTATGCTTACTATTTGTTTGCATTACTTCTGAACATGGTAGCCTAGAAATCTTGATTGAGAATAACTGGAAGAGATGCTGGAATAGTGTTAGTTAATGATGATCATTTTGTACACAGACTTTGGTCATTGCAGTCCTGATTTATTATAAGAGGACGACAAATTTGGAGTCATACATGAACTCAAACATCCTCTAATCCAAATTTCACTGAAAAGATATGGCTATCAGAGATCAAATGACTTGCACATCAGAGAGAGAGAGAGAGAGAGAGAGAGAGAGAGAGAGAGAGAGAGAGAGAGAGAGAGAGAGAGAGAGAGAGAAAAGAAAAGAGAGACAGAGAAACAGAGACAGGAACACCAGTGAAATAGATGAGTAAAAGTGAGGTCAAGTGGATACAAAGACAGACTCAGAATAAGGAAGACACATGTTCTCATCTTGACTCAACTATTGTCTGTGTCCTAATGAACAAATCACTTAACTTCTTAAGGCCCCTGAAAACTATATTCCAAGACTCCAAGTTATAAAATAGTTGTGAGTTTGTCTTGATAGAGTTTTAACATAGATGAAATCACTAACCCAGAAAATGAATTAATAAAGAGATTAACTATCTCTCTCTATATAATATATTATACACATGCATAAATAATACAGAGACATATAGATGCATTGATATATATATATATATAGAAATACATAGTATATAAATATATTTATATATAATATATAATTTATATTACATATGTATATATTTCCCTTTGGCAATTCAAGTATTTTGCTCTTGAGGGTAGCAGAAAATAGTTGCACTAATATTCCTGACCCTGGACATATGACCCCCAAGTCTTCCCATATGGTGCACCCAAAAAGCCTGTTGTCCTCTGGGTTCCAGATGAAGCTGCCATTTGCAGATACTGACTATGGTTCTGACTCTGCCTCATTGCCTCCTGTTTTCTCAATAAAAGTTGTTCAGAAATAGCCCTGATTACTGATTGGCAGATACCAGGAGAGCATGCCCCTACCACCTCTGCATCTACTCTCCTGACATTTTTCTATCCACTTTCATTACTGATATATCTTGGTTTCCCTTTTCTTTGGAAGGTGTTCTCCTGCCTAATCCACCCAACATAAACTCAGAATAATGCACCAGATAATTCATTCTTCTCTGCCCTCTGTCCCTGATATGGAATTTACCCCAAAATTCCATTGTAGTGACCCCATTCTATTCAGAGAAAGTGAAATATCTTCCTTGAAGCAATGCAAGGAACACCGATAGAACTGTCTCCTAGGATTATTAGACTGGGACTATCACTAACACACATACATTGATTTCAGCTTTGTGCTTCATGTCCCTGGGTGAAGCACCCAAAAAATCAAAAGAAATCTGCCCTTCTTGGTTCTCACCTCTATTCCTTCACCAACTGGTACATGCTGGGTGTTACTAAGATCATCTAATTTCAGAACAACATTGCAGTCTTGCTGATGAAAAAAATATTTTACCACTTTTGGATTGGGAATTAACTGTGATGCTCAGGACACTCTCTTTGATCCTGCCCTTTCTCTGCCAAAGAATGCCTTCCTGAAGCTCCATCATGAGAGGAGGAAAGTTCCTCTGTGTCCCTTTCAGTGATTTCTAATGTACTTACTATAGGAACCCAGACGTTTGAGATTTTTTTATTTATTTGTCTTTTTTTTTTTAAACAAAAAGCTGACCTCTGGTAAATGTCCTAGGGATACAAAAAAGCCAAGACAATATTTACTCTACAGAATTCCCAGTATAATGGAAAAGAAAATTCCCATAAAGAAGTTATACAGTATGAATTGGGGCAGTTGCAGAGGGAAGATACTGACATTAAATGAATGGGAAAAGACTTTTACCAAAAGTCAGCTTTTAGCTGAAATTGACGGAAGCCTGTGAAGCTGGAAGAAACAGGGAAGGAGGAACCCATTCCCAGCATGGGAGACTTCCAGTACTTCCAGACTTCCAGACTTCCACTAGAGATAGCAGCTAGAGGGTTGTGCATGAGGAGCAGCCTAGAAGCCAGGAGACAATGAAGGTATAAGAAGAATGCAAAGGTAGCAGGGGAGTCAGGTGACAAAGGGATTCTAGAGTCAAACAAGATTTTCTGTTAGATCCTAGACCCTGAGGTCAAATTTGATGGACCACGCTTTTGAGGAATTTAATTGGTTCAGTGGATAGAGCACTAAATCTCAATTCAAATCCAATTTTTGACACTGATTGGAGATATGACCCTAGGCAAATTACTTCATTGTTTGCCTCAGTTTCCTTAGCTATAAAATGTAGATATTAACAACATCTTCCTCACAAGGTTGTCATGAGGATCAAAGGACATAATATTTGTAAAGCTTCTGGCACACAGTAGACACTATATAAATGCTTATTTTCTATACATACTTTTTCTCTTTCCATTTATCTACATGGGCAAATGAAAGACAGGGAGTCTAAAAACTAGGACACCAACCTTAGCCGGGCAATCAGAATGGTAACTTAAGCAATGGACTTGAGAGTTAACTGAAACAAAACCAAATAAGTGCTTAATCATTTCTATAATAAGTGCTGACTGTGTGCATAGAGCTATCCAAGGTCCTGAAAGCCTCCAGTCTCAAGGAAATTCTGAAAACTGTCTTATCTTTTGCCTTTTATTTCCAGCAGGATGATGCAAGGGAGGGTGGGGATTCAGCAGAAGCCAATGGTCATAAGGAGCCATGTTCTTGTAAGCAATCTCAGGAAAGAATTCAAGCACCTGAATTTTGAGTCCTAAATTTCTAGATGAAGAGAGTTGAGAAAAAAGATTCTGATGTCCTTACAGTCTTCCAGTGAGCGAATCAAATTCTTACTCAGTTAAAAACTGCAAAAATTCAAAGTGTGAGAAAGCACAAATATTTTACTGCTTAAGTGGCACACTGGCCTTTGAGTTAGGGGGAGAGGAATTCAAAAACGATCTGATACCTGACACTTACTTATTGTGTGACTTGGGCAAGTCACTTAACCTTGATTGCCTCACATGAAGTGCCATTTCCACTCATCCTGATTCATATTTGGCCACTAGATCCAGATGACCCTAGAAGAGAAAGCAAGGTTGGTGACTTAGCACAGAACCCTTTCACTCAAATCCAATTCATGTGCTTGTCCTGGCATCACCTCCCTGATGCCATGGTCTTCTTTGGAGAACAAAGAACAATCATCATCATCATCACATCAAAAAGATTAGGTATTCTATTGATGGGGAGAAATCATTGATCTACCCCCTGGTATGATGGATACCTTGTATAAATTAAAAGAAACAGAATGTTATCAGAACCTTAACTAGCAAAATAAATGCCTGGGGCAAGCAGTGAAAAATATCCCTAGAATAAAGACCACGAAAGGAAGTCTCAACTCATTTTTTTTTTCAAAAGGCAGTTTCAGTTGGTATAAGATGATCCTTGAACACAGCATCATGACAATAATGACATAAACTCTGGACACTTGCCCTCATCCTAAGTTGTTGGTTCTATTCTTGTCCTTCATTATTGAGCAAACACAAAATGATATCTATGTTTGAAACAAATGACAGTGTGTCCAACTACAGCTGATCAGCTCAATGTGACGTTGGAATGTTCTACCACAGGTTTGACACAAGTAGTTCATGTGAACACTGGGGTGAGTACTCTAAACTTACAGATGTCACATTTTCATTGAGATGCTTTCATTCTGCCTTGCTTAATAGAGTGCAACCCCCCCACCCTGATGAAAGCATGCCATGCTGGGCAGTCTTGTGCCAGTCTCCCATATTGTGCAATCAATTCTAAAGTTTTTAAGAGAGACCTTCAGAAGGTCCTAGTATTGCTTCTTCTGACCCCCTTGGGAGCATTTACCCTGTGTTAGTTCTCCATAGAATAACCTTTGTGGCAAGTAGACCTCTGGCCTTCTAAAACCATATCCAGCCCATTGCAGTTGTATTCTCTCTGTAATAATGTTGGAATGCTTGGCAGTTTAGCTCAAGAAAGGCCCTCAGTGTCTGGTGTCATCTCCTGCCAGGTGATCTTCAGAATCTTCCTAAGACAAATTAAATGGAAGTGATACAGTTTCCTGGCATGGTGCTTCTAGACTGTCCAGGTTTCATAGTTATATAGCCATGAGGTCAGCACAATGTCTCTATAGACCTTCAGTTGGGTAGTCAGTCTAATACCTCTTCTCTTCCATACTTTCAGTCTCCCAAATACTGAACTAGCTCTGGCAATATATGTGTCAACCTCATTTTCAGGGGGAGTTATGGTCAGGGAAGGGAATTAGGAAGTGGAAGAGCTCAACTGGCCTGTAAACATCAGTTGTGGGCCTTGTTCAGGCAAAGTGTACAATCTGGAGTCTACTTAGTTGATCTGATTCATGTTGCTACGTATCTTTCATGTTTAGCTACCTCTATACTGGTGAAGGAGTATGCATTCTTATTCTCTTTATGTTAGTTGCTGGTTGCCCCACCTTAAGCATGCTTCTGTGTGCCTTTGCATGTTTGGGAAACCTGAAATGAGAAACTTAGGTAGCTGTAATTTAGAATGCATGAATGTGAGCAAAGTGAAATCCAGACAGTAAGTAGAGGCTAAAAGAGGTTAGAGAGAGTACATTGAGGGAGTCAAATGCCCAATGAAGTGTTTTGTTACTGAGTTGGTGAGTGGTCAGAATTCTCTCCTTAAACCTGCCCCTAGACTATACCTAGATATTTCATTCCAAACATCCAATCTCAGGAATGAATGCTCCAATGAGGACATGATCACCTTTGGTAGGCTGAAATATACCCGGCATCATGATTTTCTTTTTTTCTGTATTTAATAATCCTGTAGCAAATCTTTACTGAAATGGTACCACATTCTTAGTGAAGGCAATTTTGAAGTCTTTCTGTTGTTCCTTGCACTATTCTATAGCTGACATGCAACATGCCTGAGGTCCCACCTTGCAAGATGCATCCACACTGTATTATGCCAGACACATGGCTAATTATCTCATTTAGGAACTTTTCCAGAAGAATTCACAGTCTGATCTTTGCCAGCATTGGGGCACAACGATTGCCATACTCACTGCCACAGTCTGTTTCCTCACCTTTCTTCTGCTAACTTGGAAAATCCCAGCATGATGGACCCTCGAGCATTTTCTTCAATCCCTCCACTAAGTTGAGATGTATAGGAAACTGAATAAGAAAAGGCTAGTGGCAGGGGGTAGTGGAAGGGGGTAACAATTGGATTCAAAAAGTCCTGAGTTCAAACTGTGTCTCAGAATATTAAACAGTATAACAGACAAGTCTCAAAACCTCTCTGGGCTTCAGTTTCCTTATCTATAAAAGGAGCATCTTTGAGATCCCTTCTATCTCTAAATCTGTGGTCCTAGGAACCTTTGGGTTAATTCAAGGAGAATGAGTGTTTTCTGAAGCATGTAACTCATGTAACCATGAGTGTTTTCTGAAGCATGTAACCATGGAGATGTCCTGTACTTTTACCAATGTTACAGGGTTTTCCAAATTGAGTATAGCTTTATCTGGGTGAAAAAAAGATGATTTAAAAGATGATGGAAAGCCAAGAGCTTCCTCTTCAGGCTTGCCTCCTCCTCCAGGAAATGGGAGGAGCTCTCTGAGGTCTGAAACTTCTTGACTTTGGCACTCATCCACCTGTCAGCATCTGGCTTTGCTCTGTATTTATGGTCCCATCATCTATTCTCCTTCCAATGCCAAAATCCTAGAACATCTGCTCGATGTTCACTACCTCCATATGTTTCTATCTCTTAGCTCCTATACTGAATTTCACTCCCATGGACAGATCTCAACAAAGGGCCATATTGTCAGGGCAGAAACTTCTTAGGAAAATAAGAAAAGACTGGAATCATTCTCCATTCTAGCCTGGATGTTTTCAGTGAATGGCCCTCCTACCTTATGACAGGCTCTATAATTTTCCTTTAACTTTCCTTTTATTTTGGGTCATTTGGGATGATGATCCCTTTGCTTCCCCTCCACTTCACCCACTGTCCTTCTAAGGATTGCAACTTAAGAAATACCATATTCAAAGGGAGGTAGTTCCTACTCTGTCTAGGGGCCTGGACCTGACGCTATATTCATGATTATACATCCCTCTAGGTATACTGTACACAAGGAAATACAGGTACTTTTTTTGTAGTCAGGTGCGTCACTTTTTCTCAACCTTCTTCTTTGAGGAAACATCTATGCTATTTGACTAGTGAATATCCACTCTTCAAATTTCTCTAGAAGTATTTTCTTTCCCCATGATACTAAGACTTCCTTATTGGGCAGGAACTATTTAATATGCTTTTATTAAGATCCTGGTTTAGACAAAGTACATAACACAATGCAATGACTTAAATATGTTTTCTATCTCTATCTTGTTGTCTACCCATCTTTTTCTGTTTCTTTGTCTCTCTCCCTCTCTGTCTCCATTTCTCCCTCCATCTCTTTTCTACTCTCTGCCTTTTTCTCCATGGAATTCCTATTCCTTTATCTCTACCTTTCCTCCAAAGATTCAATACTTTCCACTTCTCTTAAATTGCCTCTGTGACTGATCCTTCTGGTTCTTTTGCAGTCTTCTCCTGCCTTCCAGCTAAGCAATAGTGATGCTTTCCAAGGTTCAATATTTATATCTGTAACCCTCTAACTTACTACACTCATCCATTCTCTTGGCTTAAACTATCAGTTCTAGGTGCATGAATATCAAGTCTCAGACTCCTTACCTGGCCTCCAATCCCACAACTCCACCAGTTTACTCCATATTATCTACTTGCTCTCCTAATTTCAATACCAAGTTTATTTTCAGCTCTAGTCTTTTTATAAGGAATATTTGGAAGAGCTACCCCCACTCTCACCTGTGAATCCAAGAGGCTGTAGCATGATTAGCTGCCATACTTTAATAAATCATTTTGGTAAATGGGTTAAACCAGGTTGAGGGTAGCCAATGGGTCTCAAACCCTTCAGTGAGTTGGGAGCATTGTCTTCCCCACGCATGTATAAACTTCCCTGCTGGAACAGACAGTTGCAAACAAACAACAGGAGCAGGTACTCTGCAATGATTAGCACTTGGTTAGATATCAAAGATGCCAAGGACATCTACATCCCAGGCCATCACCCAGTCATCTTCATTTTTGTCTTGCAATTGAATTTTGATGACTGTGGAAGAGACTGAGGTTGATGACTTCTCACAACTCTTTCTCATTTAAGTCTAATTTATGTGTGAGTCAAATCCTTATTAATTTACCATTTTTACCTAGCTCAAAGTCCTGGGTCAATGGACAAGTGATGAAGCAGCTTTGGGATCTGTAGACCTGAACGTTGACATCCTAAATCATAGGGTCCTCTTCTCACTGGATTGATCCAGCAGTGGAATTTAGCATCCCCCTGAGAATCTGAGAAGCCTTTTTGAAGGCCTGCTTTTCTCACCTCCTGGTGTGAGGAAGGAACTAGATAAGGTGTCCTAAAAAGGTGCTTCATTCAACCTTGGACTGCTTATTGTGGCAAGCAGGGATCTCATCCTGTGGTCAAAATACAAAAAGTACCCCAAACGTCTGCAAATATTATTCCATTTGCCATTGGTGCAGAGAATATGTACATACCTCTGGACTAGACAAAATACAATAGCCTTGAAAGAAAAATACTTCAGAGAACTCAGAATCCAAACAGCAGCCCTGAGTGAAACAAGGCTGACAAATGAAGGCCAGATTACTAAAATTAGATACACATTTTTCTTCTGGACTGGCCATAGTGACAGGGAGTTCCATGGAACTGGCATTGGTTTGGTAACCAAAGCTAATCTATTAATTATGTTTGTACACATCTCAAAAGGCATGAACAACAGGTCCATGACAATGTGATTGGCTCTTGCAGGGAAGTGCTATGCCACCATCATCAGTGTGTGTGTGTGTGTGTGTGTGTGTGTGTGTGTGCTCCATCATGAGAAACCCTGATGAGGGCAAAGAAAAAAAATTTGAAGACCTGGGAACTCTCATCATCAATGTGTTGAAAGAGAAGACGCTTGTAATTTTAAGAGGCATTATTCCCAGAGTAGGTACAGATGATCAGACATGACAGGGTCCTTGGGAGGAATGAAACTGAAAACAAGAGCTGCTATTGCTAACTACTGGAGACTTATATGTCTCATGATCTCAATCTTCTATTCATTTAAATGCAATAAAACCACATTTTCACATCTGGGTCAGAATACTCATAAACATCAAGACTGGTTTGACAAAAATGATGGGGAAATTCCAAACCTAAAAACAAAAACCAAGAACTCCACTGAGTTTACCAATAGTATAGTTAGCTTGTCCATCTTTAGCAGGCAGTGTTTAATGCCATTAAAATAAAGTGAAAGTTAAGGATTCTTGATTCAATATGAAAACAGATGAAATTCAGTTTCTTGCTGATTCTTACAATCCAAAGTGGTTTCATGATGCTCAAAAATTATTTAGGGACCAAAAATCTATGTTGTTTCACAACTATTTGGTACTGATGGAGTCACATTGATTACTGATATGGACATGATCCTGGAGAGGACTGTTTTTATAGCATTCCTAACACACCATCAGCAGTCAAAGCTGAAACCTGTGATCACATACCTTAGGCTGACATCAATCCCTCTCTAGCCGAACCTTTGAATAAGAAGAGGTTTTGAAGACCGTGAGGTTCTTCTCATATGGTGAAGTGTTGAGCGCTGATTCTAATCCAGTCGTGATTTACAAGGGATGGGGTCACTGCTCATACAAAAGTAGAATAAAAACCTCCAGGATATATGGCAAGAGGAGTTATGGGTGTCTACGTTCTTTTCTTCCCCGGTTTCCTGGAATATACTGCATAGATTTTGGGGCGCTATGCTTTTGAGTTATTTTAATGATAATTAAATGATCTTTCCCCAATATGATCTCCAGCTGTTATTTTATATGAAATATCTTCCATTTTCCTCTATTTAAAATATGTTAACTTTATTTTTCTAGTTAGTTTTGTCTTATGAAGTCATTGATTTCATTATTTAGACCATTCTAATTTGGAGCATGACCTATCCTTGGGTAAAATTTAATGATGATGATGTTTGTCCTTCATTTTCAAAAAAGACCATGATATCAGGGGAGGTGATGCCAGCACATGCACATGAATTGGATTTCAATGGAGTGGTACTGTACTAAGTCACCAGTCTCACTTTTTCTTCTAGAGTCATCTGGGTCCAGTGGCCACATAGGAATCAGGATGACTAGAGATGACTGTGGGTGTGAGGCAATCAGGGTTAAGTGACTTGCCCATGGTCACACAGCTAGTAAGTGGCAAGTGTCTGAGGCTAGATTTGAACTCCCTTCCTCCTGGCTCTAAGACCAATGTTCTATCTACTGCACTATCTATCTACCCTGTAACATTGAATATTTCTTGCACTAAGCTTTAACTTCTTTTCCAAGCCTGTGCTTCATAGTTCTTGAGTTCTTTCCCAATTCTTCCTCTATTGCTCTCATTTAATCTTCAGTATGATTTCAAAAATTTCTGTTTACTTTTGTATCACTTCTCATAGGAATTCTATTTTATCTTGTGAAAAGTGTGTTTTTCTTTGGGATTTTCCATATAAGTGTTTTGGAGTCATTCCCCTTCTCTGGATTTGTGTCCTGAGAAACTCTAGCCTCATGGTAGTCATTTATTATTATATTTTTGTTTCCTTATTTCTCTCTCACAGTCATCTCTGGGAAACCCAGTATTTCTCTCTACCTAGGAGCTCAAGGAACTAAATTGGGGATCTTGGCCCCTCTGGAAGGTTCTATTCTACTCACTGCACTGTTTCTTACATTGGGAAATTAAATAGATTGAGTCCTCTAGTTGCTCTGGGAGGCGTCCATGCTCAACTACACTAAGTAAGAAATACTTGTTTTGTACTCCTCTGGGACCCTTGGAACTTGACCCAGTCCAGGGATTGAGTCCATGATCCATTTTAGACATGTCTGTGTTGCTCTTCCACCTTGGGCCAAAGAAATGATGATGATGATATTTATCCTTCCTTTTCAAAGAAGACCATGACATCAGGGAGGTGGTGCAATGACATGCTCATGAAGTGGATTTGAGTGAGATGCTGTGCTAAGTCACCAGCCCCACTTTCTCCTCCAGTCCTCTGGTTCAGTGGTCAGATATGAGACAGGATGAATCAGGAGATGGCCCTGGATATGAGACTTGTCCAAGGACACACAGCAGGTAAATGTCAAATATTTGAGGCTGGATTAAAATTCAGGTCCTCTTGATTTCAGGGCCAGTGCTCTATCATCTTATTCTTTTGTAATATTGATAGCATGTCTCATAATTGCTAATCAGGGCAGATAGAACACCCCATTCCCCCTCCTAATCCTGCTAGTCCATTTCCATCAATGGTTTACCTCTTCTATTACATCTCAGACTAAGGAAACTGGAAATATCAATATATTTTATTTTTTCCTTCATTTCATGTCCATTCTCCATTTTTCTCAACAAGTTACAAGAAATGAAAATCTTAAGTTAAAAAAAATACTCTCTACTGTCATCATTCCGTTCTCACTTATCCTCTCAGCCCTTCATATCTGGGTTGCTGCAACAAACTCCTAGTTTGCTCCCTCTTTTCTAATCTCTTCCTTTCCTAAAAAAAACTGATGCAGAAATTCTCTGAAAACATTGGTCTTACCATATTGTACACTGCAGGGGCTTACAATAAACCCCCAATTCCTTCTGAATTAATATTAGACACATCTTCCTGGATGCTGAAACTATGATCTGACCCCACAGATCTACCCCAAATGATTTCCTTCAGAAATTTCCAACCTCAATTTCTACCCAACTGGTCTTGGCACATCCACCTAGAGGCACTACACTCATTGCTGTCTCCAAATTGAAATCTCATATCTTTGAAAGCTGAAAACCATCTCTCATGAGATCCTTCCCAGTTATCATTGTGCTTCAGGCTCTTCCTTCCCTGAAAATAGTTGCCATTCATATAGAGTTGGAAAAGCTTTATTTCAACCACACCATGAGCAGGGGCTGTTTTATACTCATTTGACAGAAAAGAAGACCAAGAATGAAGGGAGCCAAGTGACTTTCCCAGAGCCATACAACTAGTAAATGTCTGTGGAAGGAACCAAATCCAGATCTTCCTGAATCCCTATCCAGCATACTTCTCCTTTACATAGTCTCCAAAGCAATACACATCTTCATCAAAGAGGAAATAAACCCATTTTAATAGAATCGAGGAAGCTCTACAAAGACTTATATGTCCTTAATTGTTACTTGAGTTTACTCTACTTTGGTGGGGAAGAGAAAGGTTCAGAGCAAAATAATGGGGGGATTTTGTTTCCTTCTGTCCATTATTTTCTCTAATGTTTCTCTTTTTGGCAATACAAGTGGTTTCCATCCTCTAGATACTCTTGAGAACTAATGCTGTACAGATTTTCTTTTTTTTTTCTATCTCTTAATCTATGGTTGGGCTTTCATTATAGCTCTTGCTAAGTCTATCATTATCCGGTCTGTAAAACATTCAAAATTCAAGAGGATTCTTATCAATCCTCCCACTCCCCCATGTCCATATAGCCTCTTGAATATAAATGATCCATGATTCCCAAGACACCAGATTTTCTCTCCACTCTCCTCTTATCCCAGTGTTTCCGTTGAACCCTCTACCCACATTTCTCAAGAGCAGAGGTCTCTCAACTTCCTAAAGTGCTGTTGGAAGAAATCTCTGCCTCATGTTAACTTGGCAAGTACTGAGCTTCTAAAGGTAGCACTGAGTCACTCCCCCCTGGCCTTTCTGACCACCGTGCTGAAGTTCTTCCCAAGCTTTCATCCCCTCCCTCTGCTCTGCATCTCCATGATTACAGAGACAAGATTCTGAAGCCAAACTGCCAGGCTTGGTTTTTTTTTGTTTTTCCCCTGGCTTTAGGCTGTGAGGGCAGGCCTGGCTTTGTTATATTGTCATCAGATGCCTTGGCATGAAAGTTGTCGCTGCCGCCAAGAAGAATATGCTGGGCCTTTTATTGGCATATCAAGAAGGGCATCATTCGGGCTCTATATTTGTGAGCAGCCAAGTCATTCTTAATCACACACGGGCCTCTAAATGACTGTTTTGGTTGGGCACGAGAATGAGAAGGCAGACAAAGGCTCGGGCTGGAGCCACGGCCCTGTCCTGTGCCACAGCGGTAGCGGCAGCGGGGAGAGACAGCGGTAGCGGCGGCAGAAGATATTCTATGATGAATAGCATTTGCCTCGAATTTGTAGCAAACTGCTGCTTTTCTCATAAACAATTACCAGATGGTGTACATTATCTTTCCTTTTTCTCCTTTCACAAAAGCTACATTAATTGCAGAGCAGCCCAGGGCTCCACTCAGCTCATCAGTGTGATAACACTTCATGACCCTGATTAGCCGCCAGTCGACTCAATTAAAAAGATCATTTAGACATTCACCCAATCATTTGCCTATCGAGCCACCTGGGCCTCAACCAGGGGCTCCATTGCGAACGTTCTCCTGCCCTCTCTCATCTCGCCCGGCTTTTTTACATATCTCCAAAAGACGTAATTGAATTAAATAACGCGTCTCAGGGGCAGCTGCAACATCTGCTGTTTGTGGTGTGTCAAGGCTTCAGCATTAAAAACAGTTACATATGCTCCAAATTAGCAGGTCGCCGAGATGAAGCCATCAATGATAGTGTTTTGTGCCAGCGTGAGAAGCAGCTCACAGCTGTGTGCAATTTACAATTAAAGCCTTTATCAGGGCTCCATTGTACTAGTGAATCAAGTGGTGAGAGGTCAGTTAGTGAATTAGACCAATTAGAGCTTGTACCGTTAAATGAGCTGTCTTATTACTGTCTGATAAACAGCCTTGTCATATCTTTACTCAAAGGATGAAGCCCGATGTGGTGGAGGACGTCCTGATGGACTTTCTGGTGTAATGGAACTCAGGCGCTGGGAACTCCAAGGTCAACGGGCCCCCGGGTGGTAGACCAAAGGCCTTGATAAAGCTCCCAAAGAGGAAAGTTGGAGAGCCGGAAAGATCTCAGTGGGCCACAAGCATGGGGCATGCTGGGCCATCCTGGGGAAGATTCAAGAGGCGGATTTCAGCTGAACAAGGCAAAAGTTCCTCCCCTTTAATGTCTGTTCAGTTACTCTGATACCCCAGTGTGGGAGTTCATATGCTCCTATCAAGAACGTTGATATGAGATAAATGATAGAGGTCTTATGTTAACATTACCCTAGGTTGGATTGATTTATTTATTAAAAAAATATGGAAATAGGGAAGGTAAAGAAATCAAATCATATTCTTTCTTTACATTCCTCCCCTCTATGAATTTGGACTGTGCCATCATGAATTTTCCTCATGCACACAGCTCCATCTGTCATTTCCAGGCCTTTGTGATAGATGCTTCATGTATCTGGAATTTGGGCCTTTCTTATCTCTGTCTCTTGAAATCCTTATTTTCTTCCAGAATTTAGCTCAAATACCACATTGTACAGGAAAGTTTTTGTGATATGCCAATTGCTGGTGCTTTCTTTCCTACTCAAATTTCTGTGTGTGTGTGTGTGTGTGTGTGTGTGTGTGTGTGTGTGTGTGTGCAGATAGAACACTGGCCTTGGAATCAGGATGGGTCTTTGAATCTAGCTTCTAACACTTACTAGCTGTGTGACTTTGGGCAAGTCACTTAACCCCGATTGCCTCACATTCTGACCCATCTCCTGTCATCCTGATCCATATTTGACCACTGGATCCATATGGCTCTGGAGGAGAAAGTGAGACTGGTGACTCAGCACAACCCCCCCTCACTCAAATCCAATTTATGCACTGTCAAGGCATCACCTCCCTGATGTCATGGTCTTCTTCGAGAATGAAGGACAAACATGATCATAATATGTATGTATATGAGTATAAGCATACATGCATCTATACATTTTCTATATGGAAATTATAACTACATGCATGAACACACACATAAGTAGTTTTCTTTCAGGGAATTCTGTGAAATCTTTTGAAATTTCCTCCCCCAAAAGAGAAGGTAATATTATATTCTGTATGAATTTCTTCTCTTTTCTCAAATATTCAGTGATGAAGTTACTTATTCCCTCAATTTATGATGTGGTTTTTGACATTTCAAATTCAGCAAACAACTCTGTCTTTATAATGAGAATAAGACCCAGATGAGGAGTTCACGTTATTGGTTTCTTTACATTTAAAGAAGAAAATGATATTTATTCATGCTCTTCCCAACCTGCATAAATCTTGCCCATGTCTGCCTGGTAATTCCTCATAGGAGGTCCATCCAAGAGCATCAGAGGCTTCATCATTTTCTCATAATATTTCAGGCCAACACAAAGACTGGTCAACATTAGCCTTCCCTTTCATCTTGTGGCTGGGCCATCTTTGATTGTTGGATTCCTTACACTGCTTCTCCTAAGTTATTCCTTGAGTCTAGTCCTCCTCCTGGATCCTTTTTCAATTCTGAGCCAAGATCACTTTTAATAGGAATTTTCTCCCTTGATATGGATCAAAGTGTAATCAAGCAATCCACCTTAACCTTATTGCTGTATCTTTCAAGAAATCCAGATGTTTGTATATAAGCAGGGGAGTCATCTGTCTGGTGGAGAAACTTTAACTGATTATTTTATTCTGCAAAATTAAATACTTTCTAGCAAATAACCAATAAGACCAGTGTACCATGGCTTTCTTCATATCTTTCAGTTACTGGTACAGTAGTGAAAATGTGGTATACACTGTGGGAATATTATATGCACATGTATTCCTATTCCCTCCAAACCTCTCCACATATGGTTATCTTAATGTGTGGGTACCTTTTTCTAAGCCTTTTTCCTGTAAAAGCAAAAAATAGTTATATGAGCTAATATTATTTTTAGTTTGATCACTTTTCCCACAACAATTAGGTCAGGATTTTTATGTATACTTTAATATAGTGACCTCTTCCAATTTGATTTCTCAATATCCTCAATTTATCTCTTCGCAGAATGGACCCTTTTTTGCCTTGTTGTAGTTGCTAATGAGTTGTTTCAGCCTTGTCCACTCTTTTGTGACTCTACTTGGGGTTTTCTTGACAAAGATACTGAAGTAGTTCACAATTTCCTTCTCCAGTTCATTGATAGATGAGGAAACTGAGGCAGAAAGGGTTAAGTAACTTGTCCCCGATCAAAGTTTTTAAAGTCATATTTGAACTCAGGAAAATGGTCTTCCTGACTCCACGCCCTGTGCTCTACCCAGTGTGCCATTTTGGCCCATGCCCCTTCTTTAGAGAAGAGCAACAGTTTACTGTAGCTCATCTTCCCATCTTGGTTATTCTTTGGTGCCATTTATATTTCTCTATAAGCACAAGTATGACTTAAATGTTTATATAACTTGACTGTCTTTGTGAAAAGAATGGAGTATAAAATGTTTTGTAGATCTTTTCCTATATTTTCTTTCTTGTACTCATCTCAGCTTTATCCTTAAATGCCTTCAAAATAACATTGCTTATTTGTGTGTTTCATTAAACTAGAATCCTCATCCCTTCTTTTCAGTGTTTATTAGTCAAAGATATTCATAATCTTCCATCATCACTTTCAAGATTTTAAAAACTGAGTTTTAATTTAAATCAGTGTTATCTTTCATTATCATATTTCTCTGCTTGGCTAGTAAGGGAAGTGTTTATGGACTAAGAGAGATTTTAGGTTTTCTTGGCATTCTTGTTATGGTTAATGATTTGTGTTGATTAACTTTCTTTACAAAAGTTTAATAAATCATGCTTATGTCCTCTCCTTCATTCATTTGCAGTTTTGAGGTTTAATAATTTATTTTAAAAGACCAGCTTCAATTTGGTTCAATGATATGCCATATCTTTTATTCTTATCTTATTCTTTCCTTGTTCAATACTAATTTTGATCTTCACCCTAAGAAATCAGTAGACTCACTCTAGAAAGACAGCTCATCCTCATTGGAATGCCACTTTAGAAATGAGTCATTTCCTGTTTGCTAAAATAGAATTAATTTCATGTAAGGGACCGGCATTACTGAACTTCCTAGAAGATGGGCTAATATTGGGAGAGACATTCCTTACACCTTCTGCAAAACTTAGCTTTTCTGCTTGAACCCAGAATCCAATGGATGGCAGGACTCTTGAGAATATAAAGGAATAAGTATAAAGTAATTGAAAACCTGAACCACATAAAAATAAATGTACAGTTTTGCTGGCTCGATTTAATAGATGCTATCAGTCACGCAGATGATAGGGAAATTGTCAGATCAATAACATATCTAGGAGAAGTTGAGCTACCAAGCACTTAGACCATCAGGGGAAAATTCCTAGCTCAGTGCAAATACACAAATCTATCAAAAATGATTCCTATGTAATGAAAA
The DNA here is from genome assembly GCF_037893015.1 of Macrotis lagotis. NCBI lineage: Eukaryota > Metazoa > Chordata > Mammalia > Peramelemorphia > Peramelidae > Macrotis > Macrotis lagotis. Next base: position 5,703,447 of record NC_133664.1, read on the forward strand.
TAGAATCTTTAGCAATAATCACAAGATAACACTTAATTAGCAATTGATGCTTGTCCTAAGTCAAGTGGGACTTGCCTGGACATGAGATCATAGGCATTTCCCGAATCCTAATACGGAGAGAGAGAAGAAAAAGAAAAGGAAAACAGGAGATGTGGTGCCAATCAGAGGGAAGGTGAGAGAAAGAATGGTAAAAGGGTTGATTCTTTGTGGCCAAATGATAGGAGGGAGAATAAGGTCAGCAGAAAAATGGCCTTGTGACTATCCAGAAAGGGAGAGACAGAAAGATGAGGAATTAAGACTCTAACAGGCTTGTCTGCATATCTGCCAAACACATAGAGTAAATCTAGTGCCACATTTTTAACCTTGTTTCCCCTTGCCAGGGTTCAAAGTCAGAGCAATGTATCCCATCTGAGCTATTTCAGAAGAAAGTCCAGTTTTGCATCTAGGGCGTAGACTCCCTCCTTGCACAGAAAGCCCCTATCCAGTGCAGAACACATGCTTCACCAGTCCCTTGTCCTCTTTTCAGTAGCAGTAGCATGTCATTCCAAGAATTCCATCACCCATTTAGTAAATATCCATCTGGATAGAATTTACTAAAAGAATAAGTCCTACCCTTCATTCAAATAGATGAATGACATTGATTGTTTATACATGATTTTATAAATAATTGGGAAAAAGATGAAGTTTATTTACAGTTCCTCATTTCCTACTCTCCAAGGTGCTTTCCTGACTCTCTAGAACTTTCTTTTCAATGCTTCCCAAACCACTTCAACCTAGAAGCTCACTCCATCCCTTCACCAAGTGACAATACTCTCTGCCCCTGCCTTCTCTTCTTCTAATGGTCTGTGTTCTCCACAACTTAAGGAGGGACATTTGTGTACAGTGTGCTTGAGTCATTCAAGTTGTCAGTAATCTTTGAAAGAATAAATGAAGTTAATACTACAGAGTTGGAGAAGGACAAATGTTCCATTTTTCAAAAAAAAAAGGAAGAACCAGGAGATCATGGTCAAAGTTAATTTTTTGTCCCCAAAGTTTTGTCTTTTGCAGATTAGGAATCCTTTTAAAGCATGAATCTGGCATCTCCAATCTACTGGTCACCTTTATATGAATACTCTCACTTTTATTCATTATTTTTTCTCATTTGCAGCAACGATACCAATTGAGAACACTCCAGATTTTAGTTGATTGTTCAAACCTTATAGGATGGAATTTCAGCACAAAACAGATAGAAATTCCTCCATTTAGGTTCAAAAATTGAACTGAATAAATAAAAGCTACAGGATATATGAGAGTACAGTCACATATTTGAAAAAGAATTTTAGTGGACTATAAGTTGAATTTAAGTCAATAATATCCCACAATAGCACCTCAGAAGCATAATAGAATAGAAGCATAATGCCCAGAATAAGTGAATAATGCCAATTTATTCAGTTCTTGTAATAATATTCCACATTTGAAGTATTTCTGTCAGTTCTGTGGATCACATTTTAGGTAATGCACTGAAGGGCTGGAGAACACTCAGAGAGTGATTGAGATGGTGAGGAGACTTTAAAATATATCATAGCAAAGGCAGAAGATTACATGAGAAAGTTCAACCAAAAGAGAGAAGAGTGGTGATTTGAATGTCCAGTAATAGAAAACCAATTTAAATGGGGAAAATTTTCTACAATATTAAAATAAAATAAAGAGAATAAAGTAAATACTTGAACTTCTACAATGTCCACATCAAAGTATGACAGGTCCTTCCAATGACAGATGGGCCTTCTTTTTTGGTTTACGATATGATGAGATATTATAAACTTCAAGATTCATGTTCAACAGGAAGGTTGGCCTTAATTTCTGGTCTCAGGTGGGTTGCAGCCATGTAGGCAACCTTCTCTGTCTCACCCTGTTTTTTGTGTAACATGCACCTAATTGGGTACTCAATGGCCTTTTGGTCTATGCAGTCTTGCAAGGACAGCTTCAAGGTTCCTTCTGTATCACATCCCTTTGTTAAAGAGACAACATTGATAGAGACATCTGAGGCAGATTCAGAAAGTTACTTACTGATAATAGTTTATTATATCAAAGTATTTTAATCAAAGGGAGGTAGCACATCAATTTTATCACAAATTCTTTATTTGGTAATAGTTTTAGGGTTATATCATCCCATCAAACTTTTATAACTCAAAGATCTTCCCTCTTTAAATGACTAATGCAAAAATAAATAACCTCCCATAAATCAGGGAGTAAAAACAGAGTTGTAACTTGGTCACTTTGTAATAATAGAGTTGTTATGAGCTATTCATATGATAGTTAACTCTTTAATCATTCTTAATGTTTGCAAAGTAACTTCAGGTAGTTAACCCCACCTCTTCACCTCCCCCATTAATGCATGTGGATGAGGAGTGATGATCTTTGAAAACTTTTGCAGTTCCAGCATATGGTCTCATGGGAGGCATTTCACATATCATAAAACCGAAAGGTCTTAGGCGTACATCTTTTATTCTTGTAGGTTCTTGTAACATCTAGTTTAAAGGAAAGTCAATCCATAAATTCCTCATTTTTTATTAAATAGCACTTTGTAATTGTCTTGGTTTCAGAGGCTGCCATGGCCATTGAAAGAATTCAGCCCCAAGTGGCCAACAGTCTACTGTGCTTAATTTGTCTGGACCTTTGAAAACAGACCCTGTTGCCAGAACCATGTTCATTTTAAAAAAAACAATTGGAATGAGAAGACTTGGGTTCATGTCTTTTCTTTGATGCATTCAAACTATATGACCAAGGGCAAATCATTTAATTTCTTAATTTCCTAGGTAATCTTTAGTTCAGGAAAAGTAATTTCATCCTCAATTTGAGAACTATGGGCATAATAACAATTTACAACATCATTAATCCGTGATTTTGAATGAAACAAGATCCAACCAGGACCCAAAGTATAAGTAACCTAAATAACCTGGAATACCGAAAAAGAGGCAAAAATTATTGTGGCATATTCTTGCAATTCATGAAAAATAGTTCTATCAGACACAAGAAGTTGTGTCTTCAGTCAAGAAGTTTAGAGAGGAACTCAATCTCTGAAATATCTATCTATCTATCTAAATATATATACATATAAAACCAAATTCATTCTTTAAAATTTTATTTGATATAAAATAAATGTTGAACTTTTCTGCTAGATACTATGTCTTCTTCAGTGTATCTATATGTAAGTTACTTAAGTTACCATTACTTCATTTCTCCAGATTTTAAAATGAATGGGAATGTTAATTTGTAATGCAATTTCATTATTTCTTTGAACCAGATCTGCATAAAATTTTGTTATTGTTATTGTGGGCAGATATTCTAAGACTTCAAATTAAAGAGGAGAAGATGATTTGTATTTGTGGTGGTGCTATCCACAATGGGTTGATTTGTCTATGGTCATAAATCTTGAACTCAGACCCTTTCTATTCCAGTCCCAACCCTTTATCCACTGCATCATGGGGTCCACAGAGAGCAATCCTCTAGAGTTTAATTGAGTACAGTGACATTTTCCTCTCCCTGAGGCCAATTCTGGTACACCTACCACCAATCCCAATTTCTCCATGTCTCTTCTGGTAAATTGCCCCAACAATCACCATCCTTTCTATTTATACATTTCATTTTCTCCCCTTTGATTTTGATATTTCCTTCCTTGTGTACCATCCCCTCAGGCTGCCTTCCATTTCTACTTACTTCCACAACTGAACTACTAAAAATAATTGTCTTTTCAATGTCCCCCCTTGGTGTTTTCCCTCACACTCACTCCCCAGTCCCTTCAAATCCGGCATCTTAACCCAACACTTAACTGAAATTATTCTTTCTAATCATCCTTTAAAAGCTAATCTAATCATATTCTGTCAATTCTCATCCTTCACGATCTCTCTGTTGCATTTGATGTTTTTGTTCATACCCTTCTCCTAGATATACTCTCCTCAATGTTTTTGTCTTCGCACCTGACCTTTCTTACTGCCTCATCCTCTTTTATTTCCTTTCTAGAACCATCATTTTCTATTGTTATTTGTCCTTCATTCTCACAGAAGACCATCAGGGAGGTGATGCCATGATGAGCACATGAATTGGATTTGAGTGAGGGTGTGCTGTGCTAAGTCATAAGCCTCACTTTCTCCTCTAGGACCATCTGGGTCCAGTGGCTAGATATAAATCAAGATGATTGGATATGGCCCTAGATGTGAGGCAATCAAGGTTAAGTGACATGTTAGATGGAGCAGTGGATAGAGTACCAGTTCTGGAGTCAGGAAGACCTGAATTCAAATCCAATCTCAGACACTAGCTTTGTGTCCTTGCACATTTAACAACTTGATCGCTCCATTTTCTATATAATAATTCTGTTGGTACCCTTCAAGTCTCTCTTTTGAGTTATGTTTGCTATATTGGTGATTTCATATTTCTCATATATATATGTATATACATATACATATATATATATGTATGTATATATATATATATATATATATATTTATTGTCAGACAACTTCCTCTAAAATTCTAAATTTGGTCCCAATCTCTCTTTTGTTCAAGGCTCAGATGACAAATTGCCTATTTGACATTTAAAATTGGATGTATCATAGACAGGTTGGTGGTACAATGGATAGAGTGCTGGGCCTGAAGTCAGAAAGGCCTCGGTTCAAATCCAGCCCCAGACACTTAGTAGTTGTATGATCTTAGGCAAATCGCTTAGTCCTATTTGCTCCAGTTTCCTCAACTATAAAATGAGCTGGAGAATGAAATGGCAAACCACTTTAATATCTTTGACAAAAATAATCCCCAAATGGGGTCATGAAGAGTCAGACACTACTGAAATGACTAAACACAAAATTCCTCCTCATTCCCTCTCATCACAACCATTCTACCAGGAAAAACAGAACAAGGTGTTTCTTTGTAACACCCATCAGCTCTTTAGACACTAGAAGACTGGTAGGTAGCATTTATCCTAACATGAGGGTTCCATTTTTTCTACATTCTCTCCAGTATTTGTCATTTTCCTTTTCTGTCATTTTAGGCACTTTGACAGATATAAGATATCTCAGAGAAGTTCTGATTTGCATTTCTCTCATCAATAGTGATTTAGAAAAATTTCATGTGCTATTGATAGCTTTAATTCCTTTTAAAAACTACATGTTATAATATTTGACAATTTGGGTGGAATAGCTTTTTAAAATAAATTTGATTCTTTATATATTTTAGAAGTGATGTCTTCATCAAATAAACTTGCTGTCATTTTCCCCAATTTCCTACCTTTCTTCTAATTTTGGCATCATTGATTTGTTTGTGGAAAACCTTTTTAAGTTCTTAAGTAATCAAAATTATCGATTTTATTTCATATGATTTGTATTTCTTATTTGGTTATAAACTCTTCTCTTATTCATAGATCTGACATAAAATTTTCTGCACTCCCTTAATTTACATATAACATCACCTTTACAGCCTAGCACTTTATCACAGTAGTATTCTCTACCTGTCCTATCTGTGAGTTTAGGAAGCAAAAGACTACTATGGTCATTTCCATGTGCAGTGTGTATTTAATCTATTCCACCGATTCACCTCTATTACTTAGCCAGAGATAGACTATTTTGGTGATTGGTGCTTTCTAATACAATTTGAGAACTTGAGAAGGCTACAATTGTGTTTCATTTTTTCTTATTGATTCTCTTGATATTCTTGCCTTTTTAGTCTTCCAGATGAATTTTGTTATAATTTTTATAGCTATGTGGCAAAATGGATAGAGCATAAAACCTAGAAGCATGATGACCTGCATTCAAATCTGGCCTTAGATATTTATTAGCTCTGTGACTTTGGGCAGGTCACTTCAATCTGCTTGTCTCAGTTTCCTCACCTGATAAATGAACCAGAGAAGGAAATGACAAATCACTTTAATGTCTTAGCTGAAAACAAATGATCAGCAACATAAACAAACAAAAGAAGTAAAAAGTAGGCAATGATTGAAATTACTAAACAAAATGAACAAAAATAATTCTTTGATTGTTATGTAACAGAATAAATTAATGCAAGTAGAATTTTTATTTTTTATTATATTGACTCAGCCTACTCAAAAGTAATTAATTCAGTTGTTTAAGATCTGCCTTTATCTTTGTAACAAGTATTTTATAATTGTGATCATATAGTCTCTGGGCTTGGCTTGGCAGGAATGTTCCAAATATTTACTATGTCTTCAATTATTTTAAATGTATTTTCTCTACCACTTTCTGCTGTTGTTTTGTGATTTGTTTTGCAATATGTGAAAATACTGATAATGATTTCTATAGGATTATTTTATACCTTGCAAACATTACTATAATAGTTAGTCATTTCTATTGTTTTTAGTTGATTTTCTAAATTTTTTAAATTATTCCATAAATCATTGCTTGGCTTCTATATTGCCATTTTTAATCTTTTGATTTCTTTTTCTTGTTATTACTATGGCCAGCACTTCTGATATAATATTGAATAGTAGTGGTAACAATGGACATTCTTGCTTCAACCTGATCTTATAGGAAAGAATTACTCTTGGTTTTTAAAAAGATACCATTTTTTGGTTTGAGAAAATCTTCATTTATTGCTATGATCTTTTAGAGTTCTGTTTTGTTTTGTTTTAGCAGAAATGGGTATTGTATCTTTTTTTTAGAACTATTTTATTTTGAATTTTACAATTTTCCCCCAATCTTGCTTCCCTCCCCCCACCCTCCACAGAAGGCAGTTTGTTAGTCTTTACATTGTTTCCTGGTATGCACTGCTATAGGTCGAATGTGATGAGAGAGAAATCATACCCTTAAGGAAGAAACATATAGTATGAGATGTAGCAGAATTACATAATAAGATAACTTTTTTTTAAATTAAAGGTGTTTGGTCTTTGTTCAAACTCTACAGTTCTTTCTCAGGATAGATACGGCATTCTACTTTAAAGATACGTATTTTATCAAAAACTTTTCCCCACATCTTTTAATTTATCATATTTATTGCATTTTTATTGATGTAGTCAATTATGCTTAGAGCTTATCCTAATATGGAACAAACCCTGCAATGTGGGTATAAATCCTATTTCATGATGTACCTCCATGCTCTCCTTGCTAGTATTTTTTTTAAAATTCTTTCATCAATATTCATTAGGGCAATTAGCCCATAATTTTCTTTCTGTTTTTGTTCACCCTGTTTTAGGTTCCAAAGCTATATTTAAGTTTTAAAATTTGATAGGACTTATTCTTTGCCTATTTTTTTAAAAATAGTTTACATAGTATTGGTATTAAGTATTTCTTAAGTGATTTGTGTAATTCACTTGTGATTAAATCTGGTCCTAGGAATTATCCCTTGGAGAGTTCATTTATGATGTACACAATTTTTTTTAAAAAAGAGTTTTTTAAGTATTCTATATCCTATCCTATTGATATGGGAAATGTATACTTTTTGTAAATATCCATATATGTGTATATATATATATATATATATATATATATATATATATATCCATTATGTTGCCAGTTTTAGTGGCATGTAACTGGGCAAAATAATTGCTAATAGCATCTTCATTGGCAGTGCATTTAAGCTTTTCATTTTTAATACATCATTTGATTTTCTTTCTTCTTTAATTAAAAATTATTCAATCTTTATTTTATTTTTTCATAAAACCAATTCCAAGTTTCTTTTATTAATGCAATGTTTCTTTTTAAGTTTTCTACTTTATTGACTGCTCCCTTTATTTTCAGGATTACCATTTTTGTGTTTATTTGAGAATTTTTTATTGGTTCTTTTTCTAGATTTTTTTAAAATTTCATGCATGATTCATTGATCTATTCTTTTTTTGTTGGTCAACATTTCCTCTTAATATTGCTTAAAATGGATCTCATTAGTTTTGGCATGCTAGCTCATTGTTATCATTCTCTTTAATGAAATTATTGATTGTTCATCAACCCACTTATTTTTAGGAATAAAATATTTTGTTTTAATTTAATTTTTTAATCTATACTTCTAGATAATTTTTGTTACTTGTGATTTTTATTGCATTATGTTCTGAAAATATTATTTCTGCTTATTGACATGTGATTGTAAGAGTTTTATATACCCTGATACAGGGGCAGTTTTTGGAAAGATGTCATGTAGAGTTGAATAAAAAAGCATTTTTCTATTTCCATCCAGTTTTCTTCATAGTACTATCATATCTAAATTTTGTAAAATTATATTCATCTCCTTAGCTTCTTTCTCATTTATTTCATGGTTAAATTTATCTATTTCTGAGAAAGTAAATTCAAATTTCCTCCACTACAATATTTTACTTCTATTTCTCCTGTAATTCATCTAGCTTCTTTAAGAATTTGGATGTCATGTCTTTTGTTGCATATGCATTTTGTATTAATATTAATTTATTGTTTATGGAACATTTAAAAAAATTAAAGATGCCATTTTCCTGCTTATCTCTTTCAATTAGGTCTATTTTTGCTTTTGCTTTGTCTGAGATCATGATTGATGCCTCTACCTTCTTGAACTTCAGCTAAAACATAAGAGATTCTGCTCCAGTCCCTAATTTCAATTCTGTGTGTATTTCTCTGTTTCAAGTGTGTTTCATGTATATAACACATTATTACATTTTTGCATCTAATTCATTCTGTTATCTGCTTCTATTTCATAGGTGAATTTATCCCATTCACATTCACAGTCATATTACTTACTGGACATCTCACTTTATCCCATTTTATTCTGTTTTATATTTCTCTTTCTTTTTACTCTGTCCCTTCTGAAAAGTCACCCAATTCTATTTTTAAGGAACTTTTTTCCTTTAGTAGGCTACTGTATATTATTTTCTATTAGACTAATTCTATTTTTTAAGGAGTTATTTTCATCATTAATGTTTTGTACTTTATTTTTACCATTTGGCCAAATCAAATTTGTTTTAGTTTAATAGATTGTTTTGTTCTTTGACTCAATTATTGGTTTTCATAATTTTCCTTCCTCATTTTCATTTATCTTTCCACTTTCCATGCCACTCTTATTTGATTTTTAAAATCATTTTTATCCTTTTCAGGCATTATTTTTGTGTTTCTGTCTAATTCCTATTTTTCTTTGAGGCTTTACTTCTAGATTCTTCAACATCATTGTCTTCTGCTGAGTTTGGTTCTCATATTCCCTGTCAGCACAATAGCTTTTATCTTTAGGTTCTTTTTGCTTTTATCATTTTTCCTCCATCTTGTTTCTTGAATATGAATTTTATGTTATTTTTAACCTGTATTCCAAGAGTGTGGGTCAGGGGGGGATTCTTCTCTGCTTCAGGCTTTTTTTAACACTTGCTTTAAGATCTGTTTCTGAGAGTATGGAAATTTGGGGTGATTCCAAGGTGCTAGGATCTGGGGAAAGGTGAGATCAATGTTCTCTTGAAACCAGAAGCAAATGATCATATTCCATACCATCCCTTCTCCCTTGGAACAGAAAACCTTCTTTTCCTTCCTGAAATTGTGATCCCATAGTGGACGGAGGCAATGGAGTTTCCAAATAGTGCCTATCCTGAATTGAGTGTGAGGACAACGTTCTATTGGAGTCGTTTCTTTCTCTTCAACTGCCTGACTCTTTTATAATCTCTGGGCAGGGCATTCTAGAAACTGCTGCTATTGCTAATGCTATCTTCAAGGCCCATGGCTGATGTTGCTGTCACATATGCTTTTGGCCAGCCCCCATTTCAGTAATCAGAAATCTTTTCTTCCGACCTCTTAAGTTGTCTTGGGTTGGAAATATGTCTCATCCCAATAGTTTGTTAGCTGTGCTGCTCCAGAATTGGATTTGAGGCATTATTTTAAATTGTTTGGTGAAGAGTGTTGGAAAAGTTCAACTGTAGTGCTTCTTCTAATATGCCATGTTGGTTTCAACCACAGAAGTTTCAGCTTCTTCTACCTTCAAGAGTTTTTTCTCTTTCATGAAAGCCTTCTAGAATCTGAGGACCAAGAGCTGTCATGTGGTAGAATTCAATCATGTTCAGTAGACTCACAGTAGGGAACTGTAGTCTCTGACTCCTTTTTAATTTTTGGCTCCTTCATTTATAATTTGTTAACATGCAGCAAAGAAAGGATTCTGGTCGTGTCTTTAAAAGAGTGTCCTTGGCTTCCACTGCATTTTATAATTAATATTGCACAAGTCAACCTTTCTTTGGAGGTTGGACATAAGTCCATGATCTTGCCAAAGACTCTATTCCAATACTGGAACAGCAGTGGAAACTGGATTTTTCTCTCCAAGTACAAATGGAGCCAGTCTTATGTGTCACTCTGATTCTCTGAATGTTCCAGGACAGAGACAGTTACTCTTTTCTTGACAAATTTGACTTTTGATTCCTGATAGAGCTCCTTTCACTTTCTTCTTTTCTTTTTTGGGTTTTCTTTTTTCAAGGCAATGGGGTTAGTGGCTTGCCCAAGGCCACACAGCTAGGTAATTATTAAGTGTCTGAGGCCGGATTTGAACTCAGGTACTCCTGACTCCAGGGCCAGTGCTCTATCCACTGTTCCCTTCACTTTCTATACTTTGATAATAAGAATTTACTAAAATTTAAAGAGTGAACTTTCTTTAAAAGAAGTTAAATTTAAACAAACAATGTCCAATCATTATGATTATTTTGTTTTTGCTCCTTGATTCCTTGTGGAATGATGCATTATTATTATTATTTTTTTAATTAAGAACATCTCTAAATTTGTTTTGCAAGAATTACATTCTTTCCTTTTAATGATAGGCTTTTATTTGACTCCTTTATTTATTTATTTTAAATTTATTTTGAATTATTTACCAGAGACAGGGTGCTGACCATGGTTTTGAGGCAATCAATTAAAAAACATTCTTTTTTTCCACTATAGATTAAATTTCCCCATAGTCTAATGGGTATTGCCTGCAATCCTAATTACTGCTTTATTGATAGAGAATGAATTCTGTTTTCAAAACATTGCAATATATACTAACCATAAATTTTAACAGAAAGAGATATAAGAAAAATAGCAGAGTAAGTCATAAATAGACAAATTGAACATCGCTCCTAAAATGTTTATTTCCTATTTAAAGGACTTTGGGCAATGGACAAGATAATGTTGGGAAGATATTATTTGGGAAAAAATTCCCAGTATGACCAACTGCTGTCAGTGTGATTCGTCTTTGCTACATATTTGTTAGAGATAATAATCTCTCAGCAATGTTCTATCATTTATTAAAACTTTGGAACTCTTTCCCTTGTCCTGCAGGATTCAATACATTTAATTTCACTATTACTTGATTGGGGATGGAATAGGATAGCTTTTTTTGTTTCTTGTTTTGCCTTTGAACTCTTCACTGGTTTAGATAAATTCAATTGTTCCTTTTGTAAGCACAGAATAAAGGATTCATATTTCTCATGAAAGATTAATTCCTGGTCCATTATTATTTTCAGTCTTTGTTAATAATGCATTAGATGTGCTTACTGCATAGATATGGATATATAGATGGGCACACTTTGGTTAGTCCGGTCAGATATGTTGCTGAGATCACCCTCATTCCAAGCTCAATATAATGCTTATTGGTTTCATGTTTCAAGAAATATGACTCAGTTCATAAAGGAGTTTTATTCAAAGTGTACTTATCAAAAGTGTTGCCTTAGTGGAGACGATATTTCTGATATTGATCAGGCCATCCTCCCCTGGTACACAGATGATTAATACACTATTAAACCTTATGGTATGAGCAAGCCGCAGAAGAAAGTTTTTAAAGTTCCATTACTTTCTCCACTATGCTAGGAAGAACTGCAGTTACAGGGTCTAAATCTGTCTGCCTTTCTTTCCCCCTGTCATTTCAGTCCTTTTATTTGTGGCAAGTGCAGGAGCATTCCTGAAGAAGGCATGACCACCGCCCATCTATATAAGTCATTATAATTAATGGGGTGGGATATACACTCATGTCTCTGGTGCTTGTTGGCAAAGTGAGCTTCACACTGAGGCAGGGATAAAAGTCCAGGTATTCAGAACATAGAAAGTATCAAAGAAAACATGAAAACATGAAAGTCTTAAGTTCTGAAGGACATAATCTCAAATAATGCCCAGGAAAGTGGGAAAGTAGATGTCTTACTTGCTTTTCCTTTGATCCTTTATAAATTGCTAGTAATCTCAGAGATCTATCTTTGTCTCTGTGTCTCTTTATCTCTCTCCCCCATTCTTTCTTTCTTTCTCTCTCTTAAATAATTATTAAATTAAATTCTGCTTAGACAATGACCAAGGTTAAGCAATACACATCTCATATTAGAAGTGACTTCAATATCTTGGTTCAAAGGTAAGAAATCATTTATGTGCTTCAGACAGGTCTCACAATGTTGATCTCAATAGGAGGATGAGATTGGGGAAAAAGCCAGTTAATTGACCCACTAGTCTGAATTGTAATTTGTGTGAGGCAGGATTAGAAAGCAAGGTAAGGACCAGGTGGTGAAGAACATTACTTATTGTTCATTGAAATTTATATTAGATTTGGTCTGAATGTGGATGCAATAGGGAGTCACTGAAAATTTTTGATCAGGGGATAGAAAAAGTCAATTTTGATTTTAAGAGACTATTTTGGGAGGGAATCCAAAGAGAATACTCAAAAATACATGATGAGGATCTAAACTATAGTGACAGTTATATGGATTCAATGCAGAAGATGTGCACAAGAGTCGTTACTGGATGAGTTTTAATCTGAGTTGTGTGTAATGAGGATGAAGGTGATGGATAATATGAAAGAATGATCAACCTAAAGATCAGAGTTGAGAGGAAGCAGATGTGGAGTCTTCAGTCTGGTAATTTAGTAAAGTGAAGGAAAAATATCAGAGAAAACACTGGATGAATGGCATGTTCAAGAAATGATATTTGAGGATCTTAAATGAATCTTTAAAGATGGCAGAAGAGGTGGGAAGTGAGAGTAGATTTAGTAAGACAAATGGGGCAAGTTCCAAAGGAGGCAGGAAAAGATGGGATCAAGGGTATATAAGTTGGAATTTGCCTTGGCAAAAAATCTAGTCAATTATTTAAGACTGAACACTAGCAAAACTAAAAATAGAATCAAATGAATCCTAAAGAAATAAAGTACTCAGAGTGATCAGACAGATTTAATTGTGAGCTAAATCAAGAGAAGTTAAAAGTCCTGTATGGATACTTTTGCCGTCATGGCTCCAGTATATGGAGAGAAGCACCCTGGAAGTATTTGAATTTGCAGATAAAATAGGATTTCTTTCCACAGTACAAAAATATGCCCATAACTTTCCTGAGTAGTTATTTATATTTGTTTATTTTGAAAAATAAAATTCCTTCTCATATCTTGACTTTATTTTTAATTACTTTTTTATTTTTTCAATTACATGTAAAGGAAGTTTTCAACATTCATACTTTTGCAAACTGTTGAATTCCACATTTTCTACCATCCTCCCTTTTCTTTCCCCTCTCCTCAGTAATAAACAATCTGATATAGGTGGCATATGTATAATTGTATTTAACATATTTTCCCATTAGTCATATTATGAAAGAAAATTAGAACTACAAGAAAAAACACAGGAAAAAAGAAAAATATAAAAGATTTTAAAAAAGTGAATGTAGTATGCTTTGTTCTCTATTTTGATCTGAATGCGGCTGGCATTTTCCATAAAAGTTCTCTCAGGATTGTTTTTGATCGCTGAACTACTGAGAGGAGCTGTGTCCATTGTAGTTGACCATCTTACATTGTTGTTGCTAATGTATACAATGTTCTCTTGATTCTGTTCACATCAGTTCAGCATCAGTTCATACTAAGTCTTTTCAGGCTTTTCTCAAGTACAATTGCTAATGATTTCTTACAAAATAATAATACTTCATAACATTCATAAACTATAATTTGTTCAGCCATTCCCCAATCAATGGGCATCCCTTCAATTTCAATTTCCAATTCATTGTCATTATGAAAAGAGCTTCTATAAATATTTTTCTTTTTTCCCCCTTTTTTATGATTTCTTTGTGATAGAAACCTAATTATTGGATCAAATGGTATGCAGGTCTATTGATCTTTTGCCATAGTTCCAAAATTGTTCTCCTGAATGGTTGGATCAGTTCACAACTCCACCATTGGTACATTAATGTCCCAGTTTTCTCACATCCACTTCAACACTGATCATTTTCCTTTTCTGTTATTTTAGCCAAACTGATGTGTGAGGTGGTAAAAAAAAGTTGTTTTAATTCACATTTCTCTAATCAATAATAATTCACATCTTTTTCTCCCATGATTATACATAACTTTAGTTTCTTCAAATGAAAACTGCCTGTTCATATCTTTTGATTATTTAGGAGTTAGAGAAAGAATTATATTCTTATAAATTGATTACTTTCTCCATATATTTTAGAAATAAGTCCTTTTTCAGAAACACTATCCTTGAAAATTGTTTCCCAGCTCTTTGTATTCCTTCTAATGTTGGTTGCATTGGTTTTATTTGTGTAAAACCCTTTGAATTTAATGTAGTTGCAATTATCCATTTTGTAATTATAACATTCTCTATTTCTTATATGATCATAAATTCTGTGCCTCTTCATAAGTCTGACACATAGACTATTGCTTTTCCTTCTAATTGGCTTATGGTTTTATCCTTTATGTCTAAATCTTGTACCCATTTTGACCTTATCTTAGTATAGGGAGTGTGATGTTGAGCTATACCTATTTTTTCCTTATTATTTTTGTGTTTTCCCAGTGGTTTTTGTTAAATAATGAAGTTTTAATCCAGACGATAGAGTCTTTGTGTTTATAAAATAGTAAATGATTGTAGTCATTACTACTGTTTCTTTCATACCTAAACTGTTCCACTGTTGCACTTCTCTATTCCTTAACAAGTACTAGGCAGTCTTTATGACTTCTGTCTTATTATATAGTTTGACATATGATATGACTAGACCACCCACTTTGCATTTCTTTTCATTAATTCCCTTGGGACACTTGACCTTGTTTTTCCCCTCTAGAATAATTTTGTTAAATATTTACTAGTAGTTTGATTGGTATGACATTGAATTAAGTAATTTAATTTAGGTATTTTTAATTTTAATTTTTATTATATTAACTCAGTCTACCCATGACTAAATGATATTTTTTCCAGTTGCTAGAGCTGATTTTATTTGTGGGAAAAGTATGTTGTAATTGTGTTCAAATAGCTTTTTTGTTTGTCTTGGTGGGTACATCTTCAACTATTTTATGTTAGTTTACAGATACTTTAAAGGGAGTTTTTCTTTTTATCTCTTGCTGTTTGAATTTATTTATAATATATAAAAACCTTGATGATTTACCTGGGTTTATTTCCTGCAAATTTGCCAAAATTGTGATTGTTTCAAATACTTTTAAGTTGATTTTCTGGGGTTCTCTGTGTATACCATTATATAATTTGCAATTTTTTTTATTTCTCCTTGTCTATTCTAATTTTTTCAATTTCTTTTTCTACTCATTGCTAA
Organism: Macrotis lagotis; assembly: GCF_037893015.1. Taxonomy (NCBI): domain Eukaryota; kingdom Metazoa; phylum Chordata; class Mammalia; order Peramelemorphia; family Peramelidae; genus Macrotis; species Macrotis lagotis. Next base: position 5,718,880 of record NC_133664.1, read on the forward strand.
AACTAATATTTCTAATACAATACTGAATAGTAGTGATGATCATGGCCATCCCTCATCAAGGATCTTATTGGGAATGTTTCAAGTTTATTCCTAATATATATTATATATAATATATATATAATATATGTGTGTGTGTGTGTGTGTGTGTGTGTGTGTGTATGTGTGTGTGTAGTGCTTGCTGATAGGTTTATATACATACTGCTTATCATTTAAAGGAAGACTCTATTCCTATGCTTTCCAGTGGTTTTTACTGCATTGTGTCAAAATCTTTAAAGCATCTTTTGAGATTTATAATATGATTTCTGTTAGGTTTGTTATTGATAGGGACAATTATGTTGATTGTTTTCTTAATATTGAACCATCCCTATATATCTGATATAAATCCTACCTGTTAATAATGTATTATTCTAGTGATAGATTGCCATAATCTCTCTGTCATTATTATATTTAATTTTTGCATCAATATTTCTTAGGGATATTGGTTTATAATTTTATTCTTCTCTTTTGACTCTTTCTGATTTAGGTGTCAGCACCAAATTCTGTCACAAAAGGAATGTGGCAGACCTCCTTCTTTGCTTATTTTTTTCAAATAGTTTTTATAGAATTTGAATTACTTGTTCTTTAAATGTCTGATAGCATTCACTTGCAAATTCATCTGGTCCTGAACTTAGGGAGTTTGTTGATGGTTTAATCAATTTCTTTGTTCTGAAATAGGATTTTTAAAATATTTTATTCCCTCTCCTTTTAATCTGGGCAATTTATATTTTTGTAGTTATTCATCCATTTCACATAGATTGTCAAATTTTTTTGCCATAGTGTTGGACAAAAAAGCACTAATTATTATTTTAATTTCTCCTCATTGGTGATGAGTTCACTCTTTTCATTTTTGCTTTTCATTCATTAGTCAGATTCACTAATGGTTTATTTATTTTATTTTTTTCATAAAACCAGTTCGTAGTTGTATTTATTATTGAAGTACCTTTCTTTAGTTCCATTTTTCTCAATTTCTCCTTTGATTTTCAGAATTTTTATGTTGATATTTAATTAGGACTTTCAAATTTGCTTCTCTAGCTTTTTAGTTCCATGGACAATTCATTGATCTCCTTTTTCTCTATTTTATTCATGTAAACATTTAGAGATACAAAATCTCTCCTAATAACTGCTTCGGCTATATCTCACAAATTTTGGTATGGTGTCTCATCATTGCTATTGTCCTAGAGGGTTATTGATTATTACTAAGACATGTCATTTGATCCATTCATTCTTTAAAATTAGGTTAGTTGGTTTCCAATTTTTTTTATTTTATCTCTCCATAGTTTTTTTCTTTTAGGATTTTTTTGCAAGGCAAATGGGGTTAAGTGCCTTGCCCAAGGCCACACAGCTAGGTAATTATTAAGTGTCTGAAACCAGATTTGAACCCAGGTACTCCTGACTCCAAGGCTGGTGCCAATGCTTTATCCACTACGCCACCTAGCCGCCCCTCTACATTCGATTTTTTTCTTGCATTGTGATCTGAAAAGGATACATTTAATCTTTCTGCTTTTCTGCTTCGATTTTGAGGGTTTTTTGCCATGATACAAGGTCAGTGTTTCTGTAGATGTCATATATGGCAGAGATAAAGGTATATTCCCTTCCATCCCCATTCAATTTTCTCCAGAGATCTAACATATCTAACTTTTCTAAAATTCTATTCACATTTTTGATTTCCTTTTTGTTTATTTTGTGGTTAAATTCATCTAATTTTGAAAATGAGAAGTTTAGATCCCCTCCTAATATAGTGTTGCTTTCTAAGTCTTCCTGTTACTCATTTAGCTTCTCCTCTAAGAATTTAGATGTTAAACCATTTGGTGGAGATAAGTCTAATATAGATACCACTTCATTGGCTATGGCATCTTTTAAGAAGGTGCAGTTTTCTTAATTAGCCCTTTTAATCAGATCTATGTTTTGCTTTTACTTTGAGATTAATATTGCTATCCATGCTTGTTTTTTTGCTTTAGCTAAAGCATAATATATTCTCCTTACTTTTACCCTATGTGTATCTCTCTGCTTCAAATGTATTTCTTAGAAAAAAAACTATTATAGAATTCTTGCTTTTTATCACTCTACTATCTGTTTTCATTTTATAGGAGAGTTCATCCCATTCACATTCATAGTTATGGTTACTAACTCTCAACTTCCCTCCATCCTATCCTCCCCCATTTGTACTTTTCTGTCTCCTTTCCCCTTATCCTTCTTCGTAAGTGTTTTGCTTTCTGATTACCACCTCCCTCAATCTGCCCCACTTCTATCTGTTCTCCTTCCCTTTTCATCTTCCTTTCCCCTTTTACTGTTTTTTAACTTTAAATTTTACTTTCCTCTCCTCCCTTTTATCAGTCTTTCCATTTTGCCTCCTATTTCTCTATAGGGTAGAATAAATTTCTAAACCCTGTTGGGAATGGGAATTATTCCTTCGTTGAACCAAATATGTTGAAAGTAAGATTTACTAAGTACTCACACTCTCCCAAAATAATGAGCCATTTGTGGTTCTTAATATCATGCTATTTATCCTCTAATACCTCTACCTTCTATCAGTATTATCTTTTTAGGTTTTAATTGTTTCTATCAAAATCTATTCCTTTCAACTGTCCTGAGAGAAGTACAATTCTCAAGGGTTATGAGCATCATCCCATCATAATCATTTCATATCCACATCCTCTGTCCAGGGATATTCTCAACTGTACCATTAGAAATATAGTTCTCAAGAACCATAAACATCATCACATCATAATTACTTTGTACCCAGAGTCTCTCTCCAAGTAAACTTCCTTAAACTTTCCCAATAGAAATTCAATTATTGAGTTATAAGTATCATCACATCACAATCGATTTATTCCCACCTCTCTAGGTATGCTCCTTTCAACTGGACTAAGAGAAATACAGTTTTTAAGAACTATAAATGCTGTCTTCCTATATTGAGATGTAGATAACTTTGTCTTAATGATTAACTTTTTTCCTTTTCATTTGCCTTTTTATGCATCTCTTGAGGCCTGTATTTGAAGATCAAAGTTTCTGTTCAGTTCTGTTCTTTTAAACAGGTAAGTTTAAAAGTCCTCTATTTCATTGAAAAATCCATGTCTCCCCCCAAAAAATTATGCCGAATTTTGCAGGGTAGTTGAGTCTTGGCTGAAGTCAAAGCTCCTTTGGCTTCTAGAATATCATATTCCAGATTTTCTGATTTTTCAGTATTGAAGCTGACAAGTCCTGTGTAATCCTGACTGTGATTCCCTGGTATTTAAATTGCTTCTTTTTTACTGTTTCTCTATTTTCTCTCAGAATTTTAGCTGGGAATTCTGAAACTTGGCTATAATATTCCTTGGAATTTTTATTTTGAGTTCATTTTCTGAAGGTGATGTATAGTTCTTTCAGGGTCTATTTTATCTTCTTTTTCTAGGGTATTAGGGAAGTTTTCCATGATAATTTCCTGAAAGTTATTGTTCAGGTTCTTTTTCTGATCATGGCTTTCAAGTAGACTAATAATTCATAAACTATCTATCTTGGATCTATTTTACAGGTCAGTCATTTTTCCCAACAGGTACTTTACATGTTTTTCTATTTTTTCAGTGTTTTGTTTTTGTTTTATGGAATCATGGTGTCTCATAAGACTCACTGGTTTGCATTTGTCCAATTCTAATCTTTAGGGTTTTTATTTTCTTCTGTTAGCTTTTGTGTTTCCTTTTTCAGTTGATTAATTTTACTTTTAGATGAGTTGTTTTCCTTTTCCATTTAGGCAATTTCACTTTTAAAGGTAATTTCTTTCTTCAGTCAACTTTTCATGAGTCTCCTGCATGACTCTCATTCAGAAATCCCAAGATTTTTATAAAGAAGCTGTGGGTCTGATTCCCTAGCTTTCTACTCTGGAGCCTCAGGTGCTTGTGATTTGTTGCCCATTTAGGGTAGCCTAGCCCAATCTGCCCTATTGCACAAGTATTTCTGGGCTCAAACTTTTCCTTTTGAGCTGGGGTTGCATCCTCACTGCCGGCCTACTGAGATGGCACCTGAGTTATAGTGTGATTAAGAGCCTCCCACTTGTTTCCCAGCTCTCCTGCCCACACTGGACTACACTCCACTTTTAGCCACATGAGACTGACCTTTGCTGAAGTTCCTTCAAGATATCTTGAGTTGAAATGTTGTTTCACTCTCTTTTTTTGTGGATACTAGTACTTTTGGATCTGTTTAGAGGTTTCATTTAAAGGTGTTTTGGGAGCAGCTCCAGGAACTTTCTAGCTCCCCAACACTATCTTGGCTCCACCATAAAAGTCCCATTTCTTGACTTTACGCCTCTAAAATGTCCTCCTACACAGGGAAGCTAAAAGTCTCCTGCGTAATGCTGACGTTGGAACAATGTTGATGCTAGTGGCTACCTATTAATGTCTTTTAGAATTCCTCACAAGTTGTACCTAATGTGCCATTGATAGTTCCTTTGCCTCTGATAAATTCACTGAATTTTATGGCTCATCAGCTCCCAAACAGAGATTGTCTTCTTCAGTTGGGATTGGCATGTTTGAGGACTTGTTCCAGACCACTGGCATCAATGCTGCCAAGTTTAACATTTGGGGGTTTTTTGTCAAGAAGAAAGGGCTAAGAAAAGGAAGGATGTTTTCCTGCATGTTTTTGTTCTCACTCAAGGATCTGAAATTGAATTCTCTAATTCACCAAATTTCAACATGGGAAATACTTCAAGAGGCTTTTTGTCTCTAATCTAATAAGTATTTGAACGAAAGTACCTTCTCTAACATCCCTGATACATATATTTTTTCTAATCCTTGGCATTAAGACTTCCTTTAACAGAAGCCTACTACCATCAGCAGCAGTACTTTCTTTTTCAGGGTAACTCAAATTATTATAACACTTTTCTTTTTCTCATGTCCTAAATCTCTTCTATATAACTTTTACCCATTTCTACTAGTTCTAAACTCAGGGGGCTGAAATCAAATCTAAGCATTCTATCTCACATTAAGATAACCTTTTAAATCATTTGCAACAGTTATGCTCCTTATCCTCCTTTATTTACTCTAGCCTAAACTTACCCACTTCCTTGAATCCATCATCCTTCTATATGTTCAAGACTGCTTACTCTTCTGGGTGTTCTTTACTGGATACTCTGTGTCTCAATGTCCATTATAAAATGTGATGCCCAAAACTGAATAAGAAAAAAAGAGGAATGGGACAGCTAGGTAGTGCAGTGGATAGCGCACCAGCCCTGGAGTCAGGAGTACCTGAGTTCAAATGCGGACTCAGACACATACTAATTACCTAGCTGTGTGGCCTTGGGCAAGTAACTTAATCCCATTGCCTTGAAAAATAAACTAAAAAAAGAAAAGAAAAAGAAAAAAACTGGAAGAATGAGAAAGAGGAGGAGAAAAGGAAAAGGAGGAGGTCAGCCTTATCTGTGACTTTTAATGAGCTGTTGAATTATTTGACTAAACTTAAAAACAACCCTATGAGACAGGTACTTCTTGTTCAGTAACATCCACCCATTTGCCCTAAGTTTATCCCCTCAGAGGCTACTTAGAATAATTCATATTTGTCTGTCACATGACAATCTTTCAAATATTTAAGGATGATGATTTTAATCCTAACTCTCCTGGTTCTTTTTTCCCCTCTACACAAGACATTATAACTCTGTCATTTGATATTATTTGAAGTTCCTGTATTCCCAGTTCTTTTTTGACCTCTAAATAATTTCATCGTAATTCTTGATCTCTCTGGTATTATTACTCCTCTTTCAATTTATGACTGTGCATATGTTTAGGTATATATGTATATACAAACACACATATAAATACAAATATACATATATATGGATATATGCATATGTATATTTCCATCTGTATAAATATATAAACACACACACACACACACACACACACACACACATATATATATATACACACATAGGCATTAAATAGGAGAAAGATTTGTAGTCTTGAGGATATGAATTCAAATCCCACTAAGTGCCACTTCACATCTATCAAGTTGGTTAACAGGATAGAAAAGAAAAATGAAAAAGGCTAGAGAGGAAAATACATACAAAAATGCATTGTTGGTGGAGTTCTAAATGGGTCCTATCACTCTGGAAAACAATTTGGAATTATCCTTAAAGGACTATGTACAACCCTTTGATCCAGAAATGCTACTACTAGGTATGTATTACAAGGAGATGAAAGAAGAGAGAAAAGTATCTAATTGGACAAAAATATTTAAGTGGCTCTTTCTGTGGGGCAAAGAATAGAAAGTGAAGAAAAGTCCTTCCACTGGGAAATGACCGAGCCAACTGAGGCATATTATTGTGAGAGAATAATATTGTACTATAAGAAATGTTGAGTAAGATGTTTTCAGACAAACCGGGAAACTTATATGAACTGATATAAAGTTGAAGTGACCATGAAAAGTAAGGATATTGTAGACAGTAAGAATAATATTGCAACAATGATTACCCGTGAAACTCTTGGCTACTCTGATCAACACAACAATCCAAGACCATTTCAAATGAGTTAAAGGCAAAAAGTGCTATCAACTTCTAAAGAGGGAGAACTGATAAACTCTAATTGGAAATTGAAGTCTATTTTTTCACTTTCTTCATTTTTCTTGCTTTGATGAACCATAGTTAATATGGAAATATGTTTTGCATGATTTCCATGTATAATTGATATCATATTAATTATCTTCTCAGTATGTATGGTAGATCTGTCAGGAGGGAGATAATTTAGAACTCAAAAATAAATAAGTGTATAATGATTAAAAAAGGAAAAAGGAACACCATAACAGACAGGTAATAGTTGTGTGACCTTGGCAAATCATTCAACTTCTTTGAGCCTCAGTTTCCTCATCTGTACAATAAGAAGAATAATACCCCTTGCTTTACAAAACAATGTGAAATCCATGTTTTTTATTAATGATATTATTTGAGTTTCATAATTTCCCCCAATCATACTTCCCTCCCCCCACCCCCACCCCCACAGAAAGCAATGTCAGTCTTTACTTTGTTTCCATGTTGTACATTGATCCAAATTGGGTGTGATGAGAGAGAAATCATATCCTTAAGGAAGAGACCAGAAGTCTAAGAGGTAACAAGATCAGACAATAAGATATCAGGTTTTTTTCCCTAAATTAAAGGGAATAGTCCTTGAACTTTGTTCAAACTCCATGGCTCTTTCTCTGGATATAGGTGGTATTCTCCTTTGCAGATAGCCCAAAATTGTTCCTGATTGTTGCACTGATGGAATGATCAAGTTCATCAAGGTTGATCATCACTCCCATGTTGCTGTTAGGGTGTACAGTGTTTTTCTGGTTCTGCTCATCTCACTCAGCATCAGTTCATGTAAATCCCTCCAAGCTTCCCTGAAATCTTGTCCCTCCTGGTTTCTAATAGAATAACAGTGTTCCATGACATACATAGACCACAGTTTGCTAAGCCATTCCCCAGTTGAAGTATATTTATTGATTTCCAATTCTTTGCCACCACAAACAGGGCTGCTATAAATATTTTTTTGTACAAGTGATGTTTTTACCCCTTTTCATCATCTCTTCAGGGTATAGACCCAGTAGTGGTATTGCTGGATCAAAGGGTATGCTCATTTTCGTTGCCCTTTGGGCATAGTTCCAAATTTCTTTTCAGAATGTTTGGATGAGTTCACAGCTCCACCAACAGTGTAATAATGTCCCAGATTTCCCACAACCCTTCCAACAATGATCATTATCCTTTCTGGTCATATTGGCCAGTCTGAGAGGTGTGAGGTTGTACCTCAGAGAAGCTTTAATTTGCATTTCTCTAATAATTAATGGAAAATTTTTTAATAAGGAAAAGTATAGGAACGATATTGATTTTGGAGTTAGAGGACTTGTTTCCAACCCTATCTTTGGTGATTACCTCCTTTATATTTTGGGGGAAGTCATATTATCTCCTAAGGTCTCATCTATTTAATAGTTGCTATAGAGCTTCCTCATCTATTAAATTAGTAGGTTGGACTAAATATCTTCTGAGTTTCCATCCATCTGGAGATCTCTAATCCTATGAATTTGGATTCTGCACTATCTCCTTGCTACCATGATGGAGTTCATATTTTATGAACATAGACTTTGTTGATCTGCATCTCTTGGCTTACTGTTGTAGGCTTGGCAGTTCAGCTCAATAAAGGACCTCAGTGTCCAGGACATAATCTTGTCAAGGAAATCTTCAGAATTTTTCTAAGATAATTCAAATGTTAAGTGTTTCAGTTTTTTTGATATGGCAATGGGAGACTTTCCAGGTTTCACAGGCATGCAACAATGAAATCAGCACAATGGGTCTATAGACTTTCAACTTGGTAGGCAGCCTTCTCTCCCACACTTTCCTTTAGAGCCTCCCAAACATTGATCAAGCTTGGGCAATGTGTTTGCCAACTTTTTCAGTTTTGTGTACATTTCTGAAAAATGTAATGCCAATATTCAAAATTTCCCCCTTTGTAAATATTAGGTAGATCCTCTAAGGAAGATTTATAAGAGGCATAGGGAAGAATCATAGAGAAAGAGAACATGTAGTTGGATTGGAGGAATCAGGAACACTGATGAAAACTTAGTACCGAGGTATCTAATTGTCATTTTGGAAAGTATATGAATACTCATCAGGGCCTAGCTGCTCCTGTGATCTAGTCTAAATTTTCATTTACTAATGAAGATACATTTATGGAGGGCAAGCCTGATGAGATACACCTTTGTCCAGTCCCCCTACCTAACATAGCTTGAGTTACAAAATAAATAATAATAAAATGTAAATCAATACTTAAGTCAATAGTTGAAGATTAACAATCAGTCAATTAACATTGAATGAGCACTGGAAGATAATTGAAGACTTTTAGAATTTATATTTCTTCATTTAACAAGCCTGTGTCCATCTACTATCGTGTGCTTGATACGATGTGGGGTGCTAGAGCCGTTCAATAACAATAGCCCATACTCCGAAGGTGGGGGACAAATGGAAGCTATTAAGTGTCTCCCATGAATAAGGTCCTGTGTCAAATAGTTGACCGATATTGGCACTTTGATCCTCACAACAAGGCTGGTGGGCAGGCATAGGACTTCCTCATTTGTCAGCTGAGGAAACTGGATCATTGACAGGTTGTGTGTTGTCCAAGTTCACATTGCTAGTAAGTATCTGAGGCTGGATTTGAACTGGATTATTCCTGACTCTACACCCCAGTACTTTGTGCATTGTGCCACTCTTGCCCTTGAACCCAGATGGCTCCTGAGAAGAGAGTGAGCTTGTTGACTTTGCTTAGCCCTCCCTCAAATTCACTTGCATGTACGTTAACACATCCCAAATGGCCTCTTTGAGAACAAAGGACAAACAACTACAATAAAAACAGAAACCACGTTATAAGTGACTTACAACATAAAAATAATTCATTCAAAAATATTTAGGGAATCCCAAAGATATCCATTGATGATGCAACCCAAGGGAATCGAGTGGATGCAAATAATATAATCCAATTCTCAAATGAGCCAAGATGGAGTTTTGAGGTGGAAGACACAAATTCAGAGCTTTAAATGAAAAAAAAAAGCTGATAATAAAAACTGGTCAATTTTCAAAAGTCCCAAGTGGGCAGTGTGTTTGAATGACTTAAGATGAGGAGGGGGGGTCATGGAACCTCTTCTGGGTTCAGTGCTGGGGTAGGCATAACCCTGTGATGAATCTCTGAATCAGAGTGCCAAATGAAAAAATTATCCTCAAAAATCAAATCTAATCAAGTTCGAATAAAAGGTTGAAATTTGCTGGAGCAGTGGGAGAGCATGATAATAATTTTTCCCCCCTTTCCCTCTAGGAACCCACAATAATTCAGGACTTACATTATGTTTTGCAACCAAAATTAGAAATTGAGATAATTCTTGAACCCTGCAGAGGTTTTTAATCCACAAAAGTTGCAGGTGTAATTGGCCAATTAAAGGTATTAAACCTTAGAATAGGAGTCCAATGCAGTGTACCCCAGTCATTAGTTACCTTTGAAGATAACGGGCTATTTTAGCAAATTGTCCAGCCTTTGTAACATGCTTAGATTGGTCATTTAGGGGATGGAAATGGGGATAGCAGCATTGGAAAGATACTTGGGAAAAAAAAGGGAGGAGGGAAGCCAACAGATTCAATTTGATGTTGACTGTTGTTAATCAAGGATTCCAAATCTGGGATTGACTGAACTTTGGGTTTTTTAAAAATATTTTTAGATCATTTCTATATAAGTGTTTTTGCAATTGTACTATTTTGTTTTAGGCAATTAAAAACATTATTCTGAGTTGGTATTCATAGGCCACTGGTTTGATCCTGGTTAATGTTTTCAGTGGATTTAATGAGGGACTAATATGTAATCTTCATGTTGATCCCATAGCTAATGAGTGTATCTTAAATATGGGAAGCTCCAAATGAATCTCTTGTCCATGGACTCTAAGGTCAAGCACAACCACATTACAAAGAAAAGCATGCTTTACTTGTTGCTTAAAGAGTAGTCCCAGTTTAGTAGCTTAACCTTTCCATAAGCAATATCTTGGGTAATGCACTATAGCTTCCTCCTAGATTTTGCTTCTCCATGGAGTCCATGAAATCTCCCTTTCCTATTCATCTGCATTACTAGAGTAAACTAGACCAGGGTCTCCTTGTGGAGCTGCATCATGTAATAAAGTAAAATTCTCAGACTGATTTGGAAACAGAGGGAGATGTCAGACCAGCAGGATTCAAATGAAATATGTTACACCTCCATTCTGGAAGTTAATTCCTTTCCCTCAAAGTCTTTCCTTCAATGATTTTCCATGAATTCATTATTTTGTGTTTGTTTCCTTGTCTTTCTTTAAAGGAAGATATTTGACCAAAGGATTAAAAATTTGTTCAATCCAGATGGGAAGACAAATTTTTTCTATTATATTTTTCCAACCTTTCTGAATGTATAAGAGGCCGGGGAAATTATTAAAAGGAGACCAAAGAGCATTCAGTTGTCCTTCATTTCTACTAAACCATTGATGACTTTGATTGACTGTGTTCCTTATAGAGTTTTCAGAAACATTCACAAAATTTTCCTTCAGGTCCAAAGCTTGTTTATTCTAAAGTAGGAGCAAAACACCAAAAGGGAAAGAATCAGAGGAATTTATTGACCAGGAACCCAGAGAAGGGAAAAAAGGACTGGGATTAGAGGCAAAGGACAATTGGGCAAGGCCTGGTTCTACCACTCTTTTGTTAAGTGACCTTGGATAAGGCATTTTTCCATTTCAGGATCTCAGTTTCCTGCTCTAAAAATGGAGTGATATGATAGGTGTCAGATTATCTCTGTAATTTTCTAGTTCTATCTACATGAATGTAATTAAATTAATGTTTCCACTCCCTCTCCCATAAATATTTTATTTTAATGGATTTACCAAAGTAAAGTATTGGCAGCACAATCTTAAGGTCAGAAAGACTTCAATTAAAATCCTGCGGTGGGTCCTTACAGACTATACAAGCCTGGTAAAAGCCCTTTTCTGAGACTTTATTTCTTATTCCTTATGGTTTTGATGTTTGGCTTTGAAGAAGACAGTGAACTAATCTGGTTAAAATCACAGAATCTTCTGGTATTCATTGATCTGCATGTTGTTTTTCTTCTTTTTTGTTTGTCATTTTTTCAGTTATTGTCAGCTCACTGTGACCCCATTTTGGAATTGTTCTGGCAAAGATATTGGAGTGTGTTTGCTATGTCCTTCTTCAGTTCGTTTTATGGATGAGGGTACTGAGATAAATATGGTTAAATGATTTGCCTAGGATTATGCAGCTAAAATATCTGAGGTCAGATGTGAACGCAGGAAGATGAGTTACATAAAAATAGATATGTCCCTGGGAAAGATTTAACTTGAATGTTATAGAATTCCAACAGCTTTCAGAAAAGCATCCTGAGAACATCAAGCTTGACTTATCAGAGAGGAGAGAGGGGAATCTCTAATTCTTTCTGACCTTCTTTGGTTCTCAGTGCTCCCCTCTAAACCTCTCTGAGTCTGATGGCTTTCTCTGACTGTCACTTTCCTCTGTCACCTCCAGAGAAGTCTTCCTTTCTGTTCTTGGCTCCAGGCATATCAGAAAGAGCAGTGGGCCTCAATCTCTTACTTGCAACAAATTCAGGGAAGCAGTAGGTTTTCAAAAAGTTTCTGGGAGACTATCACATCTGACCCTTTTCACATTTACCAAGCCAGTTTGACATCCTTGAGTCAATGCCCCCTTCCCCAGCCACCACCACCCCTCTCATAGTTTGATGTTAGTACAACACAAATGCCCTCACTTGCTTTCCTGAACTTGTCTTGGTGGTAGCCAAAGAATAGTGGCTAAACACAATTCTGTTGGATAAATATTTCAAAGATTAAATTAAATTCCACAAATATTAACTAAGCCCTGTTAGGTACCATTATGGGTATTGGAAATACAAAGACTCAAACACTAGTCTCTCTAGTGATTCAAAGTCTAAAGGAAATAGTCCCTGACCTTGGTGCTGGAAGAATTCTTAAGAGATGCTAGTAGATGCTAGGGTAACATGGATTTGTCTCCAGTTCATTTGATCTCCATCTGAAGGGAGAAGACATTACATTCGGGATCCAAAACAGGCTTGAAATGAAAGAATCTTAAACTGGGCCTCATCGACCTTTAGGAGCATCAGTGTCAGGATCCAGTGACATCAGGTGACTTGTTCAAAGTCCCACGGTTTTGTGTGTGACTTAGATTCTTTCTTAAGGTTTTTGACTCTATATTCAGTCCTCGTGCCTCTGAACTCTGCCTATATGTATGGATATCAATAATATGTATTCTTTTGAAAACTGAATAATATAATGAGAAGAAAAGAGGCCAGCCTGTTTACACATAAAGAAGCAGAGGGACTTGACATTATACACTGAAGCAAAGTCAGTAGTTTAGGAAATACCTTTAAGACTTTTAGCTTTATACCCATAGTCTAGGAGAAATCAATGACTTTAAGATTTGGCTTAAGATGTGAAGTGGGATTGTTCCCTTTTCTGAATTTTCAACTAATTGTTGCTATGTAGTTTTTCTTTCATCTAAAATGATGATAGTTTGTACTTTGTGAGCCACAAGAGTCATAATTCCAGTTCTTTCCTTAGTTACTTTGACTTTTTATTTTAAAATAGGATTGGTTCATCTCTCCTGAATTCTCCTTCTCTTAGAAAGGTGTTTATTCCAAAAGGCATGAAGATGGAAAGTTTTTCCTTGACATTACTGAATTAGGGATTTTCTAAAGTAGATACAAGTAGCACATAATTAAATTTTATTATATGAAATCAGTAGTTTCACTTTCTCTATAATTGTATATATATATATATATATATATTACAGAGAAAACCTAAGAGCAGGGAAGCTACAATGTGGAGTTAGGTATTAGGAAAGACCTGGAATAAAATGTCACTTTGACATTTACAAATCTTTTATTTTATTTTATGTTTTTAGTTTTTGCAAGGCAATGGAGTTAAGTGACTTGCCCAAGGTCACACAGCTAGGTCATTATTAAATGTCTAAGGTCAAATTTGAACTCAGGTCCTCCTGACTCCAGGGCCAGTGCTCTACCCACTGTGCCACCTGGCTGCCTCAATCATTTATTCTCTCTCTCTCTCTCTCTCTCTCTCTCTCTCTCTCTCTATCTCTCTCTCTGCAAGCTAATGGGGTTCAGTGATTTGCCCAAGGTCACAAACCTAGGTAATTACTAAGTGTCTGAGGTCAGATTTGAACTGAGGTCCTCCTGACTCCAGGTCCAGTGTTCTATCCATTGTGTCACCTAGCTGCCCCTAATTATATATTTTTGGACAGACCTAAGTGAGGTTATTTAAACTCTATGCCCCTGAAGCAATTCCCTAGGAATTATCCATTTAAACGAAGCTGGATGGTGATCTGTATTGGTGAAGGCAGTCTTCCTCTCATTGACTAATTACATGTCATTCAAATTTAAAGAAAATAGTTCCCTTACTTTTGGTAAAACCACATATTCTTGAGTTCAAAAATTATTTAGATGTTTCAAAGTGAATTAGAAAATTTGGTAACATTTCCTGATCTCTCAGCCAACAATTACAAAATGCTCCTCTCCAAAAAAGCCACTATGTTTGTTCAAGCCTAGGAAAATAAATTGGATTTGACGTATGCTAATCCTATCTGTGTTTCAAGTACTCATTTCTTATCATAAGCTTTCTCAATTTGCTTTGATGATTTTAAGTCTGAGACAAGTTGTGGCCTTCCCAGATATAACATAAATGCTAGGTCTTGAAAACTTCATGTGAAAGGTATACCACTGCTACAATAATGACATTAATAGTTCAGTATGACCACTTCTTGAAAGTCTTCCAAGGCCATGAAGGTCTCTTATAACTGTGCTATGGAATGAATAGAGGGTAGATTCAAGGTGACTAACATGAGAGCAGCCCAGATGTACTTAGAAACTGCTTCAGATCCACAAATGTTCACTGGAAAGTTTGGAAATAGCTTTTAATCAAGAGCTTCCTGGTGTTCAATAGCAATGGGAATCCAATGAAAACAGACTCTTTCTTCAGGTTGCAAAAACACAAAGACAGGATCTGGGGACAGAGATCAGTTTGTTCCCAAAATTTCTTATGTAAGAGTTCACCATGCATTAGTTCTAAGAATTGATGTTTCTCCGTGAGTTTGTTGAAGTGGGAGCCAAAGCCAAGAAAAGCTCATGAGCAGATGATGTGGCAGGAGCTGAGTGATGGGCCAGCCTTTGGAACAATTTGACAGCACCCTTTGAAGAAGGACAGTGCCAGCATGATGATCTCAAGTGACCTTGCATGCATGTGACAAATGTTCTGATGTGAGTCACAGCCTTAGCTTGGTGGAGGAGCACCTGAGCTAAGCAGCAATTTCAAATGGACAGATAAGCAAGGAAAGAGGGAAATACATTTAAAAATGAGAAAGGTAAAGAAAGGAATGAAGAAAGTCAGAAATAAAGACAGACAGACAGACAGAAAGAAAGAAAGAAAGAAAGAAAGGAAGGAAGGAAGAGAGGAAGGAAGGGAAAGAAGAAAATAGGAAGAGAAAGGAAAGAAGAAGGAGGAAGGGAAGGGAAGGAAAAGAAAAGTGGGAAGGGGGAAGGCAGAAGAATTCTGACCAAGGAGAATGAGGATAACAGAGGACGTCCTGAGAAGCATGGCAAGCACAATGACTTTGCCTTTTGTACTGCAAAGTCCAAGCATCTTATGTGTTCTGGAATGGAATCCTTAACAAAAGCTGACTTAAGGCAATCAGTTTCCAGTTCTGACACTGACTAAAATTTCTCTCTCTCTCTCTCTCTCTCTCTCTCTCTCTCTCTCTCTCTCTCTCTCTCTCTCTCTCTCTCTCTCTCTCTCTCTGTCTCTCTGTCTCTCTGTCTCTCTCTCTCTCTCACTCCCCTCTCCTCTCCTCTCTTTCCCCCTCCTCTCCTCTCTGTTCTCTCCCCTCCTCTTCTCTCTGTTCCTATTTTACCCACTCCAAATTTACTTTTATAAATCCCCTGTGTGAAACTCAGAAATATGAGTAACTGAATTCTAGTTTCTAAGTTGATGTTTGTCCTTAATTTTCAGAGAAGCAATGAAACCTTGAGATTATGTTTTGACTTGAGCATGAACTGAATTTAACTGAGGCAGATTTCATCAAAGCCATCAACCTTACTCTTCCAGAGTCATGAAAGTCCAATACAAGAATCAAGATGACTGGCAATGGCCTATGGCCAAGTAGATGACATTGGCATCTTCAGTATCTGACCAAACACTGCCTACCCCAAAGCACCTGCTTCAGTCACCTTCATGTCTCATTTATTCCATCAGAGGAAGTTTTCACATGCTTGGGTTAGACCTCCACCTAACTCCCCAATGAGGTTGCAACCTGCTGATTACTGTCAGGTTGATTTAGCTATCTGCCAAGTCAGTTGTATAGGGGTGTAGCCACTGTTTGTGCCCTTGATGTCCTAGGTGAGAGATGGGTGTGTGGATGTTATGGGAAGCAGAGCGCTTCTCTTCTAAAGGCTGCTGAGCCACCTTTGATACTCAGTCTGCCACAAAACTCCCACCTTTGCAAGTGCTCAAGGCAGTAAACGCAAGCATCAAGTACAAGCATGCCTAAAATGCTCACCAGAGTCCCTGGATATAGAAAAGCAATGGAAGGCCGGTCAACATAATTATCTTCCCACTGTAGGTCTTCCTGTTTTACTTAAATAACCTAAAGTTCTACCTGTTTTTCCATCCCAGATTGATGATGTCCCTGTGATTCAAGGTTGGCACTCAGTAGGAAAAGTAGTTTGAAAACTCTATTAGACTGGTGACATCCAGTCTTTTTGGGAGGCCTTCTCTTCCACCTAACAGAGGCCCTTTGATGAATTAGGCTCTTCCAAAGGAAATACTTAGTCCTTCTAGATAAAAAGTACCATTCATTTATACTTTCCATAAGTGTTCAATCATATTTAATTTATGTCCAACTTCCCATGACCCTATTTGAGATTCTCTTGGAAAAGACACTCCAGTTCATTTTACCAATGAAGAAATGGAGGCAAAAAGGATTAGTGAATAAACCTGAGACTGGTTTTGAATTTAGGGTTGGCACTCTATTCCCACAACCAAACTGTAATAGAGGGAGTCAAAGTCCAGAAGCCTTTCTTCTCCATAGCTTGATGATTTCACTAGAGAAGAGATTCAAAAAAACTACAGTTTTGAGTAGATACTGATCCACAAAATATTTCAAACCTAACTTTCTGGAACCCCATATGTGAGTTGAGTTTTAGGGGGTGACACAATGCTAAGCAACAATTTCATGTCAGTTAATGATTTGTGAAATGAAAATTCATACAAAATCATTTTTATCATGATATTTAGAAGGTAATAAACAAAAAAATTATTCTCCTTGGATGCTGAGATAGTATCACAGTTTTACAGAAAAGGAGAAAAGAAAATCTTAAGAGCACAAACATAGAAATGTCCCTATTTTACACCCTGTGGAACCCTGAAGAAGGCATTTCAAAGTCTGAAGGAAAAAAAAAAAACATCTCTGCAATCTTATGGACCACCATGCCAATCCCTTTGGGTGACCTGGGGACAAGAACATTTCATCATTTTCTAGTTTACAATCTTAACTCTAGTAAGAACTATTCATGTTTCCAAATAATTGTAGGCCTGGATAATATTTAGCCTTGCTGAAACTTAGTTCTTCCATTGACCAAAAAAGGATAGTCGGCTGGAACTTTTGAAGCCCAAATCCCACAAATCTGTGATTTCCATGGCAGTGTTAAGGGATATTTTGTGGGCTTTGGAGCTTCTTTGCTTCCCTATATCCCAGGTTAAAAAGTGTTCTCCATGAGAACTGGCAGGATGATTTTTGTCTCAATTCAGTTGACCATCTGTGGGATTGTAGTCTTTGTTGACTGTTAAAGACTAATCAACACTGTGCTTTGACAGTGGGCTGTTGGTGTTGCTCAAAAGAAAAGGATTCTGCTGATTATACAAGCGGGTCGTATTCTGGAGTGGTTGCCATCAGCACACACCGACATTTGGCAAGACTTCTGCTACAGAAAAAGAAACGGGTGGGACCTTATTAGAGTTTTTTAACATGGCAGCAGAGTGCAGCTCTTCCCTCACTCTTAACACTCCAGGGCTCGGCAAGAAATTTGTTTGTTTTGAGAGACAAATCTCCTTCTCCAAAAGGTAATGGTGTTATTAATTAAAAAAGAGAGAGACAACAGGGGTGGGATCATGCTAAGCCCAAGATGTTAAATGAGCCTCAGCTCTCCTAGAGAACACTTCCCCAGCAGTTCTCTTAACTGTCACCATTGGAACGTGTCTAGGGAAATGTTTTCCAGGGTTTGTGTGAGTGTTGGCAAGAAAGAGAGTGATTTGAAGTCTCAACTTTGAAATCTGCCATCCATCCAGAGCATTGGCAGCTAAGACCCAACAGTTTGGCACTTCCAAGTGGAGATGGTGCTAGCCTTAGCAGGAAATGATAATCAAGGCTCCTTTTGATCTGAATTCTTCAAAACTGTTAAAAGTTCTGATCAGTGAAGGTCAGAAGGGGGCTCATGGAAGGCTCGCCTCCACTGGTCGCCCAGCTGGCTCCAGAATCAGAGGATTTCCTGCCTCTCCTGCCAAAATAAATATTATGAAAACACTTCAGTCCCCAGCTGCCTAGCAGGCTTGATGGTATGTGCAAAGGAGACGGTTTGTTTGCACGTGTGCACCTTTCCACTCCGCACGCCTCTGGAGAGGCTCAGCTGCTTCTTACAGCATGGAGGCCATCCCACTTCTTCCTCCTCCCTGAAAAATACTCCAATGTGCAGGCCTCTGCAATCTGAAAAGCCTCTTCCTAGTGCAAATTGGAAAAAAAAATGAAAATCCTTCTCAGCAACCCATGCTCCTCTGCCTAAACATCTAACTGATATTTATCTCTGAGAAAATAAAGATATCAGTAATGGATTGATTTTGGAAAAGTTTTGAGATGACAAAAAGCAAATATCCTATGTCCATGACTTCAGAGGAGAGGAAACATTTGGAAGAAGGCAGGGATGGGGGGAGTGAGAAGAGAAGGAGGTGGTTAGATATAGGTGATTCTTGTCTGGAAAGAGATTATTCCAGTGCTTTGGAAATGAAGAAAAGCAGAAAGAATACTACCCTTTACATTTTCCCAATTTGCATATCACTATCTTTTATTTCAACCCATCTGAGATTCTTTTAAGGTATCTTTTAAAATCTTTTTTTTCAAAAGAGTTTTTAAAACAAACCAGCTACTTTTGATGGGTTCACCTTGTGACCCAAGTTCCTCATCAGGAAAGAAGCCCTATCTTTTAATTGCTGTTATCTTTTTGGTGATAGCACCCTCGAATTTACCCACCAAGGGCAATCGTCAAACTGGGACCCAAGGCATCGATCATGTTTGTGACTCGTAACGAGTGCGAAGGACACATCGACTCCTCATCGACGTTTATGGATATTGCGGGGTAATTGCAGTGTAATTATGGCACACAACAGCTTCAGAAAATGATCTGGGAGGAAAACAGCTGGTTCCCTTTAACAGAGATGAGATCTTGTCAATTTAAAAAAATCCAAAGAAGAAATACTAAAAATATATCCCGATAATAAACAAGCAACAACAACAACCAAAAAAATTAACTCACATAAAAAAGTGGATAAATCAGAAGAGCTGCTTCAGAAAAAAAGAAAGAAAATTGTACAAGCCAAGGAAAATAAGCAACCTAGGAGGTACTTTGGTTATATCGTTTTAGATGACGCTGTAGACAGATTCATGAGAAAATGGCCAAATGTGTCTTTCTGGTTTCTCCTTCTCTTTCATTTGAATAATTATGTAAATGAATAGGAATGCAGATATTACATAGGAAATATATATATACATAGATATAGTAGAATAGAGTCATCACAAATAGGGTTTTTTTCCCATCTCTGAAACTGTGGGAAAATAATTATGAAATCATTGAAATTAAGCAATAAGAATGGACTTTTCCTGTACTCCTATGAAACTTAACAAAGAGTCAGGAGACATACAAAAAAAAGAAAAGAAGGGAGGGAGAAAAAAAGAAAGAGGGAAAGGAAGGAGGAAAGGCAGGAAGAAATGAAAGAAAGCAAAAAATGAAGGAAGAAATGAAGGAAGGAAGAAAAAGAAAGAGAAAAGGAAACAAATGAAATCCCAATTATTGTTGCAATGTTCTTTATTTTTTTTTGTTTTTGTAGGTTTTTGCAAGGCAAATGGGGTTAAGTGGCTTGCCCAAGGCCACACAGCTAGGTAATTATTAAGTGTCTGAGACCATATTTGAACCCAGGTACTCCTGACTCCAAGGCTGGTGCTCTATCCATTACGCCACCTAGCCACCCCAACAATGTTCTTTAGAAAAAGAGAATGTTTTAATGTATCTAGAAAGTAATTTTTATGGATAGTTCCTCAATAGGTCTCATCACTCATGGCTCCCTTATTCTGTTCATCTTGTGTAACTCTTGTTGATTTTTTTCCCCATGACTTCCCAGCATGGAGCGTTACTCAGTATACACTTCTATTAAAGTCTGAAATTGCCTTAAAATTAGTGAGACATCCTGCAGAAGTGTGAGTATGTGAATAGGATCATGTAGGCATGTAGGAGTATGTATGATTGAGCACACATGTGTTGTACACTTCTGCACATGCGATTTCATGAGTATATTGTGTACTTCTCTGCATGAATATGTCAGCAGTCTCCATTTGTATAGTGAAAGTATATGTATGTTTATGTATACACATGTATTTTGTATGTTCAAGCATGTGCATTCAAATGTGCTTATTCAAGTATGCAAATGGATCTATGAATTCTTTGAATGGGGAAATCCCTCCATTGGGGTAGATTTCTCCTCTCTTTGTCTTGCCATTCTATGTGATGATCATCTCCATCTTCACTAATGTTTATTTCATTCTTCTTCATTTTGAGATCTGGGTTTAGCTCATTGTTCATATGTCCTTCTGGAGGATGTCCATTCATATCCACAATGACATCTATACAAAGCATTGGTCATTCCTGTGTGAATATATGGGCTAAGTTCCTGAGGGATCACCAGCTTCTTCCAGGAGGTTCCCTGACATCCTTGGGGCTTAATGTAACCAACACAATGTCATTCACAAATAAAAACATGTGGGAGGTCTTATCATCTCCCCGGAATGAAATGGGCATGCCTGTTTGGTCTTTAAAAAGTTCTAATGTGTGTGCTGGCATGTTTATGAATTCACAATCCATCTTTATGTGAACTTTCTATGTCAAGATAACTATATAAGCAAGGTCAAAAGAGATAATAAAAGGACATTTGGTTCAAAATCAAGAAACATGGGTTCTAGTCCAAGCTCTATGGCTAGCTCATGAGAAAATCTCAGTTAACAATTTACTCATTTCTAAATCAAGAAGAAAGCATCTATCTAATCCAGCCATGCTAAGACCCATCTAGTTGTGGGGTACCATTAGTCTCTCCATTTGTGGGAAACAGATTTAACACTTACCTGAACTGCATAAATCTAAGAGTTTACTTGAAATTTGTGCATGTTTGGTCATATGCATAAGAATGGAAAGTAGTTACTCTGAACTTAAGGTTACCCAAGACATGATGGATGTGGAATTATTTTTTCATGGGACCCTTGAAAAGACTCAATGAATTTACAATTATAATCATGTCCTTCCATCCCTTTGATTAAGAAACCATTGTAGACTTTCCAAATTGGTCTTATTCTTTAGGAACTGGTGTCCTGCTTAGGGAATCTAAGTTGACCTTCCTAGTGTTAGAATATATGGAACCAAACAATTAAAAAAAACACACAAATTGGCAGGATATGTGTCTATTCATATGTTCATATGCAGACACACAAAGATAGTTCTCACTTGACTTTTCCAAAGTGAACCTTTTAGAAGAACTCTATAAAGTGATCTTTATGTAATGTTTATTTCCCCATGTGCATGGAGACAGGAATAGGTGGAGAGAGATGTCCCATACCTGCTTCAAAGATGCAAGAGGCCAAGGGGCAGAGAAGGGAGAGCCAGAACAGGAACAAGCCACTGGGGCAGATACCAAGGACCCAGGCACTTACCAAGGGAAGACAGGAGCTAAAAAGAAGGCCTGTGGGTGCAGAGGAGCAACAGTCTTCTCTCTAGTTGGCAGAGGTCTGAAATGAAGATCCCAATCTCACAGTGCCTCTGCCTGTCGGTTCTGTTGTATTCTCTTGGAGAATATATATTTTTTTGGTCTGGGGGTAGTAAACTGTGGAAGTAGTCAAGGAACAGCATTGGTGGGAGGAGAGAGAGAGAGAGAGAGAGAGAGAGAGAGAGAGAGAGAGAGAGAGAGAGAGAGAGAGAGACAGCAAGAGACAGAGAGACAGAGACAGTGAGAGAGACAGAGCCAGACAAGAGAGACAGAGAGAAAGACAGAGAGACAAACAGAGAAAGTCAGAGAGAGAGATAGGAGGAAGAGAAGGGAGGGAAAGAGAGAGAAGGAAAGGGAAGGAGAGGGGAGGAGGGAGAAGAGAGACAGAGTAGTACTTTACAGTAAGCGTAACTAAAATAGGTGCTTTTTGGAATACAGAATGTTTGTTCAGAATTCTTTACAATGAGGTTGAATTTGCATAATGTGAATTTATGTAAAACAAAAACTGTCTATTATATGTGGCTCCCTAATACATATCTATATCTAGCTATCTATATTATAAATGAAGAAAGATATTATCTGTGCAGGAGAGTGGTGTAAGAGTAACAACTCAATGAACAATGTTATTAATACATAAGAGTTAATTACATTAATATTGCATATACAATAGCACAATGTTTATTTGGAAAAATATCTTTGTCTCTCATCAACACAATTTTTTCCATTTTCAAATTTTAAATTTTTAGATTTGCTTTCATATGTATTTTGTTGTGTTACATGGACTTTATAAGAAACACTATGGGCTAAGAATTAAGGAAAGACTTACAGTGAATCCAGAGGCTTAATTTGGAAGTCATTTTCAAAGGGTTAAAGTTTATGAACATTTCTATTTGTGTGTATTGCTGCACAAAGCCAGATAGTGATTTCTGAGAAGTAGGTAGGCAGTGGCACAGCTCCTGCATCTCCTTTCTGAGAATGCCAGTTCACAGAAATATTAAGAGAATAAATATTTAATCTTGGCTAAGAGGACAAGGGAAATTAACTAAAATGAACACAGTGTAGAAATGCCTTGGAAGCAGCCACTTCTGTTGTTAATCTACCATGAGGGAATACAGGCAAAATGGTGTCCAGTTGAGCCAGAAGAGAAATAAAACTGCATCTGTGTTCTGGATTCTAGGATGTCTCAACCAATGTCAAACTTTATCTATTTTTTAAAATTTTATTTATATAAATTTGTATATATACACATATACATATACATATACATATATACACATACATACATAAATGGGGTTAAGTGACTTGCCCAAGGTCACACAGCTAAGCAATTATTAATTGTCTGAGTTCAGATTTGAACTCAGGTCCTCCTGATTTCAGGATCAATGCTTTTATCCACTGCACCACCAAGCTGCCCCCAAACTTCATCCTCAAGGGAGAAACTTTATACGAATTGACTATGTGGCTGTTGTGGATGGTGTCTCAGCTACGATGTGTTAAAAAAAATGAAAAGTGATTATGACACCAATATTTCCCGATTTCCTTTCTGTGAACAGAACCCTGGAGTCTGGATGCCTCATAAATAGGACTTTCAAAACTGTGTGGAACAATTCTTAATGTCTCTAAGCAAGGGACTATAATCACAGTTGGCATTTGATTCCCTACCAAGTCCTTGCTTCTGGAGGGGTGGGTGCTATTGCAACAGTACACATGCCTCCTTCCCTCAGGGTTTTTGTGATAGTGAATGGGGTAGCATAGTGAGCAAGAAAGCAAATGTAATCTTAGGTTGTGATAAGAAAGTGGTAGCGACTAGGAACAGGGAGGTGATGGAAGGCTCACCTGTTGGGGTGAGGTATGGAGGGTTGGGTTCAGTTCTGAGCAACATCCAGAATGGCAAGTGACCTAGAGCATCTGACAGGAAGGTGTGCCTAGATTTAGGAAAACCATCAGAACTGCCTTCCAGGCAAAGCAAGTCAACAGGCATTTTTATATAGTATATACTAGACACAGCACTTTATGAGATAGAAAAATAAGTAAAGAGAAAGCAAAATATTGTGGTATGTTCAAGGAAGAGATTTAGTATAAATGATTACAATGGAAAGAAGTAGAGATGATGGGTGCAGAGAGGTAGATTGGGGGGGAAGTAAGAAAGAAAGAGGTACAATGTAGCTTCCTTGATTATCTCTTTTGATTAGGTAATTTTTGTTACTCTAGGATCATGATTGCTACCCTGACTTTTTTTTTTACGAAGCATATCAGATTCAGCTCCAGTCCTTTATTTTGATTCTGTGTGAGTCTGTTTCAAGTGTCTCATGTAAATCATATTTTGTTGGTTTCTGGTTTGTAATTCTTTCTACTATCCACTTCTGTTTATGAGTGAGCTCATCTCATTAACATACACAGTTATGATTACTAATGTATATTTTCTTCCACTCAATTACCAAAATAAGGCAATGACTAAGAAACCATAGTGCTCCCATGACTTTTTTCCAATCAGGAACAAAGTTGCCATGGATATCCGGATGCTTTCTAGCCAATTTTCTTCCATCTCTCTTCTCTGATGAATAGAATTTGAAGTAATTTTGATTAACGGGAATAATCATTCCCCAATTTGTAACTTTTTAGACTCAAACCAACAATATTCAGTTGGAATTATTTTGTTGACAGACCTATTAATTGACTGAGCATCTAACCATTTTTATGAAAACATCGAAATATTTTCAAACCTAGAAAGTATAATTATTGGAAGTTTCTCTGGTGTTTGCCAGTTTCCAAAGTTCTCTACATGTCTTGCATCTTTGGAATATCCTCGTCCATGGGCATTTGGTGGTATGGGGGCTTTGAACATCATCCTTGTTGTACAAGGAACAAATGAAAACTCAGAGGTTAAGCAACTTTTCCAGGTCATACAGGTAACAAGTATCAAAATCCAGATTTGGAGTCAAAGTTTGTGGCTTCCATGTCCCGAGTTCTGTCCATAACTGTAGACCACAGAGGGAGGACAAAGTGATTATTCAGAACATTTGTTTCCCTGCCATATTCTGCATTATCCCACTGGCTAGGGAAAATCTGCTTGAATCCAATTGCATAATGTTTCACTCTTCTACACTCTCAGTGGTGAGCTGGGTGCTGCAGTGGAAAGAGGGCCAGGTCTATAGTCAGGAAGAATCACCTTCCTCAGTTGGCATTTACTAGTTGTGTGTCTGTGGGCAATTCACTTAACTGTGTTTGCCTCAGTTTTCCCATCAGGAAGTTCACTCAATAAGGACATGACAAGTCAATCCAGTGTCTTTGCTAAGGAAATAACAAATAGTCTCACAAAGAGTCAGGCATGGCTGAAGAGCAATATTCTCAATATTAATTTTTATACAACCTTTTGATGAAGCCTTTTTATGCGACTGTGTCCCATTGAAAGGGACAGAGCTGGGTTATAAACTTGTCTTTTTTATTTGAGACCATTGTCATTTCCAAGTCATTCTGCCACTCAGTCCATATTGACATCTCATATTCCAATCTAGCCTGTTTCCTAATTTGGAACTGAACCAAAAGGGCATTGGTAGACATGAGTCAGTCAATGAACTAACTTTATGTGCCTATGATGTACCAGACACTGTCCTAAGCTCTATCATGGTGAAAAGGAAACTAAATTTCAGAAGCAAGGATCTTGCAAGCTGACAACTATCATCCTTTATCTGGATGGTTTTATTTCAACAGTCTCTCAAAAAAATCCCAGAGACACAATCATGAAGTGAATTGATACTCGGAAGATATTTATTTTTCTTCTACAAGAAAAAGTAGTTTAATTTCCAAAAATGTAAATATTCACTCAAATGCTATCGACAACAAGAGAAAACAAGAGCAATAGTATGGTCTGAGTGCCAACATAATTTACACTGTTGGAAAATCGAAAGACATGAGACATAATTGTGGTTGATTCAAAGTATCAGGAGATCCATGGCATTGAGAATGATGACCCCCTGCATCTCAGATAGATTCTATAAAAGACTCCTCTATAAAGTGTTTTCTACCATTCCAGGAGCAAGATTAGCAAGCTAGAGCTAAAAGGGGGATTAGAAATCACCATCCCAGTCCCTTCATATTATAGATAAGGAAACTGAGGCACAGAGACACAAGGAAACTTGCTCAAGATCAACAGGTTTTAAATGATTGGGCCATGCTTTGAAGTCAAGTTCTTCTTCCTCTTCACCATGTCACCAGAAACAATGACAGATTTTGATACCCGGGGCAAAGTTGTAAGAAGGACGATCAATTGGGTGGCGTAGGACAGTCTGTTTTGTTTGATATAGTATAGATGTCTGCAAATGAGGAAGCACAAAGGACAATCTTCACATCTTCTGGAGCTGAACATGGCCCTTCCAGAGGGAAGAGTGGCCAAGGAAATAAGAGATAAAGGGAATGAATCCATGGGGATACAATTTCCCAGGCCATCCTGTTGGGGACGCAGGAGGACAGAGGTGAGCAGTGAAATTATGAGAGTCCCCATGTTCTTTTGCTTGTTTGAAGTGTGTTTTCTCTCAGAGGGTCTAAATGTACTTTCTATGAGTAGGAAAGATTCTGTAAAACAGAAATAACAGGCATTTCTAGGGGATTTCCTGCTCCATTGGATGCACATGCAGGAAAAAGAGCCTTTATCTAAGACTTTGCTTATAACTTATTGATCTAGGACAAAGTGTTAGCCTTGGGTTGCTTTAGAACCATGCCTTTCACTGAGCCTATAAAATGGTCTTGGTGGAATTCTGTGGTAGAGTTGATCTTTTTTTAATCTTTCTCTCTTTTTACTGGATATACCAGTTAACTCTCAATTGGACCATCACTGCTGTTCAGCAATACTACCATATGATCCATACTCTCCACGGTAACTCTTTCAAGTCTTTTCATTCTTCCTCAAATTTCCCATGACACCCTTTCCCCACTCTCTCCACCAAAAACCTTGCCTCATAGTTTATAGACCATTTGCTGTGACCCTTCTTCTTCTGCCTTCCTCAGAACTAATGATCTGAAATTCTTTTATGAGAACGTGTTCCCCAATCACACCAACTTTCTGGTTCTCCTCTAATTCTGCCTTTGCACTGCTCATCTTCTAATACTTAAATGCATTCTTCCAATCTCTTCTTCACCCTTCTCTCACATGATCAAGTGATTTTATTCCCTACCAAGATCGACTCTTTTACCTGCATGAGGTAGATCCCATTGACTCCAACCAATTTTCCCCTCTGCCTGTCCCACTCTATCATTTATTTTCAGTCTTTCCCTTTGAAGTTAAAGTCCTCAAAAAGACTGTCCTTGATCAGTGCCCCCACTTTTTCTTCTCTCACTGTTCTTAACTATTTATAATCCAACTCCAACATTATCATTACTCCAAACTTGTTAATAGTATTTTAGTTGAAAAATACAATGCTTTTTTAATCTATCCTCATTCTCCTTGGCCTCTCTGCAGCCTTTGACTCTACTGATCACTCTTTCCTTCTTGATACTTCCCTCTTTCTAGGTTTTTGGAAGACCTTTGCTTCCCGGTTATCTTTCTACCTTATGGATGATTCCTTTTGTCTTTGCTTCTAGACCTTCCCTTGAATCACTCTTGTCCCTCCAAGTTCTGTCCCGGGTCTTCTTCTCTTCACCTTCTATGCTGCTTCATTTAGTGATATCCTAAGATTTCAAGAATTTAATTACTGTCCCTATTTCTCTACCTCACTCTCTAGAAATCTTCATATTTCTAACTTACAGACATCTCGAACTAAATGGTCAGTAGACATCTTAAAATCCTCATCCTCCTACCTTCCTTGTTTGTTGGTTGATTGTTTCCCTTCTTTCTCAAAGAGGATCAAGATGACATTAATTTGTTAGAGTCAAGTTACAGTGTGACAGACTGACTTATTAGACCAGCTCAAAAGTAGCACCACAGGTTGAGCACAAATGGCCCATGTGAATACTTAACAGTGGCTTCTCTAAGTCTGAACATCACAGATTTCTTTTGAGCTACTTCTAGTCTGCTTTACTCACAAAGGATAGCACCTTCTTTGCTGGACAGTCCTGTAGCAGTGTTTCCCATGGCACACAATCAATTCCTAAGTTCTTTAGAGATGCAGCAAAGTATGAATCAATTCTCTGGTACTTGTGCTCATTTTGGCTTAACAATAAACAGGAGCCAGTACCACCTCAACCATATATGTAACCATTGGTTAGAGCAAATGGAGAATTTTGAATAGCACTTACATTGACAGTATACTTTCTTGGGATAATGAACTTGATAATAGGTTGATAATTGATAATGTGCTTGATGTACCTTCATTATTAGGATAGATGGCAACACAATCCTCCTGGTTCCTCAGGCTCACAAACAAGTTATCTTGGATTCCTCATTCTCTTTACTTCCCTTCCATATGTAATCTATTGCCAAGCTCTTTGGATTTTACCTTTGCAACATCACTCCAATACACCCCCTCCTTCTCTCTTTTGACATTATCCTAACCCTGATAAAGTCCTCATCCCCTCACACCTACGTAATTGCAACCAAAATTATTGCAGCAACCTGTTGATGGGTCTGCCTCCTTAATTTATTTCCTTTTTTTATTCCATTATCCATTCAGCCATTTAAGTGATTTTCCTAAAACACAGATTCAATGTAATCATTCCCCTATTCAATAAAATCCAATGGATTCCATTGCTTTCAAGTTCAAATACAAAATTCTCTTTGACAAACAAAGCCCTTTATAACCTACCCTCTCCTGTCTTTCTAATATTCTTACATCTTTTTCCCCAACCTGTACTCTTCAATCCAGTGAAAATGGCCTCATGGCTATTTCAAGAACATGGCTTTGGATATTTCTTCTATCTTTCAAATCTGGAATGATCACCCCCCTCCACTCTGACTACTGTGCTTCTTGGTCTCTCTCAAACCTTAGCTAAATGTCCATCTTGTAAAAGAAGTCTTCCCCAACCCCTCTTTATTCCAGTGTCCATTGTTTTTAAAAATTCATTTAGTATTTTATTTTTCCTCGGTTACAATTGTTATTATTTGTTTTTAAACCTTTGGATTACAAATTCTCATCCAAGCTTTCATGTCCCCCCACCCCTCAATGAGAATCCAAGAAATCTGATAAAGTTGTTATGATTGTTGCATTTGTCCTTTATTCTCAAAGAAGACCGTGACATCAGAGATGCCGTGCCATACATGGTAATAGGATGTGAGTGAGGAGGTGCTGTGCTAAGTCTCCAGCATCACTTTCTCCTCCAGAACCATCTGGGGCCAGTGGCCAAAAATGAACTAGAACAAATGGAGATGGTCCTGGATAGAAGGCAATCAGGTTAAAGTGACTTGCCCAAGGTTACAGTTAGTATCAAGTGTCTGCAGTTGGATTTGAACTCAGTTCCTCCTTACTGCAGGGCTCTTTCTACTACTCCACCTTACTGTCAGATTACTATAATAGTCATGTGAAAGAAAAACATAGATCCCCCCCTCAAAAAAAAGGAACCTCAAGAAAAATAAAATTTTAAAAATAGAATAAAAATTAAAAAAAAATTCAATCTGGATTCAGACCCATCAACTCTTTCTCTGGAAATGTATAGCATTCTTCATTATAAGTCCTTCAGAATTGTCTTGGGTCACTCTAATGTTAAGAAAAACTGATAAAGTCATAGCTGATCATCCCACAATATTGTTGTTACTTGGTACAAAGTATATCTCATTTTGCATCAGCTCATATAAGTCTTTTGAAATTTTTCTGAGAGCATCCTGCTCATCATTTCTTTTAAGCAGAATAATATTTCATCATAACCACATACTACAATTTTATCAGCCATTCAAAGTTGCTATAAATATTTTGAAGATATAGGTCTTTATTAAAGCATCTCTGAGGTGTCATCTGATGCCTCTCAGATTTGGCCAATATGACCAATAAGGACAATGATCAATATTGGAAGGAATATGGGAAATCTGGGATGCTAATGCATTTTTGGTGGAGCTGTGATCCAAACTTTCTGGAGAGCAATTTGGAATTACTACCAAAGGGCAATAAAAATGCATATACCCTTTGATCCAGCAATAGCACTACTGGGTGAAGAGAGCATGAAAAAGGGTTATAAACATCATTTGTACAATAATATTCATAGCAACTCTGTTTGTGGTGGCAAAGAATTGGAAATCGAGTTAATGTCCATCAATTAGGGAATGGTTAAATAAATTGTGGTATATGTATGTTATGGATCACTGTTGTTCTATTAGAAACCAGGAGGGATGGGAATTCAGGGAAACCTGGAGAGACTTGCATGAACTGATGCTGAGTGAGATGAGCAGGACCAGAAAAACATTATATACTCTAATAGTAACATGGGGGATGATGATCAACCTTAATGGACTTGCTCATTCCACCAGTGCAATAATCAGGGACAACGGAGAATACCAACTATATCTAGAGAAAGAACTGTGGAGTTTAAACAAAGAACAAAGATTTTTACCTTCAGTCTTTTAAAAATTTTATATAATTTTGCTAATGCTAATATTTTATTTTTTCCCTCAAGGTGTTCTTTTCTCTCAACACATTCATTTTTGATCAATGCATAGCCTGGAAACAATGTAAAGATTATCAGACTGCCCTCTGTGGGGTGGCGGGGGGAGGGAAAGGAGGGTGGAGTAAAATTTTAAAATTCAAAACCTTACCAAAAATGATAGGTAGAAACTACTATTGTATATAAATGGAAAATACATCAAAATATTTATATAATTAAAAAAAGAAAATATAAGTCCTTTTTCCTTGGAGTGTTATTGCTAGGTCAAAGGGTAGGCAGGGTTTTATAGCCCTTTGATCATAGTTCAAAATTGCTCTACTGAATGGGAGAGCAATCCCATCCACCAACAATACATACTCTCCAACATTTTTTTCATTTTCTGTTCATCTAGCCCATTTAATAGGGATAAGTGATACTTCAGATTTATTTGAATTTTCTTTTCTCCAATCAACAAAAAGTTAAATTTTGCTTATTATGGCTATAGATAACTTTTATAACCTTATTTGAAAACTTTCATATCTTGTGATCATGTATCAGTTGAAGAATAGATCTTATTTTTAAACATTTGACTCAGTTCTCTGTATATTTGAGAAATAATGCTTTTATCTTAATCTTTTAGCTTAATGCTTCAAAATTTTTCCACAATTATTTCTATTTCCTTCCAACTTATTTCCCAACCCCATTTATTATGTTCTCTCTCTCCTTTCACTCTGTCCCTCCAAAAGTATCTCATTTCTGACTATCCCCTTCTCCACTCTGCCCCTCTCTCCATCACTCCCCTCCACCCCTCATAATCTTCCCTTCCTATTTTCCTATAGGGTAAGATAGATTTCTATACCCAATTGAGTGTATATATTATTCACTCTTTGAACCAATTCTGAGAGTTCGCCCACTTCTCCTCTCTATAAATTTTTTTTCTAGTTTCGTTTGTTAGATAATTTATCACATTCTGCTTCACCCTTTCCCTTTCTCCCAGTTTATTCCTGTCTCAGCCCTTAATTTTATTTCTTTTAGATGTCATCCCTTCATATTCAACTCATATCTGTGCCCTTTGTCAATACAGTTTTCTGACTGCCCCAATAATGAGAAAGTGCATATGAGTTACTAGTACCATCTTCCCATGTAGGAATAGAAATAGTTTAACATCGTTTATGAGTTCCTTTTCCTATTTACTTTTTATACTTCTCTTTAGTCTTATATTAGAAGATCAAATTTTCTCTTCTTTACATGAGGAAAGTTTGAAAGTTCCCCACTGCACTGAATATCCATCTTTTCTCTGAAAGAGCATGCTCAATTTTTCTAGAATGTGATTCTTCATTGCTCTTTTGACTTCCAGAATATCATATTCTAAACCCTACAATTGTTCAATTTTGAGCTGCTACATGTTGTGTTATCCTGACTGTAGCTTCACAATATTTGAATTGTTTCTTTATGATTGCTTGCAATATTTTGTCCTTGACCTGGGAGCTCTTGAATTTAGCTTTAATATTCCTTCGAGTTTTCATTTAGAAAACCCTTTCAGGAGGTGATCAGTGGATTCTTTCAGTTTTCTTTTACCCTTTGGTTCTAGAAAATCAGAGTAAATTTCCTTGACTATTTCCTGAAAGATGATTGTCTAGGCCCCTTTTTTTGATCATAGCTTTCAGGTAATCCAATCATTTCTAAGTTATTTCTCCTGGATCTATTTTCCAGGTCAGTTGTTTTTCCAATGAGATAGTTTATATTGCTTTTATTTTACTTTTTCATTCTTTTGGCTTTGTTTTGTTTCTTTATTTCTCATTAAGTTTTTAACTTCTATTTGCTCAATTCTACTTTTTTAGGGATTTTTTTTGGCAAGGCAATGGGGTTAAGTGGCTTGCTCAAGGCCTAGATAATTATTAAGTCAATTCTACTTCTTAAGAAGGTTTTTCTTCAGTGAATGTTTGTCCCCCTTTTTCTATTTGACCAGTTCTGGTTTTTTTATGGAATTTTTCTCCTAATTTGTTTTCTGTACCTCTTTTATCATTTGACCTAGTCTGGTTTTAAGGTGTTATTTTCTTTTGCAGTTTTTGGTGTCTCCTTTACAAAGCTGCTGGTTCATTTTTCATGATTGTCTTGCATAGCTCTAATTTCTCTTTCCAATTGTTCCTTTATTTCTCTTACTTGTTTTTCAAAATTCATTTTGAGCTCTTCCATGACCTGGGATCAATTCACATTTTTCCTGGAGGTTTTGGATGTAGGAGTTCTGACTTTGTTATCTTCAGAATGTTTTTTTTTATCTTCCTTGCCACCATAATAACTTTCTAAGATCAAATTTGTTTTGCTATTTTTTTTTTGCTCAATTTCCTATGACTTGATTTTAACTCTTAGATAAAGTAGCCTTCTACTTCCTGGATGGCAGGTGCATTGTCTCAAACTTCTGGGGTTTTATATACCTGTTCTTAATTTTTTTATTTATTTAAGGCAATGGGATCAAGTGACTTTCCAAAGGTCACACAGCTACACCATTATTAAGTGTCTAAGGTTGGATTTGAACTCAGGTCCTTCTGACTCTAGGGCCAGTGCTCTTTCCATTGTGCAACCTTTGTGTATCTGTTTTCAGAGATTCTTCTAAGGAGCTTCACGTTTTCAGTTTATTCAAGTGATATGATGTAAGGAGAACTGTTTACTTCTTTCCTGATCTGTGCTCTGGGGTCTGTGTGTGACCACAAGTACTCTTTTCTGCCCTAGAGCTATGAGGATCCTGAATGCTCTGGTGTGCTAGTGTTCCTCTTCTCCCTGTGACTGTGACTCAGGTCAATGACCCAGATATGGGTATAGACAAAGCAAAAGAGACCCATGTATTCTCCTTTTGGTCTGCTGCTTTACCTCCTTATTATCAGTAGACTGAGAGATCTGGAAGCAACTGCTATAATTGCTGACTCACTGGTACCCAAGGCCTGCTCCTGGTTTCCTAGGGCCCAGACTGTGTTGGCATAGTTTGCACTGGACTGTATTCCAGCCTCTCCCAGATATGACAGATTTTTCTTGCCACCTTCTAAGTTATTTTTGGTGTCTCTTGACTGAGAGGCCTGGAAATCACCCATAATGCCCCTGATTCAATCACCCCTCTTCTGGTTTCTGGATTGTTGGGGGTGGTCTACTCTGGAGCAGCCTGTGACCTATGTTCCTATCTAACCCTGGTAAGATAGACTTTTCTTGATGACCTTATAAGTTGTTTGGGCTGGAAACTTGTTTTACTCCATTTTTTATGAGATATGCCTCTAGAATTTGTTTAGAATCATTTAAAAAAGTACTGGGAACAGTGCAACAATCAGGGACAGTTTGGGGCTTTCTGCAATGGATAATACCATCTGTATCCATAGAAAGAATTGTGGAGTTTGAACAAAGACCAAAGACTATTACCTTTAATTAAAAAAAAACATGTTATCTTATTATGTACTCTTGCTGTCACTTATACTTGATGTTTCTTCCCTAGAGATATGATGGCTCTCTCATCACATTCACCTTAGATCAATGTATACCATGGGAATGATGTAAAGACTAATAGACTGCCTTCTTTGGGGGGTGGGTGGGAAGAAGGAAACGAAATTGGGGAAAAGGTTGTAAAATTCAAAATAAATAAAATCTTAAAAAAACACAAAAAAGTATTTGGAAGAGTGTGGAGGGGAACTCGGGAAGTTCCTGATTTTACTTTGCCATCTTGGCTCTACCCTCTCTGTCAGTTTTCTCTTATTTATTCTATATGTAGCTTGTTTCCTATAGAGTGATTTGTATTTGTCTCCCTTATTATATTTTTAAGCTCCTTGAGGGCAGGGACTTAGTGTGCCTTTTATTTTAATCACCAACACTACGCACAGTGGCTGGCACATAGTATATACTTAATAAATCTTGATTGATTGATTGATTGTACAATAAGGATCTACAGTAAATTTCTTTTGATCTCATACTGCCTAGGCATCATTCACTCTCTGCATAGTCCTAAAGTGGGGCTGATGCATCAGTCCATGGGATCACCTAATCCTCCCTGGCTGGAAAGACAAGACAAAGCAATGACATATCATGAGCATGCAGGAATATCCTTAGGGTCTTGCTTTTCTCAAAGGTTCTAGTCTTCATTGTTTCCCTTCAAAACTAGAGGATTTCTTTCCAGGTCCATCCTCATGCTTGTGTTTACTTCTTTCAATGAAATTTTCTGATTCCTTGTGATATATAGATAACTTTACATTCTCCTAAGCTATATCTATTCAGACTAATCAAGGTAAACAGGTCTCAGGTACCTAAATTTAATGAAGGATATATATTCTTTACACAAAGAACAACCTATAAGAGGCTAGAGAGGTTCCTCACTAGGTAGGTACAGGGTAAGGATTTGTTTGTTGTTTTGTCCCTCACCATGACAATACACTAAAATCATTTAATATTTGTGCCTAGGTTGCAATCTGTGTTGGTGAAGAGAGTGTCCACTATGACTGAGTCATAAAACCCTAAAATATTGCAATAAATGTTCAGGCTTTATCTATGCAAAATGATGAGATTAAATCCAATCTACTGTTATTACTTCTGTCTGGTCCACTATGGTCAGCCCCATACAGAAAGGTATTCAGGACACAAATTGAAGCTACCATTGCTCACAATCAGTCCCAGATGGCCTTGTTCTGATGAGACAGAGTTACCAGAAAGAAGAAGAAGAACCTAGAATTCTGATGTGACTCTTTGTGCTATTACAGCTCCAGCTATGGTTATCCACCATGTACAGACACATTCAGTGGATTTCTCTGCCTTCAAAATCAATGGGATCTGGCACTGAAATGTATTAGTTGGTTGACTATCCAAGCACTGGTTACCATTCCTTACACTTAAATGTCTTGATACAACCCATGGATTTGCCTTTGAAGATATATATTTCAAGTATATTTTAAAGATAAAAGCATCTTTACCTATTTTCTGGTGTTTCCAGACACAAGTACCCTATAACGCTGTCTTCCATAACAGGTCTCTCTTGTTTTTCTTCTTTTTCATCAATTGAAAAAGCTCCCAATTGGCCAGGGGCCCTATTAGGAAGATATCTTCTTTACCAACATATGGCCGTGCTCAGAATCATTGCCCCATACTTCAGACTGTTCATTTAAGTCTAATGAGGTCCACAGAGGTGACTGCATGACTCATCCAATGAAGTCATTTTTCCAATTAGCATTTTGACAAATGCATTAGAAGTAGAACTGTTTCAATAGATTTGCACAGCTGCTAGCAAGATCAGGTGGCAGGAGATTTTCAGATTTGTTCTGGTCAAATAACTTATTTTTACTCAGTCTGTGACTTCTGATGCTGCTGGTGATTATCATATGTCATCTGAGTCTGACCTGCTCACAAAAATGGTCTCAGTAACGGAAGCCATTTGAAAAGGTACAAGTTATAACTTGAGATGGAGGAGATTTCATCATTCAGAAAGTTCAGGCCAGACTTCTATGAAATCCTGCCTTCTTAAAAGCATACCTAAAAATATCAATTTCTATGACAGAAAGAGAGAGAGAGAGAGAGAGAGAGAGAGAGAAAGAGAGAGAGAGAGAGAGAGATGAACAGACGGACAGAGAGAGAGACCAAGAGACAGAGACAGATGGAGAGAGATAGGGAAAGAAAAAATAAGGTGTATTTTTTTTTAAATAAGAAGCATCGCTGCAACAAGGGTCAATCTTTTTAATACCAATGTTCCACCACTGTTGCCCTATATATGTCAGAAGGAACAGTGAATAGAACACTGACTTTTAGAGTCAGGAGGACAGGAGTTCCAATCTGGCCTCAGATACTTGCCACTTCTTAGCTTTGTGACCTTGGATAAGTCACTTCACCCTGATTGCCTCATATCCAGGGCTATCTCAAGTCATCTGATTCATATCTGGCTACTGAACTCAGATAGCTCTGGAGGAGAAAGTGGGGCAGGTGACTTAGCATAGCACCCCCTCCTCACTCAAATCCAATTCATGTGCCTGTCATGGCATCGCCTTCCGTGATGTCATGGACTTCTCCAAGAATGAAGGATAAGCATCATAATCGTGAAATAGTACTGTCCCTAAAGGTTAAAAACTGAAGTTCTGTCTTCCCCCCTCAGGGTAATGGTGAAGCTGTAATCTGGACTAGAGGCCCAAAGCAATGGTAGCTTTAATTTATGTCCTGAATACCTTTCTGTATGGGGCTGACCATAGTGGACCAGACAGAAGTAATAACAGTAGATTTGATTTAATCTCATCATTTTGCATAGATAAAGATACCTTTCTTACCTCCAAACAATTGTGTCACATCCATAATAGCCATATCCACCTTGAAACTCCTGCATCCAAAAGTACAAAGCAGGATGAATCATACTTTCAGAGTCAGTGGCATGGAATCTCACCCTAGAGCTAACTGTCTCTACTCAGTCTTGGTTAACTTTTTCCCTCTTTGAAACCTCAGATTCTTCACCTGGAGGGAGAAAAAAAGGATCAGCTTAGACAAATTCTAGAATCTTGCCCAGCTCCGTATCCTGCATCCTCAAGCTGGGAATCTAGTTATGTCATCAGATGTGTTGACGACAGTCTGACCCATAGGAATGTGAGCGTTACTTGACTATCCCAG
Source organism: Macrotis lagotis (assembly GCF_037893015.1). Taxonomy (NCBI): domain Eukaryota; kingdom Metazoa; phylum Chordata; class Mammalia; order Peramelemorphia; family Peramelidae; genus Macrotis; species Macrotis lagotis. Next base: position 5,755,651 of record NC_133664.1, read on the forward strand.
ACCACATTATACAAAAGATGACAACTCCCGCCCCCCCCCATCCCTGTTCCAACTCAGTCTCCACAGAGGATAAAATAGGAATAAATGAATTCAAGCTAAAGTTAAAAACGTGCATTACTTGTGGGGAGAATCATGATCTATTTATGATTTTATCCCCATACAGTGACTTGAACACAATTAATTTGGTGAATTGTGTTGAAGAATTTCTGCTTAGTTAATGAATGGGCTTAGTTATTATTTGTGGGAAGGTAATTCTATCCATATATCATTTCCATTTACACACACACACACACACACACACACACACACACACACACACATATATATATGAATATAGTTCTGTATTAGTCAGGTCTGTCCTGCTTTTCCATTGGATTCCCAACATTTAGGAAAGTGATTTGTCCATTCTATATATTTAATAACTATTTCATTCATTCATTCATTTCCATGTCTCAACTGCATGGCGAATATATTTACATGGGTTAATACCCAGAAAAGAGTTCACCACCTTTCCCTCCAAATCCTCATTCCTTTCCAAATTTCTTTTTTTCTGTAGAAGTCTCTTCTAGCTTTCTTGACACCCAGGTTTGAAGCTTCAAAGATAGCCCTGATTTCAGTCTTTCCCACTCTTCATGGCCCATCCCTTGGCAAGTACTATCATTTCCATCTCTCATGTCTGCCAAGCTTTATTTCCACTCCTCACTACTATTGTAGTAGCCTTATGATTGACCTTCCTCCTTCTTGTCTTTCCCTTTTCACCACCTCCCTTCCTATCACAGCTTCCAAAGTCAATTATGTACTCTCGTATTCCTTCACTTGAAAATTTTCAGTGGCTCTTGAATGCTTTTTAGAGAAAGACAAAACTTTCAATCTTATACACAAGTGTTTCAACCAACTGGTCCTCCTGCTTCTGGCAGAGACGGCTGGGTGCTGCAGTGGCTAGAGTGTGGGACCTGGATTCAGAAAAAAATCTAAATTCAAATTTGGCCTCAGATACACACCAGCTGTGACACTCTGAGCAAGTCTCGTAGTCAGTTTACTCAACTGAATAAAATGAGATAATAATTGCACTGACCTCCCGTGGTTGATGAGAAGATTCATTGAGATGATGTTTAGCAAAAGCTCTGAGAACAGTTTCTAGCATATAGTTGGAGTTGTATAAATGCTTATGATAATTCCTTGGACATCTGAGTTCACATTCTTGCTCCTCATGCAATCAGCACACTATACCAATCCCTGTCATTTCTCTTGGTGCTAGCTAACAAGTCAGAAGAAGGGAGTCCAAAGTAGGCATCAGAAAATGGATTAGATAATTCTTGGCATGAATAATTCATTGTAATTCATATTCAGCATTTAAGGTTACAATTTATTATTCAACCAAAGCATGATAAAGCCTTACAGTTTTCACTCATCTATTTAGGACTCCAGAAAAAATATATGGCTTAGTTGCACATTAAAGGTGAGAACATTTGTAGAACAAATGATGGATGTAGCAGTGGGAGGGGGAGAAAGTATGGCCCAACACCTAAGGGCTTAATGCAAATAATTATTATCCTGTACCAGTGTTTTTCCAACTGAGGAGACTGTGATATTAATGGAAAGTGTACTAGATTTGCTCAGAAGGACTGGATTTAAGTCCCCCCCCCCCCCTTCTTCTTCTTGCTAGCTGTGTGACTTTGGACAAGTTACTTAAACTATCTTTGATTATTTCTGCATTTGTCAAATGGTAATTCTTTCACCATTAACTCCAAAGTATATACTTGGGAGTTAATGGTAAAAGAATACATACATATATATATGTATATATGTATATATATATATATATATATATATATATATATATATATAGAGAGAGAGAGAGAGAGAGAGAGAGAGAGAGAGAGAGAGAAGAATATAATAGGAATAATGCATGTCAAAGTCTTTGTCAACCATAAAGAATTTTTTGTGAAAGTCATCACTCTTTTGTATTAAATGTATATATCAAAATTGTTGAACTTTCCCCCCCATATCTACAAAAGTAATTATTCATGGTCATCTTATGGTTAACTTACCTAACAATATGGCATGTGTCTAGGGGGGCCATGAGGGAGAAATGAAGAAGGAAGCAATTCAAAGCCTTAAGCAAAAATAAAACTAGTTATGGTGATTTCTGTATTATGATTATTGCTATAGCATACTAAAAATGCTTCTATTCTCAGACTTTTAATGTCCTGTGAAATGGGGGCTTTAGTGATAACGTGTTGTTTCTGTTTGGATACGTAATTTTAGATTTAAGTAAAGATGTTCTTTATGAAGCAAATGCCCCACTTCACTTGCTCATAATGCACAACAAAGCAAAATCCAAATACAAAGATTTTATTTTTCCCACTGACCTCCATTATAAACTTGGAGATGTGGTCCCATGGAGAAAGAATCACTAATAAATTGAGGTAAATATTTAAGGAAAGGAGGGATTAAGGGAGGTTTCTTTTTTTGTTTGTTTCTCTGTGATTTATTTCTATTTGACCTACCTGCCAATGAGACCCTAAGACCCTGGTATGCACAAGTCCTGTCAGTCGACCCGTCTTCTACACCAGCTCCTAGTTTCATGGTCTGCACATAGTAGGTGCTCAATGTCTGTGAAAATGATTATGTCCAAGCCCTACCACATCAACCTAATCCACAGAGATCTGATCACGGAGAAGAGAAAGTTCAACAAAATGTTCTTGTTTTGCAAGGAACGTCCTTCTTGTGTTAACAAGGTCTCAATAGCAGGAGGCCAGAAGAACATAGAGACCTAACCATCATTTAATTCATATGACGGGGGGGGAAATCTGAACACTTCAATGGAGAGAAATCAGTCTTTTCGGTGGAGTATCTATTTTCCCCTCAGAGTCTATCAGGATTGGAGATAATTAAACTTTCTAACTCTAAATCACAGAAAGGACTGAGACAGAGACAGTGTTCTTGGTACCAGAAGAGGGTGAATGCAAAAGACTGAAATCGAAAAGACTGAGAACTTGTTTTTGTCCCAAAGGAGTTCATTTGCTAGCCTAAGAGAGAGATTTTATAAAGAGGAATGCTGCAATATAAAAATATTAAGAAGAATGTTACTGATGTTTGTTCTTCATTCTTGGAGAAGACCATTACATTAGGGAGGTGGGTCATGATAAAGCCATGAATTGTATTTGCGTGGGGAGGGGGGTGCTGTGCTGAGTTACCGGTCTCACTTTCTCTTCCAATGACATCTGGACAGATAAGAATCAGGATGACTGGAGATGATCCTAGAGATCAGATAATCAGGGTGAAGTGACTTGACCAAGATCACACAGCTAGAAAGTATTAAGTGTCTGATGTTGGATTTGAATCCAGGTCCTCTTGACTCCAGGACTGGTGCTCTATCCTATGTACCAACTAGATGCCCCAAAGTGCTAGCTATCACAAGTAAGAATATTTTCCCTGATAGCTATGCATTTGATATTATTTCATATGGAACGAGACAAAGTTTAGAATCTGAGCTATAGATAATAAAGAAGATTGCAGTGGCAACTTCTCCCATAAGAAAGCATTCAAAGTTAGCTAAAAACTAAAGGTGAAGGCTGTGCAGTGGTAGCAGCAAAGCAGCCCAGGAAAGAAGTGTGGGAGCATCAAAGACATAAAATAGCAACAAAATGCCCAGTTGGTAATTCACAATGTCATTACTAGAAGTTGTCTGCAGTCCTAAAATTTAGAAAGTCAGTATCCTGGCAATACATAGTTCTTAAATGCATATTTCCAAGTGTGAGATCTACTTATATCTGGTCTTTCTACTGATATTTGTGTATTTGTAGCATAGGATAACTCAGGATAATGAAGAGAAAGACCTTTTGTTTTGATCTTGTTTTAACTATGACATTTCATTAAAGTTTTTTTCTTCGAATTTACGAGTTCTCATATTGATTAATAAAAATAGATGCAGTGGTAGTTATGGATTTGTTTGGATAAGTTATGGATTTGATTGGACCCAAAGAGTAATCTGGGACAACTTTTTGGTGGATGGAGAGTGGAGGAACTTGGATGAGAGGATATCACAGGGATTACATATATTTGAAAACACTGCAGAATTGAAAAGGCGAGTTCACCACAAAGGGAAAAAAGCAACGAGGAAAGAAATACCAAAAAAAAGGAAGCACTTCCTATTAAAATAAAACCTATGAAATTTACCTTTATGATAAACTAAATGAGCTATGTACTGCATGCAGGGCATCCTATTTTAAATCTAAATAGATGATGTTCATCCTTCATTTTCTAAGAGAACTATGACATCAGGGAGGTGATGCCATGACAAGCACATGAATTGGATTTGAGTGAAGTGGGGGGTGGCTGTGCTAAGTCCCAGCCTCACTTTCTCCTCCAGACCATCTGAGTCCAGTGGTCAGATATGAACAGGACAACTGGAGATGATCCTGGATGTGAGGTGATGAGAGTTAAGTGATTTGCTCTAGGTCAAACAGCTAGCGTCCGAGAAAAGATTTGAATTCAGGTCCTCCACCACCCAACTGCACAAATCTAACTTCACAAATACAAAAGGAAAATGCTCTGGTTTGTTCATTTGTTTTTCATTTTAGAAGAGAAGCAATGATATTAAAGAGTATTATCATAACTTATGAGTGAATTGGATTTAAATGAGGCAGAGTTGTTCCAAATTGTTGACCTCAATCACTTTTTCAGTCATTAGGGTACAATAGAAGATAAAAAGAACAGATGGCTGGTGATGGCACAGGACAAAGTAGCTAACCTTAGCATCTTCAATGTCTGACCAAGTTCTAATAACTTCACAACACCTTCTTCAGAATGTCATGGTCATTGGAATAGATTGTTTTCATCTGTCCTCTTTGTCAAAGGAAGTCTCCACCTGTTTGGAGTAAACATTCCCCCAACTCACTAATAGATTTGGGACTTGCTAGCTACCCTCAGCCTGGTTTTGCTCATTTGCTGAGACAATTTACTGGGGTGTAGTCACTGCATACAGGACAGGTTCTTGGAGTCACAGGTGAAGTATCCAAAGGGGTTTCATTGGTCATGAAAAGGACTCAGAAACTTCTCTCACCAGAGCTGCTAATTCTCCTTGAACCACCCAAAGAGAAACTGTATGTTCTCCCAATGACTATGCTAACTTCAGACCACTTCTCTTCAATGGCACAAATTCATTTCTACTTAACCTGGTAGCAAAGGCATTTAATTCAGTATCAGATGTTTAGATGTTTAGATTCTTTGGCTTCAGTTCGTGAATTTATCTCTTTAGTGCACAACAAACTCAACAATTTAGACACCCAAAGCCTCTACAATGAAAGCAACCTGAGGTCTTCTAATGTCAAATTTTATCCTTATAATAGGTGCTGTTTATTATAAGAATAGAATTAAGGTATTTCCTATTCAATTGGAAGAGGAAAAATTTGCCATTAAATACCAAGGTGTTTTGGAAGATGGATTTTTTTAAGAGAGCAGTCAAAATATTATAAAAGAGGCCTCAAAGGAAAATAAAGATAATTTCCCTTGCAGGCAAGAGTAGTTGCCTATTTGTCTTTGTATTTCCCATATTCTGCTGAAAAGAAAAATTGAAAAGTTAAATTGAAGCTCCAATTTATTTTTATATTTTTTTCCCTCATTGCCTCAAAGGAAATCTTGTTTTCTGTAACTTTCATAAGTGATAAGTTAATATTCAGGTTAATGTTAATGATTAATATTTACACAAAAAGGATGAATTCCAGTTCCTTCTAGCTCTCTAGTATGCATAAATGAAGTGGGAATCTGATTGCTATGTATGTGGGAACTAACTGTATTAGCTTACCTCACCATAACTAGACTAATTACATCCATGGTTGGTTGGCTCATGTCCTTCATTATCAAAGACAGCCAAAATGACATCTCTATGTTTGAGACAAATATCAGTGTGTATGACTGGCTGATTAGATGAGGATGAGCTTGGAATGCTCTACCACAGGTTGGGCACAAATAGTCCATATGAACCCCTGGACTTACAAATGTCATGTTTCCTTTGAGCTGTTTCAATTCTGCCTTCCTCATAGACTTCAGTCCCCATTCTGATGAGGGCATGCCAGGCTGGGTGATCCTGTGACAGGGTCTCCCTTGCTGTACAGTCAATTCTTACATTCTTCAATGAGACTTTCAGGGTGACCTGGTATGACTTCTTCTGACCCTTTTGTGAGCACTTGCCTTGGGTGAATTCTCCATGAAATAGTTGGGTTTTTTTTGGCAAATATACATTTGGCATTCTAAGAACATGTCCAGCCGATTGTAGTTGTACTCTTTCTGAAGTAATGTTGGAATGCAAGGTACTTTAGCTCAAGAAAGGCCCTCAGTTTCTGGGATCTTCTCCTGTCAGGGGATCTTTAGACTTTTCCTAAGACAATTTAAATGGACATGATTCAATTTCCTGACATGGTGCTTGTAGATTGTCCAGGTTTCCTAGGTAGCAATGAGGTCAACACAAGGCCCTGGTAGACCTTCAGTTTGGTAGTCAGTCAGTCAGTCTCTTCTCTCCCACACTTTCTTTTTGTGCCTCCCAAATTCAGACTTAGCTCTGGTAATGTGCCAACCTCATTGTCAATGTGGACCTCCTTAGAAAGGACACTATCAAGGTAAGTGAACTTGTCCAGTACTCAAAACTTCTCCATTTGCTGTAATCAATGGTTCCACATATGAATGGCCTGGTGCTGGCTGATGGAGCACCTGGGTTTCATGTTAGACCAAAACAAGTATAAACAGCAGAGAATCAATCCATACTTTGTTGTATCTTAGCTTCAGAGGCTGCATTGAAGGCACAGTCATCTACAAAGAGATCATGCACCAATACTCCCTCCACTTTGATCTTGGTTTGTGGCCTTTTCAAGTTAAAGAATTTGCCATCAATGCTGTAGCTGACCTTGAGGCCATGTTCATCCTCACTGAAGGCATTTGATAAGTGACTGAAAACATTATGCAAAAACAGTATGATAGAAAGGACACATCCTTGTTTTACTCCATTGGTGACCAGGAAATCTCAAGAGCATCTTCCGCTATCCTGAACCTAGGCATGCATGCCATCATGAAATTGTTATATAATACAGATGAACTTCTCTGGGCAACCAAATTTTGACATAATTTCCCATAAACCCTCACAACTGATGGTACCAAAGGCCTTGGTCAGATCTACAAAGAAATTACAGGAGAAGGAGAAGATCCTAGATTTACAAAAACCATTATTGTCAGCTTTTTTTGTTCCTGATCCAAATTAGTTTTGTGATTCTGGGCCAGTTCCTTAACCTCCCTTATTCCAGAATTTGTTGAAGCATCTTAATAACACCTCTGGTGTCCACCTTGCTGTGTTGAGCTGAAATGGCAATGACATTGTGAGTGAAAAGTACTGTAAAAACTTCAATGTGCTTTATCTATCTCAATTATTGTCATTATTCATGCCTAATATTCCATTTACTTCTGCTTTATTTTGCTCTTCTCAGTTTCTAGCCCAGTGGTCTGGGCCTGCAGGATTGTTACCTGGGCTCAGTCATGGAATGGATGTTGCCTCAGACATACTGTAATTTGGGAAAGATCTTAATGGCATCTTAAATGACATCCACCATTTTTTATCATCCTGAAACCTATCTGGTCACTTGCTCCAGATGATTCTGGAGGAAAAAATGAAGCTGGTGACTGTACCTTCCCCAACTCCCGCTTAAATCCAATGCACTTACATGTCATGGCATCACGTTCCTGATGTTTTGGTCTTTTTGAAGGACAAGCAATAATAATGACAACAACAACGAATGTGTAGGATCAATGTTTGTTAGACTGAATTTTACCAAACGCATAACTTACTAGGGTAACAGATTATTTTTTGCCTCTGACTCTTTTTTAGTGTTTTTTTAATGAAAGATTTTATTTGAGTTTTACAAGTTTTCCCCCAATCTTACTTCCCTCCCCCCACCCCCCACAGAAGGCAATTTGCCAGTCTTTGTATACTTTCCATGGTATACATGGATCCAAATTGAGTGTGATGAGAGAAAAATCATATCCTTAAGGAAGAAACATAAAGTATAATGGAGAGCAAGATCAGACAATAAGATATCAGGTTTTTTTATAAATTAGAGGGAATAGTCCTTGAACTTTGTTCAAACTCCACGGCTCTTTCTCTAGATACAGATGGTATTCTCCATCACAGACAGCCCCAAATTGTCCCTGATTGTGGCACTGATGGAATGAGCAAGTCCATCAAGGTTGATCATCACCCCAATGTTGCTGTTACAGTATACAGTGGTAACAGATTTTCTAATAAAATTAAATCTTAAAATTATGAAATTACCTGAGCAAATCTCTATTTCTAGTCAAGTTAATTACATCATTGAAGAATAAGAAATTATTCAATTAGCTAGAATAAGCACTTATTAAACACTTAAATTGTTGAGGTATTGTGCTTGGCATTTTTGAAAAGAATTTGTAAAATAGAAGAATATTTTAAATATTGGCCAGATTTATGGTAAGAGCGATGTTTCATCATAATCAAGAAATCAGGTTCTATCCTTGAAATCACTGAATTTCAGAATCAATTGAAGGTGTATAAATTTGTTTTGCTTTACATGACATTTGATCTACAATGATATGACCATTGAATCCACACTTTTATTGTTTGGAGGATGAACAATTTACAGGAAAAATGTTTGGAATATTCCAGATTCTTGGAGGTGGGAATAGTGAAAGACAAATTCTGACAGGCCCTACAATTCGCTAAGGCTTTCTTCATGGCCTCAGGGCTTACTGAATATCCATTCCCTGCCAACCAGGATAAATCATTCTATTATGTTCATCCCCAAATGCTCAAATTCCAGAAATGCCAGAAATTTGGACACCAAGCTCAGAATTCTTAGTTATTTAGTTCTGGCAAAAGCAATTCATGGAGTACTATCATGTAAGGCTTATTATTTATATAAATCAACAATTAAAAGCAAGAATAATCATACCACAGATATTTGGAATTGTTGAAGCTAACCATTCATATGTATCTGTATGTATTCTATCTTACTGATAAAAATATTCATGCCAAAGGTATAGATACTGACTCATGTAGAACTGTCCATCCTATGCACATCTTGTTTATATCTTCCCCTAATCTCATCAAGGGAGGTGCATCTAATGAATTAGGAGTTTTTGCTATAGTCTCTTGATATCACAAGACTATCTATTGGACACCCAATACATCAATTATTTTTTTATGCTCATCACATGATGAATCCATCTTCTTTATTTTGTAAAGAGGCTTGATGAAATCCTTTACTCAATTTATCCTCAATAATTTCTTTTAGAAATATCTTATAGACTTCTCTTACTTTCCATGCTTTTCTCTATTTTGCTTTGTGTGATGCTCATTTTCAAAATAATTTCTATAATTATGGTAATTATCATGGGCTGGAATTTACACACACACACACACACACACCATACAACAAAGAAAAAAATACATTTAAATAAGGAACATCCTATTTTGATATATAACAAAGGAAATGTGCAATGGAAATGGGTTCTAGAAAGTTTAGCAAGTGGAGGGAAAAAATTGGTAAATACTGACAAGTCCACCCATGCAGAGAAAGTCCCAGTCTGGACCAGTCAAGTAACTGTAGACTCATAATTTTTGAATAAAGAGTAGATGCTCACTGTATCCATTTCTATACCCATAATCCTATGATCTCTCCACACAGCTAGGTCAAAAAGTTAATAAAGTAGCAGAAATTCCAACTCCAACACTCCTGAGAAGTGGAGCATTAGACTTCCCTTGATGATTGACAAGGTGAAGACCACTACATCCCAAAGAAGTCCATTTCACTTCGGGCTGGAATTTACACACAAGCAGAAGGAAATAATGAAAAGGATGATAACTTGGCTTTCATGTTTCTTTTACATTAACTTCAGAACTGTAACAACTTCAATTATCGAAAATAAAAAAATAGATATACTGCAAAAGCTAGCTGCTGTTTCAGACAGTTACATCAATTGGTGGTCATTTCATAGGTAAAGTTCAGGACACATACAGAAAGGATGCAAAAACTGAAAGGTCCGTTGATCTGGGAAGAGAGCAAGCCCCCTGTTCTCAGGAAGCCTGCTAGATAAATGACCCTGGATGGCTCGTTGATTTCCTTTCCTTCAACATGTGGTATGGACACTTCCTTCCCATCATCTCAGAGCAGGCCATTGCATTGCATTAGCCCAACCAGTGAGGCTAGAATTATTGAGTGGTTTGGAGCATGGGATTTTGGTTCTTTCACTAAATGCTTTTTAATGAATATCTTAATGTACTTTTAAATCTATAGTTTTTCCTCTTTTTGTCTGGAGATGAATATTTAAGTAAGGGATGTTGTCATTCCTTTAATTGGTAGGTGGTGAATGTTGGGTATTTTTTTAAATTCCATTAACTTACTCTTTATTCTTCAAAAAAATTATCACCTTTTATTTTACCAAGATTTTTGTATTTGATATTCCTAGGAAAATGTTCTCTGTTATCATAGGAAGTGACTGGCTAAAACCTGACTAAGTACATTAAGGCAGGTATGCATTTTGAATTGTGTTTTCTTTAAGAAGAGATTACAATACAAATGCAAATATTCCCCTGTGTAAAATAACAGCAAATGAAAGGAAATGCACATAAAGTACAGATTCGACTGATTGCAATCAATGAGAGCAAGGAGGTTGAAATGGATGGCTTAGATCTTTTTTTCAAGAGGGTTATATCATATTAATCCACTGGCTTGAGTTATTGAATATGTCCGACATATATTTGCAGACTCTGGTGTGTCTGTGCATATAGCCTGGAATGAATACTTTTGGGGAAGATGGCTCCCTCTGTTCCTTCTGCCTCTGATCCCCACCAACATGAGAATGGCATAGTGGAACAGCACTGTATTCAAATCAGCATTGGGATTTCTCCTCCGTAGTTGACTTTTCATTAAAATCCTTACTCTCCGTCTTTAGCTCTCTAAGCCACCTTCAATTTTCAGGATCGAAGTTGGCTTCTACAAATTGGCTGACCCAGTGATTGCAGTCCTCAACAAATTTCTCTGAATTTGCCATTGTATTTCACATTAATTAATAGGTCATTGTGGACTTTAGAAAAATCATTAAAGCTGTAATTTTTTTTCCCTTACCATTACCTTTCTGAAAAGAAAAGTTAATCAATTCCTGGTTTATTTTATTAATATTGATTTAATTTCAGATTCCAAAAATATTAATGTAAGGGCATGGGACACTGGTGCTGGTTCTTTATCAGGTTTGGAGTCATCTTCGCAAAGTGATTTTGATCTTAGTCAGGACTGTTGTGGATTAAGTGGATTGAAAATCAATAAAAGGGAAAAACTAGTAAAAATGATGTTCCATCTGTGAATAGTTTAAGTATATGAAATTAATAGCATGTTTCTAAAGCCATGCTTCACACTCCACCAAAATGCATCCAGTACAGCATGATAGCCTTTATCCTGTTTTTGAAGTAGATAGATAGATAGATAGATAGATAGATAGATAGATAGATAGATAGATAGATAGACTTTCAATAAACATCCACTGAACAACACTGGGTTTTAGAAACTCCAAGAAATAAACTAGAAGATTTTCTGTAATGATGAGAAATGAGCCAGAATCAGGTGATGATTTTTTCTCCACATTATTTTTTTTTTTTTACATTTTAGCAATTTATTTCTTTAGTGATTTGGTTCTAGAGTTAAATAGAACAAAGACAGGATTTAATCTCCTTTGTAAATTTCTATTTTTATTTCCCCTCCAAGCTTCTCCCTGAAATGAATGTCTAAATTGTTATTATCAGCATTCATTCTATAATGTTCTTTGGATGTAAGCAATGGTATATCCTAATTTCTGAAGCCTGGAAGCTGAGGATCACTAGCCATGCAATAGAGAAGTGCCTGGTGGGTATGGGTAAGCCTGAAACTTCTTTCAAACAAAAATATAAGGAAAGAAAAATAGAGTACAGCATACCATTAAAGGAACTCCCAAATTTGGGCCAATCACAATGAGAAAGTGAAATATGATTGATATAGAACCCTGTGTTCTTTTGATGGCAACAACAGGGGATAAGAAAATGAAGAAGGCCCCCAACACACTTGGGATGTTATATCCTAAATGAATCACATCTTGTGTTCAATTTATTGGCATGCATGAACAAGTGAAACTTGGGATGGGCAAGTTTACATGACTTGCAATCTACATTGTTGGAGGGATATGAAGGTTAATGAAATCACATATCTCATCTGTTGGAGTATTACAGAATTCCTTTGTTAAGTTAAAGATTTCTCAACAAAGTGGTCAGTGGAACAAATTCCTTTGAATATTTAATCAAATAGGTGGTTTCCTTCTCAAAATTTTCTCACTGCTTAATTGATATATTTTATTTTGAAAAATAGAATCATTTTAATATTTTTAAATTAAAATAATATTTTTATTATATTGTTATAGGAGTGCTTGTTTTAGTACATAAACTAAAAATAAAATAAAAAGAAACATAATCACTTCCCAAAAGATAATGCCTCATCATTGTATCTTCTTATTTAAAAAGTTGGTTAGAAAAAGTTTAAAAAAGTTAGTTAGAAAGTTAATTAGAAACTGTGATTATGATTAACAAAATGGGGAAGTCACTAGATTTGCAGCTGACCATCATTTTTAAACAAAAACTTATGGGAAAAATGTTTATTTTAACCATGATCATCTAGAACCAACACTGAACTTTATAGGTACCTGGATTTACATGCTTTTTAGGTTTTTCAATTTATGCTGCTGCTGCTATATAAGTTCTGGCTTCTATTTTTCTGACTGGTGAAATGGGATTCCATCACATTTCTCTGTCACAAAGTGTTTAACTCTCTCCGGGTCACTGGGCAAATGATTTGTTTACAGAATGCTATATATGTAGAAACTTATGCTCTGGTGTCCTTAAGGGTCTCAACCTGGTAGTTAGATTCCTAAATCAAAGGAAGTGAACAATTCCAATAAACTGTCTCATAATTCTTAATTGTTTCACAGAACACTCAACTTTTACAGAGTGAAGCATTTTTCAACCACAAGTCATCTACTAATTGAGACCACTTTCTATATTAGCAGAAGAATGGATATGTATATATATATATATATGTATGTATATCCACATGAATATATCCACAGTTCCTTGAAATCTCCATATTTTATCAAAGTATTACTCAGGCATAAAAATAAATGCAAAATCAATTATATAGGACCAAAAGCTCACATCAGAACTGACAACTTAAAAGTAAAAATGTCTCACAACCCAGTAGATGTGTGTCCAACTTTCCATGTATATTGAATGCATCTAGTATTTTACATGTTGTTTCTCCCTTTAGACTATAAGCTTCTTGAGGGCAGGAGTTGTTTTTCCTTTCTTTGCACCTCTAGAGTTTAACACAGTGTCACACACATAGTCAACAATTAATAAATTCATATTTACCTTTATTCTCTCTCCCCCTCCCATGAAAACCATACAAACGTGCACTCCATCACACTAAGCTATCAATCAGTCCTAAGTAACGGAACCAAATGGATGCTGTAGAGCTGTCCCAAGTGTGTAAAATGAAACACGTCTTCAGGAATTATCACTGCATAACTTTGGCAGATCGCTCTCCCCCTCCCCTGAATGTATTTGGTTAGTAAAATTGTTTAATTTTAAGGTGTGAATGTGAATCTAAAGGCCTCAGTGAAATCACTGAATTTCTCAAAAATTTCACCTAGAGTGAGACTCCTGATAAAAGAGGCATTTTTGTGCTGGGTGTGAAAAACTGGACTAAAATATTTACGTACTGATATTCCATGGTCAAAGTTCCTCTTAGATCATTGGCCTTAAATTATTCACCAGGTTCAATGGTTATTATTTTTGGCTGCTGTAGTCAGAACTTATAAATACATCTCTAAGGTCACTCATTCGGTTGCATCTAAATCTTTCTCTTGCCATTTCTTATTTAAAGCTGTGCCTTTCAGGAAAATAGTCTGACCTTCAGTTTTGGGGAGTCAAAGATTGGGGGCACAGCAAACTATCTTTTTACCATATCAATTAAAAATAAAACTTCAAATTTCAGTTCAGATCCTAAAGTCATAGACTCAAGGAAATTTAGTCTTTAATAAATAACATTTTTCTCAAAATAGCAATAAAACACTGACTCCTATATATAAGGATAGAGTTTTTTCTTGTAAAACAGAACAATTTCCAAGCATCTCCCAACTCCACTGCCAGTTCCCATACACAGACAAAGGGGTGTGAAGAAGAGGAAAAAATTCAGACAATGGAATAAAAAGGGTTGGGTTCTTTTATTTGGTTGTCTTATTACAATGATTTTGTTTTGTGGGGTTTTGGAAAGCACAAACTTTCATAATTCTTATCCAAATGAAGCGCACTTTGTGGGGTAGCTGGTTGAAATTTGACCACTTCAAATAATGCTGGGATTAAAGTCATTCTCTCTTACTTTTCTTACACTGATAGTGTTTCACTTAGATTCAAATAAAGTATAATGTCTTTCTTTTTTCCTTTTTTTCTTATCCTGGGGATTAGAGAGGAGAAAAGAGAAGATGTTGCACTTTGCCTGATGCAGATCAAAGTTTTCCTATAGAATCCCTGGTCCTAAATGTGCATACGTCCCTTTAGCCAAAATAGTAAGACTACAATTCAAGGATGAAACAGACACCCTTACCCAAGGATGTCCTTGAGAAAGTCATGGGGTTGATGAATGCTCTGGCTCAATCAACTTTGAAGCCAGGATATTTTTTTTAATATGGTCATATACAAGAGAGTTTAGAATCAAAAACTATATAGAGAATTACCGTTCAGCCTGCATTTTGTGAAATAAGTCTTGGTATCTCTGGTCTTTGGTCAGCCTTTTTGCTCTCTTGCATTTCTTTATGTAAGTCCACATGCATTTTTTTTGTGATCTATGTTTATATTTTAATGTTTGCTGTTAGGTATTTTGATTAATAAGCCAACATTGAATCTACCCAATATTGAATCTACCCAACAAAGGCAGTGATTGAAAACACAAGCCAATGACCTGGGCTTCAGAGGAAAAAAGGTCAATAATCATTTTCCTAAAGGAAGTCATTAGCAATGCTGCCTTTGGGGTATAGTTGACTTTAGGATGGTGGTTTGGTCTAGCTAGGAACTTCTGCTTGAAGCCCTAGTTTTCATCTCAGAATCTCAGTAAAAATGAAAGAATGATCACATTGGACATAGTGGAAAGACTCAAACTTTGTCTTTTGGGATTTTTGGAAAAAATGTTAGCCATCCATGCCAAAGACTTCACAGCATGAATATATTGGAAATTCCCTTATATGGTCACAAATGATTTCCCCTGATGGAATATTATGCTCTTTGAAGGTAAGGATTATTTTATTTTTGCCTCCTTAGCAATGTGAATACTGCTTCCATATAGTAAGGGATTAAGAAATGCAGGGTGACTGTCTCATTTTTAATTCAATTTTATTTTATTTGAAGACTTAAAATCTCACCCTCTCACCCTCCCCCACCCATTGAGAAAGCAAGAAAAACAAAACCTGTTACAAATAACTATGGTTAAGCAAAACAAATTCCTATTTTAGTCATATTCAAAAATACCATCCACACAAACCAAACGCACAAATTTCCTTCTGTGTGTTTATGTGCATCCATGTGTTCATACTCACATACACCATGGATACAAATGCTTTGGTCTGCATTCTAAAGTCCATCACATTTCCCTCTGGAAGTGGATAGCATGCTTTATTATGGCTCATTACTTTCCCCCAGATTCAAACCTGCTTACATTTTACATTTGACTTCATTGCTTTCTATGAACCCAATTCTTCTTCCTAATCTCATATTATACCTTTGGCCTTCACTCCAAATACATCTAATTTTGTTTGTTTTGTCATCATTTTATGTTTCAGATCTTTTCAATTCTTTTGGTCCTGTCAGGAAAGATGATTAAGATGAGTTGGATGATGCTGATAATAATGAATTTCACTGAGGATGATGATGAAAATGAGAATGATGAAGATAATAGTGGTGAAGGTGAAGATAATAAAGATGATGTCAAAGATGTCAATGATAATTCTAGGGTTGGCAAAAATGATGATGGCGATGAAGATAAAATGATTAAATTGGTATAGGTGGTGAGGATGATGAGGGTAGAGAGGAAGATGACAATAATGATGAAAAGAAGGAAGATTCTGGAAGGGTCATCAAGGATAGAATCAAATAGTAGGAAAATGCACCTTCCCTCTATTCCCCTCTATGGTGAGGAATGACAGTATGCGGAATATTCCATATCTTATGGATCTGAAGGCATTAGGAAAATGTAAGCATGAACATGTAAAATTGATTTTTATCAGACATTTTTGGAAATAGAGACTTCATGGTACATTGGGTAGAGAACTGTAGTTGGAGTCTGAGAGACACACTGTATGGTCTTAGTAAAATCTCTTAACCTTTCTGTGTGTCCATTTCCTCACCTATAAAATGAGGGAGTTAGATTTGGAGATCCCTTCCAGCTCCTATGAGCCTGTGAAGCCTCTACAAGGGCCAGCCACATGTCTGAGCTCATTCACCAACCCTAGTTCTTTAATTGATATTAGATGAAAATGGTTCCTACCCCTTAAAAATAAGAGCTTAGTTTATCGTCCTGACAGAATGCAAATGAGAACCAACTTGTCCATGTTCAATTTCTTCTGAATGCTTTTGGGACCTTTTTATTCATCTGCAAAATATAGGCTATCAGCTCCTTTGAATTAGCCCATCCATCAATGGGTCTTTTGAATCAAGAAATGAGAAAATAGCCTCTAAAACCCATTTTTACACTGTTCAGATAATTTGAATGAGTAAGATTTTCTCCTAAGTACAAAGGTATTATTTCTATAAAGCAAAACTTATTATCTCTTCTGAAAGGTATGATTTCCAGAATATGAATCAAAAGCACAATGGGAGAAGTCCGTGACTCAGCTGTTCAACATCTCATTGTCATTTGAAGTGGTCCATGCCCTCCTATAAGCCTCCACCCCCCCCTCCCAAGAATAGAGCTATCACTGGACCCTGTTATCTCACAACCTCAAGGTACAATATGGTAATGAACCCGCCTACCCCCAGTGTACAGAACATGGGGGAAAATGGAAAGGCTGCAAGCATTCTAACTAGAAAGAAAACCAAATTAAAATATTAATTCACTGATTAATATAACATTAGCTGACCTATTTCTCTAGCTTGTTAAACAACAAAGACTTGTGAAGTTAAAGAACTGCCTAAAAGATAAATGTTTTCAGAATTCCCAGGGAGATGTTTAGCTCCTTTTTAGACATCATTAAAGATATGCTTTGCATATTTCGGGCAGTTTGATTTTTTCTCTGCCGACAGCGTCCTGTTTACATTGATTAATGCCACTGAAAGAATTGGGACAGCGTGGGGAGTTCCTGATCTTTGGGGAAACAAAAATAATGGTTCCTCGAGTGTTTTGGCATGATGTTCAAGACCAAGTTGGGGTTTATAAAAATTATAAATATTGTGAGAAACCAACATGAGTTCTGAAAAAAAAAATATGCTTGCTCATCAGGGAAAGTATCTGATGTATGTCTCCATACTTCAGGTGGCTGTTTGACTTCGAATGGAAGCTCCTTGAGGTCAGGGTCTCTTTTCTGTTGCCTATTTCCCCAGTACCTAGGACAGTGCTCAAGTCATAGTAGACTCTATGGTGAATCCCACTTTAGACACCTACTACCTCTGTGACTTTGGATACTTATTACTTGCTTTAGTGACTATTTTCTCATCTGAAAAATGAAGACAATAAAGCCACAACACCTACCTAACAGGATTGATGGGACCAAAGAGAGAATATATTTTAAGTGCTCTTCACTGTGGAAATGTTTTTCATGGTTAATAACCAAAACCATGGAGAAACTGCAGAAGATGAGGAACTATGAATTCCCTAACCTTGACTTCCATGGCTGATAGGCCATCCCACATCATAAGGATATCTAAGCCATTTAAGTAATGACTGTTTAAAACCTTTTTCAATGTAACTTTTTTCCTAAATAGGTGGAAGAAACACAATTTCCCAGATTAAAGCTTATATTTTAAGACATCACCCCATCAGTATGAGAAGGTCTTCTGACTGAAGCAATAGCCACCAATTAATAGCTCAGTGTATGAGGTTCATTTATCTGAGCCTCATAGAGGTTCAAGATCTTACATCTCATAAGTGTCATAGATGAAAAAGGACCCTCAAATGAATTCAGTGAAGAATTGCTTTGTCCGTACTATTTGAGACCCTGGCTCCTATCTGGAGAAATCCATGGGCATGATATGTAGAGCCTGGTCTCAAGGAACTCCAAATCTAAAGGAAAGAGGGGGAAGCACATGGGAGGAAGAACTGATCCCAAGGAGGCATTGATGAATATAAAGGAAAGGAGCAGCCTAGGTACTAAAGGAACATGAGGAAGACTGTCTTCTTCAAGTCTTAGGCCAGAAGAAATTAATACCTCATCTTTAAGAAGATAAGGAAATGAAAAAGAAAGGGAATGCAATTGGCAGAGGTCAGAGGACCATAGGACTGGAAAGCACCTCAGAAGTAATACGATCTGAGCCCTGTACTTGGTGGGCAAAGAAGCGAACGTGAGTGAGGTTTAATTATTAAAATGCCATAGAATGACAAGAAGACAGGATGAGGAACAATTCCAGGAGGTATGTATAGTCAAGTGCAGGACAAGAATGGAAATGAGCAGGAGTGAGCATTGAGTATAATACCTTAGTTGCAATTTTGAGCCCATGAAGTGAATAAGATTAAATAAACCTGCAAAAGTATGTTAGAACTAAATTTTGAAGTGCCCTAAATGCCAGAACCATTGAGTTTTTATTTTAAAAAAAAATAGTATAAAGAAACCTAGGGACAACAGAAAAAAGTTGGGTCATTTCCAAATGGATTTCAAAAATTAAAGTTTTTTGTTGATTGCTTGAACTAGGTCTATTTAGCTCTAGGTAAAAGAGAATTTCATCAGACTTGGAAATTTAAGTGGTTCGGTTTTTTTTCTGGTTTTTTTCTGTCTGGAGAAAGGACAAGGAGCAAAGAGTTCAATTATGAGGGAACACAACAAAAAACTTCCTAAGAATTTTAGTCTCTCAAACAGCAAGACTCCCTTGGCAAGGATGTATTTCCCCTATTTGCAGGTGTTTAGGGAAAAGAGACCATTTCTTAGGCATGTTGTCATGGATGGACTGTACACACGTTATCTCCAAGGTTAAAGTTCCATGTTTCTATCATTTACCTTTGCAAATATCACCCTCAACATCAAACCAAAGTACTCCCCATGATGTTCAAATTTCCCTCTGTAGAGGAGTCAAACACGGATGTTTTACCATTGAGCATCTTCTCCAGTGGATAATCCACCTGGGTCTAAATGTGTAATTCTGAATAAACTGAAGTCTAGTTAAGTTAGCACTTAATCTCTTAATATCCAGGGCAGACCTAGGGCCAGTGATGAGGCCACCACTTCAATTCCTTTGAGTCCCACCTATTGAAAGAAACAAACTCTTCTCATTTTAGAAGTTTTTCTTGTCTTACATTTCCAGGAGGCCAACATTTTCAAACCAGTGTGCACACCCCAGGTCTGAGGGTGACACCCAGACTGAGAGGGTGTTAAGAGATTTTACAGGCACTAAGACTTTGGGGACAAATTTATCGAAGAATAGTAGCAAGAATCTACCCAGGATGGGAAACCACAGATGTGTAATGAGCCGCTTTAGAGCTGTGAGAGTCCAGATGAAGGAGATCAGAGAAGCACAAACCAAGAGCTGAAGAGTCATCTGTTCAGGTGAGGGAATTGAGAGCCAGAGAATTTGTTCCTTACTCAGGGCCATAAAGACAAGAGGCAGGATTCTCACCTCAGTCCCTTGACTCTAAATCTATTGTTCTTTCTATTATGATTGGCCATCACAGTTATTCTACTACCAGCAAAACACTTCATGCTCTGTTGACTACCTTACATTCTCACAACCTTATGTAGTGGATACAAATATTATTATACCCATTCTGCAGATGAGGAAATTAAGGGCAAGTGAGTTGGACTGCTCTACAATGTTGGAGAAATCAGATGAACTCAAGTTTTCTTGACTTCTAGGTCAGCAATATTTCTATTACATTATGCCACTTTTTTCAAGAATTGATGAACCAAATCCTACTGGATCCTACCCCCTGGTAAAATTGAAGAAACTTTCATTTGATTAATTATTTCTCTATAAACACAATATAGATATACTGAGACCCAGCACCTGATTTTGACTGAGTTATAGCCTAGTAGGAAGAACAGCCATAAGAACCTATTTATGAAGCACATTCTAGCTACTAGGTACTTTTTATATATTGTAACATTGGAGAGCATAAACTCCTTCTGAGAGGTAGGGGATGGCCCAGGTCTTCTGAGGAGGGAGACATCATAGAGACTGGGGACCCAGTAAGGTCCCATATCCAGTAAGGATATGGAGCTTATTGTATCAACTAAATCTCTAAGGAAAGGTCCAACCATAGAGTGTCTCAACAGAACTAAAAAGAGATTTTTAATATTTAAACCATAATAATAATAAAATGTTCAAAATACATTAGTGGTTTCTAAACTTTTCTATACTCATGGACAAAGTGGCTTCTTTTTTTTCAGGTTAAGGATCTCTGATTTCTTTGGTTATGAAACTCTGGTAGCAACCCAGGAATGACTGATAGTCTTTATAAGCCTGAGGCTGAGAGAAACAAACTAGTGGTCCCTGGCCGTGCAGCTGCAGAGTGAAAGAGACCGGAATTAAACTCAGGTCTTCCTGTTGGCAAATCTATCTAGGCCCTTTTCCACCTTGCTGCTGGTATATAATATGTCTATTAATATAATAAAGTGATAAATATGAAATTGGAAAATATGAAATCGATTTGATTCACTTTAATTAATTCTAAACTAGGGGGTGCATTGGGCAGAACACTATATCTTGGGTCAGGAAGACCCAAAGCTCAAATCCAACCTCAGACACTTGCTAATTAGGGAGCCTTAGTGGGCAAGTCACTTAATATCTACCTGCCTTAATTTTTTCATCTGTCAAATTGGGGGAACAAGCATCTACCTCAAGGGGTTGGTGATAATAAAAAGAGATAATTTAGCAAATCTTAAAGTGATAAATGTACAGAAAAAGAAACAACACCATCCCTTTACTTAGTTTAGGCCTACTGCTGGGGTTGAGGTGGAGAAAATATGTACAAATATACATAAATACACACATCTACATGTTTTCATGGGCATATTCATACCTATTTATTATATATGATGTGTAAATATGAAAAATAAGAGATTCACATTGACTCAGCTAGATCTGAAAATCACTTCCAATGGTACAGTGTAGAGTGACCCAGCCATACTTTCCGATTTTGTGTGATGCTGAGTATGTATCTGGAAAGCAATGCAGAAACATATAAAATATACACAAATAAATACCAAGTCATTTCCAAAGGAGAGAATTCTAATAAATGAGATAATGCATTGAGCAAAAATAAAAATTAATAAATATTTAAATAAAAGATAGATACCAATCCATTTATAATCCTTTGGAGAATTAACAGAAAATACAACATTGGGTTAGTTTCTTGGCTCCCAGTGCTTTTTTCACTCCCTCTCAGAACCTGCTTACGTTCCATCCTGGGGTTATGAACACATCTTGTGGTATTCTAATAGGTTCATGCCCTCTACCCATTAGAGAGAGTCTATTGAAAAATGATGCCAAAAATGTGCCAGATATAACTCCAATATTTATTTCAGCTGCTTGTAATGCATGTGAAAAAAAGGCAGCCTGCCCTCTGTCCTCTTCCTAAGGGCTCTGTCCTCATCCTCCCTCTCCATCCAATTCTTTTGCCCTGCTCTGTTTGAATCCCTTGTCCAGTAAATGCAGGAACCAGGGCTTACATTTCCAAGGGACACCGTTAACCTAGACCTCATTCTGTGGGAGCTGAGGTAGCATTTACAACTTAAGAGCATTTATTTTTTAAATGTCATTTACTTTTTCTCTATCTTCATTTTTCTGGGCCTCAGTGGCCAACATCTGATTCCTTCTGGTCTGACTGGGACAAACCCTTAAGGGCCTCCTTGGATCCCATTGTTAAATGCAAACAAAGTGAATGGCATATCTTTTGTTAGTGAACATTCTCTATTCAGATCAGTCCTCTGGGGAAGACATGTTTCTTCCCTTTGAGCAGATGAAGAAATTGAAGCTTAGAGATATTTTAAGTGACTTATCTATAGTCTCACAACTATCAAGTGTGGGGCCCCACAATAAATAGAGAGGTTTGTAGACTGATGATGTGATGTCTCCTCTTTTTCTTATGAAGACCTTGAGAAGGGACAGATGACTGGGCTTCTTTGGGAAAATGGTCAATCTCTAGAGGTTTTTAGACTAAACCTAGTCAACGAGTCAAAAAACCTCAACAATTATAAAGGGAAAAGGAATGTAAGCAGTCTTTAGCTGACCCCATGCACCAATGAGATCCCCACCATCACAGACCCTGCATATGAATAACAATTCATTTCATTGAGCATTTATTAAGGACCTAGGCATTGTGCCAGGTGTTAGGAAGGCCAACATTTTTGGGATGAGAAGTTTGTTTCACCTTCTTAGTAGCAACCCCCTCTCAGGTGCCCAGCCCCAACTTGGTTCTTGCATTCTTCCTTTTTTTCTGGTAATTATTCTGAATTAAGGAGTGATCGGGTAACTATAGCATGACTCTATTTCATACAGAAAATATGCATTTGGGTAGACAACAAGGTTTTCCAAGATGCAACAGGATGGAATTGAAGCAATGGAATATTGAGGACTTGAGAATTTTGGATTAGGAACCTGCCTCTTTCAAAACACATGTGGACTACAGAAAGAATTTTCAATACACCCAAACCTATACATCCAGGTGACAGAACTGTAATCTCAGATTTTGTTAAGGTCCTTAAATTTTTCACTGATATTTTCCACATATCAGGATTTCATCAATGTGAGTTCTGATGATCCCCCATTCTACCTGTTCTTCCCCTTGTTTTCCTATAAATCCTACTGGGGCATTGTACCCAACAAACTAGAAGCCTCTTCTGGATAGTTTAAGTGTGAGCATCAGAAGAACTTCCAGTCTTTGCTTCCTCATCTTAAAATGGAAGTCATTTTCCTCCTTTTCCTTCAGGATGATTCCCAATAGAATTTCTCACATGCAAGACATAGGGTCATATGATGGAAGGGTTAATGATGGAAGAAACCTCAGAAGAATCCCTGACTCAAGCCACACCTGAAGAAAGAATCCCAGATCCACCATGGGCAGACATGCTGTAGCTCATTTATACAGATCAAGTCAGACACCCCCTCATGACTCCTCAATGACCTTTGCGTTTTTCACAATTTCCATTTTTTTCTGAGATTGTGGTATGATGAGTTGTTAGTAGTCAAAGAAAGTTTTGGTCAAGTAATTATTTTTAGGTAAAATCCTGGTCCATAGAAACCCAAGTAACTTTCTGGTTGGATATTTCAATTCTGGTTCCTTTTTTCTACCTATAGGTCAATCCACAAGTGTCTTCTATGCAATAAAAGTCCCTTTCAAGGGACTTCTGGCCTGGCAATATGATTTGCCATTCTGTTACCCCAAATTTGAACTGATGGCCTGAATTTGCCTTCAAACCTCTTTCCAGAAATTCTAGTCTTAATTGACTTTCCTATTAGGATCTGATTTGTCCCAGCACACAGAGGCTTGCAATGGACATAATTTTCCTCTCCAAGGATCAATATATTTCAAAGATAAAAGAAAATCTCCATCGTATTAAATTGAAAAGGTTCCCTGTGGAAGATAGGAATCTGAAAAATAATGCTTCAAATCTCTTTTCATCACAAAAGGAAAAATTTGACTTCCAAGCTGAAATCTCTTCTATAGCAGTGTCTGACAGCATAGAAATGACTGGGATCATGGTTCAGGGAAAAGGAAAAGAGATCAGGGAAAGGATGGATCAAATGACTATATGACGTTGATTTAGGAGAAGCATGGAGAAACCCCAGACCTTCAATTCAAACTCAAACACTATTTCTAAACTACCTTTTCTGTTCAAGGGTTGAAGGGAAATTTGGCAAAGGAGAAGAATTTGAGCACTTTCAAATTTCTCTTTATGCTAAAAACAACATTTCCAACTTCTTTTCCCCCCTTTTCTCCCACTGACAAAGTGGGTATTGGACCCCAGTCCCATCCACTCCTCCCACAATGATACTGGATCAGTTTAACCTAACAAAGTTCTGAGTAATATAAATGGAAAGAACAAGAGTTATCAAAAGCTTTTCATCTCAGGCCCAGAAGACTAGGATGTGAGGCCTAGGCTCTTCAGACATTGGCTCATATGTCAAGAATCATGTCAAGGTACAAGATGAATTTGTTTAAAAGAGTATTTTATGGCAAGCACTCACAAAGCATGGAGGTCAGGGAAAATGATACAAGGACCCTCTCCAGGTCTACCTGAAGTACTGTGGAATCAGGAGACAGCGGCACAGGACAATTCAGCATGATGTGACCGCATTAAAGAAGGCATTGTACTCTAGGAGCAAAGCAGATTGCAGAGTCTCAAAAGAAAAGTGATATGGACAAATTTGGAGACAGTTCTTTCATCCAGGTGACTCAATCCAACCTATGGCAGAGCCTGAAATCTTGTATTGCTCTGGTCTGAACAGCTGCAGACCTCTTGGACAATGACACCAGCCCAGTGACAGAAAGGACAATGACCAATGGCATGTATGAGGCATCTCATTTCCAAAAAATATCCAAGTCCACTAGGCTTTCCATCATAACTAGGTATTACCCAGTTCCCTCCAGAGGCACATGACCACTTCCCTCAACCTAGAATGTCTAAGCAAAGAGATGCAGAGAAAAAAATGCTAACTATGAAATTCAGGGATCTGGGTTTGAATTCTGCCTTTGCTTCTCATTTTTTGGGTAGCTTTTAAGAAAGTCCTAGGGTCTCAACTTCCTCCTCTCCAAATAAGAGGTTTGGAATAGGCATGAGAGAGGAAAGGCACAGGAGAAATATTGCAGTTCTAAATCTAATATCCCAATTTGGTTTTTAATATAATTGAAATTTGATGAGGATAATCAATCAGAT
The DNA here is from genome assembly GCF_037893015.1 of Macrotis lagotis. Taxonomy (NCBI): domain Eukaryota; kingdom Metazoa; phylum Chordata; class Mammalia; order Peramelemorphia; family Peramelidae; genus Macrotis; species Macrotis lagotis. The sequence goes on from NC_133664.1 coordinate 5,780,821, forward strand.
ATGCAATGTACAAGAAATTCTGAAAGACATAACAACTTCTGTCTCAGCCATACACTTCAATTGTTTTTACCTTTCCTCTTTATGGCAAAAACTAAGAGCGTCCTAATAATGTTTCCAAGGAAATTAATTTAAAGTCAAAGAAAGAGGATTGCTTTGTAGTGGAAGTACTATTTTTATTTTAATGATTTTACTTATTTTGAGTTTTACAATTTTTCCCCTAATCCTCCTTCCCTCCCCCACCCCCCCACAGAAGGCAATTTGCCCGTCTTTGCATTGTTTTCATGTTGTACACTGATCCAAATTGAGTGTGATGAGAGAGAAATCAGATCCTTAAGGAAGAAACATAAAGTATAAGAGATAGCAAGATGAGACAATGAGATATCAATTTTTTTAAAATTAAAGGTAATAGTCCTTGGTCTTTGTTCAAACTCCACAGTTCTTTCTCTGGATACAGCTGGCACTCTCCATTGCAGACAGCCCCAAATTGTCCCTGATTGTTGCAATGATGGAATGAGCAAGTCCATCAAAGTTGAGCATCACCTCCATGTTGCTGTTAGGGTGTACAATATCCTTCTGCTTCTGCTCATCTCACTGAGAGCATCAGTTCATGCAAATCCCTCCAGGCTTCCCTGAATTCCCATCCCTCCTGGTTTCTAATAGAACAATAGTGTTCCATGACATACATAGACCACAGTTTGCTAAGCCATTCCCCAATTGAAGGACATTTACTTAATTTCTAATTCTTTGCCACCACAAACAGGGCTGCTATGAATATTTTTGTACAAGTGATGTTTTTACCCTTTTTCATCATCTCTACAGGGTATAGACCCAATAGTGGCATTGCTGCATCAAAGGGTATGCACATTTTTGTTGCCCTTTGGGCATAGTACCAGATTGCTCTCCAGAAAGGTTGGATGAGTTCACAGCTCCACCAACAATGTAATAGTGTCCCAGATTTCCCACAGCATGGAAGTACTATTTACAGAGTATGATCCATACTGCTGAGGGATCTCCAAGGAGTACAAAACATGGACCAAAACAGAATTCCCCCCCCCCAAAAAAAAGGCCTTGTTATTTTCAAAGACCTGATTCAAATTACACTGAAAACTACCTAAATTTTGCCCCAAACAAACTTTTAATAAGAAAATCAAACAAATGTGACCTGACACAGGCCGCTACTACCTGTCTATAGTATGGACTGTCTTCAGTGGCTACAAATGGGAAGTGGTTGGAGAGTAGGTTCAGGTAGCTGCCCCTAAGCATCTTTATCTAAGTACAAAATAATATTCAAATGAGAATTGGACGCCCACTTTTGGAACCTGTGGTTAGGGAGAGAGACTGGGCTCAGGGAAAGGGGGTCAATCAATATAAAAAGGGAATTGTTCCCTTAGATTCTATGTCTTGGTTTTGTTTGCCTATTGCTCTTTAGTAAAAGGGAAGTTTTCATGACAAGGGTCAGGAAGCTCTATTAAAAAAAAAGTCTTAGGGGTGCCTAGGTGGCATAGTGGATAAAGCACCGGCCCTGGAGTCAGGAGTACCTGGGTTCAAATCCGGTCTTATACACTTAATATTTACCTAGCTGTGTGGCCTTGGACAAGCCACTTAACCCTGTTTGCCTTGCAAAAACCTAAAAAAAAAAAGTCTTGTATAGAAAGCAAAAAGAATCAGGAGTAACTTGTAAAGTCCATTTAAAATTCTTGTGTATGACTTATAACATTCAAAAGAAAGATTAAGAGAACTGCTTTTCATTGAAATTACTGAATATTTTTCAGCATTAACATTTCACTAAAATATCATAACGTTAATGTTTAAGAAAAGTACTTAACACTTTACCCAGAGCAAAAGTAGCAGCAAAAGTGAGGACACTGGGAAGAGTAGGAAGCCCAAGAGTATGTTAACCTTCCTAACTAAAATATAACGTTGGAAGTACATTCCTCTTCCCTCCCAATGTCAAGGACATCAAAGAATGGCGGTCCAGACTTGTGCCTTTCCCCAGGTATATGGATTTCTCATGTTTCTTATTGCTGATTTTCTAAACATTTATGTCTACTCTTTCCCATGGACAATGTGTGCTTTGCTGGGATAGTGTGAACTAGTTTTATGAATAGACTATGATGTTGTATTATATTATTTATATATTTGTATTATATTATTGTTTTATTATATTATTTATATATATTATTTATTTGTTTTTTGATAGAAATTATTTCATGATTCAGTTAATTGTTGTAAATTAATTGATATGTTTGCATACAGAATACATTAGTGGAGGGTCAGTAGTCACAGTTATAAATAATAGGCCATATGCCTCCCCAAATATGTTCATCTCAAGGACAATAAGAGGGAGCCAGCAGAGCTGTCTATGGTAGCTAGCCTCCCCTCTCAGAACTTCCATCCTCTAAATCTGCCAATGTGCGGGTGGTTTGGAGTGAATGAGCCCAGAACAAAGAGAAAAGTGAGTATGTTCCATGCCATGTAGGGAATGAAATGAAGATTAGGTTTGGAGATAGGGTTAAGATTCTGAGTTGGCATACACTATTAATATGGGTAGGTCTTCATCCTGTCAATTCCATATAAATATAGCCATACCTCCCCACATATACAAAATGAATAAATACATTCTAATCTCAGTTTTATTTCTCATTATCTGGGGGACCTTGAAAAGTCACTTGACTTCTTATCTGTACATTAATGGATGAGGAGACGACCTCTTGGGTCTTTTCCAGCTCTAGCTTTATGATCTTCTTACCAACAGTAGAAAGGTCCGAGACTGGATGTGCAGAATGTAACCAATGCTCTCAGACTTGATTACTCTGTCGATATTTTGGGCTTCATTGTTGGTCAGAATCTCAGAGTTTGAACCTATCTCAAAATCCATCTAGTCCAAATTATAACTCAACAAAGATCATCCAGGACAAATGGTCATCTTGCCTGTGCTGAGTGACTGTCAGAAAGAGAACCCCTCTGACTCCCAAGAAAGCCCACATCATTTTCATGGAGCTGTAATTGTCAGAAAAGGTTTTCTTACTCCAAGAAGTCAAGATTCATAATGTTGTACTTTTCTTCATTAGTCTAAGTATATTAGATTCAAGAGGATGGGGGGGAAAAAAGTTTGCTTCTGTCTAGAGCCTTATTTTTTCTTCAATTATTGTGATTTAGAAAATGCCAATGTCCAATCCTTTCACTTCACTTGTTCCACTACCAAAGTCGTATCTTCCTTTACAGCCTGTTGGTGTATGAGACCTTTGGTTTGTCACCAACATTTTGATCCAAAATCAAATCCACCATTTTTAGAGCATTCTTGTGGCTGTTTTGGTTTTGTTTTCAGGTCATACTGGAAGTGGCAACAAAGTGTTTGCCACAAAGATTTTTATATACAACCAAGGCAGAACAACAATTCTAAGAACATGAATTTAGAGTTGGAACTTTAGAGGTCAAAGAGTCTAACCTCCTTTTCCAGATGAGAAACTGAGGTACTGAGAGGTGGTTTGCCCAAGGTCAGAGATCTGTGACAATTTCAAGGTCAAGACTTTAACCCAGATCCTTTTGACTCCTAGGTCACAATCCTATCCATTATTCCATGCCACAAATATGTTCTTCTGTTCTTTTTTTCCCAATCTTTAGACAATTCTTATTCTCCTCTTGCCCTCACACAGAGAGAGACAGAGTCAGAGAGAGAGAGAGCTTGTTCCACATAAAAATCCATCAATGTTTTCAATGATAAAATTGGTTGTTGGTTATTGATTGTTGGTTGATGGTCCTTCAGACTATCTTAGACAATCACAAGGAAAGCAAGGAAAGGGACTCTATTGTTTATGAAATCTTTAAAAATCAAGGTGAGGCTCCTTCTTTCAATATTGCTTCCAAGTTGGGGAGAGAAGCTCCCCTGATAGCATACTTGGATCCATTTGGGAAAACAAGAGAAGTGAGAAGATAAGAACTTTGGGCTGCCAGACTTGGGAATGGACATGATGGAAAGGGCCAAAGGAGGCCCAGAGAAAGGAATTGGCTTTTCTGGGTTGTTGCAAAATCCTCACCCTGGGATTAGGAGCAGAGTTTGAGAACTGATTTAGATGAAGAATCTTTGAGTTATGAACTTCCCTAAATTCAAGGGTTACCTGAAGCAGCAGGATTGGAACTCAGGTCTCCTCATTTCAGAGGGAAGTTGCTTGGTCCTGCCTTCTTGTTCTCCCTAAGTCCCCTTCCACACCCCTTATGAGGTCCAGTCACACATGTAATAGACTTGCCTTCGGGTCAACTGCAAATGACCTCTGTTACTATGTAAACGTTGATCCCCCCACAGGTAAACTGCCCACTTAGAGCCAGCTCTCCAGAGTTCTAAAAGGAGTGCTCTGGTACATAATTTATCAGGGCTAAGAGCCCTCAGAGCAGGTCGGAGGGAATTAACCTAAACAGGCAAACTATTTATCACATCCCAATACATAAAATGCACTTTTAATTAATAAATGGACAATCTTGGGCCTGCATGGCTCAAGCTGATCAATCCTTTTTGGCCCTGCCGTCGACAGCACGGGCTCCTTTAATGGGGTGTAATGGGCTTGTCTGTGATCTGCTATAGCCACCTTGATGCATAAGCTTCCTGGAATAGATGTTTTACTTTGTGGCATAAACTCACAGCCTTTGGGGCAACTTTTTACCAATACTGAGGGGCCCCTGGAGACTCTCTCTAAGAAGGCTTTGTTTTCATACTACTTTTAAACAAGAAGAAAAAGGAAACAAGAAAGTGTTATGGGCATGTTTATTCTCTTTTTGGGGGCTGTTTTTGCTTTGTTGAGAGGTGGTTCAATAGATTGTGTGCTGGCCTTGAAATCAGGTTGCTGCTTCTGAGAATGAGTGGCTTCAGGCACAAAGACCTGAGCCTCACTTTCCTCATCTGAAAAATTAGAATTAAAAGACTTGTGATACTTCCTTCACAAGGCTCTTTGAAAGCACCAGTTAAAAAGTAATGGAAAAATATCATACACATTGTCACATGCTCTACGTGTCTGTTATTATCTTGGTACCACAAAGGATAAATACAAAGTACATTTCTCATCTTTGGACTGTTGGCCCTATAATCCTCAAACTAGCATGATCACTATTTTCCAGGTCTTACAGGAGATCAAACGGACTCTTCCCATCTTCCTGATTACTTCCTAACTCTGTGATCATGATCATTTTACTTTACCATCTAGACCTGTTTCCCCTTCTATAAAATGGGAATAATAACATTTCTGAGAGGCTATGAACTGTAGTTAATAGAAGATCAGTTTGAGAGTTAGGTAGACAAGTTCAAACTCCATCTCTGATCCCTACTATGTTACAATTGAGCAAATCCCATCTCTGTGAGACTCAATTTCCATAACTCTAAGATAGGGAAAATACTACCAATAGCAATGATAACAATAAAATTTAAAGGGTTCTAAAAGTTTTGTGCAATTTTAAAGTAAATCTTAAAACTTCACTTTTAAAACAACCTATACAACATTTCAGTTTGCAAAGTTTTTTTTTACAAATATTATCTACTTTTATCTTTGCCAGAATACTTGAGTGTAAATGTTATTACAGATGTTTTTCACAGATGATGAAACTCAGGTAAGTGATAGTTAAATGACTTGTCCAGTTAAACAGATAATAAATATTGAAACCTAGATTTGAACTCAGGTCTTCCTGACTTAAAGTCCAGTGTTCTATCCCTGCTGTCTACTAGGTATCTACATGCAGGCATATCTTTATAAATTTATACATACACATATATCTATATACATACCTCTATCTACATTTGTACCTCTGTATCTATCTCTCATCTATCTCTCATCTATCTATGTATCTATCTATCTATGTATCTATCTATCTGTGTATCTATCTATCTATCTATCTATCTATCTATGTAGATAACATGAATCCTGAATTTCAGTTCCCCTATTGGTAGTCTTTCCTCACATTATCAAAAAGCAAAGACTCGTGAAAAGGCAGAGAGCCTTTCTCTGCCCGCCATTTTCCAAATGATCCCAGTCACTCATCCCAGGGGAAACAATTTCCTCTCAGGGCAGCCTGGTGTCTCTGCGTGCTTTGATGCTTCATCTAATTTTTAAAATGCAAATACCAAGAGAGACAGAGCCTCCAACAATTTTCTCCATTTTCCAGATTAATGCACCTGAGTAACATTCTTCCCTTATTTAATCTCCCTTATTCATTTCCTCTCCTGTTCTAGGGACAGCACAGATGTTTATCTGGCAATTATCTTTGAATCTATTAATGAAAACATCTAAATTAATCATAAGAAGACGTGTATAGCCGGGACTGAAGGCATTGTGGAGACAAGGCCATCATCACCCCCTATCCACGCATACCTGGTCCATATGCTTTCACTCACATCCTGAGGGATGTCTTCAGAGTTTCTCTGAGGCCTGGAGAACTTGACAGCTTTGGTTTGTTTTTATGAGATTGACAGGGAGTTAGTGGTCTTGGGACCATAGATTGGGGCCAACATTTCATCTTTTAATTTCTCTGACCAGTCACTTCACCATCCACCCATCTACCAACCACTAAGTATTGCTTGGCACTGCACTCATGAAGGGGAAGTTCAGTGAATATCGAGAGCAGCGTCAGCTGTCCATATTTTCTCATGATTGTGGAGAGTGAAGATGGTCAGACGTGTGAAACTTTGTATTCCTTGTTAAAGAAGCTATTGAATCTTAGTGCTATAATTAATTAACATTCTTGATCCTGTGCCCAACTTAAATTCCCTTTCTTAACATTCCATTGGAGTGTAACAGCCCCTCTGGGCTCACTTCCCCAACCCACTCCCACTGGCAGATTGCATCCCCAGAAGGCAGCTGACGATTCCTTCTTCTAGGGTTCTAGGCGTAGCACTGAGAGATTGATATTTTTCTACTACTATCACTCAGGAATCTTACATCTGGTGAGTTCTCCATTGGTTGTCAAGAAACCATCTAGAGCTGGTTAACCTTTAGAAAACAGGCATTTACTAAGTAAGATCAGCTATGATAATCCCCCAGATTATTATTATCGGGGGGCTTGTTCTCCCCCAAACACAAACTAATTTGTTTATTTGGAGTTTGTTAGTCTTCCTATCCCCTGAGTCTAATATCTTACACGTAGTGGGCACCCTTCAAATATGGTTTTTCACAGGATCTCTGAAGACAGGACAAAATGAATCTTATAGTCGCTCCTAATTATCCAATGGGGATTCCAAGCACGTGTTGTGATGGTCAGAGTACTGGACTGAAGTGTAGCACTAAAGTCTTTCTATCACTTTTCAGCTGGCTGTTTCCAATCTCGTGCCTAGTTTCTTCAACTATAAAATAATGGTCTTTGATTAAATGATCTCTGAGGTATCTTCCAATTTTAATATTTATGAAGTTAAGAAATAATTACAATCCTAAACATATGTTCCCCATTTCCTAGCTCCCACCCCCAATTGTTTAATAGTGCCTCTAATTGCAAATGAAGGTCAGATTCTGATTCAGAATAGTGGCTTATACCTCCTCAATTTAGGGTGAATTATCCTTTCAAGCAATAGCCATAGAGACCATTTCTTAACTATCTCAGTGAAGGTGTTGGTGATGTTGGTGTCCCTGTTCATTAACCAGCACTCCCTAAATCCCATGAAGAAAAGAATGGAGCTCTCTGAATTGGTCCAGCCTTGTTGTTAAAGGAACAAATTGGGTTATTAGAGAAGAAAGGCAGCTATAAAGCCAGGTCATCTTATTCCGGTGTGTTTTAAAATAATATCATAAAGGCTGCTATTATTACCTCATACTTGTGGATTAAGGCCACTTGACGAACCCCCATTTATAAATCAATATTAATTAAAAATAATTGTGATCAGACCACTAAACAAAGAACCTGCCCCAGTGACAGATCCTGGCTTCAGTCCCTCTCTCCATTGGCTGATGTTTACCATATGTCCTATGATTGATAGTAAGATTTAATGAGTTCTTACAAGCAATTAAATAATCAAGGGTCCCTGCTGTTACATGGCAGGGCTTGATAGAACAGTGACAAATGAGAAGAGAGCTGCAACCTAATCAAAGGGACATATTTCCTTGGGAACAAAATAATATTAGCCACCAGTGCAATCAAAGGACAAAAGAACACAGAGAGGACAGTACCAAAATGAGATAAATCATGGGATCTTTTCATTATTCTGACTGTACAGTTTCCATTTATTGGACCCTATTAAATCAACAGGAAAATTAGGCTTGTTAAATATGTTTCATTCCTTATATGTTGTTGCTCACTGAGTCAATTTCTCTTAGTTCCAAAAAAGTATATAATGTGAAAAGTACCAAGATCTCATGTTTTTCTCCTACTTTGGAATCATCAAATAGCATCTTCCAACCCCTGGGCCCAGCTGGGAAAGCATGGCTTGTCTTCGGTTCAAATTGACACCATGCGATCCCAGTCGAGGAGTCATGGGGCTTCGGGAATGGGACAATGGGAAGACAATGTGATAACCCTGTGGATGACAAATCTCTAATTAGAAAGAAAATGGATCAAAGGATCTAGTGACCCCATACCTGGCTTGTTTCCATGAATTCAAAGGCCAGTCTCTGACTTACAACAGGAATATTCAGAGGATGAAGAGAGAAGGAATGAAACTCTTAGATATTTTTTAATTAGCACTTATTTCATTGATATTTCTTTTAGGTCCTCCAGTTGTTCTATCTCGCAGCTCCCCAGTCTCAGTCTAGTAGAATCTATAACTGAATGAAATTTCTGTGTTCTTCACACCTATGTACTGATACTGAGAGTCCTGAGAGACAGACTTCTAACTCTGCACTTCTTCTCTGCACCCAAAACAAAAGATGTACAAAACAAACAAAGACCTACAACCTGGTGATCCGGCTTTGGTTTCAGCTATTAACATTGATTTGACTTCAGTTCAAACATCCATAGGTGGAATAAAGCTGTAGGGGGAGGGAGGTATCAGAAATACCATATTCTGGAGAATCCAGGCTGCTCAGGAATCAAGAAACATGACCCAGGGGCTGCTGCCCAGCGGGAGGGGCAAATTTCTAACTCATGGTGAAAAGAAAGGAAACTCCTCACTGAAAAACTATTTAAGGAAATGCATCTATATGTAGTTGGGAAAAGTTGTGAAGGGGGTGAATGCAAGCCTTCCTAAGATACCAGAAAAGAGGAAAAATGAGAAGAGCTCTCATGGTTGGAAACAGTAGAGACACTTAGCCCTGAAAGCTCTTCAACCACAGGTCCACAATTCTGGCATCCGGTCACACACAGGAATATTGCAGAGAGCTCGGACATCTTCTCTGCAGCACTTGGGCCTTGAAAGTTGTCTGAAGTGCCACAGAAAAAGATTCAAATCTAAAGGCCCATTGCAGAAGATATATGCCAGTAATTAATGCTGTGGTGGCCAGAGGATGAGATTTAGTTAGAGAAAGATCTGAATGTCCCTTCTGACTCTCAAACTTCCAATTGGTTTTACCTCGAGCTGGTAATTAATTCCCTTCCCAAATTTATCTTGGCTTCATCAGTTAAATAAGGGGGACTGGACCTTGAACAACTGACCACCTAGTTGTACTCCAGATCTAAAAATGATCCCTTTTGTTCCTTCCTTTCATTCCTTATCCCCTCTCTCCCTCCCTTTAACATTTTTCTTCCTCCTTCCTTCTTTCCTTCCTTCCTTCCTTCCTTCCTTCCTTCCTTCCTTCCTTCCTTCCTTCCTTCCTTCCTTCCTTTCTCCTTCCATCCTTCCTTCCTTCCTTCCTTCCTTTCTCCTTCCATCCTTCCTTCTTCCCTTCCTTTCTCTCTCTCTACCCTCTTTCTCTCCTCTCTCCTCTCTCTCCTCTCCTCTCTCTCTCTCTTTCTTTCTTTTTCTTTCCTTCTCCTTTGTTATAAAGTTATTGTCTCTTGTTCTTGACAAATACTACCTACCCCCCAGGGTTGATGTGAAGTTCAAATGAGACAGTGATTGTAAAACATTTAGCCTAGTGTTTGGCACCTTGTAAGTTCCATATAGGTTGGTTGGCTAGCTGCATTTTATTAGTAGCAGTGGAGTCATCATCTCTGTGGCCATGGTCAAATCATGATCATGGTGGTGGTGGTGGTGGTGGTGGGAGTAAACCTGTCCCAGGAGGTCAAAACGCCAAGTCTATTGTGCCGGGGCTTTCCTAGAAAGACATGGCTCTCGGGGGCCCGAGACTAACCTCAAATAAACAAAAAGTCTTATTGAATTCTCTCAGTAAATATTGACAATTGTTTTCCCTTTTAAAAAAATCTCTCAATCCATCCCACAGATTTTATGTTTCATGTTTATTGGGGGGAGGGTGGATGATATCAGCCCCCAAATTAAAAGAACATCTACTTACAAGAATGAACACAGAGACATTTTTGGTGGGTGCCTAAACAATACACTGAGACTTGCTGAGCCTCAGTTTCCTTATCTATAAAATGGAAGGCCAAACCATACTTACAAGCTTGCTGTGAGATTCCAATAAAATACTATTTTAAAGATTTTTTGAAAACTCCAAAATGTAGTAGAATGTGAACAGTCATTCCTGATTCTGAGCCCAAATGGTGATCATTCCACCAGGCTGCCCCTTGTCTCTGGACTGAAAAAAATTGAATAGCAGTGAGCAAATACTTTTTTGATCAAATCTGAAATCCCAGAATGTTCTTTCTGGTTGATTGATTACTCCCATTGGACTTATTCATTATCTCAAATCTTTTCTAAAAATAAGTTAGCATTTTGAAGTATCCAAGGTCCCATCCAGGTGGGCAGAGATCTCTGGCCCTCATCACCTTCTCATCTCTAATCTTCTATTACTTCTCAGTGGGAGATACCCACAATGCATTGAGACTCTCCTCTGCTTCTTTTAACATCTTGAAGATGCCAACATAACCCTCAGGCAGTCCATCTGGTGTCTCTCACTCCATGACCAGTCAGTTCCCCCCTCCCCCCAGTTCCATGTGTCCTTGATACTGTCCTGGGCATTCCTCATGCACGAGTCATCTTTGGCAGTATCAAGGAGCCTGGAAAGAAAGAATGCAACATGTTGGCTTCAGGATGGGAGGAAAGCATACTCCATTCCCTCTCCCCCACACTGCTTACATGGCAGGATGACTTGCATCCTTCTATATGGAGACTCAAGACTCAGCTGGGAAATATTCTGGAGGATTTATGTGGAGCAGATGCAAAAGAAAAGTCTTGAGGCTCAGGGACTTTTAAGGAAATGGGAGAGGCCAAGGATCTTAGACTTCTAGATGTGGGGGAATCATAGATTTTGAGCTGGAAGGCCAGGATCAATAAGGACAAATGTGGAGTCCCTCTCTTTGCAATCCCCTGCATTTCAACCAAAGGAATGGCACATAGGAAGCACTCCACAAGGGCTGGTTAACTGACTTATAGACTGTCTGATACTAAGGGACAAAGGGTAAAATGAATTTCCCAATGTTCTCTTTCTAAGAAATGTCTGAGGCAGGATTTGAAGCCAGGGGTCCCTGCTTCTAAGCCTCTGCTTTCCACCAAATATGTTGCTTCCTTCTTCCCTCCTTGGAACCCCACCATGTCCCACCACCATGACTCTGGATACCAGAAGCCTAATATTCTTGTTAAAGGAAAAAACAAAACCATGTGGCTTGTCCTTTTCAGTCATCCACCCTTTGGTGAATATTTGAAAGTTATAAGAGTATTGGCACAGGAAGAAGAATGTCAACTCATCAAAGACAGAAATTTAGATTTCACACAGTATCTGGGGGGTGGAAAACTCATTTTTATATGGTAATGAATGAAAAAAATATTAACAATGTATATCCTTTAGCTCATTTAATATCTCCCCAAATTACCAGCTAACATTAAATGTCACTTCACTCCTCAGAAAGGTAGATCAACCATGATGGCGACTTTGTGGTTGGATTACGGTTTAAATCAGGGGTTCGGTCACAGGCATCCCAAGGAGGAGGAAGATTTCTAGGAATCAATATATGGCAGACAAGTCAAACCATCATCACCATCTTCCTTCATATCTGGAGGTCCCCAAACCCAACAGAGAGTGGGAAATAGCAGTGTCCCCCATTTCACCAAATTGCTTTCCAAGATAGCTCTCCCTAGCCAGAACTCAAAGAAAAACCTTCCTCATCTCCCCAGCAACAGCTTCTGACCAACCGCTATCGAGAAGGAAATTGCTTGACAATCTGGTTGATGAGACCATCAGCCTTCAGACAGAAATATTCTAACTGTTGTCATGCTCCCTCATATTGCATACACACATGTGTATTCTAATAAATGTATGGGGTATGAATATAATTCCTATAAACAAATATTCTTGTACATGTAGCAAATAAATAAATGGGTATATATTTAAATATGTCTATAACATAGACAGCCTTAAATTATTCATATTCGTGAATTATATATAAAGATATAGACACATACATACTTAAAGAATATGTTTAAATAACAGTTATCTATTAAGATCATATATATATATATATATATATATAGAGAGAGAGAGAGAGAGAGAGAGAGAGAGAGAGACAGTTACATTTATGACATTTGATCTGCAATTTTAATTCTCAGATTCCTGCCAAAGAATGACCCTCAGAAATGCTTCTAGGATTGTCTCTAGACATCCAACTTCATCATTAGGAAAGAATGAAGGCTGACAAGATTTGGCCAGGCAGAAAAGTAACTTTAGAAACTCCCAATACTTTGTCTATCAATATAGAACAGGGTGGCTCATCACTTTGGTGTGAAAACAAATGAGCAGGACACTAAAACTCTCCAAGTCAGCATTCATTCATCATAACTTACATAATATTGACTATTTCCTTCAAACTTATACCCATGAAATATCAAGTTTAATCCCAAGTAGTCTATTTTATGGATGAAATAAGGTTCACAAAAGTGAAATGATTTTCTCAGGGTCACACAGTCATGTATGACAGAGCTGAGAGCTCCAGGCTCTTCAACCCTATATCCAAGGTTTTCTCCACTTTGCATGCTTTTCCTTAGTTAGAGGAACCTTCTTCTCATGAGATAGATTTAACAAAAATAAACTTAAAATGCTAAAGCAGAATCAAATCGGATTCTCACTGAGTTCACCAAAATTACACACCTCATTAAGTTCCAATGTAGATTGCAAAGTTAGCTATAATGCAGAAACAGGCAGACAGTCTGTCTCAATATTATTGCAGGAAGGGTTGGTTAAATTAATAGCTTCTCATTGATTAAAAAATCTTGCATTTTACATGTTCTTCAGTTGGTTCCCACCATTACCTTTCAATAACAGAATATGAGTCTTTTGAGAAATGTGGTTTTATCGAACTATTGAAACTCAGAGGTCGGCAAAACAAGTTGTTTACAATATCCTATCTTTGTTTCCTGTCATAAAGTGCTGTCTACCTGAAAAGAAAAGATGGCTACTTCAGTTTCTTCTAAGCAATTTGATTTTATGCTTAAATTTCCCTTCTGCTAAAAATGTAATTAGCCTGGAATGATAACTAAGCATAAAGAGAAGAGTTCTGCCATAATTCTCTATGGCAAGAAATCATTGCATCCAGATACCAGAGTCTCGGGCCTTGCCTGGGAAAATGCCCTGGATATGCTGCTGAGTTGTGTTCACCATCCAGTAGGAAATATTCTCTTCCCAGACTGCACACCAACCACACTTTGCACACGTGATGAATGCAATTCATTTCCCAAACATTTAATAAATGTGGGCGGTGATCTGACAACCCTAACATGATCTCTTGTTCAGAAAATATGCTTCCATTTTAAACTGTCATCCAGAATAATCCGGCAGGTCAAACTATGGAATCATGGAATATATAGAGTTACATATGTGCGGATACACACATAGAGGTAAAAACCCTACACAGTTTCCATGTTTGTGTGTATTTTTGCACACCTATATTGACAAATTCATAGACACCCTCATATTTGCCATTTAAGTAAGAAGCTTGCAAAATATTTGACTGGTGGAGTGAAGAACTGATCCAGTGATTTTGGAAAACAATTTGACATGATGCTTAAAAAAGCCACTGAGTCATTTTGATACTGGATATTTAGTCCAATATGATCAAGGACAGAAAAGAAGGTCCAAGAATTCACAGCATGCCATTTGGGGGAAGCAATACCAGTGCTGATTGGTTTGGGGATTTCTGAATAAAATGTGATGAATGGAGTGGAATATTGTTGCTATTTTCTTAGAAGATGCAAATCTGAGGACTACAGAGAAGCATTGGAAAACTATTTACTGATGCAGATTCAAGTAAGTAGAAACAACACAATTGTTAACTATGGTAATGCAAGCAAAATTATGCCAAAGAACATCTAACATCATATTAATTGCAGCAATCTCAATTTAGAGAACAGAGAATGGATAATGCAATGATGCACTTTACCCCTTTTGGGATTGGGGGTGGGGTGATAATTACACAATCAGGAGACTATTTTTGCCTTGCATTTTAGCTCTAGCCTTAGCACAGTGTCTCACATAGTAAGTGCCTAATAAATATTAATTGATGGATTGATATTCTCCAATAGGATCATTTTACCTGTGCTTTTGCTGGAACATGATTAGCATGGTTCAAAATATCCATGAAGAGGTAACAAATAGATGCCTCATTCTTTTATGATTTCTTTCTCAACCAGATGGTGCATTTAATTGATAATTTCTACCTTCCTTAAGCTGTTATTCTAGAAGCTACTATTTATTTCCTTAGAGTAGTTCATTTCTTTTCTGTTTACTCCTGTCTTCATAACTGATTTGGGAGTTAGGAAGAAAAAAGTCCTTTGGACTATTTTTTTTTTGCATTTATTCTGCATATACTTGGATTTTGTCCCTACCTTTTCCATGATGGAATGCAAGTCATGGAGAGCAAGGACTATTTAATTATTGGTCTTTTCATTTCCAGCACCTAAAAACACCTGATCATATAGCAGGTGTTTAATATTTATTTACTGATTAAATGATTGACAACAAATCTGTCAGAATTAAAGACAGTAGCCCCACCTGATATAATAATTGTTCTCAATGGGATCAAGCATTCTGGATGTGATTACTAATAGAAATCAGCTTTGCCATAGACCAATAGCCTTAATCCTATAGCATAAGAAAAAATGGCAGAACTTGTGTTCCTGTGATTTCCTTCTCTCAATGTCTGGTTCCATCCATTTTAAAGAGGATCATCCTATCAGTTATAGTCTCATTCCTTCAGGTTGCTCTGGTTCTCCCAGACTTTCTTGACAGGATCTCCAAGCCTTCACATGCATCTCTTGTCCCCTTTGAGGTCCTTTTTAGCTGCTGTCTTGCTCAATCAGTATCGAAGCTCCCTGAGGGAAGCAACTGACTTTGTCTCCATTTTTATTTGGATTCTCAAGAGTTAGCACAGGACTTGCCCGGGGCATGGGAAGTGCTATCAGCTTCTTGCTGACTTTGCTCTCTGGTTCCACAGACATAAAGAACTCTAACATTAGAAAACATCCTTTCAAGGCAAGTGGGCATCTCCGCAAGGTTTTGTTTTAGAGACTACTCAGAACACTGACAATGGAAAGGATTTGTCCAGGGTCACAAGATAACATGACTGTTAGAGGGAGCCCTTGAAGCCTTCCTTACACCAAAACCACCTTTCTCAACCACTATTCTGTACTGCCTTTCATACTATAACATACAAAGTTTTAACAATTCATATATAATCCCATGGCTCTTGTGGATGCTCCCTCCATTGAGGCAGAGCAAAGACCTTTCCATGATTTGGAAGAAGGTCCTTGAGAGTAGTGATGAGTTAATGAGCATGTACCCAATCTCATGAGGAACCACTCTGAACTTAACCTGCCCTCAGATATCAGACTCATAACCTACCACTGCCAACACTAGGGATGTGCTTCAGGTCTTTTCATCTCGGTCACCACTCTCACAGTCATCCTTCCCCTCTTCTGTGAATACTGAGGTTACCACTCAGTCATAAGGAATAACAGAGGAGGCTCTTGTGGACATAGCATATTGCAGAATATGTAAAGTCTAGAGAAACCATAAATCAAGTGATGAAGATTTGAGATTTTATTCCTAATGGAAAATTATAAAGACATATTAAGAAATGGAGACCCACAACTAGAACTCCCAAGTCTCCAAGTGTGCAACATCTACAGGTATGCCTTTATCAAGGTATCCTTGATTTTTAATTCTCATTGGATGTAATGACCAAAATTGTTTCTAGTGGGAATAGACTAAAACACGATTCTCTCTTCTCAATATAATAGCAGTTGCCTGTAAGTACTGAATGATGCCAAGAGTGGCAGGGACGATCACTTTGTCAGGTAGTTTTCCTTAATTATTTCTCATTTTTATGTTAGGGTTTTATGGGAGTAATATTGGGAAGTAATTAAGGTTAAAAACTCACTCAAACACACATAAGCATCAATAAAACATTTTTAAAAGGCATCTTTCTTTGACATCTGTAACCTTTCCTTGGAAGAATTTCAAATGAGACAGTAATCATTTGCATTTGCCTAATTAAAGTAATTTTTAAAATCTAAAATTTTTAAAAATCTAAAAAATTAAAAATCATTCAAATTAGTCATATGTAGGATAAAAGCAGCCAAATTAATGCTTTACTAGAAATCAGGCCCTCCCACAGCTGCTCTACCTGGGTTCAAGTGGGAAGAGAACTCTTGAAACCAAATAAAGATGGCAAGTCCTTCATAGGTTCCCTTCAGTAATAACTCCATCCTGAAAATGGACAGCATTGATAAACAGGACCAGTATGTGAGATACAACTAAAGATCAACTATAGATCAAGGTGTATAAGGATGGAAGCACAATTAAATCTAACACTAAAACTGAATGTCATTGGTTTCTGCCTCAACTTTTGCTACTAAAATGAACATCTTTTATGTATTTTTATGACTTTGGTTTAGACTATTTCAAAGAGTCCTAATAACCAGTTCACCATAAAGTAGTCCAAAACCCAACAAATATAAACACAGTTATCAAGTGTCCTTATTTTGTGTTTGTGAAATCATTCAGGCAACAGTCATTGCCTTGGTCCATGTCCCTGTCTTTGGGAGTAGAGGATTGGATTGTAGTATGATGAGTAAATATTCCAATCATTCCATTATTACCCCATTTAGTTCTTGTTATCGGGAAGAGCCCATGAAATGCGACTCCAGCCTGTCAGAAAGGCCAGAGGGAGGAATCGTCCCTTGAGTTAAACATGCTTTCTCATCCCATAATAATGATGCCAAATGTGATATAGTGGCATTCAATAAAATATACATAGGAAGAGCTTTACAAAATAAATTAATTTGGCAAATTAATTGACAGAGGGAGATTATAATGAGATAGTGGTGAGTTAATTGTCACCATTGGGAGCAAGCTCTGTTTCCAAGATCTCCTTAGGAAGTTCCTAGTGCTTTGTAGTTAGTAAATCCTCTTTACATGCTCTGAGGACCTTAAAGAAGTAGAGAAGAGATTTATGTAGGTCAGGAAAACAAGAGGGAAAAGGGAGGCTGATTGTGTTTGCTTAGGAACAACAACTTATTTTTGGTGAGTAAGGGAGAGTCTATTTGTTCTCCACTGTTCAATTAATTAATAGAAGAGAGCATCCTGCCTTATGAGAAAATGTTTAGATGCCATGCCATTGACTGTTCCAATATAGCCATTTTTTCAGTGTGGTAGATCATGCACTTATCCTGGGGTAGGAGTAACTTGCTGCCTGCTTGGCACAAGAAACATCGGTCAAGTTGTGTAGGGATTTTCTCAGCCTTGAAATGAGAGAGTCGGCCCAATGATCTCTGCTTTCTTTCTAGTTCCAATGCTATGATCTTTTATGTTAATTTACTACTACAAATTACCTAATGACACTGTAAGATGGGGGATTTCCAAAGGCTTTGGACATTCAATCTGGTCGTCATCGCAATGTCAACATGGAATCTCTGAGAGAAGTGGGATAGACAAGGGTTGTCCTATAAGCAATAATGAGCACTAGAACTTGCACCTCTAGATTCTTCATTTTCATAATAATTATGATTGTTTCTGTAAATTTAATACTTTCAAATAGATTTGTCAGATGAAGTGTTGTTCTTGCAGTTGAAACAATATGTGGTCTGGCAATTGACTTTATCTTAATCATTTATTAGTCATTTACCTTTCTCCAGACACTGGTTAAAGTTTGCAAAAGCAAGACAGTCTTACCCTTCAAAGCACTCACTTATCTTAAATTTGGGGGGATGTTTTATATGACAGAAAATCTTAAAGATTCTTCTGCCCTACATGAGTTTACTCTTAGCAGACTGCAGTTGAAGTTGTGACTGCCAAGTTCTCATATTCTAAATGCTGTAGGAATTCTTTGTGTTGGTCATATCTGTAATGAACAGCTCCAAGTCAACCCCACAGATTTTCTTACTCAAAACAATGTCCTAATGTGGCATTGAAACATTTTCCAAGAAATGATCAAAATCTTTTTTATTCAGTCATTTTTATTGGGTGAAATATCCCCTACTCTTTGACATATGAACTTCTAGATTGTGGTTTCATATAACGGCTGATTTAGATAAGAGCTCTGGGTATGGAGTCACGATACGTGAATTCAAATACAGTGCTCCTTTCTTGCCAAATGTGCGATGATAGGTCTGTTCATGTCTTGGGGCAATAGTTTTCAATGGGGTCAAAAATCCTGACAATTCCCATGGGTGTCCAAAGAGACGACA
This sequence comes from Macrotis lagotis, assembly GCF_037893015.1. Classification (NCBI taxonomy): domain Eukaryota; kingdom Metazoa; phylum Chordata; class Mammalia; order Peramelemorphia; family Peramelidae; genus Macrotis; species Macrotis lagotis. The sequence goes on from NC_133664.1 coordinate 5,799,521, forward strand.
TAGGTACCATCTTTAGCCACCTTGAAATCCTTAAGGGAGAGTTGATATGGTTTAGTGTTAGAGGACCTTGGGAGTCAGGAAGCCCTGAAGACCAGCCTTATCATTAATTCCCATTAGACAGATGATCTTTGGAAAGGAACTCCACCTCACTGTGCCGCAGGCTGCTGTCAAAAGTTTTATTATGAAGAGCCCTGATTTCCAAATTCACAGGAGCAGTTTAGAATTTAAAAAATAAGTTCTCTGCAAATATCTATACCAATTAAAATATTCTTTGATCTCATCAACCCAGGAGTTCTCCCAATCTTATTGGGAGAACTGAAATGGATCCCTCCTTTCCCCATTGTGAGAAGTCTTTCAACACATTCCCAAGGGGTTCACCCAAGGTGCTTCTTCAATTTTCCCCAATATCTGGAGAGAACTGATGGAATATTCTGACCTTGTCCTGTTAGTCCTTTTGCTTGTTACATGACCTACCCATTTTCTCTTCTTCTTCTTGGGTTCTTTGATGATATGTTTTGCCCCTGTTTTTCTTCAGAGGTCTTTAATGACTCTGTGGGGCAGCTGGGCTCATCACGGCAGGCAGGCAATGTTGGGTTCTCAAATGCTATAGAAGTGGGGTACAGTTCTATCCAGTTCTACCATGCAGGAGAGATATCAAATGTGAACACTACCCCAGCAAGGCATACCATCCATAGGCTGGACAGCCAGTGGTGACATTTTTCTGGTTGTTGCTACCTATAAAACAGGTAAAACAATGATTTTGATGACTCTCATGTCTGTGTGATCTGTGACAGAGTAGAAGGGAAGAGAATATAAAATAAATAAAAGATGTTGACTGGGTGATTTCTAAAGTCTTGTTTTGCTTCAAATTTATATTGCTATGATATAAATGAAACCCTAGCAGGGAGTTCTGGGACAGTGAAAGATTTTCAAACCATTTTGCTCCCATTTCCCTTTCAGAAGGGACAAGAATGGGTTTCAGACAGTAGAAAGCCTCTCCTATCTAATAGAAGTTACCTCCTTTTCCACTGAACCTTCTTATCTCCCATTGGAAGCTAAAGATTAAACTAGCCACACACCCTGCTACAATATCGAAGCCACTTTCAGTTTACTGATCTAATGGTCCCCAGGCTCATATGAATCCTTTTGCTACTGTTTTATGTCATTTATAATAGTCACAAAATTAATTTGAAAGTGATAATAGCTAGTATTTAAATAGTGTTGGAGTGATATTCAAAATAGCTTGGAGTGATATTCAAAATAGCTCAGAGCCCCCAGATAGAATCATTTCTACCATCTAGGGATAGAAGTTTTTTTCCTTTGTTTTACTTTAAAGTTTTACATTGTCTCTAACTAATCCTTGACCTCTTTCTTTTTGAGGCAAAATCATCATGCAGGACATGCTTAGGTAAAATAAATGAACAGAATATATTACAGTAATGGTCCTCAGGTCCATGTGACTCCTTTTGCTAATATTTTATGGCATTTATAGCATCCAGAAAATTAATTAGAAATAATAATAGCTAGTATTTAAATAGCATTAATAGCACATTCATAATATCTCAGAGCCCCTTAAATAGGAAAATTACTAATGTCTGAAAATGAGACATTTTTCCCTAACAAAATTTTATAAATCTCTAGCTACTATCTTTTTGAGACAAAAATCAAGATATAGGAAATATTTTTGGTTAAAGAACTGTGTTCTCCCTTAAAAAATGTCCTGAGAGTGACTCAAGACTATGTTTCAGCTAAAAGATCTCTATAGTCCCAAAAGACTCTCAAACCTGAGGGGAATTGTTATTTCTCTGAGCTTCAAATTTTAGCTTTTCAGTCAGTTTCTCAAACCCCCTCTTCAAAGCAAGTAAATCACTCATAGCTGCATAATGCAATAAAAAGCTGTCATTCTTCATTCCTTCAATATTAAGAAGATATGAAGTATGCTATTATCTGATACATATTTAAATGGGCAAATGTCATTCATATCATGTGAAGTATGGCGAATGTTAGATCGGCATTAAATTTGGCAAAAATTTATTAAGCACCAACTATTACATACTAGGAGTAAAGGGGACACTAAGTAAAACATTCCTTCTTCCTTTCCTTTTTCCTATTCCTCTTCCTCTCCCTTCCTTTCTTGAACCATCCATATAGGTTCCGTCTTCCAGGTTTACTTTCATTTTGCCAAGAGATAAAACCTTATGCCAAAGGAACTGAGTTTTCTGGCATCTGTCAACCAGATTGTGGAAAGGGGCTGCCTTGCATTCCTATAATCATTTCCTGTAGTGAGTGCAATATGTCTATTCCCAAAGGAAGACAAGAATGAAAACATGAGAGAAATCTGAAAACATGGCAAAGGACAGACACTGAGTCATAGATTTCATAGGCCATGTTAAGTTCTGAGTAAAGAATCATACTGGTTCCTGAATGGGAGAAATGTAAGCACAGGTAGGGCTTATGTGAAACATGTTTGTGCATATTTGATATACATGTGGTGCCAGTTAGTGGAACAGAAATAGAAAAGAAAATGTATAAGAGAAAAAGAAATGACAAAGAGCTTCCTTTGAGGTGTGATTTCAGGTGAAGTTTCTCTCTGATATTAGTCTGCCTTAAGGACCGCCAGGTCATCATTAAGAAGAAGGCTCAACACAAAGTTTTCCCTGGAGGGAAAAACCAAAACTCACTCAAGTTTAAATGACTGATATCTCATCTCTTTGTTCCAATCCAAACCCATTCAGTTAATTCAAGTTTTAGGAGCAAAGTCCCATGAGATCAGAATTCCACAATTAAAGGTGGAAAGAGACTGGACTCTGAGACCAACTCTTCATTTGGGGAAAGAGAAGCACAAAAAACTTTACTGAATGGCCTCAGAGTACTCAAGAGCAAGTGGAAGAGAGAGCATTGGAAGTGACACTTCTATCTCCCAACCTAGCACTCTTTATTGCATGGCTCTGCCAAAGGAGGGTGGTGGGAGAAAACCCTGGAGGTTTGGAAGGCAAAAAGAAGCAAGCCTATGCAGAGAAAGATTATCATGATACCCCAAAATTGATTCATTAGCTTCTATCTTTGTTTTTCCTTAGGTTAGGAATTATGTTTAAAATATTAGAATCAGGCAGGAAGCCTTGGTTTAATATTTAGCTTCAGAAACTAGCTGTATGATCTTGAATAAGTCATTTTGCTTTTAGGAATCCATTTCCAAAAGTTCAAAATAGAGATTGAAAAGAACTGAGGCTACCCTTTTTTCCAGGTTTTCTATAAAGCTAAAATAACATAAGGAATATAAAGGACTTTTCAAAATTTTGAAAGGGCTGCAGAAATGGCAGTGATGAGGACAGGGTCTCACTTTTGAGTTGGAAATCTTAATTAGAAAGTAACAGAGGAGTAACCCATATTTAACTTCGGTGGATTGCATGATATATTCCTCCTTTCTTTAGTGAAAAGGTTCAAAATGACATGTGCATTGTTAGAGATGGTCATTATGTGAATTGATTTTGTTTAGTTTTTAAAAGAAAGCATGTGATTGGTGGAGAGGAGAAGTCTTTGGGAAGTGAAGGTATTATGTTTGTGAAAGGGAGGACATATTCACATTAATTAGACTCAGTGGAATGGAAGTTGTTTCCATTAGAATGTCAGGCAGTGGAGGGCAGGTTGATTTCTTTCTGCCTGTATTTCTACTATCAATCACTACACCTGGAGAGTGAGAGAATGGGTGTTCATAGAGATTTGCCAAATTGTCTAATCTCAAACCTAAAAACAAAAAAGAAAGGAGATGATTGGCAAAAATCTTTCCATTCAGCTCCTATGTAAGCTTTAGAAGTAGCACAATTTGAAGTCTATTTGGAAAGAAAATGAGAAGAAATCTTGACTGGGTTTCACAGTTATGCCTGTAGAGCTGCCAGCAGTCAAGGGAAAAGAGTTATTGAACAAGAAAATCATCCCTGAAAGGATTTCATTGACTATTGAATGGACAGCAAGCCCTTCTCAGAGTCAGCCATAGGAGAAGTGGTGGTAAGAAGTGAATGAAAGGACTTGAACCAAGGACAGCTCAGATAAGTCACCAGTTTGAAATTGAAGGCACTGATGGTAAATCTCAAGATACTGTCATAAATGTCTAGCTATCTAAGGGGGATTTATCGTGTTTCTATTCTCTGATTCATTGACTTCAGAAAGTAGGCAGAGACCAGCAAATGGGATTGACATCTCACTTGGCATCAAACAAAGGCACCCAACCAGTAAGTTAGCAGTTTCCAATGGAATAATGAGGCAGTAGGAGAGTCCAGGCAGCAGGGCACAGAGGATGGATGAGTCCATTTTAGGAACAGCTGGAAAAAGAAAAGAAAGGGATGCAAATCTTATGTACTCTGTTGCTACCCAAGAAATGCTAAGGGGTCTAGAGAAAGAGAAGTGTGCTTCCCTCGGAACCTTAACAAAGAATAAGGACAAGAGTCACACAAGATTGGCAGGGATGGGGCTAGATGCCTCACGGTCTGCAACACGGGTCTGCAAACTAATTTGTCTATGTTCATTAAGAGAAGACGGGACAAGGGGAAGTTTGAAGGATGTCAAGTGGTCCAAATTAACTAATTAATCTTTCCATTTTATAGCAGGGGAAACTAAGTCCCAAGAAAGTTGTGATTTGTGATCATAGATTTAGAGCTAATAAATATCATAACAAATAGCTATTGAAGCAATGAGTCTAACACAGAGGAAGGCTTTCTGGGAATCTTAGCTGGAGTCCTTAGACTGCCCCTTATCTTTCATGTAATATCTGTTCTCAGAGACTTAGGTTCTCCATCTAGAGATGATCTCTGAAGTTCCTTCACTGTCTAATTCTGTGGTACTTTTTTGCCCAAATAAAATGTATCCTAAACTCTCAAAGAGAGTTTGGCACATTTTTACAGCAATAGGAGCCAGCTGAAATTAGTGTCCAAGCTGCTGGTAGGACAGCTTTGAAGGAGCCAGAGCTCTTCCATCTTTAAATCTCTTATTCTATGGTAATGAAATGTTCCAAATTATTAAGGCTTAAAACCCAATTTGATCATTAGTTTTCAGTGTTCTAAACTGTTGAGTTGCATTGTGGCAAAATGGAGCGAAAACTTCCTTTGGAGTCAGAAAGACTCTTAGATGGGCTCCGGTTCTATCTGTGGCATGGACTGACTGTGTCTCCCTGGACAATTCACTGAAGTTTTCAACTAAGATAAACTGCAGAAAAAGAGCTGCTTTACATTAGCAGACCAAGATAACAGAGCATAGATAAGCTCACACATTCAGCAAATGAATAATTGTCAATCTTTTATCTTCAAATCACAGAATTTTGACCTGAAGGGACATTGGAGATTATCCTGCCCATGTCCTCCATTTTACCAAGAAGAAGTAAAATTCCAGAGAAGGGAAATGTGCCACATCATGAAGTTCATAAATGATTTGAATACAAGTTGTCTGATTCTAAAGTAAGCAAGCTTATCACTATGCCATTGCCTCTTGGAGAAATGGATGGACAGTTCTTTCCAAGGCTTTGAACTCAATTATTTCCAAATACTCCATGAATAAGTTAAATGGAGACATATGGTATGAAAGCCATTTAGATTCAACTACACTTTGCCTTCCAAGGCTCTGGAAATGAAACCAGATGGAGTTCGCCAGAGAGGCTGACCAAAAGAGGTCATTAGAGGAGAGATATTCAGGAAAGGATCTGGAATCCAATTCTTCTTCTCCTTGTAGCTTACCGTTTGAAGGGCACCTCTTCCATCAATGCAATTGCCCAGTAAAAGGGCATCTCCATTACCACTGGAGTTACAGTCAAGATTAGAGTTCCAACATAATCCCAACCCCTGTATCCTTCCCCTCCTCTTTGCAGAAAAGACATCAGATTATCCACTAGGATAGGAATTATCTCAAAGAGCAACCAGAGGCCAAGTAGAGGAAGTGGCTCTCTGTTGGCAGATTCACAGATATGACAAGTCCCATTTCTTCCCCAGCTTAGCCATACTTAATCATTGCAAGAGAGGAGAATCAATCAATGTTCCTTTTGCCTTCTTTTTAAGACAGAAAATTCCCTTATTTTCTAATGCTTGAGCACTCTCCATATATAGCAGAATGCAAAAAAGCACAAAATAACAGAAGACGCCGGGCACCTCCCCTATACTTCATGGGAGGATTTTTACAATGGTTAAGGCAAAGGAGATTGAATTCCTCCACTTTCAGGAAGAAATTTGTTATTCAGTCATTTCAGTTGTGGCAGACTCTTTAAGACCCCATTTGGGATTTTCTTGGCAAAGGTTCTGTAGTAACTTGCCATTTCCTTCTCCGGATCAATTTACAAATGAGGAAACTGAGAAAAATAGGATGAATTAACTTGTCCCATAGAAATGGGAAACTCACTTACTCTAGTTCATCTCTTCCTATGGCTGCTGAGGGGTGAATGCAGAGTACCAGGTTGTTTGTCTGCATCCCATTGGTCTCAGGGGGCAATTTCTCAATGAGAACTAAGGAAAAACAATAAAGAGAGAACAACACATTGGAATCTGTTGTGTATTCTTCATATTGACAGATGCAAGGACCTGATTTCAGTTGGCAATCTCCCCCATTTCCTCCCCCCCCAAAGTCATTTCTCTCCCACAGGAGAGGGCTTTTCATGGTACATGAACGTCCTAAAACAGAATGACATAGAATGGGAAGCTGAATGACCTCCTTGGGTAGATGCTGATGATAGCTAACATTTATACATTGCCGACTAGGGGCTAGATATTTTGCTAAGAGTTTTGCTTCATTTGATCCTCACAACAATCCTGGGAGGTAGATGTTCGTATTATTTGCGTTTTATAGTTGAGAGAACCGAGATGGATAGAAATTCAGTGACTTGTCCAAGTTAACACACATAACGAATAATAATTGTCTTGTGTGATATAATTTCAACTCTGCATCCAGGAGTGAGAAAAAGAGGTGTGTATAACAAGTGGGGGAGGGCAAAAATCAACTTCTAAAGGTAGGAAGACATCAGTGATGATATCAGACATTAGGCTTTATAGAAGTTAGGCATCTGGTCACCCAAAGGATAAAGAAAATACAAATTATCATTGGAAAGAGGTTGCCACAAAGAATGTTGGTGAGAAATAGCAGAAAACATTCTTGGAGAAACCTCAAAGCAAAGCAGGAAGTGAGAGACTGATCCCTTAGTATTATATTGTGAGGAAGGCCAATATGACTTGAGATGAGTGACTGGATAGGGGAGGGTTGTGCCTAAAAGCAGAGACTTTCCCTAAAGGACTGACCAGTCCTGACCCTTGAGGACCAGTCCTGAAATTTTGACCATTGGGGGGGAAAAACACATTAAAATTTCACATCGAGTTCAGTAGCAACATGGGAAAAAATAAGTGACTGAGTTGACTTGTGAAAGCCATGATTTTAGCAAAGAAAAGCCTGTAATTGCTACTTGGAAAGAAAATTCTTTCAACAAATTGGTGTTTCTTGCTCACTGCTGTCTTTCCCTAAGAGCTGACCTCAGGACTCGAGTAATTGGAGGAATTGATTTGTGTGTCAAACTGAATTCACTGATTAGGGGCGGCATGCTCCTGGATGGCCCTCATTTTCAACCAAGAAACTATCCATTTCAAGGGTGCTTTAAAATATCTATTCTTTCCATTTAGCTTCTCAATACCATCAACTGAATAATCATCCTCAATGCATGGGATACTTGGGTTCTTCTAGAACAGAATTCTGCAGTAGCTCCCTATTGCCTAACCAAAATGTTCCCTTTCCTCTCCTTAACCTTCCATGGAGTGTGGGTTTCCTAAAATGGAAATCCAAAGTTCTCTAAGAATCTGAGCATTTAATAAGAACTGATTGAATTATAGTAACAAAAGGTGACATAAGCAAGGGGACTTTTGGGGGAAGGATCCTGCAATGTTACAAATTACCAAGAAGCTGAGATATTTTTCATTCTTTTTATTCAAATATCTAAACCCTGACACCAAGCAGACACTGAATTGCTGCTTGTTGATTTTTTTTGAGTGAAACCACATTGGTGAGGGCCTAGAAGGATTTTGAATAATTGATTTGTCAAGAATAGAACTCTGGGAAGGGCTGAGGCTTACACCCTCTCTTCAGCAGCCCATAGTCACTCTAGTTTCAGAAAGAATGATGCCTGTAGACTTGTTAACATTTGATGTTCAGTGGGCTCAGACATAACTGACCCTTCATGAGCCCATTTGGGGTTTTCTTGTCAAAGCCATTGGAGTCATTTGCCATTCCCTGCTCTAGCTCAATTTACAGATGAGGAAAGTAAAGCAAACAAAGTAAAGTGACTTCCCTGGGGTCAGATAGCTAGTAAGTGTCTGAGGTCAAGTTTGAACTCAGAAAGATGGGTCTTTCTTACTCCAGGCTTGCTGTTCTATTGATTGTACCAGTTAGGTGCCTTATAACTACCCTATAGGCTGCCTTTGATAACATAGCACGGATAATGATCTTCTGGGATTATTTTAATATTCTAATTGGAATAGACACATTAAGAAACTGTTAACAATTGAAATACCACAAATGGGACAATTCAAGTGCCATCTGAGGAGAGCTTTGGGGTTTTTCCCACTGGTAAACTGAAGGAGCCGGTCCACATATTACTTAATATCTTCACAGGGAGCATTAAGTTCAACCAGACAATTCTTGGGCCTTCAGATCTCTGCCAGTCCTTCTGTTGGGAACAAAGGTTGGTTCCCATCCACTTAATCTACACTTCTCTAAATGCACATGTTTTATTAACCTGGGGCTTGGACACAATGCCAATAGTCTGACCACTAATGCCATTTATAAACTTGTTCTGTCTGGGGGCTCTGCCATCATTCAGGGGGATAAAGAGGTCAGGTAAATCAAATTCAATATTCCAGTGCAGAAGGGGCATGTTCATTTCTAATCCCATGGATCTGTCTACCCCCCAGGACTATATAATGACCTGACCTAGCTCTCAGGTGGTCATCCTTTAATGAACTTTAGGACCACAGGGTTTGGAATTGGACAGATACTTAGAGACTCTGTATTCCACAACTTCATAAATGAGGAAACTATGGTTTAGAGAGGATGAGAGAATTTCCCAAGGTCACACAGGCTGTGAGCAGCAAATTTGAAATGCTCTGAGATCAGAAACATCTTTCTGTAACATGAATTACTTTAAACATAACAGAAATAACTAAGATCTTAGAGGCCATCTAGTCTAATCCTTATTTTATAGAAGAGAAAACTGAGGCCTAGAGAAGGAAAGGATTTTCTTTCTCTAACTTCTCTTCTCCCTCAATACTACTTCACCTGGGGATTGCCTCAGCTCCTACCAATTGAATTACCAATTCTATACTGATGATTCTCAAATGTACATTTATTGTGTAAATCTCTTTGCTGATCTCCAGTCTTGCAACTTGAGATTAAGAAATATTGAACTGGATAACCAGTAGATTTCTTAGACTCCAAAGAGAACTCATTATATTTCTTCCTAACCCCCTCTCCTGCTTTCCTTATTACTGTAGAGAGCAATGCCACCATCCCATCCATCAGGCTTACACTTTAAGTATCATCCTGGATTTTGCACAATCTCTCATCCTCCAAATCCAAGCTTTTTGGCAAGATTTATTGATTTCACCTTGGCTACAACTCCTAAAACACTACATTTTCTCCTTTGACATTACTCCCAATCTGGTATAGACCCAAGTCCTCTCATTGCTTGATTGCTGCAGCAACCTGTTGGTGATGGGTCTGCCTGCCTCAACTCACACCTTATTTCAATCATTCTCCACTCAGCCACTAAAGAAGTATTTCTAAAGTGTAGCACTGCTCACATAACTCACCCATCAAATAAACTTCAGTGGATCTCTACTGCCACAAGTATGAAATTCAAAATACTTTTTTCATTGAACTGAGCCCTTTATCAACTTACCTCTACTGTCTTCCCAATATTCTTCCACCTTACTCTCTCTATGTACTCTTCCATCCAGTGTCACTGGCTTCATGGCAATTCCATGAGCAAGACTGCTCAAAGCTACAGCTCTGAGCTCCAGGCATTGTCTCCAACTCTCTAGGTGGCACAGTGGATAAAGCACTGGCCTCGGAGTCAGGAGGATGAGAGTTCAAATCCAGCCTCAGATACTTGTCTGTTACTAGCTGTGTGACTGACCTTCAGAAAGTCCCTTAAACCTGATTACCTCACATCTGGGGGCCATCTCTAGTCATCCTGATTCCTATCTGGCCACTGCACCCAGATGACTCTGGAGGAGAGAGTCTGATGTCATACCACAGTACCCCCTCACTCAAATCTAATTCATATGCTTATCATGGCATCACCTCCCTAATGTCATGGTCTTCTTTGAATGTGAATGACAAAACAAAAACAAAAAGAAACAAAAACAAAACAAGATTTCCTTCATCTGCTTTGACAGACTTCCATTAAGTCCCAATTCAAATTCCACCTTCTACACTATAGGAAGCCTTCAAAACCCCTCTTAATTCCAGCACCCTTCCTCTTTTAATTGTTTCCTATGGATCATGTCTATTGCTTGATACATTTATACATACTTTCATACTCCTATTAGATCACAGACTTTCTGAGGATAGTTTTCTTTTGTTTCTTTTTGCATTCCCAATATTTTGCACAGTGTCTTCCATATAGAAGGTACTTAATAGATATTTATTGAATTCAATGTAATTGAAGTCAGATCGCAATTACCTAGCTTCAATGTGTTTAAAGATGGAGCCAGTGATGGCCTATTCTTCTTCTCCTAACCTAGGTAAATGCTAACGGGTCATAAAGGTTCACTGTCTAGAGGTGATTTGGATTTCCTTTGTCCTGGGCCATAACAATTCATGAAGCCTTCCACATAAGTAAGAAAGGCTAGATCTGAATTGGAAGAGGGATTTTGGAAAGACTAAAATGACTGAATGAACATTAGTTTTAGAAGCTAAAAGACATTTGCTTTTCTTTTCCTTTCTGCTCTTCTTGAGATGAACTGATTGTAGCAAGAGAAAAATAAATAAGAAACATAAATTTCAAAATCTGAGATTCACTAAGCATAGTAAAAAGTTAAAAGGTTAGTTCAGTGAAAATTGGCCTTTCCGTATACAAAAAAATATATACATTTTAATTGAATTGAATACATATAGAAAAAACTGATTTCTGTCTTTTCCATACATTTATGTCTTCTAAATCTCATATATATTGTTTTGTCCAAGTGCAAGGGAACAGCAAGCTTGAGTTTATATATTTGCATTTCTGTGTTTTTATTAATGCAACGCTTGTTTGGTTTGTACCTTTGCTAAGCATATGCATTGTTATAATTCGCTGTTAATATTTTGTCACTTACTCCTATTAAGGTTGCATTTGGATATCTTATTTTAAGTACCAACATTTCCCCTAACTGGTAATTAGGACTCATATTCCCTAATTTAGCTTCCCTCCTCCCCACCCCCTGTACTGTATGCTTCTCATACAAATTTCTTTCCATGCAATTGAATCTCAGCATTTTGGCCAGCCATTCTGATTTTCTTCAGTACAGTTTTGACACTGGATATAAGGGGACAATTCAATTATATGTGAGAGGTCGGCTGTGAGCTTCAACTTGTTCCACAGGTGCAGCAATGAAACAGAGAAAAACACTTAAAGCCTCCCAAGGGGCGCCATTTTGTCACATAGCAGGAGGTTCAGACCTTTAGTTCAGTTATTTGTCTATACTACATAACCATTTCCTGACAAAAGTATAATAGTATCACTCACAAGTGTGAACTTTCCCATGTGATAACTCAAAGATAAGGTAATAGAAAAAGCTTGTCATGCACCTTGAGTTTCTGGGAATCCTTGAGTCCCTCCATATGACTCCAGAGGCCACATTGCACATAATGAGAGTGAAGGAGTTGGGACAGATTGAGCTCAATGGATATATTGTCATATTCAGCAAATAATGACCAAAGAGAAGAGGAATCAAGTCACATCAAGAAGCATAGGATAAATGTTTACAATGTGTGAGTCACCATGCTCAGCTCCAAGTTGATAGCGAAGAAAGACCAAAACCTGCCCTCAAGGAACTCACAGTTAGGTGGAAGAGACAAGATGAAAATGATAAAATAAAGCAAATACGCAGGATACATCTGGTAGAAATGAGAGGCAGCGTCAAGATGAAGGCCCTGGCGAGAGGAGAGGGTTTCTTTCTCAAGGTGGAATTTGAACCGAAACTAAGAAAAAGCCAAGAGAAGGCACTGAGGATGGAAAATATTCCAGACAGTCTAAAGGCATGGAATTAGGATTAAGAGTGTTGAATGGGAGAAAGAGAAATGAACATTCTCATAATTTTTCACTGATGTTGAAAGATACCTAAAGAGATGTGAAGAGAATGAATTCATTTCATGTCATGGCTGGCCAACAGAGCTGCACAAATCCATACATGCATGCATGCATTTATTGGGGTCACTCTATCTTCTGTCAATAGCTCTGCTTAGTTTTCTTTTTTTATTACTATTTTATTTCTTTTCCAACTATATATAATAGTGGTTTCTACTTTTCATTTTTTGTAAAGTTTTGAATTTTACAGTTTTTCTCCTGGCTCCCTTCCCTACCCCCCTCGCCCCACAGAAGGCAGTCTGATCATCTTGACATTGTTTCCAGCTGTGCATTGATTGAAATTGAATGTGTTGAGAGAGAAATCATCTCTTTGAGGAGAAAATAAAATATTAGAGATAGCAAAATTATATACCACATAAGACACTTTAAAATATATTGAAGGTAATAGACTGGTCTTTGTTTAAATTCCACAGGTCTTTTTCTGGATACAGGTGGTATTCTCCATCACAGATACCCCAAAATTGTCCCTGGTTATTGCACTAATGGAGTGAGCAAATCCATTAAGGTTGATCATCACCCCCATGTTGCTGTTAGGATGTACAATGTTCTTCTGATTCTGCTCATCTCTTTGCCTGGTTTTCAATATTCCGATTGCCACACCTCTCTCACGATACACTAATCAATTGAAATCTTGTCATAATAGTGATTGACTGAATTTTTGAGAATGACTTCAGTTTCTTAGTTGCTTCTCCTGTATGGTTGGAGAGCAGTAGAATATGGTTCTCCTAAAGCCTTCCTTTAGAGAGAAGCTCAGGATTTTCTAGAAATTTCTATCAGTTGGGTTTCAATTCCATAGAACACATTTTCACTGCACTGCATGTGTAAAGTTACCCCATCACACACATGCTTTCCAGTTTCTTCTTGTGTGTTGTCTTATTCCAATGGATTGTACCGGGGTGGGGGTGGGGTGACCCAGAAGATTGCAAGGACCATTTTCACCAGGATTCATATACAAGGAGAAGCAGAATTTAGAAAATTTGGAAAAATGGTTTCCATCCTATACATATTAAATTTGATGTGGTATGGTAGAGTAAAGAGGGTTTCTGGACAGTCTTACGGTTGTGAGAGGAGTCAAAAGAGCAATGCATCCAACTCTGAGTCACCCCATCTCACCCTCTGGCAGACTGAAGGTCATAGGACTACATTTTTCTTTAGGGTGGAGTTTTATTTAAGCCCATTTGCAGCAATGGGTTTTGGGGGTTGGACTTTGGAAAGACAACAGAAGGCCTCAGGCTTGTGAAAATGGATCTGGCTTATGGAACCAACTGAAAGCAGTGTTGGATAAGAAAGAAACAAAAAGACCCATGAGAGTGTCAAATGTCATGATTAGAAATTGAGAATGCAAAAAATAATTACTATTAGGAAGTCAAGGATCCTTTTAGAGCAGGAAATATTTGGATTAGGATTTTACATTAGAAAATTTACAATTGCAACATGATGAAGGGTAGATTTGGGATAGGGGCACCTGTGGACAGGTAGGTGAGTAAGAGTACAATTAAATATCTTGGGTGAGAGGTCACAAGATGAACTACAGTTACAACAATGAAAGTGTTAAAGAGAGGATAGATGAGAGACAAAAAGCAGAAATAGGATTGAAATGATTTGGTAGCATCGTCACATGCTGAACGTGAGGGAAATGAAGGTATTGAAAAGGACAAATTGTCAAATCTTGATGACATGATTTGTCTATTTGTTTCCTGAATCCATATTGTCATTCTCCCCCCCCCCCCCATAGAATGGTAGCCCCTTGCAGACAACTACTAGTCTGTTTTTAAATTTTGCATCCATAGTACCTTGGACAGAACCTTGTGCATGGTTGACAAGCCAAAGAATGTTTACTGAATTTTGAAAATGGAATTAATTCCATATTTCTTAGTCACCCATTAAATGTAAAGGCACTTAAGGAGATCCAGAAAATGAGACTCCATTCCTGCTTTCTAGGAACTTTCAATCTCAATGCAATGAAAGAGACTGTACAAATAAAAATTTGAGAATATCAGTACAACAGAGTTATACAAAGGGCCATGAAATCAGAGAAAGAAAAGGGCCATGCTTCCCAATGAGAGAAAACTCTCTGAGGTTTGCATATAGCCTTAGAAACTTTCATAAAAAGGGATGAATAAATGCCTCTAGGTAAGTTGTATTTTTCCTCTGGAAGTTGGAAAATATAAGAAACAAGATTCTCACAGCCTCATAATATTTCACTAGAGGGGAATAAAAGAAATGAAATAAAAACCTTTTGGATGGTATTTAAGATAAGTTAAGGAAATATTGAAAATCTTTTTATCTGACAGCACTTCTCAGGGCTCAAGGTGCTGTCTCCAGAGGGGTAAATGTCTTCTTCCTGCTGCTAAATTGTTTAATATTTCAGGATATCTATGTAATCGGCTTCCACAGGGCACCATTAATACTCTTCCCATCCAGAGGCTGACGTGGGCTGTGTGTCTCCACTTGATGAACTTTTTTCACATCACTTCACCATTCCCCAGGACTTCAGGTCACATTACATCAGGCAACTGGCAAGGAATGCCAATGACTTTCACCTTCTTTTCCCTTTTTTCAAGGAGTCTGTCTGCAAGCTTTGAGTTTTATTTAATTAATAAGCAAATAGGAATTGGCAAGTGAGCACCCACCCCACAGTGAAAAGGAAGCACATGGCATCTGTCTGACTACCTCTGGGTAAGGACTCAGAGATTCTTCCTCTCTCTTGGACATGTCTGAGAATACTCATTTCCCCCTATTGTCCTTTTGCCTCTCCCTCACATCACTTACTCGCACACATTACCTAACTTAATTTCCAAATAACCATAAATATAACATATAAAGAGACAGAAGCAGCCCATTTCTGACTAACACAAAATCTCAATCTTCACGAAATTAGGGATCTTGTAGAAATAAGGCTTAGTCTGTTATCAACTGGACTAGAAGGCCACTGATGTCCCTCCACTTCAGAATTTTTTTAAATTTTATTCTTTAATTAGGGGCAATGGAGGACATGGAAAAGGCAGGCTTTGATTCAGCAAGGGAAAAGGATTCCTAATGGAGCAAATTTGAGCTGCCATTCCACTTGCAAGTTATCTGCTCCAATTTGAAAGCATTTTGAAGATCTATAATTCCCCAAAACCATAACTTATAAGTCTGAACATCTTTAATTATCAATCAGAGTATACAATGAGGTCAAAACAAAGACATTTGATGAAACATTAAGGTTAAAAAGTAGTAATAAAACCATAAATCTTGGACACATATACATATATCTGCGTGTATGTATGTGTATTTATGCCTTTGTACTATATATGCCATTTCTTTCAACTGTTCATGTAGAAATATGTATATATATATATATATATGTACTATGCATGTCATCTCTCTCAACTGATATACATGCATGATCAGTTGAAAGAGAAGAAATACCTAGTATGAGACACATAATGAAAATGTATGGAGAGGAACCAGAAGGAAACACCTACAGCCACACAACATGGGGAAACTCATCAATCCAATCTAATCCAATCCAATGCCTTATAATAGTGCCATTTAACTGATGGATCAAGATTATTTGTCACTGCCCTCACAGATTTTGCTTATCCTTATCTCCTAATCTCTTCCTGGATACTGACCTCCAAAGAACTCTGCTGTTCTAGAAACTATTGTGCTATTTGCTTCTTTATGCCTATCTTTATCAGATGCTGGAGTCTGAGCTGTAATCAGCTTCTGCCTTCAGTGAAATCTGGGGCTTTTTCTTCCTTGGGATTCCCCAACATGGATGTGCCATGTTCTCTAGCTGAAACTTACCCATGGCCATTCTCTGACTCTTTCTTTGAAAAACAAAGTTCTTGCAGTGCTACAAGCAAAAAGCTTCCATTTCCCCAATAAGATCTCCTCAATCTCTAGGATTAAATTCTTTAGAACAAAGAGCAAGGTTCTCGCACCTAACTCTTCTGTTACAGAAGGACTCCTTTGTACCCATTCTCCTGATTCAGGGAATTGAGTGTCCCTGTCCCAGACCTTAGAGTGGTTTTAGCAGATCGTTTTTTGTTTGTTTTTAAACAGACTTCCTTGTTCTCTGGTACAGTGAATAGATTGCTGGACCTGAAATCAGGAAAACTTAGTTCAAATGTGACTTTAGAAACTCACTAGCTGTGTAAACCTTAGCAGGTGACTTAGCTTCTGTCTTTCTCAGTTCCCTCATTTGTAAAAAGGTGGTGATGTTAGCCCCAAACTCCCAGGGTTATTGGGAAGCTAAAATGAGTTATTTATTGCAAAATACTCCATAAAATTTAAATATTAAAAATATAACTGCTAGCCAACATTCTACTAAGAGATCCTGATCAGGTTAGAATGTGGGGAAGTCACTTAGACTTGTACCTCAGTTTTCTCACATGTAAAAAAGAGATCAATCACATCTTACTTCATAAGACTTCTTCTGAGGATTCATTGGGAGAATATCCAGTAAGCACTTTCTAAATCTTATGGTACAAGATAAATGTTTATAATATAATAATAATTGCTATTATCATTATCATTGTCACTATTATTGTCATAGAGATTTGCCTGGGATACTGAAAAGTGAAGTCTTTTTAGAAGATCAAGACCAAACTGAAACCCAACTTTTAATTTAAACTCTTAAATACATCATATGCTTTCTTTTTTAATAAGGCATTAGGGTTCAGTGACTCGCCCAAGGTCATACAGCTAGGCAATTAATTATTACGTGTCTGAGGTGGGATCTGAACTCAGGTCCTCCTGACTCCAGGGCCAGTGCTCAATTCACTGCACCACCTAGCTGCCCCCATCATATACTTTCTAAGTTTCAATCAATTAAGATTCCATAGGTAATGAGTTTTTGCCAATAGCTTCCCAACTGTTCCGGGGTTCAGGGTTCTCTCTGAATCTGGCAAAACCTATAGAAACTAAGTCCATATTCTTTGTTTTCTGGTCATTTTATCTGTGCACATAGTCAGAACAAAACCTAAATCAAGTGACCAAGTATTTATTGGGCACAGATACTGTGCGAAGTTTTGCTTATTCAGCACAAAGAAAGCAAAAAAACTTTGTCCTTATTTGAAGGAACTGACACTCTGATTGCATTTGTGTGTGTGTGTGTGTGTGTGTGTGTGTGTGTGTGTGTGTGTGTGTGTGTGTTGGGGAGGGGCATGCAAATAACTGTGCATATCTAAGATAGCATGTACATGAAAGCTAATGAGAAGGGAACTTCAGAGGAAAGGTGCCACATAGGTTTCCATGTTTTCCTTAGATTGCTCTCTCCTTTTCTCCTGTCCATTTGGCTGCTCTTTCTCAGTCTCCTTTGCTTAATCCTCAACCATGACAAAAACACAAAGCTTATGTGTTCCCCAAGACTTGGGCCTAAAAGTTCTTTATAGAGAAAGACATAGTGATAGAGAGATGAATGTAGATATACACAAAAATAGATACATTTCTAGGGTTGTTTCTAGATATTTTTAACAGACAAAGAGATAAGATGGACATAGGAACATGTAGACTTCACTGTAGAGATGAAGATAAAGCTATAGCTGTTGGTAGATAGATACACATGCATGTACATCTATACAATACACATGTATGTAGAAACACATGTTTATATAGAAATACATTGCATGTATGTATGTATGGTTACATTGCTTTTTGCGAGTCTGATTCTCCTTTCTTTGCAGATGATTGCCAGATTTCTATTTCAAGTCTTACTCTTGAGTTCTAGAAGCAAGCACCTCATCTCCCCCCCTCCTATTGTCCACTTGTCTCAACTTCACTATTCCAAAGTCGGGAAGGGAAGATAATTTGTGGGTAGAGGTGAGTTAGGGTTATGCTGACTCTGAGGTGCCATAGGATATTCAATTCAATGAGTCCAAATGATAGGAATGACAGCACTAGAGGTCAAGAGGAAAAAAAAGATTAGAATTAGATATAACGATCTGGGTGTGATCTGAGTAAAGATGGAAATGGGTCTCCTGCGAGCTGCCAAATTCACCAAATGACAGAGTGTATCAGGGAAAAGAAGCATATAAATAGCATTTACTATTCACCAGTCACTGTGCTATAACACTTTAAAATATTATCTCATTTAAACCCTATCCCAATTTTAAATTGGGGGAACTGAGGCAGCCAGAAGTGAAGTGGCTTGCCCAGGATCACACAACTGATAAGTGTCTGAAATTGATTTAGAATTTTTGTCTTCCTGACATGAGGTTCAGACCTCTATCCACTCTTCTACCTAGCTGCTCCAAGTGGCAAAAGAGGAGAGAATGAAGGAGAGATGAAGAAAAGGATCCAGGATAGACCTTTGAAGGGTAGCCATGTTCATTTCATTTTTGCTGCTTGGATGTACAACAGAGGAGACTGAGAAAAACTAGTCAAAAAGGGAGGAAAATGAGTAGAATGAGTGTCATGAAAACTTGGAAAAAATATCTAGAAAGAAAGCTCCTGAGAGTATCCAAAGGTGCAAAGAGATCTGCCCAAAGCAGAATGTGCCATCATCCATGGGGGTGTTCAAGCAGCCGGATGATCATTTGGAATGGAGGCAATGGAAAGCAAGCTCTGTTCATATGCACAGTGGTTGGAATGAGCTCTAATATCAACTCTACAAAGGACCCTTGGGGAGACTCTCAGGAGGATTCTCAATAGACAAAAAGAACCAGGGATCGTTGTAGATGATATTAGAAAGGTAGGAGCCATTGGCATAAAGGAAGACTATAGGGGAACCAGGACATTTCAAATACAGGATTCTTAAGAATGCATAGTCATATTTAAAAGTGTTACATCTTTCCTCCCTGTATGCCTCATTTTAACTCCAAAGACTACAATACACTGGCAGTTGGGCCACTCATGACAGTTTTGTCAATACTTGGTCATTGTTTTCTGGTAAGCATCGACTCTATCTCTCTCCATTGGGCAGTTCCCCATTGAGTTTGCCTGCAAGGAAAGAAGGAAATGCTCAGGGGAAACTAATTTCCCTTCTTTCTTTCCTTCTCCGAAGGTGGTGCTTCTAAGAGTCAGGAAAGAAAACATCTTTTTTTTTTTTGCCCTCTCACCATTTACGGTAGTTTCAAATCAATGATTCCTACATTTTCAAATGCTAGCTGCATTCAAAAAAAGTAAACGTAATTTTTCAAGAAGTAATTATGAGACAGCTATTTTATTTGTTGCAATACAAAAGTCACATAAAATACATGTATATGTAATTATGCACCTCTGTTTTATGTATGCATATACATGTATATACCCCCAACACCTACATCATTTAATTGCTTTTGTACAAAAACTCCATGAGGAAGGCCCCTAGGATGGGATGCTCCAGTTGGAAAGGGAGAAGTCATCAGGTCTTATAATTTTATAAGTGTGGGGAGCTTACACTGAGAACACTCACTCTGCTGATAAAGGTCAAGAGAGCTGACTGAAGGACTGTGGGAAGAAGGTTACTAAATGACTTATCTAGTGTGATAAAACCATTGTTTGTAAGAGACGAAACTGGAATCCAGGTCTTCCCTGACTCTGAGCATGGTTTTCTCCACCATTTCACTCTATCTCTCAAAGGAGGGATTACAAACATTAATGCTCCTTATTTAGAGATGAGAAACTGTTGTCCAAAGAGGCAACATGATTTACCCATGATTGCCCAGTTAGTGTTTGATATGGGATTCAAAAGCTAGTATTGCTAATGTTGCTATCCAATGCTCTATTCACTATGAGTCAAAATCTTTGAACTTATTAATAAGCACTGAATACTTGCACCTATGGAGTTGTATTTTATTTTGTTTCTAGTTTTTTTTGCCTAGCCTTCATTTTTTTCTTTTATTCATTCACTGACTCCAAGCTATAATATCCAAAATTATTCTAGGAAAGTGAATTGGAAAAAGTACAGAACATTTTTTCATGTTGACTTACACACATCTCTGGTTTGTACATAACCATTGATGCTTCTCATGATTACCTATTTAAAAATATTTTTTACATTTTACTGCCTATAAAGTGGTTCAATTCTAATTAAATAAATGGAGAAAAGAACTTTTGGTCTACAAATTTTGGAAATGATCATTTTTTTTTTATTTTTTCTGGGTGACAGTTCTTCTGTTGAGAGGGAAAAAACAAAAGAAAAACTTTTCATACTGATGAGTTTTCAGGAAAATTACTTAAATCACTGAATATTTAGAGTTTTTGAATGGAAAGCTACCCAAAATATGATCTCAATGATTTTGGAAGCTTCCTTTTAAATACACCTCAAAATTCCGCTATGTTTGAAAATTGACTGAAAAGTCCATTATCTACCATTGTTTCCTATAGGAAACTGATGGGGTGCCTAATATCCACAGATGTAAAAAAAGTCATCATAATTTCTCTTCTAGGTTTTTCCTTTTCCTCTCTCATTTTTATAATACTTACCCAGTAACATCTAACTATACACCCAAGTCATTCTAGGAGTCTGGAATGGAAACATCAGGGCACATTCTCCATGCCAACAGTCACATTTCTCCTTGTTTTGTACATAATCACTACTTAGGATTTCAATCCAATGGAGCTGAAAAAGCTATGACCTATTCAGGACCAGAGAATTATAAAACTTCCCTGGTAAATACAGCTGCTTACTCAGATTTCCAAGGATAGTAAGCTCTATTTACTGTTTAAAGGAGAAATGTACCAATCTCCCCATCGCATTAGTACAAGAACATTGAAAAGAGAACATTTAGTGCCAATTTCCACTGAAATATATGACCATAGTTCCAAGCTTGTGAGTATTCAGACACTGTTAGTGCGTGCGTGTGTGTGTGTGTGTGTGTATCTATGGCCATGTCTGTGTCGGTGTGTGATAGACAGAGAAAAAAAGACAAAGAGAGGAGAAACACAAAGAGAGACAGGGAGAGAGACAAAGAATTTAGTATAACATAGTATAACATAATCTGAAAACTAGAAGAGATTTTAGCATCTCTCTACAGAAAACACTTGTAGAAAAAAGGTCCACTGTACCCACCTGACAGATGGTCATCTCAGCATATGTCAATTTCTGGTAACCCAATAACCATTCATTATGGTCTTGTGGATTTTCTGTGTCTTTGCAATGACACACAAATGTGCTCTTTTCTCTTTTATTTTTGCCCATCAGTGCCTAGGTGTTCTGGGGTCTCTAGCAAGCATCCTCGTGACTCCCCTCCAAGCATCCCTTTCACAATTCTACATGATATATCCCAGATCCCTTTTACATAGTTGGTGTTTTGGGTCATTTGGTGAAGGTACCATTCAGGTGCAACTTCTGACATGGTTTGATGTCTTTCCTGACCCATACAGTTCCTAACACTTCTACTGATCCACAAAATCACACTGCCTACATTTTGTATTTATGTGACTGTATAGATACTGTGTCCCCTTCCCCAAGAGAAGGCAAAATACATGAAGGGAAAAATGAGCACCAACCATGAGGCCGGTTCATATGAATAAATGTATTCATTTGAATTTTTTTTTGACAAGGAGGAGTACCTGGGGATGGGTCTTTGCTATGTATAGTTGAGTAAAGTTTTGAATATCTGAAAAAATGTCTTAAATCACTGACCATTTGGGGATCTATAGACAAATCACCTAAATACTGGGGAAGGAAGCTGACTATGCCAAGTGTTGAGACATCCAGGTAAAGGGGAGGTGTACAAACCAGAAGAAAGAAAGAAAGAAAGAAAGAAAGAAAGAAAGAAAGAAAGAAAGAAAGAAAGAAAGAAAGAAAGAAAGAAAGAAAAAAGAAAAGAAAGAAAGAAAGGAAGGAAGGAAGGAAGGAAGGAAGGAAGGAAGGAAGGAAGGAAGGAAGGAAGGAAGGAAGGAAGGAAGGAAGGAAGGAAGGAAGGAAGGAAGGAAGGAAGGAAAAAGATGAGAGACAGACTGGGGGGTGCATGTAGATAATAGAACTAAATCCAAAGCCCCTTCAAAGAACATATATTTTGGACTTATCCTGCCAATTTTGCCCCTTGAGTCTGTTTCAGCCATTCTCTCCAATATAGGACCCCCACTCAAATTCAGGCCCTTCCTGAAATACAGTGAATGCCTCCATAGTCATCTTCCTGCTTCCAGCTTGTTCCCTTTTGACACCATCATCCACATAGCTGCCAAATAGAACTCACTACAGGACATAGACCATGTCATGACTTTAACAGAGTTTATTTGCACAACAGATGAAAAAATAAACTCCTCAAAAGAATAAATGTATAAACTTAATTTCATAGAATGAAAACAGTTTAAATTGACAGTAATATAAAAAAGAACCTTTTCAGTTTTCTAATGTTGTGCCCCAGGAGTCTGGATATCTTGGGATATTTTTTATAATATTATCGGAAGACTGGTGTTTGTGACAATCCAATATTTTATCTTATTTGGAGCAATGATCATTCCATTTGTCCTAAATATTGACTTTCTATGTTTATCTTCTACTATTTTAGAAGCAAAATACAAGACTTGATGGTGGAAAATACTTAAAATATTGAAATTATGTAAAGATGGGTCCGGAGAATACATTTAATGAAAAAATATCATCCGATTTGTCAGTGTCGCTTGCGTCCCGTATACCAAGTCATCAGAGCCCTGGAGCTCTGAGCAGCAACAGCACACTATGCTATTTAAGGCTTGAAGCCCAGCAGGGAATTTTTTTTTAATTTAGTATAATTTTAAACATTACAAAAATAGCTCTCTTACAGATCCCCTGCTGAGCCTGAGATTGTTGCCAAGGCTTTCTGTAATACTCTATCAGTCGAGTAACATCCATCTATAAATATTACATACTTAATTCTGGTGTCACCTAAAATAGTCCTGGGGTGGGAGGGGTAAAAGGAGGGATTGGAGAAATTAACTAAGCTTATGCATTGAGGCTATTACTCTCTTATCATTATGCTTTCCATACAGTTTTGTCCTTCCCAAATAGTCACACCTTGGCTTCAGGTTGTTGACTCCAGTCATTTGCATGATCAGTTTTTGTCATTGGCAGCTAGATTCATAGAAAAAGAGAGCTCTGGGGGTCCCTGGGGTGTCTTGAGACAGATATTGCTTAACTTTGAGTCTTGAAGGATTCTAAGAACGTGGAGCTGGGAGGTTCTTTCTTTTAGCCATCATTGAGTCTACCCTATACCAAATCACAGTTTCTTATCAACACATTCAATGAACTGGCATGGGGATTTCAAACTTTATCTTAACATTAGGAGAAATTTCCATACAATCAGAGCAATCCAAAATGGGACCTATTGGTTCATAAAGTAGTGAACCAAACCCCACGTCTGAAGTGTCATTCAGCTGGAGTTATTTGGTGTCTCATAAGGGAATAGCTTTCTCAAAACAGCCAAAGGTTTTTTACAACTCTGAATGGCTGGGATTTTGTACTTCTATGAAATGACAACACTTATTTATGATGCTTCCTGAGACTGAGAAGGTATCTCAGCTCATTTATGAAATGAAGAAGAACTGAACTCTGAGATATTTGGAGTTTAAGCCAACTCCAAAAGGTTTTAGGTTTGAGTCTGCCTGACAATGTTTATATTTGCTTTTTTGTTCTTCTTCCTTCCTTCCTTCCCTCCCTCCTTCCTTCCTTCCATTTTCCATCTCTTTTATCATGCTTTATTTCTTTTCCTCTCTTTCATTTTTCTTCCTTTCTTCTCTCTTCCTTCCTCTTTATTTTATTTTTTCCTTTTCTAGTTACTATTCCTTCCTCCTTACATTCCTTCCTCCCTCCCTCCCTTCCTTCCTTCCTTTCTTCCTTTCTTTCCTTTCTTTCTGTCCTTCTTCCTTCCTTTTCTTTCCTCCATTTCCTTCCATTTCCCTCTCTTTATTATTCTTTCTTTTTTCTTTTTCCTTTTTCTTCCTTTCTTCTCTCTTTTCTATCTCTTCCTTCCTCTTTATTTTCTTTTTTCTTTTTCTACCCAATATTCCTTTCTTCCTCCCTCCATTTCTTCCTTTTTTCCTTCCTTCCTTTTTTCTTTCCTCTTTCCCTCTTTCCTTCAATAGCCTAGAATGTTTATTCTTCAGTTGTCATGAGGTCAATTCTATTTTCATGTGGTTAATTTGCAATTAACATTTCCTCATAAAGTTTTCAATTATTGTAGTAAAAGTAGGTTCCAGGGGTGGTTAGATGGATCAGTGAATAGAGCACTAGCCCTGGAGTTAGGAGTACCTGAGTTCAAATCTGGCCTTAGACACTTAATAATTACCTAGCCGTGTGGCCTTGAGCAAGCCACTTAACACAAATGAATTGCCTTGCAAAAACCTTAAAAAATAAATAGCTTCCAATTGCATTTCAAAATTCCTTCTGAACAAGTGGAAGTCATTCTGAGAGCAGGAATTTCTAAATTCCCAAACTTTCAGGGAAGTTTAAAATATCAAGCCCACAAATCTCCAATAAGACTCATGAGAAATAGAATCCTTTCATTCCCTTTACCAGTGAAAACAATACAGGTACATATTTGAGTTTTCACTTCAGCCCTGAGTAGAGGTGGACAAAATAGCTGACAACATAAGAAAATGTATCTTTTTCATAACCATAGGCTTGTTTCTTATATCTGGTCAAAGGCTTACTATTTGCATCTACTCCATCCGAGAACCAGAAGAATTGCAAAGGGTCTGAACAGCATAGATTTAGAGCTGGAAGGAACAATGGACATCATGTAGTGCAACCTCCTCATTTAGCAGAGGAAGTAGCCAGCAATTGAGTAGATTCCTAGATCCAAGATCACCAAGAGCCTCATTCTTGCCTCTGGCAAGTCAGAAATCCAATGACTAATTGCCAACTCCAATATGTAAATTCCAGATGAGGTTGCCTTCCATGAACCCTACTGATGGCCAGCACCAGGGCACAACTTTAAACCTCTTGTTCTCAGGTACTCACTGACTCAGAGAAGAACATCTATAATTAAAGAGTAGAAGCAGCAAGGGTTTGCAGTTAGCAAGAAGATCCTAGAAGTCAATGGAAGAACATGAAAATGATAAGAGTAGGAGGGTTTTAGAAAGAAGCTTTGAAGGATAAAGAAAAATGCCTGGGGAGTAGAGGAAGGAACTTGGGCTTCTTTCAGGTGTTGGCAGGCTTCCAAAGGCAAAGAATTCTTTCTTGGGTTGCTTTTGATATCCCAAGCCATTGAGGAAGGAAGTAGGACCAGATGGCCCCCGAGCTTTCTTCCAATTCTTTGATTTCACAATATTCATGATTTAGTAGTATATGTCTCCACTTAATATTTTTTGTCTATGAGAACTCTTGTAAAATGAGTGGTGATCAATTTGAGTGGGAAGAGAGTAGTACCTGAAATCAGAAAGACCTCAGATCTTTTATCTGAGCCTTTCCCTCTGTGTGCCCCAAGGCATCATTTCACTTTTCTGAGACTCAGTTGCAACATGAAGATAATTTTTGTGAGGGTTAAAAGAGAAGATAAGGGTGAGAGACTTTTTAAACTTTAACATCTTATATTAACACTAGTTATTGTTAAAATGTAATGTTGGTTGTCATCTTCCTTATTTTTTCTTGGAGGTGAAATTTTTTTAAATAAACATTTCTTTTTTTTTTAGTTTTTGCAAGGCAAGGAGGTTAAGTGGCTTGCCCAAGGCCACATGGCTAGGTAATTATTGAGTTTCTGAGGCTGGATTTGAATTCAGGTACTCCTGACTCCAGGGCCGGTGCTCTATCCACTGCACCACCTAGCCGCCCCTAAATGAACATTTCTTGAAATATCTTGATGCCTTTTATTTTCATATCACTACCTTTGCCTGAAATGATACATCCCTCATTTTTCTTGTCCCTAATAATGAGAAAAACCACTTAAATCATACTTACAATAATGAATGTAGTTGATGGTATGCACCATATTCCATATCCATATCCTCCGTCTCTCTACCAAGAGGATGTAAGTACATACTTCATCACCTGCTGTCTGAAATAAGATACAGTGATATCATCATTTCCATTATTACATTGTTATAACATTTCCATTATTACATTCTACTGTTCTCATTCTGCTTACTTTATTTTTTATTATTTCAAATGAATGTGCATATTTCTTTCAATTCCCATATCCCTCATTTCTTTATGTTTAAGGGGGCTTTGGATTTTATTGGAATTGTAAAATCCCATGGGAAGAAGGGCAGAAATAGTTCACCTGAAGTACTTACTTTGAAAGGAGAATTGACTAAATAGAAATCTAGATGCAAAAACATACTGAAGGGGCGGCTAGGTGGTGCAGTGCATAGAGCACCAGCCCTGGAGTCAGGAGAACCTGAGTTCAAATCCGGCCTCAGACACTCAATAATTA
The DNA here is from genome assembly GCF_037893015.1 of Macrotis lagotis. NCBI lineage: Eukaryota > Metazoa > Chordata > Mammalia > Peramelemorphia > Peramelidae > Macrotis > Macrotis lagotis. The sequence continues at coordinate 5,826,155 of NC_133664.1, forward strand.
CCTCCCTCTAAGGCCTTGGGTAAGCCACTTAACCCCATTGCCTTGCAAAAAAAAACCTAAAAAAAATTCAGTGAAGACAATAATTTGCTAAAAATTTGAATTGTGCAAGTGAAAATTAATAACTTTATGAGTCATCAATAATCAGACAAACACAATCAAAAAAGTGAAAAATAGAAGAAAATGTAAAATGCCTCACTGGAAAAAGACAACAGACAGAAATAGATCCAGCAGAGGGAATTTAAGAATTATCGGACTACCTTGAAGATTGAAAAGGAAAGCTAGGACATCTTTCAAGAAATTGTCAGGAAAACCATCCTGATATTCTAGAGGACAAAATAGTAATTGAAAGAATCCATCAATCAATTCCTGAGATTCCAAAATGAAAACTCCAAGGAATTTTGCAACCAAACTCTAAAGCTGTCAGATCGAGGAGAAAATACTACAAGCAGTCAAAAAAGAAACAATTCAAAAATCAAGGAGCCAAAGTTAGGTTACACAGGTCTTTGGAGTTTCTACATTAAAGGATTGGAGGACTTGGAATATGATATTCCAGAAAAGAAAAAGCCTTGAATTACAATCAAAAATTAACTACCCAGGAAAACTGAGCATAATCTTTCAGGGAAAAAGATGAACTTTCAATAAAATAATGAACTTTCAAACTTTTCTGATGAAAATATCAGAACTGAACAGAATATTTGATCTTCAAATACCAGACATAAGACAAGCATTAAAAAAAGTAAATAGGAAAGAAAAAAAGACATGTTTCTCAATAAGGCTAAACCATTTACTTTGCTACATGGGAAGATGATACTTTAGCAGGTGTATATTTATACAGAGAGCATGGGTGTAAGTTGATTTTGATATAATGATATAAAAATTATGTGGTTATAAAAAGATTTTGTTTTGAAAAGAGCAAACGAGGGGGCAGAATGAGGTAAATTATATCACATGAAGAGACATCAAAGACCTATTACAATAGAGGGAAAGAAGGAAACTAATAAGTATTGTTTGAACCATAGTCTCAACAGATTTGGCTCAAAGAAGAACTAACATATTCACTCAGCTGGGCAGAAAAATCTACATTACTTTATAAAGTAGGAGAGAATGAAAACAAGGCACTGATAGAAGGGAAAGGAAATTGGGGGAGGGAATGGTCAGAAGCAAAACACACCCGAAGTGGAGCATGGTGAAAGGTGAGAGAGAAAAGTAGAAAAAGAGGGAAATAAAATAACAGATATTAATAATAACTGTTTATGTGAATGGGATAAACTCTCCCATAAAAAGGAAGCAGATAGCAGAATTGATTAAATGTCATAATCCTATAATGCTTTGTTTAAAAGAAACAAATTTGAAGTAGAGAATTACACAGAGAGTAGAGGTGAAAGACTGGAACAGAATATATTGTGCTTCAGCTGAATTAATAGAAATCAGGGGTAGAAATTCTGATTTCAAACAAAGTTAAAGCAAAAAATTCTAATTAAAAGAATCAAGGAAGAAAATTGCATATTGCTAAAAGCTACCATAGATGATCAATGTCAAACAAACATATACCAAATGGTACAGCATCAAAATTCCTAGAGAAGAAATAAAGAATGAGATTTGCCTAGTGGGATACCTCAGTCTTCCCTTCTAATAACTAAATAAATCTAGCCTAGCCACAAAATAAGCAAGAAAGAAGTTATGGAAATGAATGGAATTTTAGAAAACTTAGGTATGATAGACCTCTGGAGAAAAATGAATAAAGATAGAAAGAATTAGATATTTTTTCCCAGTTGTACATGATACCTACAAAAATTTAACCAAAAACATCACAATAAAATGCATCCTTCTCAGATCATGATGCAATAAAAATTTCATGTGATAAAGGGTCATGTAAAGGCAGTTCAAATTAATGGGAAATTAGCTGATCTTATCCTAAATAATGAAACAAGCAATCATAGAAACAATAATTTCATCAAAGAAAATTAAAACCATGAGAAAATTTGGCAAAATTTATGGGAATTAGAGCAATACTTAGGGGAAATTTTACAACTCTAAATGGTTACATGAATATAATAGAGAAAGAATAGATCAATAAATTGGACATACAATCAACCTAGAGAAAGAGCAAATTAAAAATCCCCATTAGATAGCAAGTTAGAAATTCTGAAAATCAAAGGTGAATTTATAATAAAGTTGAAAATATGAAAACTATTGAACTAATAAATATATCTAAGAGCTGGATTTTGACAGAAGGAACAAGAAAATAGATAAAACTTGGGCTAATTTATTTTTTAAAAAGAAAGAAACCCAAATTAGTATTAAAATGAAAATGAAGAAGAAAGTAAAACAACAATTAGAAGGTATAAATTGCTAAGATTAAGAGAAGAGGAAATAAAATATTCAAATTATGCCATATTAGAAAATTAAATTGAACAGCCCATCAATAAACTCTCTTAAAAAATATTTCCAGGGGCAGCTAGGTGATGCAGGGGATAGAACACCAACCCTGGAGTTAAGAGGGCCTGAGTTCTAATCGGACCTCAGACACTTAATAATTACCTAGCTGTGAGACATTGCTTAACCCCATTGCTTTGCAAAAACAACAACCAAAAAAAAGCAAATCTCCAGGGCAAGATGAATTTATAAGTTAATTCTACCAAAAATTTAATGAACAATTATTTATAAGTTAATTCTACAAATCATTTAAAGAACAATTAATCCCAATACAATATAAACTATTTAGAAAAAATTGGGAATTCTACCAAATTCTTTTTATGACACAAATATAGTGTTGATTCCACAACAAGAAAGAGCCAAAGCAGAGAAATAAAGCCATAGACAAATTTATCAAATGAATATCGATGAAATTTGGTAAAATAAAATATTAACAAAGGGGTTACAGCAATACATCACCAGGATAATACACTGTCACTAAGGGGAGGATTAATATCTGAAGGTAGGTCTGGTTTAATATTAGGAAAGCATTCAGAATAATTGATTCTATCAATAACAAAGCTACCAGAAATTATATCATTATCAATAGATGCTGAAAAATCTTTTGACAAAACACAGTAGCCATTCCTATTACAAAGGGGGGGAAAAACAACTGGAGAATATATGGAATAAATTGAACTTTCCTTAAAACGAGAAGTATTATCTACCTAAAACCTTCAGAAAGCATTATCTGTAATTGGGATAGGATGGAAACCTTTCCAGTAAGATCAGGGTGAAATAAGAATTCCCATTATCATCACTATTATTCAATATTGTATAAAAAATGCTAGCTTTAGCAATGAGTAGAAAAAAGAAATTGAAGGAATTAGACTAGGCAATGAGGAAGCAAAGCTATCACTTGTTGCAGATGATAAGATGCTTAAGGAATCCTAGATAATCAACTAAAAACCTGCTTGAAATAATTCACTTTAGCAAAGTTGCAGGTTTTAAAATAAACTCGCATAAATAATCAACATTTCTTCATATTAGTAACAAGGCAGAGCAGCAAGAGATAGAAAGAGAAATTCCATTTAAACTAACTAAACAATATACAATTTGGGGGAGTATATTTACCAAGACAAACTCATAAACTACATGAACACAATTACAAAACACTTTTTATCCAAAAGCCTAAACAAATCTCAACTATTAGAAATGCCATTTGCTCATGGGTAGACCAAGATAATATAATAAAAGCAACAATTCTACCTCAATGTATTTACTTATTCAGTTTAATACCCAAATTACCTAAAATACTTTTTAGAGCTAGAAAAAAATACTAACAAATAAAAATGAAAAGGGTGGTGGTCTAGTCATACCATATCTAAATCTATTTTATAAATCAGCCCCAAATCTGTTACTATATATGAAATACATGGTGGATCAGTGGAGTAGGTTAAGTATACAAGATTCAGTAGGAAATGATTTTAGCATTCTACTGTTTGAGAAATCCAAAGATTCTAGTTTCTGGGGCAAGAATTAATTCTTTGAGAAAAACTGCTGGGAAAAACTAGAAAATAGTATGGCAAACACTGGACCTAGAACAATATCTTACTGTCAATATCACATAAGATCAAAATGGGCATAGGGTTTAGACATAAAGATTGATGCTTATAGACAAATTAAGAGAACAAGAAACACTATGTTGGATCTAAGGAGAGTATAAAATAGGAATATTATGAACTGAAAATGGCTAATTTTGATTACATTGAATTAAAAATGTTTTGCTCAAACAAATCAAACTCAAACAAGATTAGAAAGAAAGCAGAAAGGGGGGAAACAATCTTTACCACTAGTTTTTCAGAAAAGTCTTATTTCACAAACATATTGAGAATGAGTAAAATTTAGAAGACTGCAAAATATAACTAATTGATCAGTAGTCAAAGATATGTTAGCTTTTAGATGAAATATCTATTGTCATATAAAAATGCTCTGCCACTATTGATTAGAGAAATGCAAATTAAAACAACTGAGGTACCATCTCACACCTATCAGATTGGCTAATTTGGCATGAAAGGAAAATAATAAATGTTGTTGATATGGGAAAATTGGAACATTAATGAATTATTACTGGAGTTGTGAAATGATTCAACCAATCTGAAGAGAAATTTGAAGCTATGCCCAAAGACTATAAAACTACATATTCTTTGATCCAGCTATGCAACTATTAGATCTACATCCCAAAGAGATCATATAAAAGATAAAAGGAACTACATGGACAAAAATATTTATAGCAGCTCTTTTTAGAGAGGGAAAGCATTGGAAATTGAGAGAATGCCTATCTATTGGGGGATGACTGAACAAGTTGTGGTATACAAATGTGATGGACTCCTATTTTTCTATAAGAAAATCATGAATGAGACTGCAGAAAATCTGGAGAGACTTACATAATCTGATGCTTTGTGAGCAGAACAGAACATTATACACATTAACAGCAACATAATGTGAAGAACTATGATAGACTTAGTTCTTTTTAGTAGTACAATGGCTCAAGACAATTTCAAAAGATTCATGATAGAAAGACTATTAAATCAAAGTATGCTATTTTCACCTTTTTAGTTTTCTGTGACTTTTCCCTTTTGTTCTCTTTCTTCTTTCACAATATATGATTAATGTGGAAATATGTTTACAGGTTTGCACATGTATAACCTATATCAGATTGTTTGACATCTTAGGGAGGGATGTAGAAGACAGGGAGGAAAGGAGGAAAAAAGTCGAAACTCAAAATCTTATAAAAACGAATGTTGATAAGATGGCAGTATGAAGGCAGAATTTCCCAGAAACTCATTTCCCCCAAAACTCCAAAAGCTGTCAAATTATGAAGCTAACCAAAATTCAGAGGGGCAGAACTCACCAAAAGACTGAGCCATACAGTTTCCCAGACTAAGACAACTTAGAAGTTTGGCAGGAAAGGTATATTTCACCATAATGGGGGTGGAAAAAGCCACAGAGCAGCCCAGGGATCACCAGGAGCAGCTTGAGGGGGCAGTGAGAGAACTCTGATGTACCAGAGGGCGGGAGCACCAGCCTCAGAACAACCCTGTGGTAAGAAACTGCAGGGGGAATTGGGGAAGCCAGCCCACACCTCCAGAGCATAGCCCACAGATGTAAGGGGGCAGGGGGAGATTGCAGAAATCTTTCTGCTCTTCCTGGAGCAGGACTCTGCTGTTTGCCCACACTCAGATCCAGGTTGCAGTTTGGGCTTCCATACTAAGATAGCAGAGCAGGGACCCTTCTCACAGCTCCAGGGCAGAGGAGAAAGCCTGTGGTCATCTACATATCAAAGCACAGGCAAGAAAGCAAAAGATTTTGAAGGAATGAAGGACACAGTGGGGTGTTCCAAACACCCTCCCCCATTAGGCTGAGTAAATGAGCAAACTAAAGAAAAAAAGATGAATATGACCATAGAAAAATTACTTTGGTCCCATGGAAGAGTCAGAAGATGACAAACTCGAAGCTTCCACATCCAAAGCCTCTAAGAGAAATAGACAATGGGCTCAGGCTATGGATGAGCTCAAAAAAGACTTTGAAAAGCAATTAAGGGAGGTAGAGAAAAATTGGGAGGAGAAATGAAAGTGATGCAGATAAATCATGAAAACCAAATCAGCAGTTTGGTGAAAGAAATACAAATAATACTGAAGAAAATAATATGTTAAAAACTAATTGAGGTCAAATGAAAAAAAGCAACACAAAAGGTAAATGAGGAGAAGATTGCAGAATTGGCTAGCTGGAAAAGGAGATAAAAAAATGTTCTCTGAAGAAAATAACTCCTTCAAATGCAGAATGGAATCAAAGGGAAGCTGATGACTTTGCAAGAAATCAGGAAGGAATAAAACTCTTTCAAAAAAGCCAAAAATTAGAAGAAAATGTGAAATATCTCATTGGAAAAGCAACCAACCTCAAAAAGAGATTCTATTGGGCTATCTGAAAGCCAGAACCAGGCAAAGGACTTAGACCTCATTTTTCAAGAAATAATACAGCAAAATTGTCCTGATATCCTAGAAGCAGAGGGTAAAATAGAAATCAAGGGAATTCATCAATTGTCTCCTGAAAAAGATCCCAAAAGAAAAACTCTCAGGAATATTATAGCCAAAATCCAAAACTCCCAAGTCAAAGAGAAAATATTAAAAGGTGCCAGAAACAAGCAATTTAACTACCATGGCCCTATAGTCAGGATTACACAGGATCTGGTAACATTTACATTAAGGGCTCATAGGGATTGGAACATGATATTCCCAAAGGCAAAAGATTTTGGTTTACAACTGAGAATCAATTACCCTGAAAAACTGAACATCCTCTTTCAGGGGAAAAGATGGACTGTCAGTGAAAAGGGGACTTTCAGACTTTCCTATTGAAACAACCAGAACTGAACAGAAAATTTGATTTCCAAGTACAGGACTCTGGTGAACCATAGAGGGCGTGGATGAGAAGGACTAACTATGAGGAACTTAATGATACTGAACTGTTTGTATTTCTGCATGGGAAGAAGATATGGATAACTCATATGAACTTTCTCATTTCTAAGAGCTGTTAGAAGGAGCATATGTAGACAGGACATAGGAAGGAGTGGAATATAATGGTATAATATAGTAAAGATAGAGTCAAATGATGATAAAAGAAAGTACTAGGAGGAAGAGAAAGGAGAGGAAGAAGGGGATAAGATATTTCACATAAGAATCAAGAAAAAGCTTTTCAAGGGAATGGAATGGGGGAAGATGAGGAGGAATGAGTGAGCTTTCATTCTCATCAGAAATGGCTCACAGGGGAAATAACATACATACTTAATAGGGTATATAAATCTATCTTACCCTAGAGAAAAATGAGAAGAAAAGGATGGGATAAGGGGGAGTGGGGAATGGGTGATAGAAGAGATGGAAAATTGTGGGAGAAGGTATTCAGATACAACACACTTTTGGACAGGGACAGGATGAAAGGAGAGAGAGAGAACATAGAATAAATGAGAATGGAGAGGAATAGAATGGAAGTAAATACAGCTAGTAATAGCAACCGTGGGAGAAATATTGAAGCAATTTCTCTGGTGGACTTGTGATAAGAAGGAAACTCAACCCAGAGACAGAACCATTGGAATCTGAACACAAACTGAAGTACATTTTTTTCTCTCTTACTATTCTTGAGGTTTCTCATCTTCTTGCAGGGGAAGGGGGTTTATGTTTGTTTACTCTTATAACAATATTATTGTAATAATATAGAAGAAAAAAGAAAAGAAAAAAAGGAATGTTGAAAACTTTCTTTCCATGTAATTGGGGAAAATACCATTGTAATTTGGAAAAATACTCAATCACCAATTGGGAAAAATTCCATGTAATTGGGGAAAGTACCACTTAGGAAAAAATTAGAGAATATTGGGCTTAGTCATTCCCAAATGAGAAATAGTCCTTTTGTTGTTGCATTTTTCAGTACCACAAAAACTGCTTCTGAAAATATGTGGAAAATATTGATTCTTCCTTTTCTTTCTTTGACCTTTTTAAGAATAGGTGCCTAATAGTAGCATTCCTGGGGGGGAAGAGTCCAAAAGAGTTTAAATATTCACATAATTTTAGAGATGAAAAGGAAAATTGAGATCATTTTGTTGAATAATTTTTTTAATTGATAAAAGGTGAAAGTTCCAAGAAGTTGCTCTAGTCTCATAAGTGGTGGGAGAATTGGCTCTAAAAACAAAACTTTGATTCATCCAAAAGTCAAAAATTAAATTTGATATGTGGCTGGGCTAAGACCTGCAAATGTAGTTGTGTGGTTGTGTATGTGTGTATGTGTGTGTGTCTGTGTGTGTGTGTGTGTGTGTGTGTGTGTGAGAGAGAGAGAGAGAGAGAGAGAGAGAGAGAGAGAGAGAGAGAGAGAGAGAGAGAGAGTCTGAGTGCATCTTAGTGAACCTGGTTGGGAGATGACCAAGACAATGATTACAGTTTCTGTTCCTCATGAATGTGATTCAAGACCCAGTAAATTAAATGCTATTCCTGAACTTGGCACCTAATTTCAGTGGGACCTTAGGAAAGTCCCCTCTATTTCAGTTTACTCTTTTAGCAAAAAGGCACACCATCATCTTCACTATTTCACAATGGTTGTTTTAAGAATTAATTATGGTAACATTTATGAAAATACTTTGAAGATTATAAGTCATCTGCAATAATTAACAAATGTACTTTTAAGGCTGATTGTTAAATTCATAAAATGTTGAGGAAAAGATAAAATAGCCAAACCAAATTATCCTTAACACACACAAAAAAGACAGGAATTGTTAACTTCCTATTCCCCTCTAATTGCAAAGAAATCCAACCAAACAAAAAGAGTCAAACAAAAACAAACAAGTTCTCATCCTCTCAACTGTCTCTTCTGGCAGCTAAATGGCACAGTGGATTGATTAAACATCAGGACTGGAGTCAGGAAGACTTGTGTGACTTTGGTCTAGTCACTTAACCCCTTTTTGCTCCAGTTTCTTCAACTGTAAAATGGGGATACGATAATATCTAACTCCTAGGTGTGTTATGATGGTCAAATGATTTATGACTGTAAAACACTTAATCCAGTATTTGACCCAGAGGAAACACTTTATAATGTTAGATATTATTATTATTACTAAACACGTGATTATTCATCCAGAAAATTATTTGAATTCCTTTCAACTGTAAGATTTTTATGTGCCCAGCTTGGGGCCAAAATATAAAGGTCACCTCTTTACTGAAAAACACTTTAACCAGTTCAAGCAAAACTAACCTCCTTTTAGAACTGTGCCAATCAACCTTAATTAAAATCTTAATTGTGGGTGTCTCGAGATTATCAGAGGCATTTATGAGATTTCCTTTTTTTTTTTACTTCTATAGAAAAATACCAACTCACTAGAGCAAGCCCTTTTAAAGTGGTACTAACAATGTCAGAAACAATAAGAAAAGAAAGATTTTCAGGATACCATGCCAGGCCAGCCATCAAAAATGAGATTTCTTGGTTACCTTGTAAATAGAAAAGATAGCTGATGTCCCCAGATCAATGGCAAGTACCGTGATAGAACATAGGAAGGTAACTCTTCTCTAGAAACTCTTTTCTAATAGATTTAAATATCTTTTACCCCTAAATAGAACAAATGTGAGTGTTTTTTCTCCTTTATGAATTGAAGGGTTTTGGCGCCTTTGTTGAAAGAGAGAAAAGAACAATGCCCATGTGAAATAAAATAAAAAAGACTGAATATGGAGTCATTCAATTTGATGTCAAAAGGAGAGAATGATGAGCCCCTCATGGCGTCAACCACAACTTTGCTGCCACAATCTAAGCAGAGCAGCTAGCTAGCACAGAATATCAAAGGTTAGGCTGGAAGACTTGAGTACCAATCTGGCCTCAGACACTTAGCAGCTGTGTGACCCTGGGTGAATCATTTGTCTCCCTCAATTTCCTCATCTGTAAAATGAAAAAATGGAATAAAGGGGAATGGGGGGGAATAGGTGATAGAAGAGAGGAGATCATTGTGGAGATCCAGTGGGACAATATTTGGAAAGTGTTTTGCAAGTTTCAAAGTGCTACATATAGGCTGGCTGTTTTATTATCTTTATTATTATTCCAGCTTTATGTTTTGTGGTCTATGCTATAGAAGGACGCGGTAGAAAGGACCTGGAACAGGGAATCAGGAGAAATTGCTTCTGAATCCTGATCTTGCTCACTGACAAGTTGTATGATAACAAACAAGTCATTCAACTTGTCTGAAGTATCATAAAATGCTACTATCAATGTTTGTCACTTTGCAGCCTTAAAGTAATAGAGAAATATCACTTGTATTCACTCTCAGAAACTTCCCAGCTTCTGTAATCATGAGTTTCAATTCCTATGCTGGCCATTCAAATCAGAAGGAAAGGGAAGGGGAGGGAATGAGCATTTCTATGCCATGTGCTAGCCAATGGGCACAACTTAATATAAATAAGACCTTCCCAGCTACTCGTGAAATCGGTGCTATTGTGACCATGATTTTACATTTGAAGAAAATGAAAGAAACAGCTTGAGTTCCTTGGTTAGGGTCACAAAGTTCATATTTGAGGCCAACATTGAGGTCCTTCTGGACAATGTTCTATTCACCATCTGGCTTCCTATCAATGATCAAAAAATCTTAAATTCTTACCATTGGTAGAGACTTCAGCCAGACTTGAAATGATCCCCATCATGATGCACCTAACAAATAGTCATCTGTTTTCTTTTGTTTTCTTTTGTTTTACTTTTACTTTTTTTTTTTTAGGTTTTTTTTTTGCAAGGCAAATGGGGTTAAGTGGCTTGCCCAAGGCCACACAGCTAGGTAATTATTAAGTGTCTGAGACCGGATTTGAACCCAGGTACTCCTGACTCCAGGGCTGGTGCTTTATCCACTATGCCACCTAGCTGCCCTGTGTTTTACTTTTTCTAAAAAAAATCAAGGATGTACTCTGATGAATTGGACTGACTACTTCTGAAAGTGGCCCTTCCAACTGTTGGAGCTTTTCTTGGTAGGACATTTCTTTTTCAAAGTAAACCTCAGTTTGTCTCTTGTCTAACTTTACCCATTCTCCTGATTTTGACTTATGAGGCCCAGGAGAATCATTCTGATCCACCCCCTTCAAATACTTGAAAGCAGCTATGATGACTCCCTAAATCTTCTCTTTCTAAAGTAAAAATGTTCCTTCAGAAAATCCTCATATGAACACTAATTCAAGGCCCCTCACCATCCTGATTACTCTCCTCTAGTTATTCTGGAGCCAGTCAACCTGCATTCTCAAACACTATGTACAGAATTCAGTACATGACCCTAGATAAATTCTGATCAGGGACTGAGATAAGGATAAGATAATCCATTCATTTCTGGATGCTAGGACTCACCACTAGAGGGAGCTGACTTTTATTAGCCGAGAGGAGAGCATCATTCAAAGTTGTTGCCATGGTATTTGCAGTGGTCCCCATCTTCAACCTGCCCCAAAAGCCTCAGCGAGTCAGTGATCCATCAAGATCCAAATAGACCTCCATATCTACCTCCATAAAGACAGTTTGGAGCCATTTTGAGAATTCAAACCTTCCATTTGTTTGATTAAAAATTTAAAAGTCATTTTTTCCCCAAAAAACATTCACTTATATCTACTAAAGCAAACAGTATACATATATTGATTTAATCATGAATTTTGTTTACTGTCATGTTCAAACAATTTTTATAAAAGCCTCGTTTTACTGTGACTTGCTTAATCTTTTTGAGGGTATCCAACTTCACATAAAATGTCACCATATATAGTGAGATGGGGGTGAGAGAGCCATGAGAATGAGAGAAGAGGTTTTTGAGGGTACTAACTACCTTCCCACTTTAAAATGCATTCTGAGTATGTTACAAAATCACAGATAGTCTAGGATTTGGGGGGACAATCCTTAAATTATTAAAAGAGTTGAATTTTTTTGGTTGGCAGAAAAAAAAGGATGTTTGTTAGACCTTACTGTGTGAGAGGAGGATAACTTTGGGGAATCTGGGGAAAACCTGGTTGGTTTCCCAGTGTGTGTGTGTGTGTGTGTGTACATACATATGGTATAAAAGGTAATGTGGACAAGTCACATGTAGCAGACTATATTGAAAGCTTCCTGAGGTTTTAGACACAGAGAATACAAAGGTTTGGTGGTGATGATTATTTTATTACAAGTTCAGTAACAAAAGGATCCTTTCCATGTCTCATATCAGAGACTGTTAGAATTAGAGACTGTAAGACCCTGTCAAACAATGGATTTCTGAGAGTGGTTGGACAATTGTTGAAATGTTGGCATAATAAAAATGTTCTAAAGAATTAAAAAGGAAAACAGATAAAAAAGAAATAGCTATTCATAAATATGCATTTCAAAGTTTTCCTCTGCATAAACAGAGAATTACAATTGTTTTTGTGGAAGCTTTGTTTGAAAGTATTGGGCATTTTACTCTACATTAAAAAAATAATAGTTCCATACTATGAAAACAAGCTTGAATTGTACTCAGATCCTATTGCTATAAAATATTTTCATTTAAAATGCTAATGAAGCTTTTTCTTTCAATGTAAACAGCATGGTAGAGGTGGTGAGATCCACAGTAATGTTTGCAGAATTCGGAGCCAAGAGAGATAGACTTTTATGTGTGTGTGTGTGTGTGTGTGTGTGTGTGTGTAAGCTATGTGACTGTGGGAAAATCTCTTCTATTCTTTAAGCCTCGGTTTCTTCATCTGTAATCTGGGGATATCTGTGGTTTTTATGCCACTGATGATGTTATAAGACTCTGTTGAGCCATGCCTCATTGACAAAAATATAAGTAAACCACAGGTTGAAGTTTCAAGTACCTAAGACATCTCATTGAGGATCCCCATTCTGTTATACTCAAAACCTTCTAAATGACAGGTCAAGAATGACTCTGAGTCATGTCTACTTCATCTTCATGTCCCAGTCTTCATGTGAGTTGTTCCGCATTACTCTTCTAATATAAGAGACAGTATTCTTAGATGCAGAATCTGAAAGACCTCAGGTCTAATCCCACCTCAGATGATGGATGACATGCTATCAAAGATCGCTGGACTAGGTGTTCCGGGTTTGACTCAGCCATTACTTTTTTGTGTGTTTATAAAAGTCTTTGTTTCTGCCTCAGCTCCAATTTCCTTCTCTTTAAAAGGAAAGGGTGATGGGAGATGTTTTCTAAATCCCCTTTAAGCTCTCACTTCCTTTGAATGAAAATTCTCCAAGGGAAAGGGCTTTGAATTCCTTTTTCATGCAATCCTCTTCCCAAGAAACTATGGGTGGGACACCAAATACAGATCATGTCAAGTCATCTTGTGGTCTGACATTGTTTTAGTCACTTTGTTCTAGTGACTTCCAAATCAATTCCTTCTAACAATGTCCACCAAAGATTTATTAAGCACTTCTTATTTCCAAAGGGGCAGACAGGTGGCATAAGACATAGAGTACTGGACTGGAGAAAGAAAGACTCATTTTCCTGACAGCAAATATGGTCTCAGACACTAGCTGGTTGATCCTGGGCAAGTCATTCAACCTTATTTCCCTCAATTTCCTAATTTGTAAAATGAATTGGACAAGGAAACCATTTAAGTATTTGGGTCAAGAAAACCTTAGATTGGGATCACAAAGAACTGACATGATTGAAATGACTGAACCACAAAAACATCTACTATATACAAGGCCCTGTGCTGAACTAAGACAAATGAAATGTGTCTTGCCCTCAAATTGCTTCTTATCTACTGTGAGAGAGGAGAAAAATAAGACATCCCAGTAGCTCTACATAGAATCACTTGAAGAGGAGAATGAGAGAAATAATAAACTAGATAATTCAGGAAAGACTTCTTAGAGGTGATCATAATTGAGCAAATCTTTAAAGAAAACTAGAGATGGTATGATAGTAGTGATGACAGAGGGGATTCCAGGCAGGGAAGATAGTTTGTGCAAAGACTTGGAGGTAGGAGAATTTAGGGAATATCAAATTGATCAGTTGCACTGAAAAAGAAGTACATTGAGATTTTCCAATCATTGTGAACTTTAGGAATGTCCATAAACACAGAAGAAAACCACTTGAGAAGGAAGAATATTAAAGAGAGGTGGGTGGAGAATAGAAAGTTAATACTTTCCATCTGAGATCCAGTGCAGAATCGGCATTGTGGTATTGTGCAGCTCAATTAGCCTCAATGCCTCTGATATTGCTACAAAAAGGAAAGTTAGGAGGAGAAATCTGATCATGGAAATTGAAGGGAATCAAATTTTGCCTGGACATGAAAAACATTCTCAATGCTTGGGAGGCAGAGATCAATGCCTTACTTTTCTCCTCCAATAAAATGGCCTAAAATATCTTTTTATGCAGGAGTTGCTTAATGTGAGCTGCCTATGATCAAGGAGAGTCAACAACAGTGGGATATAGTCAATGAGTTCCAACTGAGCTTTCTCGGAACTACAGAGACCCACGATTACTTATTTTATTTGTGATTCTTTACTCTCCCTTAGCCTGAACCTTCCTTGAAACAGGATAAAGTTTGAAGGGTTTTCATAAAGTTAATTAATGTTAATTATATCATGAATTCTTAGAAAGGATCTGTTGAGTGATGGGCCTCATGAAGGAGGGTCGATATCATTTAATGTCCATACGGGGATAATACCGGTCTTGGGCACCATTTGACGATCATTAGAGCCATGAAGAAGGCTGTCAGGAAAAGCTTTGAAGATCAGTTCCTCATGGCAATTAAACTGATTGGAAATGAGGTGGTGTTACATTATACATGATGCTCAACGGCTCCCAGTATGAACAAACTTTCAGTGCCATTAGTGAATCTCCATTTGATCCCGGACTCTGCAATTTATTTTCTTACTTACCTTACTCCGGCTGTCTGTACACTTTGAACAGGATATTATTAATATTTATCCTATTAGCTCATAGAATGCTTCATCCTTGGAGCACTTTGCAATCTTAACTAATTAATCTTTATATCCTACCTAAGAGGTTGGTAAATACCATTCTAGAGGTAGGAGACCAAGTGGGGGATGGGAAGAAGGCCAAGGAGAGAGGGCTGGGAGTGTTGGAAGATGGAGCTGAAAACTGTTTCCAGTTTGTTGACGTCAAAGCATTTCGGATGGACCACAAAATCTCTGAAATGTATTTTTCACCAGCAAAGTTTAGGCAATGAGATTAACCAACTCTCTTCATTGATTCAGAGAGTTTATTAAATATATAACTTTTTATATATTTATGATTTTTATGATTTTTATAAATTTTACAATTATATATAGCATTAAAAGTAAATTATATAATATATAATAAATTATATATATTATATGTAAATATAAGTAATATAATATATATATATAAAATAAAAAAAACTATATTCTTAGACAAGTTCCAAAGATAAAAAGTGAAACAGTCCCTGCCCTCATAATATGTTATGGGATCCCAACATGCATGCCAATGAAATAATGCACGTGCCAGTAAATCAGAGAGACATTAGCAACAGGAAAGGCATCCTATAGGAGAGAACTCTTTGACCACATTGGGAATTTAGGAGATAGATTGGCATACATTTGTGGGGGGTAGATGATTTTACCTGTTTGCCTTCACTTTCCACATGTTGGTGGTAGTCACAGAAAGCATTGGACACATAATAATCATTCAAGATCTAATCATATCTAGAAAGCTGAACATCATCCTTGCTCTGAAGGTGATTATATTCAAAGGAAAATTGAATGTGTGAATAAATGGGTACATACAAGATATATAGAGAGAAGGTAGAAAGAAATCTCAGAGGGGCAGGCACTATCGATTTACCTTTCTGCAAATGGTCAAATTTAATTTGAGTCTCAAAGAAATCCAGGAGATAGAGGTAAGGAGAAAGAGCATTCCAAGTATGGCAGATAGACCACATTGTGCAAAGACCTAGAGGAAGGAGATGGAATCATGTGTGCAGAGTAACTGAACTTGTCTAAATAGAATGGTGGCAGCCTTGACAGGAGAAGAAGGGAAGTAGAGAGGAGGAAAATGGTGAGGATGGTTTGGTGCATATGGAGTAGGAGATTGCTAAGGACATACTAGTTTTTAAAATTCTAATATCAGAATCCTTGAGTTCATTTCCAGATCTCAGATTTTTGGCCCTTGTTTTTGGTGAATTTGAGGGGGGAAAACTATAGGAAACCTCCCAATGTATCCGCTGCTCATGAGCCTGAACAAATATTCTTCAGCCTGAATAGCCCAAATTCCATAGCCTAACTCTCAATACCTTTTCTCACAACTCTCTTCCTTCATTTCATCTCTTCATCATATTATGAAGAGAACTCAGCTATCTTGGGCACTGGTGTCCTGAGGACATGCTGCCCTCTTCTCAGCAGCTTACAAAAGACACATCCATGCCACATACAGATCGATTGTCATCTAAAGACTGATGGTAGCTGAGCTTGCTGGTTTCATCAAAAGCTAGGCCAAGAATAGGGATGGATCAATTCCTGACCAAGGACATAAGGCCGTGGCCTCAAAACTCTTCCTGCCTGCATCTTTGTCCCTCCTTCCATATCTCTTCTATTATGGCTGATGTTAAAAAAATTCTGCATTAAAAATTTGGAAAAATATACTTGGGATCAGCATTCAGCCTTAGTTTGATGTCATGAAATTGCTACCTTTTTTTTGGAAAGTTCATTAGGACAGGAGTGAAGCCCTTTTTCAGTCAGATTTGTGGATCAACAATGCAAGAACCACCCTAGTTAAACTCCAGGTCTGGGCAGCATCGGAACCAGAGAGTTACTCCTTGGGCAAGAGCTGGTAACGCACATGCGGTTCTCTATTAGATTATTCCTCAATGTTATTTTGTAAAGAAATTTAATAGAATTTAGTACTCTGCAATCCATTGAGCACTTCCTAACTGGATTTTCATATTCTGCATTTCCTGGGATTTACAATTAAAATTGTGATGAGCCAGACAGACACACAAGTGTTCATGTGACAGGGCTGAGTGGGTGGTGGAACTTCAAACTCAAAGGTACTAATATTGGCTTCTTTAAAAAGGGAAAACTACTAAGAATGGAAGTTAATAATAGAAGAAATCTGACTTTTTGAAGTTTTTTCAAGTTTTAATCTCTTAACCTCACCCAAAACACACACACGCACACACACACCCACACGCACACACACACACACACACACAAATGGAAATAATTAATTTTATAGTCTATTCCAAAGCCAGATACTGTTAATAGAAAATAATGGTTCTGACATTTTGTATTCTCTGAGGATGATCAAATAAGAATAAAAAAATTCTCCAGGATGGCATAAGTATCGCCATGAGAATGATCTCAGGCGTTTTTGTACTCTGCACAGGGGTAGCCTGTTACTGTTTACCAAATCTTTCCAGTGATATTAGTGAAATAACTACTTAGTGTCTAACGAGTTCAAGACCCTCACTTGTGAAAGGCTGACATTTGCTGCTGGAAATTGGTATTGATTGCCCAAGGATCTGTGTGCTCATATTACTAACATAGTCTTGGTACTTCCTTAGAACATTAATTACGTGTTTGGAAAAAGGAAATAGGGACTGAGGATAGAGTTACCCTTTATTTCATTTTTACTGGACACACTTTAAAAAAAACCCTTCAAGTCCTTATATTTTCAAGAGTCCATTGGATTCCCAAAGGTCACAGATTCTATCAAGACAAAAGCTCAGATGTATCTAGTGTAGCATTCAAAACATGGCTGTTGTTGTCAGAGGGATCCAAAGTGTTTTGCTAGGTCATCCTGGATTCTCATTAGCTGTCCTAAAGGAGTCCAAGTTGACCATCCAAATGAGTTAGAAAGATGAGGAGTGGAGTAGTTCAAGAGCAATACTCAAAGCAAATCCATTAAACAAATTTAAAAACCTGTTACTCATAAGAAAAGCTTCAGGTTTACCAAGAGAAATGAAAGAACATTTGGTTGTACTCTGGGCCAGGTCTGTATTTTCCCTCTTCTGTCCAGAGTCACTCTCACTCCAGAATCATTTCACAATCTACTCATTAATCTAGTGCTGGGAATTCATAGCACATGTCACACCCACACACATTATTCAGCTAAAAACAAACTTCTTTTAATTGCTTGCTAAATGCAAGGTGCGTTAGCACCTTGGGATTCTTAGATCCAAAGATTTTTTTTTCAATAAGAAAAAACATTAAGAAACTTTTATTAGGAACTTCTAATAGTCTATTTGATTGATTCAATGAGTGAATAATGCGTGCCTATAAAGGAAATTATTAAACAAGTATTTCTGGGGAGAGAGACAGAGATAGACCCAGAAAGAGATTGAGATAAAGAGATCAAAAAGAGATATGATGCACAAGATCACCCCTGAGCTGAACTTGTAAAAGGGAAGCCTATGTAAAACTACAGAAAGTCGGAGATAAAATCTCATACATAAGGAAATTGTTATTGGCCCTATTTCATAATTGGAGAAATTGAGGCACAAAGAAGTCACTTACCCAAGGTTACATAGCAAGTAAATGTATGAGGTAAGATTTGAACCTTTGAATTGGATGTCAGATTCAGTTCCATTATTCATTGCTTTCCTTTCTTCCCCTTAGAAAGTGTATATTTATACACACCGGTGTGTCTGTCTAAATAAATATTATAAAAGCATGAAGCAAAGTCTACCTGGAGAGATACATAACTTCTGGCAATGAATTATTTGATGATAGTTTATTGCCTAAATCTTTAGCTACTAGAGACTATATAATATTGTGGACAATGTGTTCACTTGTAGTTTAGCTAGTCATAGAAATCTTGGTCAAATAATCCTTTCTCATACAAAGTACCCATAAAATGAAAGGCATGGCATCAACTCTAATCTTAGCCAGGATGAGATGATCTACAGAGACCACAAATTTTGATGGTTGGTTGACTGTTGTCCATCATTCTCCAAGAGGACCAAAATGACACAAAAAACCTATGTGTGCTACCGTGATTGATCAGACCAATATCAACTCAAAGAGGAGACATGTCTAAATTTGCGCATCTCATGGCTTTGTTTTGTTTTCAGGAGCTCCTGAAACTCTGCTTCACTCTTAGAGTAGAGAGCCATCTTTGATTTGATTATAATATGCTGACTAGTCCTTCCAGAGTTCTTCAGAGAGCCCTTGAGAATGTCCTTGTATCACTTCTTCTGACCTCCATTTAAGCATCTGCCATGAGTGACATCCATCAAATAGTGTCTATGCAAACATACGCTTGAACAACATATCTAACCCATTGCAGTTGTTTTCTCTGCAGGAGAATTTGAATATCTGACAACTTATCTCAGAAAGCACCTCAATATCCAGCACACTTAACAGGTGGCAGAATCTCCCTTAGTCAATTAAACATGCATAATAATAGTAATATTGTAAAGATAATGAACCATGAAAGAAAATGTGTTTTTACTCATGCTTAAATGAGGAAGGCAAAACTTGTTCACATTTGAATGTATGTATACATATATATATATATATATATATATGTATATATATATATGTATATGGAGATGGATCTATGGATGGATGGGTGGATACATGATGCCTTCATTAAGCACTTCCTTTTTCTAAAATTTGAAATACAAAATCACAGTCCTTATTGTCAAGGAGCTCACATTTTTAATGGAGGGGAGACACTATATGTGGAAGATTTAGTTTCGAATTATATGGGAAATTCCTATGGTCCTTAGTCTACAGCAGCAAAACAGATGCTAACATTTCCTCGACATGTCATTTCCACTGATAAAATTATATTAGTTTCTGTTATTGAACCACTTTATGGAGCCGAGGACTTGATAACAGAAACTTGTTTTTCTGGGTCTTCAGTAGCTCTGGCTCCAGAACCATCATGAATTTGTTCACAGTAAGGTGGGAGCACAGCCATTTCCAAGCTTCTTGAGCTCAGGTTCCTGAGTTTTCCTCATCAGGAACTGAGAAGGTTCAAGGTGGTGGTGGTAATGTTGCCTCTTCTTTCTCTCATTTGAGCACCTGCCTTGCGTGAGTTTGCCATGAAATAGTCTTTTAGACAAACATATGCTTGGTATTTGAACAACATAGCTAGCTCAGTGAGAAGAATTTGGTTGGTAGCCAGTGGGGATATCTGGGCCATTCTTCCCAGGAATTGCTCCCCTGAATGATGGTCATATAGGCTGAGCTGATTTCACTTTGCATCAGTTCAGGTAAGTCTAGGTTTTTCAGGTAGCATCTTGCTCATCATTTGTTATAGCATAATAGTATTCTATCACAATCATATACCCCACCTTGTTCAGTCCTTCCTTAACTAGGCATCCCTTTAATTTCTAATTCTTTGCCAGAAGAAAAGAGCAGCTATATTTTTGTATATTTCTTTTCCATTTTTATCTTGTTGGGATACACATCCAGTGGTATTGCTGAGTCAACAGTTATATATGGTTTTATAACCCCTTAAGAATAATTTCAGGGGCGGCTAGGTGGCGCAGTGAATAGAGCACCGGCCTTGGAGTCAGGAGTACCTGGGTTCAAATCCGACCTCAGACATTAGATAATTACCTAGCCATGTGGCCTTGGGCAAGCCACTTAACCCCATTGCCTTGAAAAATCTAAAAAAAAAAAAAGAATAGCTTCAAATTGTTCTCCAGAAAGGTTGAAGTAGTTCACAATTGCACTAACAGTGCATAAATGTCTCAAATTTCCTACATCCCCTGCAACATTTGCCATTTTCCTTTTCTGTCATATTTTCCAGTCTGATAGATATGAGGTAGTACCTCAGAATCATTTTGGTTTTCATTTTCTAATCAATAGTGATTTAGGGCATTTTTTCATAAGACTATAGTTTTCATTACTTCTTCTGAAAATTGTCTGCTCATTTCCTTTGACAATTCATCAATTGAAAAATAAATTCTATTCTTATAGATTTGACTCAATTCTCTATATATTTTAAAAACAAGGTCTTTATCAAAGATCCTTGCTCTAGTTTTCTGCTTTCATTCTAAATTTGGTTTCATTCATTTCAGTTATGTAATTTTTTAAATTTCAAAATTATGTATTTTATATTTTGTAATGCTCTCTATAACTTCTTTGGTCCTAAATTCTCCCTTTTTGCATAGATTTGACAGGTAACCTATTCCATGCTCTCCTAATGGCATCAACCTTTATGTGTAAATCATATACCCATTTTGACCCTATCTTGGTATATTGGTGTGAGATGTTGGTCTATACCTACCTTCTATCATTCTGTCTTTCTCTTCATTAGATTTTTATACTTCTTTTACCATTTGACTTGGTTATTTTAAAGTGGTATTTTCTTCAGTATTTTTACATCTCCTTAAGCAAACTATTAATTCTTTTTGACCACATTTTTTGCATAAATATCATTTCTTTTCCTAATTTTTCTTCTACTTCTCTTATTTGATTTTGAACTTTTCTATGGTCACATTTTTCTTTGAGGCTTTGGATACAGACGTTTTGACTTTGTTTTCTTCTGTGATTGTGTTTTGACTTTCTACATAGCCATAGAAAGTTTTCCTTGTCAGGACTTTGTTGTTGTTGTATTTTGCTCATGTTTTCAGTCTATTTCTTGACTTTTAACTTTACATTAAAATTTGACTCTGTTCCCAGGTTGTAGGGGACTCTATTTCATGCTTCCTCTTTTTTTGTGCAGCTATTTTCAGACCTAGTTCTGGGATCCTGTAAGCTTTCTTTCTCCAGAAATGGTACAATCTAAGTAGATGTTTGTTTATTACTCTCCTGCCCTGTTTCCTGCTCTCTAAGTATCCACAATAATCTTTTGTGCTCTAGAACTGTGTCCAGAGTCCCTACTCCCCTGCCACCATAATATCTCATGTGCCAATAATGTTCCTCCTCTGTCAGGAACTGTGTGACTCAGAACTGTTATCTGGATTTTTATGTGGACAATGCAACAGAGCCAGAACAAAAGCCCTCTGTAATCTCCATCTGACCAGTGGTTTGACTCCTTTTCCATTTGTGGTCTGAGCTCTGAAAGCAGCTGCTGCTAATGCTCCTTTAGTTATTCCCAGGTTGTCCTCCTCATTAACTGGGATGTGTGTGCATGGCCAGTGTTGGCATTGGCTGAGCTCTCCTGTTACCCTGATGAGATACACTTTTCTTGCCAATCTCTTAAATTCTAAAATTTTTTTCACTCCAACCTTTTGTGGGTGTTCCACTTCAGAATTATTTTGAGGTATTATTTTAAGTTGTTTGGAGGGGAATTTGGAAGAGCTGAGCTGAGTCTCTGTCTTTTCTCTGCCATCTTGGCTCTGCTCCTCCATGCTTCCTCTTTATGACCTCATTTGGAGTTTTCTAGGCTAAGATACCACAGTGGTTCATCATTTCCTCCTTTAGACCATTTTACAGATGAGGAAACTGAGGCAAACAAGGTTATATGACTTGCCCACAGTCACACAGCTTATAAAGTATCTGATACTGGATTTGAACTTGAGGAGATGAGCCATCCTGATTTCAAGTCCAGCATTGGGTCACGTAGCTGATTAAGTGGATTACCTAAGATCAAATGGCTACTTAGTTTTAGAGGCAAGATTTCTTCTTAGGTCTGTCTGAGTATGGCATTATCAAAACCTTACTCCTGGCTAGTTAGGTGGAAGACTCAAAAACAAAGTTTCCAAAGGAAACTACCCTGATTTTCTGCTCTTCTATGTATCTACAAATCTAAACAAGAGGAGTATTCTCTGAATATATGTAACTTTAAAGACTCTAGGAGAGGGATTCTGAACCGGAGTCTGTGGACCTCCTAGAAGTCTGTATGTGGATTTTAGAGAATCTTTGAATTTGAATAGGGAAAAATAGACCTTTATTTCTAGATAATTTGTTTCCACGTTTAATCCAATGTATTTATTTTTATTCATTAAAACATTGTTCTAAAAAGGATTTCCCTAGGCTCCATCATATTGTCAAAGGTATCCAGGACACCAAAAAGTAAGAAACTTGTTCTAGAGGCTAAAATCCAATTTCAAATATTCACCTTACTGTTCCTTGCCTGGAATTTCACTATAAAACAAGTAGGGAAGGAATTGTTTAAGTTAAATCTGGGACCATTCCTTGATTTCCACTTATCTTAGCCCATTTACTAAAAACAATGATATGCATAAAATTACCCAGCAGTCAGTAGCAAAGTTAATTAGGGTGTAGTTCTTTCCACATTGCTTTCTTTACTTTGCCTCATTGTATTTGGAAAAATGCCCGTTTAGAGTAGAAAACCCTGAAGAGAAACATTACCAAGAAATGAGGAAAACATTCATGGTGGAGATGAGGAGAAGCAAGGAGAAAGACAGGGACTGAGAAAGAAGAAAGAAGAATTCTTAGCTATCACAGAATTGTCAAATCTTAGACTTTAGACACCATCTGGTCTTGCTTCCCAGTTTTACCAAGAATAAAAATGAGATCCAAAGGTATGATGCTACTTCAATCAATCAATTCATTTCTAGGTACTGGATTAAGCTAGAAATATCACATCTAGCAAAGCAATAGGAGCAGTACTTCATGCTCAGCTCTCCTGATGCAAATCTCTGACCCCTTCCACTCTCCCAAATTTCTTCCCAGTGATTCCCAATGAGGTAGATAGTTCGATTTGACTTTTCTCTTCCTGAGTTACAATTTCAAAACTTTTGATCCCATAGAATGGAAACAAAGCAATGGTTCAAATTCTACCTTCCTGCTCTCATATATTTCCTGGTAGCTTTACATAACACCTAGGCAGAAGGTCACCATCACCCATGCCTCCTCCATAATTACCCAAGGCACAAGACAAATGGGAAAAGAGCTAAGAAAATAGAGAGACAGAGACAGAAAAACAGAGACAGAGAAAAACAAAGAGAGTTGGAGAATAAGGAAGAAAACAGAGAACCGAGAGCAAAAGTGTCTAAGTAGATAACTGAAACTTATTGGAAAAGGAGAAATGAGTTGAATACTTCCATTTAATTATGTAGACCTTGACAACTGAATAAATGAGGGTCCAACAATAATATAATAATAAAGAAGAATATAGACACAGCTAAATGGGTCAGTAGATAGAGCAGTGAACCTTGAAGCAGGAAGATCTGAGTTCAAATTCAGACTCAGACATTTACTAGCTCTATGATCCCGAGTAAGTCACTTAACTTTTGTTTGTCTTAATACCATGGAGAAGGGGATGGGGAACCAATTGAGTTTCTCTGCTAAGAAAACTTTTTGGAAGACATATCAACAACAACAAAGGAGAATAAAGAAAACTATTGGTGAAATAGTCCTACCCCCAACCAGTTAGCCTGAGACATGCCTTAGTCCACCAAAGAGAAAACAAAGGTCTGGAAATCTTGTTTACAAAAGCTTGGGAATCAAGAATTTTACAGAGACCCACTTAGCAGGTGTTATATTCATGTTTCTTCAAATAAGAAGAAACATGAACCTCCCCCCAATCCCAAGTTGGCATCTTGCTGAGCTTAAGTAAAAAACCTAAAGAACGATGCTTGCATTTATAAAGTGCTGGAGGACTTTACATCTGTTATTTTCTCTGATCCTTTCAATAGCACTAGGAAATAGGAACTATTATTATTCTCATTTGATAAATGAGGATATTAGGACAGAGCTGCTCAGGCTCATGCAGTTAAATAAGTATCTGAAGAAGGAATTCGACTCAGGTCTTCCCAACCCCAGGTCTAGCATTCCAGTCATTGAGCCACCTGAATGCTTCATGTCTTTAATCTCTATTTTAGCAAAAATTACGATCTTTTCATTAAAAGAAAACATGAATGGAGAACTTCAAGGAGGAAAACAGGAAAGAAAATTATGTGAAGGGGACAGAAGAAATGCTAAATTGGAGGAGGTGATCAGGGCAAAAGACCTGTGAGAGTTAAAGAGGAAAGAAGTAGTTTTGACCATTTAGAATCAAGCACCAGGTAGAAGGTCCATCCTAGAGAAGGGAGAGCTGGACTATCTGTGTGGCAAGCCACCTTTGTCCAGCAACAAATGATGATGAACCTCCATTGGTGCCATGGAAATAATAGAAAAGGAGATGAAAAGTTAGAATAGTAGAGACAATCTAATGGGAAGATTTTTAATAGGAAAAGAAGGCAATGCTCTGCATTTGGGTTCCAAAAGACCTATTATGCAAGGGTTAAGAGGATAGGAGAAGCAAGGGAACTCAACAGTGAATGTGAAAGTCATCTGGGGGTCTCTGTGGATCAATCCTAAAGTTAGTATGAGAAAACAGAGGACAAATCAAAAAACATTCTCTCACATGCCACTAAGAGTTGGTGTGGTATCCAGAAACTATAAGAAGAAATGGCCCTACCCCAGAGCACAACTGAAAGATCACCTTCAGTTGTAGATGCCTCATTTCAGGAAGAACATTGATTAGATGAAAGTATTTTGAAGGAGATCCAACAGAAAACTGAGAAAATTGGAAATGGCTTCATGACTGAAGGGATTGGAGGTGATTCTCCTAAAGACCTGAGGAATAAGGAGGTTTTGATATTTCCATAGATGTCATTTGAAACAGGAATTGCACTAATTCCACCTAATCTCAGAGGGAATGAGAACAATGAGAAGAATTTGCAAACAGGCAGATTTCTGCTTAGAATCACAGAATTCTAATTGGAAGAGACCATTGTTACATACCATGTAATTTGGCAGATGAGGCAACTAATGGATAAGGGTATATTGAAGGTAATTCTTTCTAATCAACACAGGGATGGATTATCTGTAGAGGCAGTATAATCCCCTTTAATGGAGGTTTTCAGGGCAAAGTGGAAGCTATCTGGAAGCTATGTGAGATCTGTCCAGCACTAAGTTTGTAATTATTTAAGGAGTCTTCAGTTCCAAAGTTCTGTGATTCTGAGCACTTCTTCCCCCTTCCCTGACCTCCTTCATCCTAATATTAAGCCAGCTTTTACATTTTTCATTCCCTCTTTACTCACACAAAAAAGAAAATCAAGCCAAGAATGAGAAGGAGGCAGGAGACTATCATTCAGGAAAGTAACTAGTGAAAGGGGGACAAAATGACAAACAATAAATCATATATGCTTAAATGTAATACAAACTTTCAGTACACATGAAATGTAGTGGCAGAGAACAATTGACCTTATCATTTAGAAAAAAGTTTTAAGAGGTAATATTTCCCTCCAGAAAGTATTGTCATCCAAAAAGATCTTTAACCACTAATAACAAACTGATTTAAACTGATTTGACTTTCACCAGAGTAAGAAAATCTAAGTCATATATGTCATAACTTCCTTGTTGTCTTAATTAGCTGCTGAACATCTAATGCCAGTTTCTTTTTACATCATCTACAAATAATTAATTTTTTCCTTTATGGCAAGAATAAACTGTGATATATTTTTCTGACACTATTTACCAATTAACCCCCAAAGTGTGGTTTCCATAGCATTTCAGGGCTACCAGAGCTTAAAACCAAATTCATCTTGCATCATTGTGGATTTGTCAAATCACAACAGCTAAGGGGAGTCACTCCATCTAAAGAAGGAGGTTTCCACAGTTGGTGTTGCTCATCCACAATGAAGTGTTACAAGTTGGTGTCCCTATGTTTCATAAAAAAGTGATCTGACTTTTCACCACAAGGCCCATAGTGCTGGCTCTCTAAAAAACACTTTTACAGCTTGTTAGGCACCTAACAAACCATTTACAAATGATTGATCTCGGTGTTTGCCCAATGCATCCTATTGGTTTCCAATGACCTCTGTGTATTGGTTTAAAAAAAAAGGAAGTGTTTGAAGTCATTACAGTAAATAGTTACAGGACTGGCTCTAATGGTTCTGACAAATGTCTACATTAAAAGATGCTTTTCTGTTCTGATTCCTTCTGGGAGGAGAAGAAAATCGGAGAAAATAACAAATGGAAACAGCAGTGACCTTCCCTTTCTATTGAGAATTGTAACATACCAGATCCCAGGTGTTATATGAAAATATGTAAAAGCATGAAGAATATACTATCCTATAAGCAGAGAAATGACAGAAAAATTGAATGCCAAAACTATAGTAATGGGCTTCAGTCTTATTTACTGAACCATGAACACAGCACTACCAGTTTGGGGATCTTTTATAGTACATAGACACAAAAAAGAAAAAAATGCTCCTTCCATACTTCTGGAAAATGGAAAAAAAATTAAAAAAGAAAAAAATTAACTCAGTTCTTGAATCTGTGAGTTGTTTCCTTTTCTTCACTTACAACAGGCAACGAATTTCACAGCTACTTAATTCAGCCCTGCAGAGAGAGACTCCAGCTGTCCTCTGAGGGTGGAAGGAAGCACCCAAAGGTGCTCTGGGCAAGTTGTGAAGATTTGCTGCAGAGCCAGAGAAATGATGGCAGCAGCCTGATGTTCTAGAGTGGTCCACTGAGATCCCAGGGGGTGGGGGACCTAGAGAGGTAGAGAACTACTTAGGAAGTCAGAGGTTTTAGAGACATAGGGAGCAAGCCATACATTCAGCTGCTCCACACCGTCCCTACACACAGAAGCTGTTCAGTGGAGGAGGCTGGCTGCCAGACTGGCCACTATTGCATGAATGCCCATGTACACATGCATGCAGATCTAGGCATGGGCTCAAATAGATATAGATGTCTACATGTCCTGCACCTAGGTGCTCTGTAGCCTTGTCCCAGGGGGACATAAGCTCTGTCAAGTCCTGCTAAGTTGGCAAGAGATGGAGTGGGGCCAGGCCCAGGCCAGGGGAGCTCTGGGTCTCCTTTCTAGGTCAGCCACAAGGGGGCATGTTTTTCAATCACAACTCAAAAGAAATTGTCTACAAAGTTGTGGGGGGACTGTTCTGGAAGGAGAGTTACTCAGGTGAAACAGGTTACACTGTTAAAGAGGATCAGTGGGCATACAGGTGAGCAGAGGAAACATGGGAAGGAGCTCTGTTCTCTGCCTCTGTCCAGCCCTCTGCCTCCCTGGCTCCTGCCTGTCTCTCTCTCTCTCTCTCTCTCTCTCTCTCTCTCTCTCTCTCTCACTGTGTCTCTGTCTCTATCTCTGTTTGTCTCTGTCTCTCTGTTTGACTGTCTCTATAACTCTTTCTCTGTGTCTGTCTGTCTCTCTATCTCTGCCTCTGACTCTCTATTTCTCTATCAGTCTGTCTGTCTCTGTCTCTAGCTCTATCTGTATGTATATCTGTCTGTCTCTCTTTGGCTCTCTCTGTCTCTCTTTCTCTGTTTCCCTCTCTTGCTCTGTCTCTGTGTCTCTCTAACCCTGTACAGTCTTCCTTGTCCTGTCACTGTTTGAAACCTGTTTCTGTATCTCTTCCTGCTCTCTCCTTTCTGTCTCTCTGTCTCTTTAGCTCTCCTGCCCACACTCCAGCCTTCTGAGCCCAAAGCTAGAGCGCCTGCACGTGAAGGAAGCTGCTAGCCCAGGTTGGCCTTCTATATGGACCAGGAGCTACTAAGCCACTCCAGCAAGCTTCCTGGCACAGATATCTATGCCGACATGGTTACTGCTCGTGTCCAAGGTGCACCTGCTTTGGCAGCCTAGATACCTTTCCTTGATCCATTCTCTGAAATTCTCCACATCTGAAAAGCAGCCTCTGTCTTGAGGGTTAACTTGAATCAAGTTTTCCCCGGATGGAATGAATTAAGAAAGCATATTCTTCCAAGATTTATGAAATCATTTTCTCTAACTTGTTCAATCTTGGGTTTGCAAGCAGGGAAATTCTCCTGCAGTCTGCACTTTCTTCAGATTTGTGAGCCATTAGTGAGGGTACAATTCAGCTCTTCGGCTTCTCCAATGTCATTTCTTCCTCCGACATTATAGTGAGGGGAGGGAGACGGCAACAAGACCGTGTAAAACACAATGACAAATCCTCATTTATAACAAGGAAACGTCAGTGTTAAATATGTGGAAAGTGATTCTCTAACTCCAGGTTCAGCCTTCACCCCTGTTTCAATATGAAATAGCAAATAACATTTTTAAGTGCTTGGACTCTTGAGAGGAATATTAAGAATCACAGGTCTTTCCAAATATTTCCTGGTGCTAAAACACAGAACCAGAATCCAAGATGCCGCTAGTATTGAGAATACTCATTGCTATTATAGATAATGTGAGGATCACATTTTAGAAATCTTATTGGACACCATGAGAAGTAAAATAATAAGGATAAGCATCATCTTTGTTGGCATCCTTACTATGTTATCAGGTTGGCAAATCTGGGCCCAGACATGATCTCATGTGAAACATGAAGTGACCCAGAGAGGCAGATAAGGGAATTCTGAATCACAGATGGAAGCTATTTGAATAAGACTCACATAACTAATAAGTGTCCAAGGTGGGATTGATCACTCACTCAATCAATTAGTGTATAGCAGGAACTGGGCAAGGTCTTAAGAAGAAATGTATGAAAAATGACAAAGTCTCTATTCCTAATGAATTTAAATATTAATGAGGGAGACAAATGCATAGAAAGTAAATATACTATAAAGATGAGGTAATGAAACCCTCATATGCACATATGATCATATCCCCGCATGTGTGGTTGTATGAATGCCTGACAGAGTGTGGGAGAGATGGTGGTGGCAGAAGGGGATAATCTGGAAAGACTTTATTCTTCTGAATCCTGTTACCTAAACTGCATCTTCAAAGGGAAAGATTCTATGAGGTGAGGCTAAGGAGGAAATGCGTTCCAGGAGATGACGAATGCACAGGTGTGGAAATTGGAGGTAGAGGATTGTGTGTGAAAAAAGAGAAAGAAAGGCAGCTTGCTTGGATGGCAGGGTGTGGGAGAGGGATTCATGGCCAGCAAGACTGTTAGGTCCTTTAAAATGAACAGAGGAGTAGAAATTTTTGTCCTGGAGGAAACTTGAAGACATTGGAGTTGATTAAATAAGAGAGTTTCATGGTAACATCAGGGCTTAAGAGTAATTGCTTTGTCAGTTGTGTTTCAAATTGACTACAGTGGAGAGAGACTTGGAGAGTTGTGGCTAGCATAACACTATCGGACATCCCCTAAAGTGGGAGTTGTGTGAATAAAGAGCACAAAAGGGCAATCAAGTCAAGCAAGTGGAATTTGGCAATTATTGGGATATGTGGGTTGAAGGAGCATCTAGGGAAATATGAAACTACAGACAGTTTGGGTATTTTTTATAGTACATAGACACAAAAAGAAAAAGTATTCCTTCCATATAGCTAAAAATGAAAAAAATAATTTAAAAAAGAAAAAAATAACTTAGTTATTGATATGATAGTAGTGCCTTCGATAGAAAAAGTGATATCTGGCAAAGGGAATAGTTTAGGGATTTTTAACCTTTTGCTTTGTGTCCTGGATCCTTCTGTCCAATGAAGTCTAATGATCCCTTTCTCAAAAGAAAAAAATGCCACTAATCACATAAAAGACATAAAATTATAAAAGAAACCTACCAATGATATTGAAATGCATAAAGAGGAAGACTGTGATCAAATGTAATGTCATAGAAGGTCTAATGACTATACTCATTTCCAAGAAGTATTTAAATGGAATTTTGAGTTATTGCAAGATCTGCAATGTTATCTTGTGACAAAGTCATAGGTTCCTATAGATTGTTGCCTGTGTTCACAATGTAAGGAAATGATCACATTTGTTTAGATGTCAGTAAAACTCAGGATTCCCCCACCCATTCAGATTCATGTACCCCCTAAGCTTTATGGCTACCAGGTTAAAAGGTTTAAGGGGAAGAACAAGTTTAGTTTTAAATGAGTTGAGGTTATCGTGCCTTTGGGACACCTGGTTGGAAATGTCCAAGAGACAACTGGAGATAGGGATTTGATAGGGAGTCTGATTCTATAGGTGCAGATCTCAGAATCTGATTAAATACTAATTCAACCCTTGGGAGCTCTTTGGATTCTGTGTTTTTCCTAACTCTCAGGCCAGACCTTTCCCACTGGAAACCTTTGCTAATGGAACAAAATTCTCTGTGAACAAAAATGGAAACTTTGTTTTAAATAAATCATACAATTCTAAAAACATCATTGGAATCACTAAAAGTTGGCATTGGTTTTTATTAAATTCAGTGCTGGGGAAGCTGACACGAGTGTTAAAGTTAAATAAAATAGCAAAAAGAACTCTTCACCACACTGAAACTGTGGATACACACATTCATCCTAGAGTCCGAACAAAACATTTAGCTACAAAGCAGGAATATACGAGGATATTTTAAAAATTAATTTCCAGCACTTAGCAAACATAAAAATATTTGTTGAAGAAGATTGAGCTACCCTGGCCCTTTGGAGACAGCAAACCAAACCTTGTGAGAGAGAACCAGCAGTGAGATGTAAAGCCAGAGGCCTATACCTAAACATGCTCATCAACAAATGAGAGAATCGAGAGATCAGTGAATAGGAAATATAATGCCAACAAGAAGATGTAAAGTAACAAATGAAATGAGAAACAAAAAATGAGAAAATTATGGACAAAATAATTTCAGAAAACTTTTATACTACTGCATGAAATGAGTTTTTCAAAACTAAATGGACAATAATGTGATTAAAATAGAAGAAACCCAGATCATTAACATCAAAAAGTGAAAAAAGATATATCTTACAGATAAAAAGTGTAATAAGGGAAACTGATAGGAACTATTTATTTGGTCTAGGTATATTGATTCAAATTAATCATGTGAAAAAGAACTATACTGGAGAGCAATATGGAACTATGCCCAAAGAGCAATAAAAATGTTCATTCCCTTTGACCCAGCAATTTCAAATTCTAGGCCTAGATCCAGAAGAAATCATAAAAAATAGGAAAAGTCCCATAGGTTCCAAAATACTTCTAGTTCATCTCTTTTGGTAGTGGTGAAGAATTGGAAATTGAGGGAATGTCCATCCAATGGGGAATGGCTAAACAAGTTATGGTACGTGAATACTATGGAATATTATTGTTTTATAAGAAACCTAAAATGGTCAGACTCTCGAGAAGCATGAAATGACTTACAGGATGCTAAGGAAAGGGAGCAGGACCAAGAGAACAATGTACACATTAGCAACCATATTGTGAAGTGATCAGCCTTGTTGGAAGCAGTTCAGAGAGCCAGGACGACCATATTAGACTGGCTATGGACAATTTTCCCCCCATCCTGAGGAAGAAAACAAACAAAAAACCCTTCTAAATCTGATGAACAGTTTTATAAAAATTATATCTCAAGTATCTCTGTCCCTTAATCACAATTCCTCATACTGAAAATGACTAATTTGTAAATATGTTATCAGAAATATGGATATGCAATTCTAACTTGACTTTTTTCCCACAGAAGAGAGGGGGATGGAAAGAGAGGGTGGAAGGAAATGTTGTCACAAACTTATACATGTTCATATGGATGAAAAAATAAAGAAAAAAAGAAAAAGAACTATAGCTACAAAAATCTAAAATATCCATCATTATAGAAGAAATAGAGAATTTAGATAAGTTAACTGCAGAAAAATATTTAACATTAACCCGTTAATAAACTCCCAAGAAATCCCCAGTCCAATTGGATTTGCAATTCAATTCTATCAAACCTTCAATGAAAAATGACTAACATAACAAAATTGTTAAGAAAAATGGAGAAATAAGATAACGCTACTAAATACTTTATATATATGAAACAAATATGAACCTGATACCTAAGCTTATTAAAGATCAAACTGTAGAGCAATCACTCATAAATATTTATGTAAAAATGTTGAATAAAATATTAGGAAATAAAAAATGTTATGATGACATATTTTCAAAATTATTCACTATGATAAGGCTGTAGAGAGAGAATAAGAAAGAAAAAAGAAAGAAAGAAAGAAAGAAAGAAAGAAAGAAAGAAAGAAAGAAAGAAAGAAAGAAAGAAAGGAAGGAAGGAAGGAAGGAAGGAAGGAAGGAAGGAAGGAAGGAAGGAAGGAAGGAAGGAAGGAAGGAAGGAAGAAAAAAAAGAAAGAAAGGAAGGAAGAAAGGCCGGAAGAAAGAAAGAAAGAAAAGGAGGAGGAGGGAGAAGAGAAGAAGAAGAAGAAGAAGAAATGGGAGGAGGAAGAGGAATACATATATATATATATATATATATATATATATATATATATATATATATATATATATATATACACATAAAAGAATTTTTTTGGTGAAAAAGAATTGTAAATCAAGGAGATACCCATT
The DNA here is from genome assembly GCF_037893015.1 of Macrotis lagotis. Lineage (NCBI taxonomy): Eukaryota > Metazoa > Chordata > Mammalia > Peramelemorphia > Peramelidae > Macrotis > Macrotis lagotis. Next base: position 5,859,190 of record NC_133664.1, read on the forward strand.
ATTTGGGGAACAGATGAATAAGCTGGGGCATTTTATGATTGTGATGGAATACTTTTGTATAATAACAAATGATGAGCATATGGTTTTTAGGAAAACTTGAGAAGATTTATATGAACTTATGCAAAGTGAAGTGAGCAGAACCGACACATTGAGCTTAATGACAACAATAATATAATGGTAATCAAATATTCATGACTTGGCTATTTTGATCAGTACAATGATCCAATATAATTCCAAAGGAATTTTGATGAAAAATGCTATAACTGATAGATCCAAGGGAAAATTGAAGCAAATTTTTTCCCTTCATTTTCTTGCCTTCTTTTTGCAATATGGCTAGCATAATCACATTTTACAAAACTTCACATGTATAATTAATATCCTACTCTTTACCTTCTTGATGAGTGGGAGGGGAACAGGATTAGGGGAGAGAATTTGTCTCTCAAGATTTTTTTATTTTTTATTTTTTTCTCAAGATTTTTAATGAATGCTTAAATAATAAAATTTCAGAAATTAAAGAAAATATCCCATTTTATGAGCTTGATCTTCCAAGATATAATCAGCATTGAAATAAATATACTGATAAAACAATTCAATCAGAAATAAAGACAAATAATTGGGAAAATACCACTTCCTTGTGATTGGGCTACATTAATATTTTAAAAAATTTAATTAATTTAAAGATATATTGCCATACCAGAGAGTTAGTTTGAAGACGTAGACAAAATAAAAGAAAATAAATTGAAGTAGCAGAAGTTCAAGAATGTCAAAGGAAAAGATCATAAGCATCGGCATTGGGGGAGGTGAGGATTGTGTTTTGTTAACCGTATTACTTGAAATGACCTAAAATGATTGGATACTAATTTTTGTGCAAGATCCAATGATAGATTTCACAAAGATTAAGATTCTACTGAGAAGCCAGAAGAGGATCTCTATGAAATCTAAAGGCGTTGAGCATTCCACCAAAAGGACTTCTAAGAATTGCAAAGCACTTCTCCGCCACATTTGCCATCTATGCTTGAGCCCATGTATTTCTTATGTCCTTGTGAGAAAGAACAGTGAAGAATTTGGGAAGGCTGTTTGATAGTAATCGTTCTCACTCTGTCACTTTAGCAAATACCCCCTTTCTAAAAACTACCTAAGATTGGCCAACTCATTAATTTCAAACAATAATCAGGAAGAAAAACACATGAGAGAGGTTCATAAAATTATAAGGCACTCCCTCCCCAAATCTCCTAAAGCAATAAGGATATGTGTAGGGCTCTGAGGGGACAAGTAACTTTCTGGGTACTTAAATGGCAATGGAATTGGTGTTCCTATAGAAGTTCCAGAGTATGGACCACATAATGAAAAACAGAAGTAATGACATGGATCCCAGCAACCATAGATCTTGATTTATTCTCTAAAGCAGTAGTCATTAAAGATTCAGTTGGAGAAGAGGAGGGAGGAGGTGAGGATGATGACTACCATGACAGAGGTATGGTGTTGAGGGCACCTAGAAAGCAGGTCACTTCACTTCCCAGTCACCATTTCCAAGTACTGCTAGCCTGTAAATAACTCCTGCTCTCCAACTCTAATTTCCCTTTCTGGGTTGTCCCTTGAAGGGGACAACTTTAAGCTCCCTTGAAGTAAGGAACGCTATGCTCCAATAACACAAGTGCACAGCCTCACCTGCCAGACATCTCGGAGCTCTGTAGGACAAGGGCCTAAGTGAGGAGAGAGAAGATCATTAGGCAAAAGGTCAGTGGTGGAAAGGAGGATGTAGGATGTCTTCCACAAGGACACAGTGAGCACTTGACTCAAGCATTAAAAATAGGAGTTAAGGGGCAGCTAGGTGGCACAGTGGATAGAGTACCAGCCCTGGAGTCAGGAGGACCTGAGTTCAAACCTGGCCTCAGACACTTAATAATTACCTAGCTGTGTGACCTTGGGCAAGCCACTTAACACCAATGCCTTGCAAAAAAAAATTTAAACTTTTAAAAATGGGAGTTAAGCAGTTCAAAAAGGATTACCTCAGGTGAGCTTTATCGTAACAGGTTCATATTTAGAGTCAGAAGTCTCTCTCTCCTCCTCCCCCCAACTCCCCAAATACTAGCTCTACTATGGTCTTCATGGTGGTTTTTGCTTTTATTCCCTTTTACATTAACATCCAAGATTTTGGAGGTTTTCATCTTCACATTCCTAGCATCAAGTATGATGCCAATGTAGCAAAAATGTAGTGCTCAAGGAGACATGCTAAGCTAATGAAATGTTCAGATAATAAAAATCATATGATAATCTGGAAATTGACATTCCAATGGAATCTAAAGAATTATTCTTTCTAAGCAGAGTTTTATAGAAGAAAGACCTTTCAGGGAAATCTTAAGATCACAGGTTGGCAGTTCGAACAGACTTCAGTGTGCCTCTCCTTCAGACTCGTCATTTTACAGATAGAGAAACTGAGTCTCAGGAAAGGGAAGTAACATACCAAAGAACACCTAGGTAGTAATGGCAGAATTAGAAATCAAACACAGGTTAGGTAATTATGAGTCTAGGGATCTTTCTATAATATCAAATCTCATCTTCAATATGTTTCTCTCTTAGATTCCCTGTATTAAACAACAAGGCCACTTCCACCCTAATAAATCATACTAATGCTATTCTTCTGAAGAAAAATTCCTGATGGAAGGCAGATCAGTACAATTCAAAGTCATAGAATCACAAAACCATAATAAAAAAGTCAAAATTATATTCATCTTAATCTATTTATGACTAAGTCAGACTTAGGCTCGCTTACAAAGCAGGCAATATAGTAATAAAACCAATATATGACATTTAAGTCATTCTTCATATTTTACAAAAGGAATCATAGCATTTGTTCTTCCCCAAAGTCCTTTAGGTTGAACAATTCAGATATCACTACCGTCTTTTATAAAATGGAGGCTCCATTAGAAATGTCTAAGGATCTCCCTCAAGTCACAAACTTACTCAAAACTAGTATTCTGGAAATCAATACAATGCCCTCTTACAGTGCTGCATTACCCTCTAAAAAGACACTGATTCCCAATTTAGAAGTTGAATAGTCCTGAAAACAGAGATATGCAGTCAAGGGAGGTAGATGGGAGGCTGAAATGAAGACAGCTAAGGCAATTCCTGGCAAGAATTTTCACAGGAACCTAGGATCCTAGATCTCAAGCTGGAAAAGGCCTTAAAGTTCATATAGTCCAACTCCCTTATTTTACAGATGGGGAAACTGAGACTAAGATCAAATGGGGATAGTGGAACAGGCAGATCTGAGACCAAATCTCCTGACTCTAAAGTCACTATGCTTTGTAAAATATATGGATGATAATAGTACAAACCCTATTTTCTGTGCATGGCCATTTTGACTGTCATTAACTAAAGGGCAAAATAGTCACCTGTCTTTGCAAAGGTTTTAATGCTGAAGAGTCTAGTCCTAATCATTCATTTGGTAAAAAGAAGTAGATTATAAGGACAACATTATCTACACTTTCAAAGGCGACTTTGTAAACCTCATATTATCCTAATGGAAATCTTGTGTTTTATACAACATCCACATCCTTCAGAAACACATTGCTCCTGATGTCATTTTAAACAGCAAAAACATGAATAAGTTAATTGCTAAGTATCTTCCAAAGCCTTCACAGTTTTAATATCCAAATTAAATGTTTGAGATAGCCCTTCAATCCAATGTGGAATTATTTAAGGGAAATACATTTAAGTCTACATGACCTTTAAAACTATTTAAAAGTCACATTTGCCTTATGCAAATTAATTGGTCTGAACTTCTTTTGACCTTAGTAAAGGACCACAATTATTTGGTGGAAAAATAATATTTGGGCTCTACCAACACTGAGAAAGATGATTATTAGAGAGGAGTATCTTAAGGTTGCTCTGTTAATATTTTGACATCTAATTATTTTATTAGCATGCAAAAATGCACACCAAATGTTTTAGCTTTTTAAAAAATTAATAATTGATAAAGCAAATGAATAACAAATAATTCCATTTAATTGCATCCTTTGAAGATAGTTGATGTGAAGAAATGAAAAAAACAAGGGTGCTTCGTTTTCAGGAAGTTATAAGAAGTCTTAAATTCCTTGATTCAGATTGATTATTTGGGGGACTGTTTATTGAAAGCCCTCTAAATAGAAGCAGGGTTCTTTTTTTCTCCCCCTTAGAAGCAGGTGATATCATTTCAATATTTTATTTATGAAGAACCTGGCAGTCATCATCTTTTCCCTGGCAAGGAATGACTCTAGGACCACAGTTGTTTGTCTGAATGAAACTTTGACAGTCCACTTCATATCTTCTGGCAAATGGAAAAAGGAAAGGCTTAGGGGTCCAGATAAATAATCTTCAAATGTGATCACAAATGAGAAAAATACCTCGTCTTTGTTACTTCTCTTTCTTAAAGTACAATGAATGACAGGATAAGATATTACAAGACAATTAGCTTTTGAACTGGATTAGGATGCCTGAGTTTTCAAATCAGAAATTTAAAAATTTTCTATTTGTGAAAGTATTGGCATTTTTTTTACTAAATAAGTAAGACATCAACTATGGTATCAATATTGCTTACAGATCTGTTCACTTTGTGGGTTATCTTTCTTAGGAAAACTTGAACAAATAATGTGTTTATATTAAATGACTATTTTCTGAATGAAGAAATTCAGTTACACAATTTGAAATCTTGTAGAATTTCATCGTCCAAAATGTCACTGCCAGGGTCAAAACGTATCTGTGTAAATACTGGGAGGAATGAACCAGGCTCATAGCTGAGAGGTTAGTTTCTTCAGGAACCATGTCGATCATTATTGATCTAGGATGATTCCAGCCCAGCTTCCCTGACTGCCGAGTTCTTTCTCCTGTATGTGCTTAGCTCAGAATTATAGTTACATATATTGAAATCAGTTCATTTTTTTATCCATATTCTATGTGTGTGGAATTGACCATTAGAGGCCATGGGTATTATTGGTGCTCTTCTGGAAGAGGAAAATTGATAAATCTGAAATCATCTGAGATAAGGGTTTGAATCTTTTCTAATATCAAATCAATCTGGGCCTTCTCTGAGGCTTATTCATCTACCATTAATATTTATGTAACTTCATTGAAATAAGGATAAAATAAGATAATGAAAATAAAGCATTTTGTATACCTGAAAATTCCATATGTGAGTTAGATATTTTTCTTTTGTTATGATTTGTAATTTCTGTGAGATCATGTTTAAAGGTTGCATATGGTTAACTTTCTCCCTTCTCTTTCATTTTCAATTCAAACCCTTTTAACCAGATCTTATTGTATCTAGGCAAGTCTATTTCTCAGGGACCTGTAACACATATTCATTCCTGTTCAAGGGTCTATTTATCAAATGGTTGTGGCCCAGAATCTAAATTTCATTCTTTTTTTTAGGTTTTTTTTTTCAAGGCAAATGGGGTTAAGTGGCTTGCCCAAGGCCACACAGCTAGGTAATTATTAAGTGTCTGAGACCAGATTTGAACCCAGGTACTCCTGACTCCAGGGCCAGTGCTTTATCCACTGCGCCACCTAGCTGCCCCTTAAATTTCATTCTTTAATACCACCTTCTTTGCTAACCAGTTGTTCATTTCCCACATTCTACTTTTTTCTATTGTCACCAGCTTCCATGGACAGCAGTGATTTCATGATTCCTAGAATGCTTTCCTGCTCCCATCTAGTGTTATCCTTTGTGCTTATAGAAATATCTTTCTATAAGTGTTTTAATTGACTGTTGCTTTGTTTCTGTCTTTGTATCAAAGGGCAGTTGGGTTGTGCAGAAGAGTATGGGAAGACCTGACATCAAATGTGATCTAAGACCAGATGGGACCATGGACAGGTCATTTAACCCATTTACCTCAGTTTTCTCATCTGGAAAGTAAGGTTAATAAAAGCACCTACCTCCCAGGATTGTTGTGAGGATCAAATGAGATAATTACAAAGTATTTAGAACAATGTCTGACACATAGAAAGTTGGTTGATTTTTGTCCTTCATTATTGAAGAAGACCAAAGCAACATCACTCTGTCACAGACATGTTACAGTGTGCCCAACTGTGACTGATCAGACTAATCACAAATAGACAATGAGGTAGTTTGATTTTCTTTTTAATATGTCTCCTCAATGCTCAACAGTGCCTTGATTATGGGATAGGCATAACAAATTCTGGTTGGATTAGTTTGCAGGAAGAATTTATTTTTAATACACTTTATATATTTTGTTAAATATTTCCCAGATATATGTGAAAAATATTTAATATTCTTCCTTTTTAAAATTTTTTGAGTTTCAAATTCTCACCCTTACTTGCAGTTCATTGCATCTGTCAGTGGACCTTGGAATCAGGAGGACCTGAGTTCAAATTTGACCTCAGACACTTGCTAGTTGTGTGTCCTTGGATAAATTACTTAACCCTGATTCTCCAATTGTCATGATTCATATCTGGGCACTGGACCCAGATGACTCCAGAGGAGAAAGTGAGGATGATGATTTAGCATAATCCCTCTCACTCAATTGCATTTCTCACACATGCCAGTACATCACCTCCATGATGTCATGGAGAATGAAGGACAAACATCACTATTTCATAATTCTGTTCATTTAGTCCCAGAGTTTGTCTTGGCATGTTGATTCCCAAGTATTTTATATTGCTTGCAGTTATTTTAAATGAATTTCTCTTTCTATTCCTTCCTGCTAGATTTTGTTGGGGATAGAAGAGCAGATGACTTAGGTGGATTTATTTTATCTCTCTCAACTTTGCTAAAGCAGTTAGTTGTTTCTATGAGATTTTTTTTAGATGCTTCTCTAGGGTTCTCTAAGGATCATCAGCAAATAGTGATAGTTTTGTTTCCTCATTGCCTATTTTCTTCCTTTGCTATCTTATTCTTGTCTTATTTCTATAGCTATTAGCATATTAAATATTTCAATTCAATATTAATTTATCTTTTGGTATTGAGTCATAGTGATGATGATGATGGCCATCCTTGTTCCACTTCTGATATTATTGAAAAGGCTTCAGTTTATCCCCAACGAAGATCATGTCTGCTCTTGGTTGAGCTAGATACCACTTTTCATTTTCAGAAAGTCCCCATTGATTCCAACATCTTTTGGTGATTTTTAATAGCAGTAGATCTTGCATTTTGTCAATGGCTTTTTCTGCCTCTTTTGAGATTTCCACATGATTCTGTTGTTGACAGGATCAATGATGCTGATATTTCCCAAACATTGAACCAACCCTGCCTTCTCACCCAGTCTTGCATGATCTTTGTAATATATGACTGGAATCTTCTAGATATGATTTGATTTAATGGGTGAAGACTTGGCAAAGAAACATAAATTGCAGCTTACTCTTCCTATTTCCTTTTCTTTTTCCCCCTTCCCCACTTAGTCTTGCCTCTTCCATAGGCCATCATGGCCCTCCTTGTTTTTCAGCTAAGCACAAAAGAGTCAAACTGGGTCCCCCTTCTCTCTGGGATGCCCAAGACTGCCTCTGACCTGGATCTGAGACTCCAGGCTTCTACTCTGGGCCTGCTCGCAATCCCCCCTCCCCAAACTAACTGAGCTAAATTTTATTGCCTCCTTTACAAACCTCTTTGCGTCTACTAAGAACCCCTGACAGGCTTCAATTTCACATTTTTTCCAAAGGCAAGCTGCTTCTCAGAGGGACTTTACCTTGTTTTGTTTTTCTTTTTATGATCATAAACATAACTTGAACAAAACATATGAAGAATCTGAAGAGTAATTTCCTCCCAATCTGGAAGAAGCTGGATGCTGGCTACATGTGAAATTGATTCCCCAGAATTACTCGTATCATTCCCTAAGTGGTTGTTATGATGTCATACTGACAAAATTATCTCAATGGGGTAATTTCTCCAGTGGTGTGCACTAACATACACTGCTGCTCCGAGATGTGGCTCTGCCATGAGGGTAGGGTGCTGGGGCGGCAGAGCAGGTTTTAATGCCCTCTGTAGATGACTTATTCCTCTATGTTTGCTTCCTGTTTCAAAGGGTGAGTTCATTCCTGCCATTTGGAATTTGTTCTTTCAATCTGGTTCAACTTGACTTTCCCTTTTGGGGCCAAAAAGTGTGTGGGGGGTGGGGGTTCAATTCCCATCTACTGAGGATTCACTAAAACTCTTCTCCCTCTTCCTGACCTGCTTTTCTTTCAAAGAGTTTATGACCCACCAAAGCCTGCATGCTAGAAGACACTACTGTAATCCCCCCCTTAAGTGAAGAGGAAGAGGAAGGTTGCTCCAAATGGGCTTAGGCATTCAGCAAGCATCCAAGAAAGAGGACACCTCTGTCCCTGGCCTTACCTGGACTGGTCTCCCCTCCTCTAGTCCCATAAGCCACTCAGTCAGGTCAACTTCTGGACTGATTGCAGTCCTGGGGAGGTGAGCTGCCAGGGTGGAGAGTGAGCTGGCCATAACTCACACATTAGACTTGGGCAATGACAGGCTGAGTCAGAACCCAAAAGCCAACTGAATGGGGCATCTGTGACAGCACCAGCCCATTGCCTAGTCCCCTGGATGAAGCGAAGTGGACAAGGCAGATCTGCCTTCTCCTGTGACCCCCTGCTAAAACATCTGACTACTCCATGGTCTTGTCAGGTACCCACTAGTGTCAAAAGCACTGAAATCAGAGGATCTGGTTTCAATTTCAGCCCTGCCTCTTGATGGCATTTGGAGAAGTCATAGATTCTCTGGCCTATAGTCCCCTTTTCTATAAAATGGGGCAAGTACAAGATCTTTCTTCCACCATTAAAGTCTACCACTAATGTCTTGGTCATAAGTTTTTAGGGCCAACCTCAAGCATCTGCCCTTTCAGTTTTTGCATGGAGGGCCCTTCTACCTCTAAAGTCTACAAACTCTTAGCCAACCTCTGCCTTTTCATCTTTTGCTCTGAGGGCCCCTCGTGCCCATAAGACAACAATAAAGACAATCCAAAGATGGCAAGGCACTTATTAGGCATTCTTTCATTTACCAAAAATTCTATAAGAGTGAAATTTCCAAATGTCTGAGTTTGAGAGGGGATGTATCTAGTTGAGTTGCCTATGGGCATATGGCTAGTAATTGTTAGAGGTGGGATTCACACCCAACTCTTCCTGACAAGAAGCCTAGTACTCTATGCACTTTATCAGAACACTGATATGATTGTTCCCTAGTTCAGGAAGGCTGCAGTTTAGTAAGGGCAAAGAACAAATAATAACAGTTCTGATACATAGTCAATGTTACTTGATCATATTACCTCTAGCTTCTAAGTTCTGGGTTCAAGATAAACAACAGAGAAATCATTTTTGACCTTCATCATTCCCCAAGCTACAGAGTCAATATTTTTGATGTGTTCAAAACAACCCTAAACAGCTAACCAAATTTCCAGGACAGCAACACTTTTCTTATAAGGATCAATAAACACATCAAACAGCTTGTCTTTTCCTCTTTGTTCCTAGCTGGGTCAGAAGCACTTGAAGAGCCATCTAGCCTGGGCACCATGCCCATGGTGGTCCCAGACAACAACTGCCCATCCATTGTGGGAAGAGATCAGGAAGCCCATGAGATGATAATCATAAACCCTCAGTCATACCCTGCCCCCAGTTTACCTAGGGCTTCAGATGATTCAATTCAACCAAGGGCTTGTCCTTTGCCATCACTAGAAGACATTCCCTAGGGTTGTCAGAGCTCCTGACAGCTTCCTGTTAGACCTGAAGACTTGCCTATCATTATTCTGCTCTTGAGAAGGTCCTGGGGCTTGTGAGGGCAGGGGCTTCCTTGCATGGCCCCTTTCTCATTCCTCTCAAAAAAGAAACACAACTAGTGAACAGTTCTAAAACACTGCAAGGACCCCAAAATATTTTATATAGTTTAGCTCATTTGAACCTCATGACCTGTCTTGAAAGTAGCTGTTAGTCTGACCCTCAGTTTATATGTGAGGTTGGATTTGATCTCAGAGCACTTGAGCCACTAGAAATTAGGTTATCTTACAAACACAAAATCCTTCAAGATGGGGACTTTTCAGTGGTACAGCAAAAAAAAAGAAAAAATCCAGAAGCCTTCTCTCTTGTCCACTCAGAAATATGACTGTAAGTTTCATTCCCTTGGATAAATTGCTCTTATACAAATTTCAGCTTCCTTTGTAAATGATTTTATTCAGGTGAATTAAATTAAAATTCTGGGCCATAACTTACTTGGGCTGATTAAAGGCTGGATCGTAGCTCAAGCTGTTGGTGAATTTGCTTTTTTCATTTATTTTAACAGAGAAATGACTCTGAATTGCCATATTTTTTTGTTTCATCTTTCCTCAACAGTTTACTCCAAAATTCATTCTGCAGAGGAGATAGTTTTCTAAAAGAGAAAGGTGCCTCTCCAAGAACCCCAAGAAGAAGAGGGGAGCACACATTCTCATGGGCTTTAGTTCTTACCCAGAATCCTTTTAGACAAGAAAGTCTGTGTTTCTTAAAATGAGTTTTCTCAAGGTGAGATGAAGTTCATTATTTCTTAAAGAAATGTGGATCTTTCTGTTTTGCAGGAGTTTCAGAATCACTTTAGTAGTGAAATCAAAGGTCACCTTTATAGTCTCTGTCTTATCAACCAGGAGCCCAAGGAAAAGGAGAGGTCAGCAACAAGATTCAGGGTGCACAGGGCAGGTCTCAGAACCCAGTATGGTCTGGAGCCTCATGGAGACAAGCTCCCTGCCCTCTGGGGACCCTCCATGATGAGCTCCTCCCTGCTCTCCTGGACCAGAGGGAGAAGGGTGTTGGGCAGTATCCAAATGCCAAGAGAGGAAGAGCTGAGGATGGCACAGATGAAAAGCTATGGTGTCCATTCCATGCCAGACAGTATGGTCAAGTGGAGAGAGATTTCTCCTCCTAGGCAGCAGGATCTGAGTTCAAGTCCTTCCTTAGATACAAACCAACTAAAGGACTTCTAACACCTTGAACTTTTGGTGTTACACCACACACACACACACACACACACACACACACACACACACACACACAATAATACCACCTCAATTCTCTATAAATTATAGAACATGCATGCATCAAAGTAGTGAAGACAGTTTCCTCAGTGCTAGTTTCCTAGGCAGCTAGGGGGTTTCATAGTGCACAGAGTGCCAGGCCTGAAATCAGGAATACTCATTTCCCTTTATTCAAATCTGACCTCAGATACTCTCTAGCTATGTGACCTTAGTGAAGTCACTTGGGGAAGTCCTGTTTGCCTCAGTTCCCTCATCTATAAAATGAACTGGAGAAGGAAATGGCAAACCACTTTAGTATCTTTGCCAAGAAAACCTCATGGGATCACAACTGAAATGACTGAACAATGACAAAACTTTCCTATCCTAATGAAATCATATGACATCCTTCCAGTGATGGGAATTATGCAAGATATGAGACAGAGACAGACAGAGAGAGACAGAGAGAGAGAGAGAGAGAGAGAGAGAGAGAGAGAGAGAGAGAGAGAGAGAGAGAGAAAGAGAGAAAGCACAAAGCCTTCCCTCCCCTCAAGGATCTTGCATTCTGATATGGAAGAGGCAACATGGGGCAAGTAAAAAGTCCAAGAGCCAGTTTCTGGGTAACTGATCATTTCATCAATCATTCTAGAACATAATTAATAAAAGGTGTCAGTGACTACCCCCAAAACTAAAAACCCTTTATGGGACCCACTCAATGCTTCTATGCCCTTAGAAGAGTGTTACTGAGGGTGGTGGCAATAGACAAGTGAAGAGAGAGGATGGATATTATCATGAGAAGAGATTCTCTCTAATGGAGAGCAGGGGAAATGACTTTGGTGATGTCATTTACTTCCAAAACACCCCCAGTTTGTGGCAATCTAATCAAAGTATTTATCCCCACCCAAACTTGAGTTGGGGATCGATAGATCTGAACAAGATTGAGGAGAAAATAAACACAGGCTCATTATCAGTAATGTCTTTCAGTTGCTATCCTGGCTTAGTAGAGAATAAGGTTTCAGAAAGGGATAAAGCAGGACTCACCTAATATTAACAATTAGCTGTTTAATAATTATTTCTCTTACTGTACAGAGGAAAGCAAGGAATCTCAGAATCTCAGAATCTGACAACTTTCAGGGAGTTTTACTACCACCTAGTCTAACCCAGACAAAAATATAAGATGCCAAATACCTAATGAGGATAAATGTAAACACTTTGCCAACATTAAAGCTCTAGAGAAGTGCAGGCTATCATCACTACCACCTCCACCACCACCACCATCATCACCCTCATCATCATCATCATCATCATCATCATCATCATCATCATCATCATCATCATCATTCTGACACCTGACAAGTGTGTGGATAATGGAGAGTTGACTTTTCCAAAACCCTTGAAAATTTTCCAAGTACTTTCTGTAAATTAACTTTTTGGATCCCCAAAACAAGGCTGTGAATCAGAATAGCAGGGATCTGGCCTCCCCATGTCCATGGTGTTTATTCATTTTGTCCATCTTCAATTTTGAAGAAGGCCATGACATCATAGGATACCTTGACAAGCACATAAATTGGATTTAAATGAGTGCTTAGCCTGTGCTAAGTCACCAGTCCCACTTTCTTGTCTGGAGCCATCTGAATTCAGTGATCAGATGTGAATCAGGATGACTGAAGATGGCCCTGAATGGGAGGCAATCAGGGTTAAGTGATTCATCCAAGGTCACACAGCTAGTAATTGGTCAGTGTCTGAGACTGAATTCAAACTCCCATCCTCCTGACTTCAAGGTCTGTGCTCTATCCAGTGCCACTCAGCTGCCCTTATACCCTAGCATACCCATGGGCATAATAGAAAGCACCATCCAAAGACAGATCTCCCATAGAACCAGAGTTGGGACCAATAACCAAATTCAATGGAACTTCAAAGTTTGTCAGATCTCCAAGGTCACAAAGGAGAAGGAATGTTTAACAAGAACATGAAAAAGGAAGTGTCCCAAGAGTTCCTAAGAAGCACAAACATTGGGGTGGAGTGAATTAGGTGAAATTTAATAAAGTGTAAAATTCTACACCAGGTCAAAAAGTCAATTTCATAAGTAGAGTGACTTTAAATTATTATTATTATTATTAATTACCATTGTTTTATTGATAACAAAAACAAATTTGCAACTTCAACACGTTCATTGAATTACAAAAATCAATCATTGCATCCACTTGCTCAATATTCACCGTATATGAAAAATTAAATTAAACAAAAGAGTGACATAGCCCTGAGATCATTTCTTTCTAAACTTGATTGAAAATAAAAATGACAACAAAACAATAATAACGACAGAAAACAGAGGACTGAGTATAAATTGGGTCCCTTATATATTTACAGTCTTCTCATGCCCTGAAACAGCAAAGTAGCACAGTGGACAGAGCACTGGGCCAGGAGTCAGGAAGACATGAACTCCAATGAAATCAGCTAAGAGACCCTGGGCAGGTCACTTAATCTGTGTTTGCTGCCTCAGTTTCCTCAACTGTAAAACAAGGAAAATAATATGGCCAACTTCCTAAGGCAATTCATTCCCATTACTGTTGCTATCCTAAATTCATAGGGCAGAATAGATTTTAGACTTGGAGTCAAGAGGATGGGAGTTGGAATCCAGGCTCAGACACAGATGCCTTCCTAGCTGTGTGACACTGGGCAAGTCACTTCACCCTGATTGCCTCACATCCAGGCCCATCTCCAGTCATGGGACTCCTATCTGGCCACCAGACCCAGACAGCTCTGGAGGAGAAAGTGAGATTTGTGATTTAGCACCCCCCCCATTCAAATCCAATCCACGTGCTTATCACTGCCTTTTGTGAGAAGGAAATACGAACATCATCATTCTAAGATCTAGAAATAAAAATGAAAACAGTTACAAACACAAGCCATTCCGGCCAGCTCCATTTATTGCTCCCATGCCTTTGATCTGGCTCTCTCTCCCCTCAGCTTCTTAGTTTCCCTAGATTCTTTCAAGTTTCAGCAATAGACCTTCCCCTTCCCCAGCAGGCCCTGTGTAGTTCAACCCTCCCCTCTAAGACTACCACCCATTGAATCTGGAAGAACCTTATAGACTAGCATTATGTAGATATTGTCTCCCTTTAGGACTGTGAGCTCCCTGAGGGTGAGGGCTTTTGCCTTGTAGCCCCAGTCCTTAGGGACACTGGAAGCCTGATCCACAGGCAGCATTGATTAAATGTTCTTTACTTCATTGCTAGATGACCCCTAAGTTGTTTAGTGCTAAAATGAAACGTTATGTGTCTTGCCAAGGTGACTTTCTCATCAAAATCCCTTCCAACCTTTAGAAGCACTCAATAAATATTGAAATAAATAATTAATGGCAAATCTAATTGACAGCATTTAGAGAGAAGGTTGAAATCTCCAGCGTAGACCAGGAAATGGGGGGGGGGGGAAGTTAACACCTAGAAAGGGGCACAACCCTGAGCTGTATAGGAGGGAGAGGAGAAGGCGGCATTCTAGTAGCAGCAAAATTAGTTTATTCTGATTGCCAAGGAATCTTCTTTGGGTTAGCCATCATTGCTAATATTTATATAAGCCTTTAACATTTCCAATTCACTTTCCAAACATCATCTCCCCACCACTCTGTGAGGTAATACAACATAATTACTTCCATTACACAGATGAATAAGCTGAGTCAGGGAGATGAAAAGACTTTCCCAGCTTCATATAGATGCTAAGTTCTGGAGCTATGATATAAGCATAGGTCTCCATTGAGATTAAATGGTAACTTCCATGAAAATGGATTCTAAAATTGTTTCTAAGTGCTCAGAAAACCATTAATAACATATTTTCATGCTCTAAAGTTGTTTTAATTCTCATACGAAATGCCAATCAATATCAGATTCATGGTTTCTTCAGTAAGAACTCCCATTGTGGAGATTCCCTCTAAAAAAGCAGATCATTACCTGCCTATAATTGTGCTGATAAATAGATGTTAAGGAGGTGACCAAAACTACAGAATTTTGGAAGCTTGTCCAGGGTCACAGAACTTACAAAACCAGAGGTGAGATATGAGCCCAAGTGAGTCCAAGAGAACCCAAGAAAGCTTGTAGCTCAGTCCTCCAACCACTGTACCAAGTTGCCTCTCTTCTCATAGGAACCTAGTAATAGCCATGCCACTGGGGAATTCTTTCATCATTTGGATGGCGTCCTACCAGGAGAATATCAAACCCTATCAGAGTGTTTGTGGAACGAGATATTTTTCTTTCATAGCATAATTACAAAAAACCTCCATTAATTTTCTCGATTTTTAACTACAACATCCATGAATTCACTTTCTATTTATTATTTGTATTGTTGACTTGCATTTACTGATTAAAATTTGAGTTCCTTGAGGACAGGACCCATGTTGTTCTCTTTGTAGCCTAGCACTTAGCATGGTGCCTGCCTTATAGCAGGCTTTTAAATATTGGAAACAATGCTGCTTCAGGGGGTCTGGCCTAGCTGAGGATCAAGGTCATTTCTGTCAATTCTGTCATGGGTTTTCATAGAAGCTCACAAAAACTACTCTCATCCAAGGAGCAGCATTCAATTCATTAGATGCTAAGATGGAGACAAACAAAAATATCTGATCATGGATAACTTGAAAATGATCCTTGTCCTCAAATATGAATCACACGTTATCAGTGATCCTCCAGGATCTCGATAAAATATGGCTCAGCGTGGAGAGCCTCCTGAATCTTTGTGAAAGCAGCCTAAAAGTTGGGGTCTGCCTTGTAATCATCTAGCAATTAGGGAAAAGAAAAAGACCAAGATCAGTGATCAGCACAAACTGGCAGCAGATTTCCATCAGTGACCTGAAACCTGCCAACTAAAAGCTGTCCTACAGAAAGCCTTCCCCAATCTCTCTTTATTCTAGGACCTTCTCTCTGTTAATTATCATTTTTATTCATCCTCCATTTATCTATTTATTCAGCTTTCCTGGCACATATTTATTTGCATATTGTCTCCCCCATTAGAGTGTAAACTCCTTCAGGGTAGAGACTGTCCTATCTTTTGGTAATCTTAACTTTACTCAGGAAGTAAAGTGTAAGTAGCCAATAAATATTAGTTCCTCAGAGGATTTGAACGCCAAACACATTTATATTTGATCCTAGAGACAATAGAGAGAGTCATTGAAGTTTATTAAGTGGGGATGGGGGGTGAGTGACAGGATTGTTCCTATGTCCCTCACCCCTAAATCTCTTCTTCATCAGCCTGACATGGGTCCTGAAAAATCTTGCAGATGAACCCTGTTAAAAGAGTCCGCAAAGGCTCATCCAAAATGCATGGTGATGAAGTTCACCATGGTCATCTGAATGAATCTCTTAGATTAGCTGCATTCACTGAGCAGGGCCAAGAATGGAAGTCACCCTGAGGGTGGTCTGTTTTGTGGGTTTTGGGGATTATCTAGGAGTCACCTTAGGAGGGTGAAGGGGGTGGAAGAGACATTGTGGGGCAGAACAGGGTCATAAGTAAGACACAGGGGAGAAGAGGAGGCCAAAAGACAGCAAGCTTGAAATTCTACTCCCCATGGCCTCGTGAGTCTTGTTGGGAAGCATCTCCTGCCATTTTCTCCAGCTTGATCAGTTAGAAATTGGGTCAGGTGGAAAATATTGACAGATTGTTTGCTGTATTCTAGGCAGAGTGCTGCATCCTAGGGAGACCAAAAAGGAAAAAGCCCAGTCTATGTCCTCAAGGAGCTCACATTCTCAGGAGAAAGACAACCTTCCAATTACCAGCTAGGTAGAAGATATATGCAGTGTGGAAGAAAATCATCTGAAAAGGAAGCCGAAGGAAGTAAAAGAGTTTAATTCTTTGCTCCATGACCTGAGCCCATCCCCACCTCCCAAATAAGAAAACATCCTTCTGTTGAAGGAAGATGCTGCAATTCCAAAGCAGTCTTGACTAAGGTAAGGTCCAGAACGTGTGGAGTCTCTTTAGGTATCCCCAGGGCCTGCCAGAGCTAGCTCAGTCTCAATCTGGCACAACAATGAGTAGGCTGACCTGTAAAGAAAGGCCAACCAACTTTCCTTTTTAGTTTTTGTTGTTATTGTTAAATTTAAGGAGCAAGAAAATCATGGAGATGCCCTCAAGAAAATTTTGCATATCCTTTTCTCAGTGACTCATACTCTAGTCATACAGAGTTTGATCCAATCAACTGTTCGGTGTGCCCAGCAAGCAGACAAGACTTCTCAGTTACACTAATGACTTTCAATTAGCTTTTATTGAATGATTACATCTTTAGCATCTCCTGCTCAATTCCTAGGTGATATTGAAACATAGGAAAAAATGGATGGCAGGGATGAAAAATAGAGTGACATTCATATCACTTTTTTTTTTATTAATGAACAAATGTTTTGAAGGACGTCAAAATGCACACCACATCCTCAAGTTGGAAACAAGAATGGCCCCAGGCCTCCCACCATCTTGGCTACTTTGTTCAGGGGTCTATAATATATTCACAAAGGAGGTGGGAGGAATAAGGCATCCCTGTATTTACAACAATGGGTTTCAGTCTATTGATTTCAACATGTTTTTATTTCTCATCTCCACAGGAAGTCTGAGGTCATTGATAAAGTGTTGGCGTTCATGCTCAGATGGAGACCATATCATTGAAGTTATATTACTCCGGACTTATTCTACAGTTTGAATTATTAATATTGTAGAGGAGAGAATGAGCAAGGTGATTTAAGTGGGGATAGTAAGATTCTAACCCACAAAGCCTACTGACCTGGAGACAAAGTAGGCTTATTTCTAATACTGACAGGTGAAGTCTAGGATCGGGTAAAGTGATGAGTTTCTCAGTAAAACCACAGCAAAAGGAAAGAAAAGTTTCTTTGAGAATATAAAAACCTGAGAGCAGATCTCAAATCCCCCAGGACAGAGTCATCCATCAGGTGGAAAAATCTCATTCTCTATGCAGCCTAATTCTCAAGTTGAAGAAGGATGTCGGTTCAGTGAGAGGCAGACACTCACTTCTAAGTTATGCGCGTTGCCCTCAAGAACCACTGGACAGCCCTGCTCAAACTGCTCGATGAAAAAGGATTATCCATAGGTCACCAAGACTTAGCATAAAGACCTAGGATGGTAGATCAAGTCCCTTCATGGCTCCTCCTGGAGATTCATGATGTCTCAATTCTTTATCTTCTGCTCTTTTTATGTATTAAAAAAAATGGCCAATAAGATGGCATCCCATCCCTGTTCAGTTCCCTCCTTTCTGGGTTACTTTAAGCCTCTTGCACTCTAGGGTTGGGCTAAATCAATCTTTCATGAATATCTCCCCTCCTAGATTGCACCTCCAGCCAGTTCAGGTCTCCAGAGAATTTTAAAAAAGAGATTTATCAAGTAACAAGTAACACCTCAGGAAAAAGAAACAGGGTTTTTAATTGCTTTGTGTGCTCTGTAATTGGAGTCAGGCACCTTCTTGAGGCACTCACTGCCAGGAGGAGTGAGACCCCACTTGGCCCTGCCTAATTAATCCTGTGATACAAACCTTCTGGCTTCAATTTTCACATTTCTGTCTCTTTTTAGAGGTGATAATAAAACTAAAAATTTATGTTGGTTACTGTATGACTATAACCGTGCCAGCGGAACACAAATAAAGCCATCTGGACCAAGGAGACCTTGTCTTCTCATTTTGGGATGTTCTGCTGCGGGAGGGGCAGGGCCGTGCTTTGTGATACCAAGAGAAGGGAGCAGGGAAGAAGAGGAGGTCAATTCTTTCTCACAAGTTGGGGGATTCAGTGAAACATATGTCTCATTCCTTTATTGACCAAAAACAATCTCAAATAATTTCAAAATGGCATTGGACCCTCTAGAAGCTTGACGAATTATAAAACGATACTAAACTTCTAACGAGCAACAAATTGGGTAGCTTGGCCTTGACAAGATGGCAAGGGGCAGTGCCTTGTAAAACAGCTTTGCAAGTTGTTGAGGCCAAGCGGACAAGACCATTTTCCACATCCCCAGCAACATCCGTTTGACAACGGGAGGAGGCCTTAAGAGTCCAACTTTCTTTAAGGTTCTATTAGCACATAATTAAATCTCCCTATTAAGTTTCTGGCAATCATCAATGTCTCCAGATCTAGGCTAATTGAGTGTTTGAAAAGAAATCTATTTTCTCTGGGAAGATCTTGCAAACTATAGCGCCACGAAAAAAAAAAAAGGTGTTGGATTTGGAGCTAAAGGATTTGAGTTCAAATCTTTACATCACTGAAACTTTTTTGTGTGACTTTGGTCAAGTTACAAAACCTTCCTGGTACTGTATTTCTTCATCTCTAAAATGAGGGCATTGGACAGTTTTGATTTAGGTCTTGTATCTAGGTTTAAGAAGAAATCCGATGAGATTATGCTAGATGAATTCAAAGGTTCCACCTAGTCCTTTGTCAATGAACCTTTGATGGTATACCATGGGTATCAGCTTCATTCTCCCATTAGAGCAGGAAGTACCCTGTCAAGCTAGTGTTTCTTTTCTGTGTGATAGACATGGTCAAACATGCCAATGTCATCCTACAATTTGGGGGTTTTAAGGAAAAACAAAGGTAAGAATCACATAGATGGAGAGGTAGGTCAAATGACAATGAGATCACGTACCTATCCACATCACAGTTCTATGACAAATGAACTCACTTTCTTTGTCTAATTTTATTCTCTTTTAATCCTCTCTCTGCTAATTAGGAAGTTATAAATGGAAATATAATAATATTATTAAACAATAGCTTATAACTCAAATAATTCTCTTTTGCCTTGTAGCAAGAAAGCACCTTATGCCATAGCTCAAATTTTCCACTAGAAATTTCACCAGAACAGCTATATTACTGGTGCTTTTCAGGCCCCAAGTCTGTCCTTTTTGTAATGTCTCATTACGTTTAGGTGACGCCTCAGTTTTAGCTCAGATGTAATGCCAACTATTCTTACTAAAGAAAAGCAAATTATGGATAGAAGCTTGGGTTTTGGAATCAGGAGGATACAATTTCACTGATTGTTTGTTTCTCCAGCTCCTAGCATATCATTTTATCTCTATGTCCCTCAGGCAACTCCCTTGAATTTAAAAGTGAAATAACACAACAGGCCATCTGAATTAAGAGACAGGGTTCCCACTTTGAGCATTATCCCAACAAAATCTCTGGGTTCCCAGGTTTGGGGGAGATATTCCCTGGAGGATTAAAAGGAAAGCAATGGCAAGAATCACATGGACTGAGAGGGAAGTCATATAACAATGAGATCATATGCCTAACCACATTATAATTCTATGACAAATGAACTCAATTTCTTTGTCTAATTTTATTCTCTTTTAATCCTCTCTCTCTCTCTCTCTCTCTCTCTCTCTCTCTCTCTCTCTCTCTGTATATACACATGTATGTATGTTTGTTTCTTACTAGGTACAAACAAATGGTTAAAATGTATGGAGGTTGCCTGGTTTCTACCAATTGTACCTTTCATTTTCTCACAATTTGAGTAAAAAGACCTTTGAAGATGAGTGCCCCAAGAGTTGGAATGAATTTGCAGAAGGGGACAATGGGTGAACTCACCATTTTCTTCAATGGTATCTTTTCAAATGACTGCAGTCATTATTAGCCCCCACACATACTGTCAACATCTTAGGCAAAAGTTTTCCCTAAAGTTTTTAAGTGCTTAGTATTCAAAAACAGAAAATAGACAAAACTGCTGCTTTTCAAGACTTTTCTGTATCTAAAAGAGACCTATTTGGACTCTGAGGCTATGACTTTTGTGTCCCAGAAATTGTCAAAAATGCTAATGTCTTTATAAAAATATTTTGCTGGATTTCTTTTTACCATTGCCAATGCAATACAACCTACTATTGTATAGTTTTCTTCAGATAGGGTAGAAATTGGTAGGAACTAGATGTGGTGACTCCTAAAGACACCCAGAAAGGAAAAGAATAAAAGGGGGGAAAGGGAGAAATGGAACAGCTGGAAAGAACCAAGTGCTTACCAGAGCTGGGGAAAGCGAAGGAGCAGACCTGCCTCTGACTGCTCTTGTTGGGATTCAATATGTCTCCTTCCAACTGAATTCTAATGAGCGGCTCACCCCTCCTTTCAACAGCTCCTCTAAGGAGGAAAGTGGAATGTCTTACAATGACAATTGTCAAGTACAAACCTCTGTGAATAAAAAGTAATTTCATATCATTCTCTTCTGATGCTATGTGGGTGCGTGGGGGTGTGGTGGGGGATAGAATAAATTAATCGAATTAACCCATTTATCTAAATTAAATGATAAAATGATCTTATACTTTGAACCAAATCAGTCAGAGGCATTTCAATAGAGTGTAAAAAGAGATGACTCTGGGGGGGCCAAGAAAAAAACATTGCACCCTAGGGAGAGCATTTGAATTGGCGGAGGGAACCTGCTCCCATTCTAGACATCATGTATAAACCATCAAGTCTGTTTGACCCAACACATGGTGGAAGTTGGGTGAACATCTGGTAGTAGAGAGAGCCACCTCTCAGAAGGAATCAAACTGGAAAGAAGCGAGAACCTTGTCTCCCTTTGCCTCCCACCCCCTTACCCTACCTGATCAGAGAAAGAGTACTTTGTCATCCTCAAAAGGAAGATCTGAAAGACTCCCCTAGGGACCATCAGGATTGAGTCATGTGGGCCCTCAGGTTGAGCCTATTTTTCCCTGTATGAACTGATGGGAGAGTGTGATCAACTTTAGAGGGAGGTTTTTGTAGCATGTGTTTTCATCCTAATGATTGTAACTAATTGTTATAAGTAGTATTTAGTGAGACCTTATATCTATGACTTCCTAAAAGCTACTTCATTTTGGTTGATGGACTATGGTATTAGAACCCTCCCACCCCAATTCCTGAAAATAGTTATAAAACCCTGAGGGACTTGAGTAGTTGAATTTTGGGTTTTCAATCTGCTTCTGGAAGGAGTTAGCCAAAGCTCCCTAGCATAGTCTGCACACATTTCAACAGAGGACTTTTGCCTTGCTTTATACATAAGCAAACTTTCTCTGAGGACTTAGTTCCTCACCATTTTGTGAAGGGCAGATGACTCTGGGATTCAGAAGGGTACTCAAAAGGGTACAAACTTGGGCCCAGTATACAAAATTGGAAAGGTTTGACTTATAGATTCAACAGTTGTGCTGCCCTATCTCAGGTTCAGCTCTTCAGTTTGCAAAGCTCTTTTCTGAGAAGTTGACACCATGACAATGGATTCAATGGATCCTTAGGAGTCAGGATCAGGCTCAGAAAGCAATGAAGAATCTGCCTGTGCAAAATACTGCATTCTGGAAGCATAAAGATAGTAAAGGAGTGAAAGGGAAAGAGAACATTCCAAATACCATTTCTTTTATCCACATATGAAAAAATGGTCAAGGAGCTTCAGGCAGATGTGGATCCCAAGCTGTAGCAGCAACTTGCATTACACAGCTGGATCAGCCCCTGATTTCAAGTCAGTAAACCTGAAGTCCCATTCTGTTCTCCTGCCCGGGACTTGTCTGGCTATGGGCAAGTTCAATCCTCATTTAGAAAACAAAGGAAGGTTTGTATGAGAGGAACTCCCAGTTCTAAGTCTAGGAGCCTAATCACACCTCTACCACAAATGTCCTGGCATCTGTTGAATGTGACAATAAATGGAAATACCTTGGCAGATAGGGCACACCCATGACAGATTAAAACAGTGTTGACCACAATTGAAACTCAATTGTCTAGCAACTGAGTGTGTAAATAAATACTTTCTGCAGAAACAAAGTCAGCCTGGTCTACTTATACAGGAAATCTGGGGAGCTGGGTCTTAGAAGACCATACTGGGGGTAGGGAGAAGGCAAGTTCTGGAATGTCAGCAGTTGTGATTAGTGCTGGCATTGCTAATAACTGATATTTTTCTTGTCTTGATCTTTCAATTCTCCAATCTGTCAACTGATCTATGAACTCATCCATGGGTGATGAAGATCCCAGCCTATGCATCACTATTAATGGTGAGTGGTCCTTCTGTATGGCCTCCCATCAATTCCCCTTGAGCAGAGAGGGTTCACTCAAGGTGTTAGGGGACTCCCTCTAAATCTCTTGACATATATTTGTCTATAATTGAGAATTTGACAACAAAGAAATAACAATCCAATAGAAACTATGCTATCTTGGTTGGGACTTGACCCAGAGCAGATAATGCCATGAGTCTATCATAAGCAGGGCCCCAGACAGAGGACCCTGTTTCTACAAGATGCTTATTTAAGAAGCAAGAAAGGAGTAGATGCCTCTCCTTCAGGGGCATGTTCCTGCCCAGGGTCAATCTGGGGGTTTCCTTGCTTGGTACTCGAGCTATCTAGGGCACCAGCACAATGCCAACCACGTAGCCGAGGCAGCAATGCCAGCAAAGACATAGGAACAGCCCAAGAGGTGGCAATGGGAGATATACCAGCAGCAACACCACCAACAATGAGACTACCAACCCCTGCTTCAGGAGCGATAACCTCAGAGACAATGGCAGCACGGCAAGAAGAACAGCAACAGCGATAACCCCACAAAGACCAGCGGCCAAAATATCCCCCCCCAGAACACCAGTAACAGAAGCTGCACTGTAACAAAGCAAAACAATTAACAATCGTCTCCAAATGATTCTGAAGGAAACCTGTTGAGTGTATATGGAAACCTAATTTGTGGAGCAAATTAAAACTATGGGAAGAAGATAAAATTCATGATCTCTCTGTCACTCCACCTGCCACAATAGTTGTATCAATGATGCTTTCAGAGAGCCCACAGAGGTGAAATCATTGCCACCATCATCATCATCACCAGGATATACTGTAGTTTGTTTTACAAAGTGCTTTAGAATTATTGTCTCATCTGATCATCATGATAACTGTGGGAAATAGATACTGCTATCATCACCATTTTATAGATAAGAGAACCGTGACATCTAGAGGTTCAGTGACTTACCCAGGGTCATACAACCAGTAAGGGTCTGAGACAGAATTTGGAATCAGGTACTCTTCCCTTCAAATCCACTACTTTCCCCATGGGACAGCTTGGTGGTATAGTGGATAGAATACTGGCCTTAGAATTAGGGGGACCAGGAGTTTGAATCCAGCCTCAAACACTTGACTAGCTTGTGACCCTGGAAAAGTCACTGAACCCTGATTGTTTCACATCCAGGGTCATCTCCAGTCATCCTCATTCATATCTGACCACTAAAATCAGATGACTGGAGAAGAAAGTGAGGCTGGTGACTTAGCACAGCCTCCCCACAAATCCACTACATGTGCTTGTCATGGCATCACTTCCCTAATGCCATGGCCTTCTTTGATAAGAAAGGGCAAAAACATCATCATTTACCACAAGCAATAAGTATTTATTAAACATCTATTACTTAGTTATCTTATTCAAATGAAAAAAGTAGCTATTTGTTCTACCTGTGCAATGGCCCATAGAGCATTAAGTTAAACAAAAAGAATAGCAGGAAAGGGACTTGTCCTTGGGCTCTTTCTATCTGGATTCCATCAAGGCCAAGAAAAGGGTGAGATTATATTTTAAAAAAATCATAATTCTGAAAACATTTCATAAACACCTATTCTATGTATAGGGGATTAAAAATCCCTGATTTCTTAGAAGTTACAGTCTAAGTGGGTTGAAGACATGTGCCCCCACGATCCAATACCATGTCAGAATTTGTGATCTTGACTTAGTGTCACTCTTTAGATTTTTCTCTTCCAAGATGGATTTTGGAGTGAATGAGTTCACAGCCTCAAGAATCAAACCTCCCTAAGAACAGAATCATTCTACTTCCTTGGACTTTCTTGGGCTTAGTTTCCTGAGCAGTCAAAGGAAGCCATGGCCCCCAAACTTCTATCAGTCTAGCTGCCTGATCTGAGGAACTTAAACCAATCTGTCTAGTCAGCTTAATAGGGAATCACTTGGATTGTCCTGAAGATGAGACCAACCACTCTCTCACATCTATGAGGAAGGATCCCAATGAAGTTCCCTCATCCTAGAGAGCCTGGACCTGTGAGATCTGATGCCTCCCCCACCTGACTCACTGAGGCAGTTGAAGGATGGAGCAGGAGGCAGAGAGTTCCAAAGCTAGGCCTGCCCTTGGTTCCCTTGGCCTTCATGCTAGCTTGACTCTCTTCCCAGCAAAGCTAGAAGAAACCAAAGTCATAGACCATCTGAGCTCTGTCCAAACTTCAGTTATGTTTCTGAATTTCTGGTTAGAAGTATAATATATGAATGCTCTACCACTTTTATTGTGTTCCCCTTAAAATTTATATTAAGTAGATTGCTACATTATGGTAATGTACTAAATTACCTAAAGCAAAGTAATACGATGATTAACTAGCCATAAACACTGGTTTATGGTCAGTTTGTAAAGTATTTCGATGATTAACATTATACATTTCCATATCAGTTGCAAACTGCAGGATGAAATATCTTTGGATTGACTCGGAGCTATTAAGAATAATGAAACAGTGGTATAACTTAGGATCCAGTTACATTTCTGCAAGTAAACTAGCTTTTATAGCTCCTTGCCAAGTGCCTGTGAAATTCATTACTTTAAAAAGAAATGCCCTGGGCTCTCTACGTCCATCCGGAAAATGAGATGGGCATTCACATTGCCATGTGTGGTAGTCGTGGCAAAGGAAGCTGACTCAACGTAGCTCACTGTGTTTCTCCATGGGGTTCTGTACTATGGGACCATGAAGTGTGGACTTGGGGTATGCATTCATTCATTTGCTATTGACTTAGACTGTCAGCTCCCCGAGGGCAGGAACTGAATTATTTTCATCTTTGTCTTCCTGGTGTCTAACTCATTCCCAAATATTTGACTTTTGTTCAACTGTTGCAGTCATATTTGACTCTTTGTGCCCTCATTTGGGGTTTTCTTGGCAGATACTACTACAGTTTTCCGTTTCCTTCCCCAGTTCATTTTACAAATGGGGAGACTGAGGCAAATGTGGTGAAGTGACTTGTCCAGGGACACACCACCAGTAAGGTTCTGAGGCCAGATTTAACTCAGGTTTCCCTTACTCCAGGCCTGTTGCTCTATCCACTGTGGCATCTGGCTGTCTTTGTTAAATATACAGTAGGCACTTAATGATTACATGATTATTGATTGTTTGGTTTTGATTAAGTGCAATACAAGGAAGTGAACCTTGAATTTAAAGGCAGAAATCTGACTTCCAATCTCGCTTTGCCACTTCATGGCTACCTGACTTATAGACAATTAACCAGTCTAGCTCTTGGTTTCCTCTTCTGTAAAAATCATGGAGTTAGCCTAGAAGACCTCTGAGATCTTTGCAGCACTAAACCCATAAGGCCCATGAAATCAAGTCAAGGTGATTAAGGAATAGGATTTTTGACTCACACACCCTTTAATTTGTCCAGGTCACCAAGCTGTCCTCTTCATGGAGGGGCTGGCTCCACCATGCTGTCCTTATTATGAAATCCCAATGCTCAGTTAAATCATGGCTGAGGTGGTAAGTATTTGCAGAACTGGGGGAGGGGGATCGTGAGATTATAAGGATTCAAAAATCCTTTAATTTACTCTCCTTCCTGTTCTAAAATAGTTGCCAAAGGTATAGGAAGACTAACCATGGCCACAATGGCTCCCAGTATCTGGGTTGATATGGTCCATACCAATGGAGAAGCTCATGGAACTGGGCCAGAACAGGGCTTGGAATGTCCTGGGCAGGTCTCCACCTAAGCCATCTGCCAGAGTTGGCTGTCCAGGCCTCAGAGAAGAATTGTGTGTATTTTGGGACAGTGAGGCAGCTGTCTCACCACCACTCCAATTTCCAGGGACAGTCTTTGGCATGAAGTTAGAGAGTTTACAAAATATTCACACTGGACCAAAATCACTTTTAGCTAAATTGTGTTTCCATTTCTTTTTTATACAATAAAAGAATTATAAATTCTGAATCACTATTGTGGGCGCTTCTAATTTGAATAGTCTTTCATGCTGCAAAATTCTCTGAGTGGAAAGGGACCTGCAGTTACATCCAGTCCAAGCCATACCTGAATACAAATTCCCTCCAAAGCACTATACTTCACAAATGGTCATTCAGTCATTGATGTTAGCATCTGGTGAGTCGTTTGGTTTGGTTCTAGATCTGTGATTTCACTGGTGCAGAGAAAACTCTCCAACCATGAAGATCAACAATTGTCTGTGATCTTGGGGAGGTGCTTGGATTGATCCTGGAAGGCTAAGTGACCTTCCCAAAGTCACAAAATCATGATGTATCCAAGGCAAGACCTGAGTTTAAGCCTTGCCTTGGATGCATAATGACTGTGACTTAGTCTACCAGTGATTGGGGGGGAGAGGGATTGAGAACTCCTGGCTTCCTTGGTCATCTGGAACTTGAAGGAGGAAGGGAAGTCCACCCTCTTCACCAACAATTCAAAGAAACCACAGGTCCTGGAGGAGCCAAATTAGCCACACTCTCAAATTTCTCTCATTTTCAATGTATCAACCACAATAATAATTGATGATGATGGTGAAGGTGAGCATTTCTATGGCATTTTTAAGTTTGGTATCTCAGTCCATCTTCACAATTACTGGGTGATAAAGATGCAGTTATTATGGTCATTTTAAAGTTGAAGAAACAGGCTGAGGAAAGGCAAGCAACTTGTCCAGGGTCACATATCTAGGAAGAATCTGAGGCTAGATTTGAACTCACGTTTTTCTTGACTCCATGTTCAAAATTCTATCTACTGAATCAACCAGTTGTCTCCAAGTAATTTTCAAAGCAAGACAAGTCCCTCAGTGCTCCTTCCAAAGTGGATAGAAATCTGGAATAAAATTGTTCACCGTGATATTCCATGGACATTGAGATTCATGTCCAGGCCAGTCCTATCAGTACTGATATGTGTCCCACACCAGCAGCACCCATTTGGATGAGAGGGGCTCCCTAAACCTTCATCTGGAGGGAGGGGGCTGTTTGCTCTGTTTCAGAGTGGATGGTGCCACAAGCAAGGGGAAGGAGAAAGAGCAGGAAGAGAGTGGGAAGACAGTCCTGAGGGGACCTGCTCTTCTCCTGATCTGAAACTACCTAGTGACCTGATAGAACAGCAGACAAACCCAGAGGTGGTTCCTGGACCCATCTCCCTGGACTGACCTTTATACCCCACCCTGAGGAAGGAAAGCAAGAGAGTCAAGGAAGGTCTCTGTGGGGCATTGCTCTGGTGAGTCTCCTTGCCTCCTGGAGGGGGCTGTGGATTAGCCATTGCTTATTCGTCTGGGCCATGTGTGTCCCTGGGAAAACTGAATGCACTGGGCTGTGCCTGTGGTCTTAGGCCAAGGGTCTGGGCAGGAATGACTCTGTGTCCAAAGTGACTGATGGAAGGATCCTAAACAGAATCCAGTCTTTTATCTCAGGGTTGCTTATGTTTGCATACTTTGGTCACAAGATCCTGAAAGTAGCAGTCATTTGCAAAAGAGGACAGGGTGCCCAGCCAGGGACCACTTCCCTAAGTTGCCACACACTTTGTTGGCTGTGAGAGCTCACAATACCAACAAGTCAGCTAAAGAATTCAAATAAATTAGAAGGTTAGAAATGAACTAGATTTGGAGCCAGGGATCAGGAATCTGGACCTATGCGTGATATTGGGCAGGCTTCCCCCTCATCAGGGGCCAGGTGAGGGGACTGCCAAGATGCCCTTTGGGATTTCAGTCCAGTCTTTTCCCTAGCCATGAATCTCTCTAACTTTTCTATTCAGAGCATCTCCAACACTGGGGCCTTGAATGTAGTCCCTAAAACCACCCTGGGCTATGATTGGTGAGCTTCCCCCCCCCACACCTTATTTTGACCAAATCTAGGCTTCCCCTATATTTCCCAATATTTCCATACCACCCTCTTTTTCCATGTTTGAGATCCTGGTAAGGCCTGATCCCCTATCTAGACCTCAGTTTCCACTTATGTAAAATGAATAGGTGAGTGTATACTAAAATTGGAGCAATGTTCAAAAGATTGCCATGGCCCCTGGGCAAGGATAACAAGCAAACCTATGATATAATAAACGAATACAATGAAAATATCAGACTAGATGACCTCCAAGGTCCTTTTGAGCTCTAGAATTATGGTCCTACATTGTGCCTCAGTTTCCTCATCTGTAAAATGAATATGTTGGCCTGGATTATCTCTCAGTTGCCATCCACCTAAATGTCTCCCCCTACTATTGCAACCCCACCTATGTATATGCAGAGGCATGTGTGTGTATGTGTGTGTGTGTGTGTGTGTATGCATCATTTCAGCTATGTATGTTTATATATGATCCAAAAACCTGATGACACGGCAGACATGATCACTTCCTATCTAGCACAATTCTGGTGTCCTGTCACAGAACACATGTGACCTCCCCTCCCACCCCCAGGTTTCTGTTGCCTTTATTTGACCACCTCATAATTAAAATTGCAAACAATTTGACAAGTCCTGTGCTATTGATAAGGTTCCGATGAGGCAGCCAGGCTTGGGGGTAATGCACAAGGGACTTAAGGCTGATGTTGGCATTCCTTGATTGTTGGGATGAGGGAGGAAGAAGAAAACCCGAGGCCTGCACAGTCGGAGTGTGGAGAGCCCCATTAGGCAATCGGGCCTGCTAATATCCAGGACATTAAGTATCTTGCAATAGCTCTCCCGTGCTAACTGTAATCTCACTATCTGAAGGAAAAGAGAAATCTCCTGCATCATAGAAATATATTTCCATTTTCAACTTTACCAAGCAATTGCCCATGTGGAAGGAGGGGCACTGCCTGGGGATTAATGACCAGCCGAGGGTAATGACTCCTGGCCCCGTGCGAGGCCATCAACGCTTCTCAGTTGGTTATTAATCCCCAGGAAGCAGGCATCAATCTGTCAGGGCTGAGCCAGCATTTGCTGCCAATGAGTGGGGCCGGAGAGTGCCAGCAGCCGACTGCTCCGAAGCAGGACCCTTCCAAAAAGGACAGCCATCCCAAGGAAAGGGGGCTCCCTGGGAAGTAGAGTCGGACGGTCTGCCCATCACCTCTTTGCCCTCTGGTCCATCACCAACTGCCTTGCCTTCTAGATGAAAGATCAGCGATTGGCTTGGGAAGACTAGAAGTTTCCTGAAGGCAGGGGCTCCATACCTCTCACAAAGTCCCTTTCAAATAAGACCCAATAAACCTCAATGGATGATTTATCTATTATCTCTCCTTATCAGCAGACATGAACCCCACATCAATAGGCAGCTCAAGAACATCATTGCCGAGGAACCCAAGATAAGCAAGAATAAAAACCTTTCTGAAAGCTGCTTTTCACATAACATAGACATAACTAAAACAGCAATAAGGACACTGACTGGGCTTTAATGTTTACAGAAGCCTTTAGAAATAACTCCGTTGATCCTCAACATAAGCTGGGGAAGGAGGAACTCTTATTCTCCTTATTTTATGGATGAGGAAGCCAAGGAAGATTTGTCTGGGGCCACTGAACCAATAAGTAAGTATCTGAGGGCAGAGCTTCTGGAATTTCAGGCCCACCTACATACATACATTTCATTTCAATTTTGTGCTTGGTCTGGGTCAAAATGGTTCCCAAAAAAGATGGGCCTTTCTTTTATTTTTAACTTAGGCAATTGATAGCTTATGTTTTTGATTATATCATTGATCAAGGAACAGCCCTCCCCTCTCAGACAGTTATTAATAAACCAGTCTATGAAGTATTACCTGGTGACAGTGGTTCAGAGTGCATAGTACATAGACAGGCTGTGTCCACGTGCATCACATGTATACACACATACAAAGACATGCAGTCTGTGTGAC
Source organism: Macrotis lagotis (assembly GCF_037893015.1). NCBI lineage: Eukaryota > Metazoa > Chordata > Mammalia > Peramelemorphia > Peramelidae > Macrotis > Macrotis lagotis. Next base: position 5,889,915 of record NC_133664.1, read on the forward strand.
CATGTGTCATTCACTTCTCCCTCATCCCTCTAGGCAACCAACTAAGCTGCTAAATTTCCAAGAAAGGGCCACATTGGATTATTATAGAGATTCCCTAAATGGAGGAATGCTCTGGACCAAAATGTTCACAAGTCATGTTCCTGTCCTCATTGCCAGGCACCTGGAGAAGAAACGACAAAAACAGAAACTTCTGCCCTCAAAGAGCTTCTAATCTGGCCACAGAAGACAGCAGATTTTGGGAATTTGTGTGTGTGTGTGTGTGTGTGTGTGTGTGTGTGTGTGTGTGTGTGTGTGTGTGTTTGTGTGTGTAAAGAATAAAACAAAGACTAAAGGATAAACAAAGAAAAAAAGGAAAGATAACTCAGTGGAGGAATCATCCTGTCCACCAAGGTCAGCTTCAGAGTTTTTCCCTGGAGGCTTCACTGTTCTCTACATGTGATACTTTTCTTTCAAGAGTTCAGAATGACTTTCATTTTTTTTTCTTTCTGTCTTTTTAAAATTTTTCGCAAAGCGGTTTGTGGAAATCAAAGAAGATAGTTATTTTCTGTGAAATGATTTTTTTTTTTTTGCCATACAGTTTTCAAAGGATTGCCACAATTAGACCAATTAAAGTTTCTTTTCCATTAACGATTGAACTAAAACTCCCCACTCAACCTTCACGTATGTTAAACGACTCGAGCAGCCTGGTTATGGTGGGGTGCTATTTAGGGCTGACTTCAGTGTATTCAGGGGCAGGGCGGGGGGCTTGGAGGCAAAGCAACTCTCATATATATTATACATACATGTGTGTGACAGAGGGACAAAACCAAATAGAGAAAGGAGAGATGGAGAAACAGACAGACACAGAGACAGAGAGAGACAGAGAGGGACAAAGAGAAAGACAAACAGAGAGACAGAGGGAAAGGCAGATGCGGGTGCTGGTCCAGATGGAGTTGGAAAGCTGAAAACGTAAAACCCAGCCCCTTCTGCTGACTCCTCCAGAGTGCTCTCCTCTCTTCTGGTGGAATGGGAAGGACATCAGACTGAAGGAGTTGGATCTGGAGTGTTCTGAAACCATGGGTGAGTCTCTGGCTCTCTCAGGGACTCAGTTAACTATGGAATGGAAAAGGTGAACTGATATCTCTAAAGTCTCACTTAGTTTGATCATTTAGTTTAACCCATTAGGTTTTAACCCCCTCTCTTAGTTATTTATTTCAATTAGTGAGGATTCTGATTTAACAAAGAGCCTCTTTTTCTTCAAGGCACAGGTCAATCAGACTCTTCCTCCTCACAACTGCTAGGGTCACCCCCCTGCCCCAGTTACTTTTTATTTGTATCAATTGTGTTGTTCAGTTGTTTCAGTTGTGTCTAGCTCTTTAGGACCCCATTTGAATTTGGGGGGCAGAGGGGTTTGACATATACTTTTCCAGTTCACTTTAGAGATGAGAATTGAGGCAATCAGGGTGAAATGATTTGCCCAGGATCACCCAGCTAGTGTGTGTCTAAATCTGGATTTGAACTCAGGTCTAGGCCCAGTACTCTATTCACTATACTATTTAGCTACTTCATTAATATTTATCTATATAGGCATCTCTGGTACCCCGGATGTGGCCAGTATCACTTTCAGACAATTCCACAAACATAGCTAGGCACCTAAGTGAAACACTCCCCTGGAGAGGATGGAGGGATGATAGATAGAACCCCAAAAGGCAGAATGCTTTTCAAGCCCTACCTACCATTCTCATGTTATAGAGGTGGGAAAAAATGTCCAAAGAAGTTGATTTCTCCAAAATGCTAGAGGCAGAATTTGAACCTGTGTCCTTGTTTATGGAGAAACACAGTCCAGTCTTATGTTTTTATTTCTTCATTGTTATTTCTTGAATCAGGGTTATTTAAGCTTCCTTCCAATTTTAGGGATCACCCACTATCAATCAATCGATGAGCATTCATTAATTCATTAAGAACCTAGATTTGATTCCATGAATCAAAGGGTTATTGAACTAGAGAAGAGGCCCACAGGGCCTCCTTGGAGGCAGAGATGTCCACACCACTGAGGGTTCAGAGTGTTCTTCTTTGTGTCATCTGTTCATGTGACATCTCCTCAGTTGGAAAGTCCGTCTTCTCCCTATCCCTATCTCCAGGGCTTTAGCATTATATTATCATTATTATTATGATGTAAGGTTGCTACTTAATATTGAGTTTAGTTTTGCATTTTTCTCTCTCCCACATGAAATGCAAACTCCCTGTCACCCTTGGAGTCCAGGGATTTTACATCTATATCTATATCATCTATATCTATGTTTATATCTATATCTATATCTATCTAGATATAAAAAATTAAATTATTACATTATCTAAAATTATATATTATGTATGATTAAATATACATGCATATTTATACATACATACACATATATGTTTAATTGTTATATCCTTAGTCTGGCACTCAGTAGGTCTTTAATGAATGCTCATAGATTGAATGATTGATTGATTGATGATAAATTTAAAGGAAACTTCAATAGCCAAGACGAGCCCCACTAAGTCCAGGCCAGACTCCTAGTCTAAGCTTAGAAAAAGACTCTTATATTTGTTCCTGTGAAAACTCACGAGTGCTGATCCAACCCAGACCTGAAGTAAGGGATGATATCCAAGGGATACAAAACAAAAGTTTGTCTAATAAAAAGCTAATAAAACACTTTTTCAGGTTTAGGGAGGAAGGGAGGGAGGGGACAGTCATAAACCTTACCCATCTGAGTCTTAACTCTCAGGTTCTTAGTGGGATCAAATGAGATTGTATCTGAAAGGCATTTCCCAAGCAAAGTTATTCATAAATTATCATAATGAGTTATTATTATAATTTAATCAGCTTAGCATAGTCAGAAACACCATTATCTGGGTCCATGCATTAGACTCAGTTTCTCTGACTCGGAGCTGATACTGCCCTCTAGCTGCGGAATCCAATTTTCTTTCTATGCACAGAGACAAGCAAGCTCTCAGCTCAGAGACTTTTCTAGAAGCCACCTCTGTTGAGGAGGCAGGAGCCGCTGGGAGGTTGGGCAGCCTCCTCTTCCCACCCAGCTCCCTCCTAACCCACCAGCCCTCAGCTTTCCCTCAGGTTTTGATAGCCAAGATTTCCAATGGGGGGAACTCTTTCTTTCCCATAGGCCTGGCCCTCGCCAAGCTCCCCAGACAAGCACAATGGAAACCAATTCCTTTCGCAGCGTCTCCGGCTTTCCCATGTTTTTGCATAATGAAAGGGCTAATAGAACATAACAAATCCTAAACTGTTTTCACAAGGAGTAGGGGAAAGATGTGGAAAAGGATGCTCCGGCTTGCTTCCTTCTGTTCACAATCTAAGGAGATACAACAAATGGTGTTCTTGCTCTTTCTGTCTGTTTCCCAATCTGTTTGGAGAGTAGCCACCCTCCCGAGCCAAACCTAATATCTGACACTTCCTGACATCGTGAAAGCCTCCATCTGCCCATCACGGGGCCTGGACTCTGCAAAGGCGCCTTGGCTCGATCCCGGACCAAGCTTCCCTTGGAACACAGGGATCCCTTTTCAAGGGAGCCGGGATGAGCCCACAAAAGGGATCATGGCAAAAATCACATTTTCATGAAATTCCATATGAAAATGCGAAGGACGTCCCCAGGCCCCTTTCCATGAAACAGTGACAATGCTGGCTTGGCTTAGATTTTCATATAGTTTTCAGTCCCCCCACCCCCTCACACACACACACACACACACACACACACACACACACACACACACACACACATACACGTCAGCCTAAGATATAGGCCAGAAAAACCAAAATGTAAACTGTTTCCAGTTTGTAAACATTAGAAAATCAGACCATTTCCCTTCATTGGTGGTGGGTATTTTTATTGCCTTATGTTGGGAGAGGAAGAGGGTTTTTTTAGGTGTTTTTTGTTGCTGTTGGTTGTGTATGTGTGTGTGTGTGTGTGTGTGTGTGTGTGTGTGTGTGCATGTGAGTATGTGTGTGTGAAAGATAACAAAAGAAAACTCATGAACTAATTTCCTAGACTTCTGAGACACCCACCCACCCACATACACACACACACAGACACACACACAGACACACACAAAATTTGGAAACTGGAAAAAAGAATAGAAATCAACCCCATTTATTGATCACCTTGTAAGGCTAGAGAGCATTCCATGTGATCATAGGATATCTAGGCCAACCCCCCATTGAAAAAATTAGCAATAAATTAAGAGACATCTTGGATCACAAAGTTGGTAGGTACCTGAGACAGGATCTGAAGACTGGGCTTCCTGATGGCATGGCCAATACTTTTAACCCTCCCCTCAGAGTGAGCAAGACCTGAGTTCAAATCTTGGATACAATCTACCTTTGGGGCACTGTCCAAATGACTTCACGTTTCAGTGCCTCAAGCCACCCTAAAATTATTAGTAGCAGTGCAAGAACCTATCCATGTTGGGAGAGGATGTTTTCTTCCATCACAGAAGTCCCTATAACAAGGAAATCCCAGATCTTGTACTAATCAGTGTGCTCAGACCCAAGGCCAGGTCCAGAGGCCAGGAAGTCCTTGCTCTGAAGGACTCACAACGACAGGAGGCATCATGCCACTAAGACCCAGAGAGGTGAAGCCATAAGCCGAAAGTCACACAGCCTAGATCTGCTCCTCCCCTGAGCTCTCCTGCTGTCCCATGGACTCTCTAAATTCCTCATAGTGTTATAAATTAGTGAATAAAATAATAAATGCTCAGATCTCATGGTGTAGTGAGATCAGCACCAGATCTGGAGGCAGAACACCTAGACTTGAACCTTGGCTTCAAATAATAATAATTATTATTATTATTATTACTAATAATAATGATAATAATCTTGTCTTACATGAGTCTGGTTTGTAATAACCAGTAGAAGCTGGTAGAGAGTCTGTTAAAGATTGCAAAGGGCTTAAAATGATGATCCCATTGGATCTTCACAACAACCCTGCAAGGGGAGCCTTCTTATTATCTCCATTTTACAGTTGAGGAAAATGAGGCAGACCAGATTCAAATGGCTTGCTCATAGAAAACACAGCTAGCAAACGTCTGGGGCTGGACTTGAACACAGGTCTTCCTACCTAGTCTCAGCATTCTCTCTGCTGGGTCACCTTTGTACAAATAGGGATGGACAAAAAGCATGAGATTGGAAAGCAAAGACCCTCACTTCAAATCCTAGCTGGTATGACTTGGAATACATTAGTGAACCTCTCTGGGCTCAGCAGTTTCTAGAAGCCCTGGAGCTTTCTTTGAGCTCTAAATAAAGGATCCGATTGTCCTAAGTGTCTCCAAATACCTGAACCTCATCTTCCTCATCTGTAAAATGGGGGCAGATTTAGACAAGGCACCTCACAGAACAGTGGCGACTACAAAAAGGGAACCATCCAAAGGGTGATTGTTCTGTCCAAGATCCTCAACTGAGAAAGGGAGAAGCTAATGAAAGAGTCGCCCTACAGAGTCTAGTCCACTCCAAAGAGCTGAACCATCACTGGGGCAAGAGAAAGAAGCCATCATTGAGCTTCCTCATGGGAAATGTCACAAGGGGAAGCTGCCAGAGTCTCCTCCGTTCCCATGAGGGGTCTCTTTGCTTCACAGCTTGGGAAATGTGGAGCAGTGGGAAGAGACCTGAGAGAAAAGAGAGACTTTTCAGGTGCTAGCAGCAGCCCATCTAAAGTTCCTTACAAATGGATATTCTGGGATTAATGTCTTTTAGAAAAACAAAAGTAGTTAGGCTTTCAGAGGAAGAAGTGAGCAAGTGGTGGAAAGACCAGGGACTCATAGTTTGAATGACTTTGTTTACCAGCTGGTGCCTAGAGAGACTTCACTGTGCCTTCCCCTGCCTTAGTTAACTCACATGTAAAATGATGGAGTAACGATATTCACTGTGTCACAGGTTTAGGGGTCATGGAAATGTTTTATAAATTATAAAATATTAAAGATTATGGAATGAATGGCAGCCCTCTCACAGATCCATCCCAATAAACATCTGTGGTTACACTGACAACCCCACAAAAGAAATCAGACTCAGGCTGGTTCTGTTTACAGGCTGCTATGCAGTCTGGGTTTCAGTCTTGCTTCTCACTGTTACTAGCTGAGTGACCTTAGTCAAGTCATTTAAAGTAAAACCTCGGTTTCATTATTTGTAAAAGGGTGATGATACTTGCACTTTGCCTTTAAAGATTGTAGTGAGGAAATTATTTTGTAACCTTTAGAGTACTAACAACAACTGATAGTGACCATTTCATAATTGTGGTTAATATTCATTGTCATTACTAAATTTTGTTATTTATAGTGACACATGCTGGCCACATGATCCTGGGCAAGTCACTTGACCACTGATAGTTCATTCCAAACAGGACCAGTGAGAGTTGCCAGCACATTTTTTACCAGCTTTGCCTTTGAATGACTTTTACTGTTGCTCAATCCACCATCCAACAGATATGATTTGCTACCATTGAGAATATTAAAAAGAATTTGAGTATAGCCTCATCCTTGATTTGGATATTTGAGATAAGAAAAGTCGGCCTAGTGTGATCTGGGGAAGAGACTCCTATTCAGAAGAGATAAGATGAGTCCTGGGTCTCAGTTTACTACCTCTGTGAGGGAGCCAGGACAGTTGCTTGGTGGGGTCAGGGCAACAGATCCATAGGCAATTATCTTCCCCCATGCTGGTGTTATTTGTAGCCAAAGTATGGAAAGTTAGGAACAATCTGGGGCCTGATTCATATCTACATAACTGGTCTACAAGGCTGGAGGTAGAAGGAACTACACTCTTTTTGGGGGCGCCATCATGCATCTGCCATGAAGACCAAATGAGCCACTTGAAGGACCATTTGGGGAGGGTGAATGTCTTCACCTACCTCATTGCTATGTCCTGAGCCAGGAGTCAGATTCTTGATTTTCTCCAATCTTTGCAGTTGCTAGAAAAGTGATGTCTTATCTGTTTTTTTTTTTTCAATAAATGGCAGTCCAAGTTAAGCCAAAAATTGGCCTCTGGGGAAAATGTGAGGTTTGATGCCAAAAATATATCATATTGCATGGAGTTTAGTCTTTGTGGAAGCTCCTTCACTTACCTGAAAGTCACTTTGCCTAGTAGAGGAAAAAACCAGAAAAGCTCAGGAATGAAACCTGGAAAAGAAACAGGGCTAAGATCAACTCCTTTGGGAAACTTGTACTGGTCCTACCATTTGTGAGTCCTCAGGCTCACCCTCATATGTCTGACATACTCATCTTACAGAAGAATAGAAAGTTCTGGGAAGTTGCAGATAGCTTAACTGTGACTTTGCAACCCACAGCACCAAGTAAACAGTAAATGCTTAATAAATGAAGATTCATTTTTGCATTCTGTTTTTATCCTTAGGAATCCTCCCAGATCCACTCTGCAGAAATTCCTATGGACCTCTGGTACACGTAAAGGACGTGCTAAGATTTACCACTCCATCTACTGCCATGGAATGCTTAAGCCATCAAAAGAAATCAAAGAAGACCTGTTGTGGGGGACAGATGACAGACTAGAAACAAGAGCTGCCCAGGGGAGAAGGTCCAGATGGGTCACGATCTTCATCTCTGGAAAGAATATGTCCAGCTCTATCAGAGGGAGGGCTGGAGGGGAGGACATTGACTCTTTCCCAGGAGGTTCAAGTTCATGGATTCGAGTGTAGAGGCCAGGCTTTTTTCAGAGCAACACATTGCATTGAAAAATGAAAGCAGATTGCTTAGTTTTAAAAAAATATATATATATGAATAAATTATTCAGACCAGCTGTTTTGAGTTGGAAAGAACTTTTAAGTGTTGATTAAAACCTAATTTGTTTTGTTTTCTCAAGAAACATATGGGACAAAAATCCCCAGAGACCAGGGTTGGGCCCAAATGATCTGGGACAACTGCAGATATGTGCATGTTCCTTAGTATACCCCCAAATCAATTAGCCATAAAACACCGGGGGTGTGGCCTGTGACATCTCATCATCCCAACTGATCTGAAAATGTGGAATCATGGCAGACTCTTAAGGAACAGGAGTCAGGAAACCTTGAAAGCGAAGTTGAGGAAATTAACTCCTCTTTGTCTTCCAGGATCACAGAAGGAATGTGAAACCTTGGAGGCCTCACTAAGAGGTCCACCCAGATCTCAACACATCAGGAGGATTTTTCAAACATCCCTAAACAGTGGCCCAGTCAAGGGCAGAGTTAGGGGGTCTGGGTTTGAATCTAGGACATGTAGGCTCTTTGACAACTCACTTCCTATCTTGGGGTCTCATGTTGCTCATCAGAACAATAAGCCCCCTCCAACTTTAAGCCTGTAAAATAAAACCCAAACTTACAAACACACCTGTAACCATGAGATTTCCTTATGAACTATCTCAGAAACTGTGGATTTTTAAATGAATAAAAGATAAAAAAATAAAACAAAATATTGCAACAAGACGATAATATTTGCCATAAGGGTCATTGAGGCAGGCTGTTTCCCATTGAGATGCTTCTCAAAGGACACAACCCTCTGCCCATTGTGCCCCTGGAAGAAATGGACAATGGGACCACCTGACCACCACCCTGCCTAATCTGAGGTCCTGGTTAGTGGGGACTCATATAACAGGCTAATGACAGGGAATTTAGGTCATTCAAATGATCCCTGCAGTATGGCAGACAAAGAGAGATGGGCAATGGAAGAGGGGAAGCAGCTGCCATCATTCCCAGAGCCCCCCGCACCAGCATCCTTTAAAGGGTGCAGGAGAGTTGTCAAGGAAGATCTGTGGCTTTCCACCTGAACCATGTGGAGACCCTGGAGAATTCGGGAAGGAGGACGGTGAGAACTGCTGGGAAACCGGATCCCAGGCTGCTTGTGGGGCAGGCTGCCCAGGCCTGCTGCCATCACATGCGTCATCCCTCCAAGGCAGGTGTGGTTTTCTTCACAGAACCTAAACATAGCGCAGTCTGGGGACAAATTGGACTCAAGGTTGGGAAAATCAAACAAAGCAATTCAATTGAGCAAACATTTATTCCTCCAGGCCCCCAAGGAGGCACTTATGAGGGAACAAAGATGAACAAAGCTCTGTCCCAGACTAAGAAGCTCAGGATAATAATAGCCACTCACAGTTCTAGAATCCTGTGAGGCAGACAGTCCAGCTAACTCACAAGGATCTTGTGAAGGGGTGAATGGAAGCACCATTACACCATGTTGTGGCTATTGTTGTTTAGTCAGCTTTCAGTCTTGTCCTACTTGGGCTTTTCTTGACGAAGATGCTGGAGGGGTTTGCCATTTGCTTCTCCACTTCATTTTACAGATGAGGAAATGGAGACAAACAAGGTGAGGTGATTTGCCCAGGGTCACGCATATAGGTAGGAAATGTCTGAGGCTGAATATGAACTCAAGTCTTCCTGACTCCAGGTCCAGTGCTCTATCTACTGAGCCACCTAGTTGCCTCATCCCGTGTTACTGAAGAGAAAACAAAGGTTAAAAAAATCAATTTGCCCAGAATCACCCACCTTGCCCCTTCCTGACACTTTTGGATCATCTGCTGGCTGAAACAAGTCGGGACACAGAGAGATAAATACTACACCAAATAGACAGCTAAGTGGAACAAAGGATAGAGTACAGGGATAGTCATCAGGAAGATTCTTTGGGTTTAAATCTGGCCTCAGATACTAGGTGTGTGACCCTTAGCAAGTCACTTAACTCTCTTTGCCTCAGTTTCTTCATCTGTAAAACAAACTGGAGAAGGAAATGGCAAACCATTCTAGTATCTTTGCCAAGAAAACACTAAGCCCATGGGGTCATGAATTGTTGGACATGATTGAAATTATTTTTTAAGTGTATAAAATACTCACCTGCTTTGCATTTTCAAAGGAAGGAGAGATCATTTCCCCAAGGATTTTTAAAAAAAGGAGGTGCTTAAAGAATATGTGGGCTAAGCTGTTCAGTTCCCTCTTTTGTTTTTTCCTTCTCCTTTATCAATTAGAATGGTGCTTGAGTCATAAAAGGAAGAAAAGAAAATGAGACTTAAAAAGATAAATAAGATTACTGGGGAGAGCCCATTCCCTTTAGAATCACTTCAAATCTCATGGCCCAGATGAAATAAATCAATAGGTAGGGAAAGAATGGCCAGATGTGATCCATAAGCCTCTGCCAGTGACCTTCAAAAAACCTGGGGAGAAAGAAAACTGCCCCAGGGTCAATGTTCATCCACCCAGTTTTCCAAAAAAGAAAGAGAATAGAAGCTGCCAACTCTAGATCTATCCATTGGACTTCAGCACCTCACAGGATTTGCGAATGTATTTTTAAAGAAGCTGCCCACAAAAATCTAGTAAAGGGAAAGTATGATGAAGACCCTGCTAGTGACGATTTCAAAAAGGGAAAGTATAATCTTAATCAATTCATCAAGAACAATTCATCATTCCTGTTATACCAAAATTATTTCCTGTCTCAATAAAGTAAGGGAATGCCATAGATTCAAATTGCATATTTTTTTTTAGCTAAGCACTGGATAAAGTCATCTTATGCTAATTCTCCGAGGGGAAAAGAGAAGAATGTGGGTTGATCAATAGGTATATTCTGAACTTGCCAAAGGGTGAGAACCAAATATTAATATTTCAAAGAGATCTTGGAAAGTCTCTATTATAGTGCCCCAGGGATCTACATTTTGGGGCTCTGTTCTGTCATATATTTATTGTTAACTTAGATAAAAATTTAGAAGGAATACTGGTAAAATCTGGAGTTGATCTAAATCTAGTCATGATACCTCCCCTCCATGAATGATATAGTCAGGATCCAAAAAGATATGCCAGAGCAGGGAGGTAAACCATAGAGTAGCATAAAACCTGACCTGCATAAATAGGAGATGGTTAAGAAACACTAAGTTCACAAGAACAGAAGGGGGTGGACCAAAGCTAGGCAGCAACACTTCTGAAAAAGAATTGGGAGAACTAGTGAACTGCTAACTCAACACAAGCCAACAGTCATGTAGTAGCCAAAAAGTTATCTTAGCCAGTGGTAGGAGAAAGTTAGCCTGGGAATAGTGAGAACCCCCATAATACAGACTTCCCTGTTAGACCTCAGAGTACTGAGGTGTCATTTTAGAAAGGTCATTGATACTGGAGGGAAATCCAGGGAAAGCAATCATGACAGTGAAATGCCTTGAGTTCATTCCATATAAATATTGGCTTATGGGAATTTGATAGTTTAGTCTGAAAAAGAGAAAAAAGGCAAGAAGGACATAAAAGTTATTTTCTAGTTTTTGAAGGGTTGGAAGACACATTAAAGATGGAGGATTTGGTGGATGAATGAAAAGAGAGGTCATAACAACTAAAATTTGGAGCCCAAGTATCTGGAACTATCATGATGCCATCAACAGAAATGGAAAAACCGAAAGAAGGAAGTTTGGTGAACAGTCTGCACAGCCTTAGTGGTTGAGATATCCAGGGACTAAGATAGAAATGTGGAGACTGGGAATGGGTTATCACTTAGGATGCCCATAGGAAGGAAGAGAAAGGAATCAACCAGAGCCAAGGGAGCATCAGGAAAAACAATCTTATAGAAGTCAAAGGAGAAGGTGGTATCAAGGAAGGGAGAAGGACTACGCAAGCTGCAGAACCTCAAACAGGATGAAGACTGTAGCAGAGAACTTTGGATTGGTCATTAGACTTGCAAAAGAATATTTCCAATTGGGCTGTGAAGATAGATGCCAGACACAGGAGAAAAAGAGTCAGAGAAAAAGAGGCAGGGACACAGAAACAGAGATAGAGAGACAGAAACAGGCAAAAAGATAGAGACAGAGACAGAATTAAAGATATGGAGGTGGGAGAATTATGGATGAAGTGAGGGCTAAGAGAAAATGAGAGGGTATAGAATAGTTAGAAGGATTAATTGGCCAAGAACTATGACCCAGGGCATCATCTTTCTAGACTTCCAAGTTCACAACTTTGAAGTCATCCTTTATTCTTCAGAAACTGCCTTCAGGAAATAACACAAGCTTGAGCTGAATCCTGAAGGGAGATCGATATCCCAAGAGGTAGTATGGAAGAAAGAGATCATTTCAGATCTGAGGAAAAAAGATCTGTGTATGGGAAAGAGCAAAGAGGATGCTAAATCTGAAGCTCAGAAGAGGAGTCATATTAAGTCAGAAATCCTGGAGGGAGCCAGATGTTAAATTCCAAAGAGACAGGTTCATATTTTAGTTTAAAGGCAATAGAGAGATACGATATTGAAGAATCATGGTCAGATGTTCTGAGAAGGTCATTTTGGCAGCTCTGGGGAGAATAGGTTGAAGAGTAGAGTCTTGAGATGGGAGATCAGTTAAGACTGTATGACAATAGGACAAGTGAGAGGTGATGGGTGCATGAATTAACAGAGAGGCCAAAGTGGTAGAGAAGAAGGAATGGATATAAGGAATATTATGGAGGTAGAGACCACACGATTTGAGAGTGGAGAGGCGAAATAGAAATATTCCTTTAGTTTTAGAAAAACAACTGACTATGAAGACAGAGAACTTAAGTTCACACCCCAACTTTGTCACTGACTACTTATTTGACTATAGGTAACTCATTTAGCATCTCTGGAAAAATGAGGTTTCACTAGATGACCTCTAAGATTACTTCCAGATCTAAATATGATTCTATAATATTACTTTCCTCCTGCCACCCCCATAGCCATGGGATTGACTTCAAGTCACTATATTATTTTTTAAAAGTTCCTGAAAATTGGAAGGTGATACCAGTCATCATAACCAAGGCCTCCACTTCCTTGGTCTGTCCTGTTCTACAACTGCATGTGCTTCAAATTATATAGTCAGCAAGAGAATATGTTTGTGCTCATTTCCTAAACTTCCTCCACCAACTAAAGGGTGTTGGCTTTCTTAGCCTGAACGATTTTTCATTGTCACATCAGCTTCACGCAGAATTAGCAGCTATACTGACAATGTCCTGGGACATGGAGATTTATAGTCCATCTCAAAGTAAGGGAAATCCAAGAGAGAAAGGAAATCTGATGATTCCCATGATAGCCCCTAACTATTTTGGTGGATTTAAGCCAACTGCAAGCCAAGTCAAACATCTCTGAGCCTCTTATCAATAGGACTCTAAATACAGCCTCATTTCCATGAGGTTGTTTTAAGAGATTATGAAGTTTTTCTAGTCCCCCCAAAGTCACAAATAATAGTATTGCATACAATGGAAAATTAAATAGAATGTTCATTTTACTATAGAGAATAGTCTCTTCTTCTAGTCTGAGATGGGGATGACTGGAGGATCAGCATCACCAGAAGTAAAACATGGTGCCTTTGTTCATTGCTGCTTCCTCCCAGATAGAAATTATTCAAATGAATTTTTAAAAAAATAGAAATTCAGCTGAAATTGCTATATTAAGATAAGTTTATCTCAATATCTCTATAGTTAAGCATCTGTATATGTATACATGTCTTTAGATAAATTAGAGAGAGAAAGATAGGCAGGTTCCTTTTCCAGAATTTAGGGGTCCCACAAACTAATGCCATTCTATTTATCCATCTCATCTCTCATCACTCTCCTCCATGCAAACTTCTGGTCAAATTGACCCATATATGTGAGCAAGTATTAGTACCACAAGGGACCTTAGAGTCAGCCTTTACTCTCTCTAGTTCTTTGCTGATGACAAAGTGGAGAAGTGAGGAGGAGATGTGATTTGCCCTGGTTCACACTGGAATGAAGTGGCTAAGGTGGGATGCAAACCCAAGGCTTCTGCCTTAGTGTTGTCTCTACTCTCAAGTCAGTAACTCAGTCAGCATGAATGCAAGCATTTATGGGCTAAATTTAGGGAATATAAATACCAGCCATCTCCCACACACTCACAAATAGCCCCTGCCCTCAAGAATCTTCAATTGAATTCAAGAAGCAGACATATATGTCTTCATAGAGATAGTGATCTTGACAAGAGAGGTGCACAGGTTCTTCCAGGGTGAGAAGGTTGCTCTAGGATGGAGGAGAAAGGAATTCAGGTAGGAACCAGGTGAGAGACCAGGAAGGAACACAGCGGGCCTGAGCACTTTCCTTCAAGTAAAACTTCTAGGAGGAACTGGCCAATCAGAGAAAGGGGATGGGGAACATTCCACAATGACAAGGCTACCATGGCATAGTGCAAGGAGTCTAGACAGTTAAACATAGAGTTTGGCAAGGGCCTTGCCCTGGGTTACCAGCCTCCATATTTTTGCTCATGCCAGCATCCTCCCTGCCCACCTCACTGCTTGTCCGCTACACATACTTTAAACCCAGTTTAAATGCCATCACTCCAAAAAGATCTCCAGTAATCCCATTGTTGGTAACATCCTCCTCCTTCTAACCTCATGAAATACTTCCCTGATTTCTGTGACTCTGGTCTGGGAATGCTATATGGTGTCTGAGGAAGAGCTCTCTAGATTTTATTTCCTTTCTTTATTGTAAGCTTAGAGAGGGCAGAGATTACCTTAAGGAAACCTTTTATTTCCTCCAGTCTCGCAATCAATCCACAGACCTTTACCAGGAACCAGGTTTTTTTATGTGTTATCTTCCCCCACTAGATTATAACCTCTCTGACTGTCTGCAAATCTACCATCTATCTATCTACTATCTATCCATCCATCTACAATCATCCATTGATCTATCTGTCTGTCTACTATCTATCCATCCATCTATCTACTATCATCTACCCACTATCTATTCATCATTCATCTATCTATATATATATCTACTATCTATATCTATCATCTATTTTTCTTTTTTCTTTCTATGATCTATCTACTTATCTTTAAAATCATCTCTCCATCTAACAATCTTTCTTCTTTCTTGTCATGGATGGCAAAGAGAACTTAGGTGAGTGTGATCACACACCTGAAAGACAATAAATGACTGCCTGTATTTGTAGAAATGGCATTGAATTACCCCCAAGTATCTTTTCTTTTCATTTCTTTTTAATTCTGGATACTCCATAGTCATTCACTCAGACCACACTCATTAAACAGCTACAATTTGCCAATCTTTGAGGTGAGTCCTAGGGATAAAGAGACAAAATGAAAATCATGGCCCTCCCTCAGGGAATTTACTTTCTATGGAAAAGAAGCAGCATGTACACAAATGAGTTAATATGGACTAAGAGTAACTTAAGGAGGTGGAGCCTCACCACTGGGAGGAGTCAGAAATGATTTCACTTGATTAGAAGTGAGAAGGGTCCTGACTAGGGGTCCTCAGGGATGAAGAGGAGGAAGAAGAGCATCCAACCATGAAGGATAAATGTAGGAAGTAAAAGATGACATACTTTCTTTAGAAAGCAGAAAAGACAGTTTAGCTAGTATAGGGTGGAGAGGGGGGTGTCTGATGTAATCAGACCAGAAAGAAAGGGTGTAGCCATTTTGGGAAAGCCCTTCTACACCAAAACAAAACAAAAATTTACATTTTATCCTGAGGCAATAGAGACTCACAGAAGATTCTTGAGAAAGGGAATACCTCATGTTTTGATAATATCTATTTGGCAGCTCTATAAATGATTTCATTATGTGATTATTTTACTTGGAATCAAGCAGGTTTATGTGCTCTTTCTCTCTCTCTGCTCGCTGGCTCTGTCTGTGTGTGTGTGTGTGTGTGTGTGTGTGTACATGTCTTTCTCCTCTCTGTGTCTCTGTCTGTCTCTGTCTGTCTGTGTGTCTCTTTCTCCCTCTGTCTATTTCTCTGTCTCTGTCTCTGTTTTTCTCTCTAACCCCTTCTCTCCCTCTTCAATCACCCTCTCCATTTTTTAAATGTCCTGGGTTTGAATTCAGTGAAGTTATTGAATATCCCTCCTATTCAGGGGCCAAATGTCTGTAAATTCATTTTGAATGTATTTTTCTCTCTTCACACCCCACCCACCTGCCCACAGCCACACAGTATGTGCACACACATACATGTTTGTTTCTCTGCATCCGTGTGCATACCCCTATGTATATAGAGCCACCCCAGACATGTTCATGCACACACACACACACACACACACACACACACACACACACACAGATCTTGCCCAGGGTCACCCAGCTGCTAGGTGCCTGAGGCTAGATGTGAATTCTGGCTTTCCTGGCTGCAGGACCCCTCTTCCCCAGGCATCACATACACTTTGCCAGAGTTTAACATGTCATAGATGCATTTATATGCACACATATGATACACATTAACATATTAGTATGTGCATAGGCATAAGTATGTGAGCACCCTTTTAGATGAGTATCCATGCAAATAGAAAAGCTCTATGTCTGAACAAAGTTTTCGAGAGCCTGGTAGACTCTAGGCCGGGGTACACTTCTTTCCCCAAATGCATCTGCCCCAATTATTTTCCTTATTTTTATATATGAAAAAAAGTTGGACATCTGTACTCAGCCACTCTGATTTGAAAAAAAACAAAACAAAACAAAACCTTCCATTTACACAAACAAAATACCAGGAAACAGGAGAGGGGGAAAGAGCTGCCACCCAGGGTCCTGTCGCTAAGCAACAGGCTGTCTCTTTTTCTGTAACCACATCCCTCTTCCCCCTCCTCCAGCCCCTTGCCCACAGCCTCCTGGCTGGGCACCGTTTCCATCACTTGACTTGAGGCAATCATCTTCATCCTGTCAACTTCAGGGGGCTTGAACTTTTATCTGCACCTTGTCCAGATAAGCCATTGGAGAGGCTGTTTGCAACAAAGCATCACAGGAAGCAGCTAGGAGAGGAAGAATGGGATGCAAGAACACCCAGAGCCAAGTCGTGGTTTCTCAGCCATCAAAGAAAGAGAAAATTGCTTAGACTTGAGATCATCCTGACTCATCCAGATGCTACGTGTTAACTTTCTCCTCTTCCTTCAAGCTCAATCCTGGCTCCTTCTCCTGCCCAAAGTCTTGTCTCATTCATCCCCCTGAGTGAAAACAATCTTTCCTTCCTCTGGTTCCTTCTTACATCCTGTCTGGCTCTCTCCTTTGCACCACCCAAATTCTACCCCAGATCACAACTAGGTAGATAATTGCCATATTCAATTTATTTGGAAGTAAGGTCCTTGAGGAAAGGATCTCCCTTCTTATTTCTTTAGGTCTGGCTCAGGACAAAAAAAGCTGTATCCCCATTGTTTGGGATGAATTATTTAACTTCTCCAGCCCTCAGTTTCCTCTTCTGACACTGGTAGCAACTTAAAAGCAGTCTCAGTGAATTTTCTTCTCCTTATGAATATTGCTGAATGTTACAACATCAGGGAAATTACTGTACAAATGAGCTATTGATGATGGAATGCTGAGACATTATCAACCAATACTACAAACCTTCTCTCCCCAACATGGGGATTTTTGAGTGTGTGTGTGTGTGTGTGTGTGTGTGTGTGTGTGTGTGTGTGTGAGAGAGAGAGAGAGAGAGAGAGAGAGAGAGAGAGAGAGAGAGAGAGAAAGAGAGAGAGAGAGTGCACACGGGTGTATTCTTGAGGCTGCCTTTGTCAGCATGTCCATGTGTCAGGCACCTATGACTTCTGGAACCTGGCAAAGTCCCTCTTTTGTGGGATCAATGCCATCTCAACAGATGGGTGTCAGCGCAGGCATGCCAAGGAATGGGGATGTACATCGCGTTCCCCTACAAGGGGCAGAATCTCATCCAGGAGCATCCGTCTGTGTCCCTGGATGGTGGAATCTTCCATTCCTGTTCCATCTCAGTGCCAAATCACTTAGAACAATGTTTTCAGTCACCACAGAAGACGGTTGGTTTGGGCTGTGGTGTGTCTGTATGGACATTCTACAAAAAAGAGCAGGGTGGAAGCCATCACGGTGGCATTCCAAAGAGCAGAGATGCCTTTGTGGCCCTTGCATTCTCTGATTGAATGGCTAACCAGAGCACAAAAGCTAGATCTCTGGCAGTTGGAATAGTATTTCAGCTGAATAGAGCTCGGAAGGTCCCAGCTGGCACAATGTGAATTTCAATGTGGTTTTCCATCTTGGCACTGAGGAAAATGAGTTTTAATCAAGAGTAAAGAATTGCCCTGGTACTATCCTACAGAACAGGCAGGCATAACTATAGGAACAAATGAACTGATCATATTGTGGGCACAAATGGATGGTGACTCCAATGACTACAAGGTTGCACATAGACCATAGCAAAAAGAAGCCACCAAAGCCTGTCCAATGATAGATGCTTTCAGGAAACTTTGGAACACAATGGAAAGAGAGTCAGTTCGATGAACAGAAGCCTTTGGTTAAGATACCAGTTCTGTTATTACTGCCTAGATAACTTGGGAAAAGTTATTTAATTACTCCAGTCCTAAGTTGCCTCTTCTGTAAGACAAGGGACCCAGACTCAGAATCTACTGAATGGAATTTATATTCAATATCTATGAGCCTACCATCCTAGGTTCTTGACCTTCCTTTCCTTTGCCATTTTACACACTTCTCAAAATTACTTACTGATTACTACCCACCTCACTGATCTTTGTTGCTTGTTGAGTCCCCTTTGTACAGGGTGAGCTGCCTAAAGATGCAGACATTGTGGCCTTAAATAGCAAGTGTGGGAACTCATTACATTCCTATGGACAAATCTGCTTGTCCTGATCTTCTGCTCTCTCTGCATCCATCAGACCAGTGTTTGCCAGATCTCCCAAATCTATGACTTATGACCTAGTAGCAGCTCAGACTTATCTGTTTGGCACTTGGGTGTTTGTGTCCATGGTTCCATTTTTGAGGTGAAGAAACTGAGGCTCAGAGAGACTTTGTATTATTTACCCGTGGTCATTGCTTGTCTCGTGTCAGTCTCCAGTTTACTTCTGCAGGCATGACAGCCTTCCACTCATGCTAGAGTCCAACCAGTTTCATCTACTTGTTCACTGTTGTCCCTCAAATCTAGAGTTCTGTTCTCCCTCCCCTAACTCGTGGGATCCTTTGCTTTCTTCAAGGTTCAATTCCAAGGCCAATTCCTAGGTAAAGCCTGTATTGTTCTCCTTGAGTCAACAATGACTCTTTCAGCATCCCCTCGGCATCACCTGTGATGCTTCCACTTAGTAGACTGTCACTTTCAAGGTGAGAACTGGTTTTGCTCTTGGCTTCCTGTATCTGGAGTTTGGCCTGGTGACTTGTAGAGGTTTTATTTGATTTTGGTTTGATTTCCTAGAACCATGATTCAATGGGTTTAGGGAGCTTCATGACCCACATAGCCAGGATACATCTGAGCAGGATTTGATTCACTGGATCTGGACTTTTAGTTAGTTCTTCATCCATTCCATCTCTTAAGACTTATGTAAGTGCTTCTGCAAGGCTAGCTGATGAGTGAGATGAGCAGAGCCAGAACATTGTACAACAGAACAGCAACATGGGGGCGATGATCAATCTTGATGGACTTGCTCATCCCATCAGTGCAACAATCAGGGACAATTTGGGGCTGTCTGCAATGGAGAATACCATCTGTATCCAGAGAAAGAACTGGGGAGTTTGAACAAAGATCAAAGACTATTACCTTTAATTTTTAAAAAAAACTGTTATTATGTAATTTTGCTATCTAATATTTTATTGTTTTTCCTTAAGGATCTGACTTCTCTCTCAACACATTCAACTGAGATCAATGTATACATGGAAACAAAGTAAAGACTAACAGATGCCTTCTGGGGGGGTGGGGGAGGGAAGCAAGATTAAGGGGAAAATAGTAAAATTCAAAAATAAATTAATTAATTAATTTTTAAAAAGGCTAGCTGAGTGAATGAATGGGACTGCCCAAGGCATATCCTGGCTCTTTGCACCACATCCACTTCATGCAGAGTCACATATATTCCCTAAACCTTAGGAAAGGTCAGATTTGAGCCTATCTTCTAAAGTTGAAAATATGATGATGCATCAACTGAAAAACCAAAATGCCTCTGTCAGTAAAGAATCAGATAAGAACTTTTTTGGAGGTCAATTAGCAGAAATTAAAGCCACTAACTGGTTTCTTTCTGACTATGAGAAATAAAAGATTAAATAAGAAAAAAGAAAAATACTAAAAGATGGTTTTTTTTATTTTATTTTGTTCTTTGTTAGTAATGTAAAGAGTAAAATGTCAGTAAAATGAGAATGAAACAGAGGTGGGAGACTTACCAAAAAAACCAACCAATCCAGAAGATTGTATTAAAGAAAATGGAGATCTTGTTTCTGGACTCATTGACAGGAAACTCCATTGGAGACATCTAGAGTTACTCCATCTCTAAATCAGGGCAAAGAGGGCATTACTGGACATCATGGCAAAAGAAATGGATACATTACACATATAAACCAACCAAAGTTGACACTAGACTCATCCTCAGATCTACCCCTCCCAGAACTTGGACACCAACACAAATTTAATTTCCTACAAAGTCTCCCCCTTCCTCAAAAATAACAGTAAATCATAGTAAATAGTACAAATAGTAAATAATTGTAAATCAGTCAGCAGTTGCTGTCCACATGTTCTATATAAATTTATAAACATATACAATATAAAAATATGTCTGTATAGGCACACACGTATACATGATATCTTAGCACAGTGGATAGTGAGCTCCAGTTCTGGAATCAGGAAGACCTGAGTTCAAATTTGATCTCAGGCATTTTACTAGCTGTGTAACTCTGGGTGAGTCCCTTAATCTCTGTTTCAGTTTTCTCATGGGTAAATTTAGGATCATAATAGAGCTTATTTCACAGGATCATAGTGCAGATAGTGTGAAGCTCTTTGCAAACCTTAAGTATTCCATAAATGCACATTATTATGACTGAATGCTCAATTTCTGTCTCAGACACATCTTGGTTGTGAGAGCCTGGGCCATTCACCTATCTTCTCCACAGCTTGAGCTGTTGAGATTAGAAGCAGACATGTACCTGCAAAACTGGGGGAGCTTCCTCACTAGGAGATCCCTAAACCATAAAAATTCATGTATCTTTGAAAATATCAATAATTATAATGTGTTGATAATTACATAATTATGACTATAAGGATTTTTAAAGGATAATAATAATTATTATTATTATTACATATTTAAATATTTGAAAAGCATAGCTTTTTAAACAATTCCTTCATTCTATGGGTTATAATCCAGCTTTCAAATAAACCAAATGTACATATTAATGAAGCTATGTTTCCTATCTGTAAAGCCTGACATTGCCCAAGAAGGAAAGTGCTTTCATTTTCCAATATGGCGCTTTTCTTAGTGGACTATGGGGAAACAGAATGCAGCTGTTACCTACAGAGAAGCATCTCTAGTTGGTAATAACTCTTATTTAAATGTCTTGCTCTTTCATTTGTTCCTTTTATTTGCAAAAGTGCCAAGCTTCCTAGTCTCCCCATTAAAAATAGATTACCTAAGCCAAGGAAGAAATTGGACACATTCTCAGCTTTGTCTGCAAACATGCAGAGGAAAAATAGACTAATGGAAGCAGCATGATTCTTCATTACAGTCCCCTCCAGGTCTTGAAAAGCATCCAAAGAGTTATCTCATATTTAATGTTGAAAGTCTTCCAAGGATCCCCTCACACCTCCCTCCCACTTTCAAGAGGTAAGTTCTCACCAAAGTGTCCATCTCCTGAATGTGGGGTTAGGGACTCCTGGAAAACTTTCCTTTGGTGAATCCTGCTTCCTTTCTTGCTCCAGGATGAATCCCTAGAGGGTGGCTGGTCACCCATCTCATCACTGCCCATCTTTCAAGGACACCTCTGGCCCAAGCTAAAGGAAAGTTCCCAATGGCGCCAGTACTGGCGCCAAGTGTACATCCTCCTTCGACTCCAAGGAGTGGAAGACTTCCAAGGTCTCTCTGTTGTCTTCCCACTCACACCATCACAAATAGATTCCTTCTTTCTTCCTGAAAATCTGCCAACATAGATCCTCATAACTTGGGGAAAATGTTAGCCTTGAAAAAAGGAATTTTTAAGGACTTTGTGACTTATTATTTATCTTAGTGTTTGTCTTAAGTTTTCTTTTAATGATAATGACCAAAAAAAGAAGTGTCATTATTTCTACACATATAGAAACACCAGAACATTATCAAGCACTCCACATCTATTGAATATATCAAAGTACAAGAAATAATCGCATATATAATAGTCTAGGGTCAATAGGCTCTATTTCTTTTTCCACAGTCTCTTCATAGCATGAAATCAAAACATTAAAACAGTCAGAAGGGACCTCTGGACTTTTTTGAGTCCAACTGCTTCATTTACAGAGGGGACCCTGAAAGGTGAAGTCACTTGTCCATGGTCCTAAAAGGATTTGGTATCAGGATCCAGATAGAAATGACTCCACACTTAGTAACATGCTACATTGCCTTTCTACTGTAGTGGAACCATTATCTTCAGTAACATCTCACCACATTATACTCACCTTCACGTCTCTAGAATACTATGTATGATTTTATGGACGCTATATCCAGTAATTTGTATTGTGACCCATCTAGACCATGGTAGATGGTCTCCGTAAGGTTTACTAACTCACTTCTTTGAGAAATTTTAACTCCCTTCAGTGTCTAAGCTAATGTGTAACCTCCCACATCAAGCCTTCCCTAATATCCAAAGTGACTAGTCTCAACTCCCCCCTATATTTTGACTTTCATTTTCTTTGTGCTCTGACCTACCCCCAATAAACTGAAATATGGTTGAAAGTGCTTAATGACAGAATCACAACTGGGGCCTCTGTGGAGAGCTAGTCCAACCAGTTCTCACAAACTCTCCTAGCTCCAGCATATCTGAGAAGTGATCATCTAGAATTAGCCCAAAGGGCAATAAAACTATTCAAACCCTCTGACCCTGCAATACCATTGCTAAGTCTGTATCCCAGAGAGAGCACAAAACAGATATAAAAACCCACTTGTACAAAAATATTTATTGCAGTTACTTTTTGTCATGGCAATGAATTGGAAATTGAGAGAATGTGCATCAATTGGGGAATGGCTGAACAAGTTGTGGTATATGAATGTGATGGTGCACTATTGTTCTATAAGAATCATGAGGGAAAGGACTTCAGGAAAGTCTGGAAAGACTTGCTTGGACTGATGCTGAAGGAAGTAAACTGAATCAAAAGAATATTGTTCACACCAACAGCAAGATTGTGATGATCTTCTTCATCTCAGCAAAACAATAATTCCAAGACTTGTGATGACAAATAGCATCCATTATGGAGGTTGAATGCAGATCAAAGCTTACTGGCTTCAATTTTTAAAAGTTGTTTTATGTATTATGGTTTTTTCTCTCTAATTTTTCCTCCCTTTGCTTTGATTATTCTTTCACAAGATTAATATGGATATAGGTTTACCACAGTTATACATGTATAATCTATATTACATTGCTTTCTGTAAGAAGGAAGAGGGAGGGAAGGGAAAGGAGAAAAATGTGGAACTCAAAACCTTACAAAAATAATTGTTGAAAGCTATCTTTACATGAAGTTGGAAAAATAAATAAATAAAATAATATTAATAAAAAGTATATGTGAACATCAAGTCTCTGTTTGAAACTTGAAGGGAAGGAAATATCTCCATGCACCTAGAGGCTGCCTATTACACCTTGGACAGCTCTCATGAGGAAGTCCTTTCTGGCACCAAGCTTAAATTGTGATCTTTGCAACTTTGACCCTTTGCCTTGAGTTCTACTCTCTGGAACCTTTGTTACTCATTTTGAATTTCTCTAGTTTCTCCACCATGCCCCATGTAATTCCATCCCTTGGAAATCTTTTCACTCTCCAAGATCTAATCAAACTGGATTCTCTCACCTGGTCAGTATCTTTCCCTCTTTGATGAGAAGGTAGAGAGAGCCATGAGGGGCTCCTCTTCCCTTTAAAGAGGGAGTGCAGGGAAGACATCCCATTTTCTCACCTCTTCCCTATGTCCTCAGATCGGATTTCTTTGAGTTTTTCTACAATCCAGCTCTGAATTGGATACCTTCCCTCCCTTCCCCTGCTTTTCACCTTTGTTTAGTACGTTGTCTTCCTCCATAAGATTGGAGGCTCTCTAAGAGCAAGGACTATCTTTACCTTCCAGGTTTATTTCTTTTCCTGAAGTAACTGACACTGGGTATTTAATAAACATTTTCTCATTATTGTTCTTGCTGTCCAGTTGCTTTTCAGTCGTGTCCAACTTTGGCAATCTCATTTGGGGTTTTCTTGGCAAAGAAAATGGAGAAGTTTGCCATTTTCTTTTCCAGCTCATTGTACAGATGAAAACTGAGGAAAATGAGGTTAAGGGAGCTGCTAAGGGTCACACAGCTAGTCTGAGATCAGATTTGAACCCAGGTCCTCCTGACTTCAGGGTCAGCATGTGATCCACTGTGTCACATAGGTGCCATATTAATGATTTACTTTTAATGGTGGGCAGGGGAATCTAATCCCCTTTCCATATAACAGAAGTTTTTTAAATGCTTGAGTAAACCTAGTTTATTACCTATAGGTCTTCTGTTCTCCAGGCTAAATATTTCCAGGCCCTTCAACATCTGGGATTCCCTTCTCTGGATGTTATCTGCTTCCTACTTAATGGTGCCAAGAACTGAATTTCTGCAGTGTAAACAGGGAGAAGGTTGGCAGAAATAATACCCTCTTGTACCTGGAAACCAATTTTTAAGTTTCAGTTCAAATTTACATGTGTACTCCTGATCTCCATCTCTCTTTGCTAATTCACATGGAGTACATTTTCATGCATGCTGCCATTTGATCTCCTCCATTTAGTATCTAAGAAGTTGATTACTTTGAACCCAAAGGAAAGACTTTACATTTACCCCCTAATCATTTGGGTTCAAATGAAGCTATATATATAAACAGGCAAATAAACACAAATAGTGTAGGTGAATTGTCTCTAAAAGAAGCAAAGTGATTGGTGCTAGAGGCAATGATCACTACTATCACCCTTCATCTATAATACTCCATACCTCATCACCTAAAAGCATTACAATGAGCTTATTAGACTTCTGACACCACAAGAAATCTGCTATACAATTTCCAGAGGGCTATGGAGTTTCCTTTTAAAACTCAGAATTGAAAGGGGAACAAGATCTTAGAAAATCACAGCATTATCCATCTAAAGGGAAGAGAAAAGAAAAGAGTCGAAGTGTTCATGTCTACAAAAATGCTTAAAGCAGCTCTTTTTGGATTATCAAAGAAGTGGAGACTGAGGGAGTATCTTTCAATGGCTGAATTAATTATGGTATATGAACATAACAGAATATCATTATTCTATAAGCAAAAGGGAAGATTTGTATGGCCGGGTAAGTAAAGTGAACAGAACAAAAAGAATTCATGTAATGACAAGATAATGAAACTAAACAACTTTGAATTTGTTCTGGTCAATGTAATGACCAACAATGATTCCAGAACTCTCGTGATATATCCATCTTTTGACATGCAGTGGACTCAGCTGCAGAATGTCCAATCTTTGGACAGAGTCAACCATACAAATTCTTTTGCTTAAGTATACAAATTGTTACTGGTCCCTTCTTACATTTCCAATCTTTTTATACAATAGTTTCCTCACTCTTCAATTGTACAGAAACTTTACCAAGCTACTCTGGACTAAAGTCCTAGTAAAGACCTGAGTCCAAATCCCATCTCTGATACTTATTAAGCATGTGACCATAATCAAATAATTTTATGTGAGTATTAGCTTTCTATTCCAGAAAATGGGAATGACAGTGCCTATTGCCCCTAACTCCCCAGGTAGTTGTAAAATGATGAGGTCCTGTAGGTTAAAGTGTTTAAACACTCCAGAACTGTAAATATTATTATTATTATACTGAAACTACTGGTCAGTGCAATAAAATTAAGCCACAATCAGATCAGAGAATTAGGAAGTGTTCCCCATCCCCTAATATATTACCAGCTATAGCTTCATTGTCCTGAGCCTCTGTCTCCCCACCTGTAAAATGAAGTTGTCTCTTTCAGTTTTACAGCTAGGATCCAATGATCTCATTTTAGCCTCAAAACTATACAATGATTTGGGTTCAGCAGCCGTTGTATCCCCATTATAAAAAGGAAGAGTTTTAGGATCTTGTCCATGGTTAAACTACTAGGAAGTGCCAGTGTCAGGATTTAACTTCCCATCTTCCTCATTCCAAGTTTCATGATCTATCCACTGTTTCACCTACTGCATAGATTTATGGACCTACTTTCTCAGTCCTGGGTACAGAGCACAGAAGGAGCTGTTACAACCCTTCAAGTACAACTTTCACACATACAGTTTCCGGGGTTTGGCATGCTGGTTTTCATTAAACAAGGTCTTACAGTCTAGAAAAGACAATGGTTAGCAAGTTGAATAAAGCCATTGAGTAGAATGGATGGCTCTGGTTTGCAAATCTCAGGAAAGAGAAAAGGCACAACAGCCCAGACTTCCTTCTTGTCCTCAGTTGGATCCCTTTCTGGAGATTGTTGCTTACATGGTAGTCTCTGGTTCACCCAGAATGGATCCTCTGGAGTAGATCATCTAAATTGAAACTGTTCTGTGAAGAAGGGACTGACCATTCCCACCAACTGACAACCAAGTGTCACTCAATGGGAGTGAGGCTAGTCTAATTGAAGTACAGGGTGCCTTGAAGGAGAGACAAGACAAAATGACACTAGTAACTCGAATACCATCTTCCTTCTGATCCCAAAGAGACAGAAGGCTGAACCTAAAGAACTTTGGGAATAAGAAGGCTTCCATCACAAGGTCCTCAACATCACCTGAGAATCTAGCACTCTGAGCATGCAACTGAGGCCTTGATGGCTCCTATGGGGAGGCCACTATAGCTGTGGAAAGAGCTAGTGAAGACTCAGGAAAGAAAGTCCTAGCCACCAGAACCCTTGGCACAGATGTCAAATGGTTCAATATCAGAAACAACTAGGGTTTCCTCAACAGGATGACAGGAATTGCAAAGTATTACCAAGTGCTTTTCCCCTGCAGCCTAAGGACAATGGTACTTTTCCATTTGATTTGGAATTGAAATCCTCCTGATGTGATGCTTCCCCATTTAGAAAGTGAGCTTCTTGAGAGCAGGGATTGTCTGAATTTACTATCAGGATCCTCTAGGGCTTAGAATATTGTTCTGGATATGATACAAGCTGAAAAAATGCTTCATGCCTTCTCTCACTTAGGATCCAATTCCTTGAAGAGGGTCAACACCACTGGGAAGCATGCTGATGATAAGCTGGTGGTCCTTCCCTTAGAACTTGAGTCTTTGGTACATAAAACACAATCAGTTCTTTAATGTTCAAGGATTCTGCAAATGTCTTCTGAATAAAATGCCAAGTCCATAGCCTGACATTGAAGGCCCTTCAAAATATGATCCAATCCACTTTTTTAGTCTTGCAGCATTAAATGGTTAATAAATTAGTGTTTGATGATTAATTAATGTCCTAGATCCATGCCCAAATAAGTAAAAAAGAAAGAAAAAACAACTCTATTATTGATACTTCAATACCCCTCAGCAGAGTGCCATCAACTACTAAAGCTGGGTTCTTTTTTATTCCAATGGCTTCAACAAATTAATTTTGATAGGAAGGGGCCCTAATATCTACTTGTTCATCCCACAAATATTTTGGAACTGCTAACAGACCACTGAGTAAATTCTGAGTCAATGGATGACTCTGACTCTAGTGATAAATCCCCACCTCAGTTACCCATGGCAAAGATGAATACAGATGACCCAGGCAGATTAAATGTATCAAATCTACAAATAATCCAAAAGTCATCTGTAATAATAGTTTCTGTTCTCCTCACAATCAAACTTTTTATGATAGTTAAGGAGTTCTATCAAAATTGACTGATTTAAATGCTATCAATCATCTTTGCTCTTGCCCAAGTTCCATTGGCGGAATGGCTCCTGGAAGGAGAAAGAAAAATGATAATTTGGATGAATAAATAGATAATAAGATGGGCCCAGCGGCTTCCAAGACACCAACAATTTCATGAAGCATTGATGGTTTGGCTCTCCAAAAGGAACTTTCCAAGTTAGTGCAAGTACTACAAAGGGTGACTGGCTCATCAGCTATTAGTATAAATATATGTGGTTAATTAGCTTTCCTCATTGTTTCTCAATAAGATATGCTTATTGTAACCCCTAACACCAGGGTGAATACCAGACTCACACTTGGTATTGGAGACCAAGTGCATTAACAACAACAACCAATGTGAAAGACTTGCCAGTTCCCCCTATTACCCAGTTCCCCAGCACCTACATGTCTTGGCACTCAGCTTGTGCCAAAACCTGCAGACGGAGCTTGATTCTCATTTGTTTTCTGATGTAGACACTTTTTTTCCATCCATTATCATTACCCTGACAATTTCTCTTTTTGTGTAACTCGGTTTTCTAAAATGCTTAAAATAACTTCCTCTGTAGGGAACCAGGAGAAAGCTTATTATATACATATATGACAAGATATGATCTTCTTCATTAGTACACGATTCTATAATTTCACATTACATGAAGTTAAACTGTCCATATGGTAATCAATATATTTATGTTAATTGCTAATTTTCATGTCTCGCAACAAAGGTGTAAATTGTAGTGTCGTCTGACCTTCAAGGCCTCGTGATACGGGTTATGCTTTTTTTCACCAACTAAGTTGTGCAACTGCTAAAATTAATGGCACCCCAGGGTTATTAGATTATGCATGAATTGTCACTGAAATGAATGGCAATGTTGGAGAAAGAGGGAAGAATGAGGATTTCGACATGTTCCCAGGGAATGCTGCCAGGTCCTTGATAAATGAAATGCTGCCCAGTGAGAGGATTGCTAATTAAGGCCATCAAAAGAGGCCGTGCACTTTGCCCATCCCCAAACTTCAGTTTCTAGATCAAAATCTTCTTTTTCTTACCAAAGCCTTTTATTAGTGAACAGAAATGACATTGTCTTCTCCTGACTTTTCTGGGTAAACCCAAATGATTGTTGACCTGATATTAGTTTCATGGGAAAAACAGAAGTTCTTGGTGCCTCAAGACATGAGATGGCTATGGCAGTCTCAGCTTTCCTTTAGTTTCTACCTAATAGAATGTAAGTTCTGTGAGGGCAGGAACTACTTTTTTTGTCTGTAACCTTCAAGAATCTACTCTAGTACCACTTTTTGTTTTGTTTTTGCAAGGCAGTGGGGTTAAGTGACTTGCCCAAGGTCACACAGCTAAGTAACTATTGTGTCTGAGACTGAATTTGAACTCAGATCCTCCTGACTCCAGGGCCGGTGCTCTGTCTACTGTATGGCCTAGTGGCCCCTGCTACTATCATCTTCTATGTGAGACCTTTTCCCCATTCCTAGTTATTAGTTCCCTCTGCCCCAAATCACCTCTGAGCAATCTTGTGCATAAGGATAAATGTTTGACAATTTAAAATGCTGCTGGTGCCACATGGGGAGAAGCATTGAACCTTCTCCCTTGACCCTAAAGGGTCCTTCCTCTCTGGATACAAGCGGTCTGGATTGAAATAAGCTCTAGGGGAAACTGACCTCTAAGAAATTGAGACTGAGACCCCTTTTCTCACATTCTTTGATATCGATATCCTGTGTCCTAGGAATGTTTAACTTCAAGTTTAGATTTAAGTTCAAGTTTAGGATTATCCCCTTGATTTACAATGAGGTAATCAGTTATGAGATAAGTATTTATTTTCTACAAACAAAAGAACTAAGTATAAACCATTCCAAATCATAAATTGACTGAAAAAATTATTCAGTAATTTACCTTATAACTCCTTCTATAGTTCTCAACTTGGAGTGAAGATTTAAACCTCTTTAGATCATCAATTATATTTACAGGCTTGCAGCTCAGCCACGATCACATGGTCCAGCACCTTTACGCCATCTCCTTGGCTGACCAGAAGGAATGACTTGGGACCATGGTCCTCTTTGTACAATGGTCCTCTTTTCTGAAGCAGAAAATTGTACCACTGGACCCAAATCTCCCAGACCACCCCCCAAGATAAGGTCACTTCCTAACCAAGACATATCCATCTCTAAAAGCAACGATCAGTCCCTTAGGTAAATAAAGATACATGAAGTGGAAGAGAAAACGAGAGAGGTTCAAGCCCTAGCTTTCCTAGCTGAAGAACAACAGCAGCAGCTAAGAATCATAAGCATAAAAATGATCATTTAATGCATGGGAGCTGATGAAATCACCAAGCAAAGTGGTTAAAATGGAGAAGAGAAGAGGGTCCACGATAGAGCACTGAGGTATAGCCATGACAGATAGGTGGAGATCTAGTGATCAAGACAAAGGAATGGTCCACCAATTGGGAGAAAAGCCAGGAAAGAGTAAACAAAATAGAAGACAGTATCACAGAGAAGATAATTCACAGAATTGAGAGATGCATAGAAGTCAAGAAGGATGAGCATTGAGAAAAGGCCATTAGATTCGGCAATTAAGAACTAATAAGTAACTTCCAAAAGAATACTTTCTGTTGAATAATAAGACTGGCAGTCAGACCATATAATTACCAACAGAATTACATAAAAAAGGAAATAGAATCACTTTTGATAGGCAGCTTTTTCACAGAATTTGGTCCTGAAAAGGGAAAAGAGACAGAGAATGAGAGCCAAGAGGAATGAACAGGGCAGTAAGGGACTTTTGCGGATGGTAGAGTCATGGACAGCCTTTTGGGCAATAGAGATGTAACGAGTGGATGGAGCCATGAGAGATTAGTGAGAGAGTCCTATCCTGCCACATTGCAGAAGGCATGTCTCAAATTCACCATCTACAAGGCAGGGATAATAATTCTTCCTTAAGATAACTCTCAAAAAATCATCCAGGCCTCTGGGAAGAGTATTATCAATTCTCAGGCTCATTTGGGGGGCTCTACTGGAAAATGTGTTTAGACCCAGCATCACAGCTAAGTCTAAGAAAAAAAAATGAAATCCCATGAGATTTAAACATGGGTTTCCCTTATTTCCAAAATTGAATTTCAACCTTTCTGGAATGAATGTCATGACAATTTTTAAAAATGCTTTGACTCCTCAAAACTATATTATGTTCTCAGACCAGCAGGAGAAAAGTGAGTAATGGCACAATTGCTGTTTGGGCAAATGCAATTGGTTTGCCTAGAACTAAAAATAACCTCAGAGGTGGATGCAGGTAAACTGTGTCTTGATCTGTTTTGTGGCCATACTTGAGTTCTCAGTTCTGTAACTATTTCCTCCACCAAAGTAGGGCAGATTGATTTTAGATTTCTGTGTGATTTTTTTAATCTTTTCCTTTCTGTAAATCCCCCAACACTCAGATGGACTCTATCTAGGTATACTATTTACTATTTACTATTTAATGGATTCTATTGTAGTCCTCATATTACTTGGCAACAGAAACATATAATAATTTTTTCATTCTTTCATTCATTCATTCATTCATCCATTCATCCATTCTTTGATTCAATCAATTCTCCATCTGCTATCCATCATTCTAGGCACATGACTACCAACTGCATTTCTTTTTCTCATAATAAATGACTTGTCAACCTCTTACATCCTTTCTTCTATGTCAATCATTGATGATACCATGAAGTAGACTGTGACACCTCTCTCATATGTCATCATTGTCCTTTGGGTCATCTAGCATTTTGATTCACCTGAGATCGTGGTTTTTTGTCATTTGTAGTCATATAAAATCACTCAGTTTGGGGTGTGATGAAATAGCTTAGGACTATGCAATTTTCTTTTTTCTTTCTTTTAAACCCTGTGCAGTTTTCTAAAATCCATCCCATTCAATCTTCTTTTCAAGTTTTGGCCTTCTTTGTTGTCTACTTGTGATCCCTGTCTCAGGAACGTGTAACACCAGCATCAGGAGCAACAGCACCAAAGTGATCATTAGAAATTATATGGCACTTTAAGGTTTGCCCAAGATTTTAGAAATATCTTCTTCAATCTCCATAACAGTCCTGTGAGACAGGTGGCACTACGATCTTCATTTAACAGATAAGGAAACTGAGGCAGGCAAAGGTCAAGTGACTTACCCAGGGTCGCATAGCAAGCAAGTATCTGAGATGTGATTTGACTCAAATCTCCAAGTGTCTCCAAAGTGCCACCTAGCTATCCTGTTGGTAGACCAAATGGGATCAATAACTGAAATTTATGGATAATGGACATTTTTCACTGGTTTTGTTTTATCGATCTGTGAAATGATAAATGAATTACTTTTGATCATCCAACAAAATATCCCCAGTGATGAGGGAAATGTAGGAAGCCCACAACAGTATGCAATGACCTTCCAGTTGGACTTTGGGGAGGCATTCTTGATCAGTCTAAGGAGCAAAATTTTCATTTTATTTTTTACCAACAAAGTCAAGCAGAGAAGATAAGGAATAGGAAAATTGACTGTCAAGCTCATTCAAATTTGTCAGAACCAGAAGATGACTATATTATAAGGAATCCACATATGTAAAGGTGAATTTGTACAACAATGAGGAGATCCCAGCTCTAGAGTCCACTGACTTTGATAGTGTTATGGCAGAAAAGGGATTCAATGGACAGCTAATTGGTTACTGCCCACCACCTCTCTACATGGCAATGGCCTTAGAGGTAGCTGCTCCTTTAGAGAAGAAAACAAACTCAGGATTGCAACTGAGGAACTCTGTCCAAGCATTTTCGTAAGGCTAGAAGCAGCAGAAAACAGCCAGGAGTACATAGTGAGATGAGCAAAAACACATTAACTTTTTAGAAAAGGGATTTCAGCAGGACAAATATAGCATTTCATAATTGCCCTTTTTTTAATGTGATCAGATGGAAAGGGTGGTAATTTTAGTAGCCCCTCACACCATGCCATCATTATATTAGACTACCCACAAACTCAATTACAGTACACAGCCTTGAAGTGAGGTCCATTAATGCTGCAGACCAAGGACGAGTCAATAGTGTTTGCACAGGAGGTCAGGGCTAATGAGCATGTGAGAGCTTACCCAGAGTGCCTGTTGTTCAGAAGGTAAAGAATGGACACTCAGTTACTGCAGTTTGTCTGGATATGATGACTTTGGATGTACTGAACTGATGAGAGAGAAAAAAGGGGGGGGGGAATTGAGAGAGAGAGTGTGGGAGCAATAAAGGAGAGAAAACAGAGACAGAGAATAAGGAAGAAGGGAAACAGAGGAAAGATAGAAAATGGAGGGACAGAGGGGAAAAAAGAAGAGAAATAAAGAGAGGAGCTAGAAAGAGAGTCATAGACAGAGAGAAACACAGAGAGACAAAGACAGGCAGAGAGAGAGAGAGAGAGAGAGAGAGAGAGAGAGAGAGAGAGAGAGAGAGAGAGAGAGAATGAACCTCTTTCTTTGAATTGCCAGTCCTAGGGCAATGTATATTTGATTTCTGACCTTTTCCAAGAAGTATTCAATAATCTTTCTTTAAAGTCCCAATGTCCACGACTAAGTACTAAAGTTCTATGCAAGCACAGGATTTCAACACCTAGGAAATGCAAAGCAGAGACAAATCCTTGGAGGCAAAAGGACTTGCCTTAGATTCTTCCTTTTTGGGTGAATCACTTCCTCTCTTGTCCCTTCAGGCAACTCTTGTCAGTGGCATCTAAGAAAATCCTAGAAAGGTGGAAAACTGCATTGATGACAAAGTCCCACGTCCTTCATGTATTCATATCATTTAAAAATATTATGTCTTTTCTAGCCAACTTTGATTTTAAAAATATTTCAGAACAAGGTTACATTTTTTTCTACCAAGTTTGAATTTGGAAACTGTGAACCCAACAGTTCAGATGGACCTATTTAAATAAACCCACAAAAAGGGTGGATCACCTAGGATCTGAGAATAAAGTCTTTACTACTCAAAAATGACTGTGCTATATTTTTGGTGTATTAAATCAACAAGTGTATTAAATCAACATGTAAACACATGTGTCCCGTGATGTGGTTGGCTGCTGGCTGGGAAGAAAGACGTTCACGAAAGGGAAAAAGTCTTTATACTCAAGGAACTGATAGTCTGATGGAAATACGCTATGTAGGGGATTAAGGACCTACCAAGTGATGATAATGATGTTTGTTCTTCGTTCTCGAAGAAAACCAGGACATCAGGGAAGTGATGCCATAACAAGCAGGTGAATTGGGTTTGAGTGAGAACGTGTGATACTAAGGCAACAGCCTCACGTTCTCCTCTAGTCATCTGGGTCCAATGGTCAGATAAAGCCCAACTGGAGATAGCCCAGGTTACCAGGTTATCAGGGTTAGGTGACTTGTCCAAGACCCAAGGTCACAATGTCAAGTACTGAGATTAGATTTGAACTCGGGTCCTCCTGACTCCAAGTCTGGTGCTCTATCCATGCACTGCCTAGCTGCCCACATGTTAGATATACATGGAGTCAATGGAGAACAATTTTAGAGAGGATGCCTATAGCCACTGGGAAAGACCCCCCTGATGAAGGTGGGTTTTGAACTGAAGTTTGAAGGAGGCTTGGGATTCCATATAGAGGAAACAATACACAGTTGTGGAAATGGGAGATTGTATATTGTGTGTGAGGAATATCAAATGGATAAATGTAGCTAGTTCATAAAGTGGGGGGGGGAGTGAAGGGGGGGTGAAATAAGCTGTGAAAACGGCTTAAAGGGGCCAGAATATGAATAGATTTAAAGGCAAGGGGCCCTGATTTCACAATAATAAGGGAGAGAGAGCTCAGTGTAAAAAGCAAGGCCTTAGTGCTCTGGGGAATGTGACATGGGACAGGTTCCTTTCACCTAGGTGCTGGAGCATCAGGGAAGGCTGCACCAGAGGAGATGACTCCTAAACTGAGTCCTGGAGGAAGGAAAGGACTTCTGGGATGGAAGTGAAGATGAGATGGTCAAGGAGGGAGGAGGACAGTGGCCTCCAATCCAGTTTAGGGAGAAAATAAAGTATAAAGTGGGACCCATGATCTGATGAGTCTGGAAAGACACAACAGAGACAGCTTACTGGGGCCTTGATATCAGGTTTTTGAGTAGTGACAAGACTGAGCCAATGTGATCCAAAAATTGTTTAGTGGTGGGAAGAAAAATTAGAGTCATGAGAGACCAAAGATACCAAGAACAATTAAAAGACTCTGACAATAGTTCAGAAAAAAAGCAAAGGGTTCATTGGGCAGCTGCAATTAGAGTCAAAAAGGCTAAGACAAATATGCATTGGAAAGACCAGTACAAAGTAGTGTCAGATCATAGTCAGGGATTAATAAATACTCATTGATTTGTTGATTGATTATAATAGAGAAGTTGATTTGTTATGATTGACCAGAAGATTAGATAGCTTGCTTCAGGGAAAAAACTTGAAATAAAAAGAGTGAAAAATAGAAATAGGAGCAGTGAGTGTAAGTCCCAGAGGGATGCCAACAAGGAGAATGGGTTGTCTCTCATGATCATGCACAACTCCTCATTGGAGGTCTTCAGGCTTGTGCTGAATGACCTCCATGGAGGAATTCTGAGACAGGTTGGACTCATGAGGTTCATCCCAAGAAGTGGTCACTTAATGATAAATGGTTCTGATCAAATTCTCTCTGAAACCCAGAGTCTTCTCAAGTTTGCAAGCTGATGTTGGAGACAATTCTCATTGTCTGAATGGTTTTCCTGATGTTCAACATAAATATGCCTCTACCTTTTCCCTTCATTTTTCCTATTCTTCTTTCCTCTGGAGCCAAACTAAGTTCAAGACTACTTCCATGTGAAACATTCTCATTCATATTGTGGACCATGCCATCCTCCAAAGTGCCCTCCCTCCTGAGTCTGGGCAGGCTCTTCATCCAATGTTCCCTGTCCTTGGTTGGAATAAATTATAGTAAGGAACTATCTACAGACCCAGGACTGCTAAATCTGATCCTATTTTCAGCTCACACACACACACACACACACACACACACACACACACACACACACACACATTCAGAGTCCTAAATCCTGGCTATTGAAATGAGATCAGAACCGGAGGTGACTCACCAAGCACCCAGACATTCTTCATGCAAAGTATAGGAAATATAATAAAGTTTGTCTACAAGTTCACCACAAATGAGACTTAAAATATATCAAAAAGAGAAGGCACATACACATTGGCTGAGATAATCTAATGGCTTCCTCATTAGCAAAATGAAGGGTTTGGGCAAGTTGCTCTTTTAGGCAGCTCCAGCTCTAATTCCTAAGAGTTATAAGCAGCCTGGGATCTTACTGAGTGACGCTGGGTTAAAGGGAACAAGATGGCAGAGTTTCACTGAATCTCCATTCATGTCGAGCCCTATGCCAGAGATATCCCTGAATACTCAAAGATCAAGTCCTCAAAGCAGAAACTTCATCATGTTTTACCAAGGGGCAGAGGCTCCCAGGGTGGACTACAAGATGACTTGTAGACCAAAGACCTACCAAGATCAGTCTGGACAGATTGAAGATAGCTGTAGGATGATTGGTCCAAGAAAGGATTTCTCTCCGCCACAGTCACACAGGAAGCCCAGAAATGGAAAGTTTGGGGGCCTATACTTGCATTAGTAATGGAGAAGACTAAAACCCAGTGAAATCACAGAGTGATAATGATTAGAGAGAGACTTGGAGATCTAGATAGATAGAGAGAGAGAGAGAGAGAGAGAGAGAGAGAGAGAGAGAGAGAGAGATGATAGATAAAATCTCCCCATTCTTCCCTCCTCCTTATTCACTTTTTCTTTAGTTAGTGCTCCCATTCTTCAAGTTGTCCAGATTTGCAAGTTCTAAGTGATCCTTCATCATTCCCCTCTTCCCTTTCCCTGCCCCTCCACTATCTGCTTCTCTGTTTCAATCTCCCTTTCTCTCTCTCTCTCTCTCTCTCTCTCTCTCTCTCTCTCTCTCTCTTTAAGATTTTTGCAAGGCAATGGGGTTAAGTGACTTGCCCAAGGCCACACGTTAGGTAATTATGTAATAATTACCTAATTAATTAGGTAATTATTAAGTGTCTGAGGCCAGATTTGAACTTAGGTACTCCTGACTCCAGGACCAGTGCTCTATCCACTGAACTAACTAGCCGCCCCTCCCTTTCTCTTTCTTGATGTCTCTCTCTCTCTCTCTCTCTCTCTCTCTCTCTCTCTCTCTCTCTCTCTCTCTCTGTTTCTATCTAATTCTGTAGCTGTCTATTTGATCCTTTTTTTTCCTTTAAGGCCAGTTACTAGATAAACTGTTAATAATGTAGCATTTCAAAGCTTTTTCATCCCTGAAAAACAAAACTTTATTGAAAAATGAAGCCACATCAGCCTTGATTCTAACATTTATATCTATGCATTTCAACCTTAACCCAGAGACTTGAGATGTATCATCCCTGAGGTCCAGCGCAACTCAGAGTACATTGACTTACATATAGTGGGTACTGAATAAATATTTCCCAAACTGAATACAAGAAATTCATATGTGAATCTCTGTCTGTAAATTTACAGTAGTTTGAATTATTGATTGACTAAGTTAACCACTTCAATTTTAAATAAACCAAAAAAGAAAAAAAACTTTTTCAGTTCAATTATTTTTGGTCAATTTAACTGTAACTAAACCTCTGTTAAATTAACCATAAACTCCCCTCCCCCCCGAACGTGTTTTGCACAACCTCTGAAAGCCTCTAATTTACAGCATGTCAGAGTTGAGTTGATTTCTTATGTTGTTCTCTGCCGCCTTTGACATTGTTGACCATCCCCTCCTCTCAGATACATCCTCTCTGGGTTCCTCATGCTACTGTCTTTTCATTCTTCTCCTATCAAACTAGCTGCTCCTTCTGAGTTTCCTTTGCTGGATTCTCATGCATGTCCCCTCCCCAATGTGTGTGGGTGTAATGAAAGGTTCTACTTCTTCTCTACATTTAATGATCTTCTCAACTGACATGGGTTCAATTAGCATCTCTATTTAGATGACTCACAGAAGGGATATATCCAGCCCTAGTCTCTCTCCTGAGCTCCAGGTTAGTATGACCAGCTACTTATTCGACTTCTCCAATAGGATGCCACATAGGTATCCAGAGTTTGCTACACCAAAGATACCAGAGAACAACAATAAGGTAGATGGCAAAAATCACGAATTTTTGAAAGACAATTAGTAGGAAATGGAGAAGGTGATGGGAAGAAAGAGGGTTAAAAATAGTCACACTCAAATATTTATTTGCAAATTCTTAAAGATCATTATCTTTTGCCCCCTATTCTTCCCTCCTCCTAATTCCCTTTTTCGTTAATTAGTGTTTTTATTCTCCTATTTGCCCAGGTTTGCAATTTCAAAGTAATCTTTTATCATTTTCCTAGTCCTTTTCCCCTAACATTTCTGTTTTCCAGTCTTTATTTCCCTGTCTCCTTTTTGTTTCTGTCTCTATCTCCCTGTCTCTTTTTTCCTGTCTCCATCTCTTTCTCTATATCTGTGTCTCTTTTTCTATCTGTCTGTCTCTCTCTCCAGTCAATTAGTTACCGAGTCTTGTTGCTTCTGCCTTCACAATATCTCTCACACATTTATTCCCCTTCTCATCACCCACAGGTCTCCACTCAAATACACACTCTTCTCCCTTCTTATGTGGTCTATTAGCTTTGCCTCCTAGGGTCTCACTTCTCTAAGTCTCCTTCCCCACAGGACAAAAGTGATCTTCCTAAAGTCCCCAGTGGACCATATAGTTATTCTGCTTACAAAACCCCAGTGGCTTCCTAGCATCCCTAATATGCAATACAAACTCCTGAGCCGGGCACTCGAAGCCCCTCCCAGTCTTCCTCTGGAGTTATCACTATCCTCCATGTCCTCTCCATACCATTCCAAGCAAAGTGATTTCCTTGCTGCTTTTTGCCCATATCCCATGACTGTCCTTACCTCTTCTTCACTATCTCAAAAAATACCTGACTTCCGTCAAAGTTCAAGTTGTCCAGATATGCAACGTCTAAGTGATCCTTCATCATCTTCCTTTGCCCTTTCCCTACCTCTCCATTGTTCTGCTTCTCTTTCTGCCTCCCTATCTCTCTCACTATCCCTGTTTCTTGGTTGGTCTCTGTAGCTGTCTACCCTGATGCCCACCCCATACTCATCTTCACTTGGGAAGTACTTTGTCAATATTTCCTATTTTCTTTTCTTTGTGTATGTAATTTTCCCTAGAGGAGTATAAACTCCTTGAAGACAGGAACTGTTTAATTTTTAGTTCGGTAGCTACTCCTTGTACTTAGCATCTCATATAATGCTCAATGGTTGTGTGTTGAATGAATAGAGGAATTTCATACTTCCAGAATTCAAACTTATAAAGAACATTAGAGCAAAAAAGAAATTTCATGTGGTTTTAAAAACATTCGTTTTGCTTTGGAGTCAGGAGGACCTAGGTTCAGTCCTGTTCTGATACTT
The DNA here is from genome assembly GCF_037893015.1 of Macrotis lagotis. Classification (NCBI taxonomy): domain Eukaryota; kingdom Metazoa; phylum Chordata; class Mammalia; order Peramelemorphia; family Peramelidae; genus Macrotis; species Macrotis lagotis. The sequence continues at coordinate 5,929,078 of NC_133664.1, forward strand.
AATAGTCATGAGTAAGTAACTTGACCTCCCACTGTCCCATCCCTAAGAATGTAGATTTTGGAAGTTCAGGTGATTCATCCTGATGGAGGGAATTCTCATACCGAGAGCGCCCTACGGGATAAAATTGCTGGTTCCAACCAAAACTAACCAGCAAAGACAATTCCATACCTTGGTGATTAGGAGTCTGGATCTGTGGTTGTCTTCCTAACCTTCTTTCCTGTTCCTGCAGGAGGCACATCACACCAGTTGTGCTCCCCAAATGTTTACTTTAAGACTCTTCTTGCACATGTTTCTTCCCACCTTTCAAAGGACAGTTTAACCTTTTGCCTTCTTCCTTCTATTTGTGTGATGTGTTCACTGATTTATCAGAAAACCCTTCCCTGGATGAAACTGAAAAACCAGGGATCTACCTATTCAAAGGAGGCCTTGAGAAGTCAGATTTCTTTAGAAAATGAAACACAACAAGACTCCACACTTTTTTTTGCATTGTCTCTTCAATCATTCAATTAATGAGGCTTTGGGATCTTCCTGTGCCTACCTCTTAGTTAAAGCAGTAAAACACAAACCTTAAACTGAGCTGATTCTCTTGTTTATTCTTTGTAGCTAGTGGATTTGAACGAAGGTTATGAAACTGCTGCTGTACCAGCACTTCTCAGACTTTTGGAGTCCATGGATCACTGTTGTTTTCCCAGCCCCACCCCAGATCTCACCTGCATTTATGGGATGATTCATTCGGCAGAGTTCTGGTTTTGTTCAATGTCATGAGAAAATTATTGATTTGTATCAAGAACAAAAGTATAAACAACATCAGATTTGAAACATTAACAACACCAGAGAACAATCCACAGACCACTTGGAGACAAGCTATAAATATAGTCTCATTCCATACCCAAGCCAAACACTTAGATTCTCTTACAGACCCATGGCTCCCAGCAGGTCTGCCCCAGGCAGTTGAGATAGAATAATGGTCCTTTCTCCATGACTCAATGGCAATGCAGAGGTGACCTTAGTTTGCAAAATGGGCAGCAATTAGCCCAAACTCTGGCAGGTTCTACCAAAGGAGAAAATCTCAGAGTATACATGCCTCAAAGTAGACAGTGGAAAAAACCCTGACACTTGGGTCAGAGAGGTTGGGTCCAATCTCACTTTTGATGCTTGCTACCCCTGGGGTAATGTTTCACTCATTCACCACCACCATGGACCTCAGTTTCTTCATCTAACAAATAAGAAGAGTGGATTAGAGGGGTCATTTCCACTTCTACATCTACTCTTCATTCTATGATCCCTCACTTGTGTTTACTATCTGAAGACCACCTGAACTAAGATGAGGGAAACTCCTTAATGGAAGGTTGACCATTAGCTGGTGAAGAATGGTGGTCCATAGCCTCTTCCTTCTTCTAATATGTTATCTGTACTAACTGGTGAACAGAGCACCCACACTAATGAAATCACAAAGTCAGACAAATGTTAACAATCTTTTCCTGGCCCAACCCATTCCTTGTGACCTCTCTTTCTTTCCTTCCTGTGATTACATGACCCAGGACCTGATTCTTGTCTTTCCCACCAAATTCTTCTAAAAACAATTCTTTCCTTGCTGACTCTTTGTCCATGTGTCCATGCAAGTTGCTTAGTTCATATCTGTTCAGATCAGCAGTTTTACACTTTACATGGGGTCTTCTGGAGGCAATGTCTCAAAATAAATGTTTTATTCTAATAAGAAAAATTTTACAAACCACAAGGGGATCCTATTTCGGGACAGTGTCAGCCTTTGTTCTGATGGATTTTCAAGATTTTCAAAATCTTCCTCTGCTATTTAGCCACTGTGTGACTGCGAGCCAATCATTTAGCATCTGAGTGCTGCAGGCAATCCTTTGGAGACTCTGAATTGCAGGGAAGGCAATATGCTCTCCATTAGTTCCTCACCTACATGTGTGCCACCAGTGAAATCACAGGTCCAGACCTTACCCCCATGCACATTAACAACACTACAGAAGAGTCATTGCCCCATAGCTGTGGAAGTGGTGGATGAAGGCCTGGGTATGATCCCCACTATGGACAGGCAAACATCTAACCACACATGCACATCCCCACAAAGAAGGCCTCCCTGTGTGGAGTCAAAGCTGTGATTTTCTCCATAATAAATCCTCTTAGATGCTTGCTGAATTCATTGAAAAGTTAATATAATATAGAGAGGTGGCACATGTCTGAGGGAATACTTGAATCCACATCTTCTTGCCAGCCTGCTGTGTGTGTGTCTCTCTCTCTGGTTACTACTTCTCTCTGTTAAGGCAGCGATGCTCTCATCATTGGTTGTGCCTCGGAGCCCAAGCAAGGAGGTTCCTGATTGTGCAAACAGGTGATGGGGGTGCCTGTCACTCTGTGGGAGATGCTTCTGATTAGGGTTTGTTTCTCTTTTTTCCTGTCAAACACAAGCCATATAATTTTCTTCCTTTTTCTTTTTGCCTTTCTTTATTTAAAAAAACATTTCCCTTCCTTGGGAAAACATCTGCCGTTCAACTCCACTGACTCAGCCAGTGGAGGGAACTGTTGTTACACAAGGATTGAGAAACTGCCACAGGAGCCAAGTTTGTATGGTTCAAGTCAATTTAAAGAGTTTAAGTAAGCACCTGCTGTGTTCACAACTTTTTGTTAGATGGACATTAATCTATCATAATGTGTCCTGTATCTGAAAGTGACTTCGGATCTCAAGAAGATAATAAACCATCTTTGCTGTGTATGGAGAAGAATGCTATCATTAGGAAGGAAAGTCTTGGGGTCTGGAGCGCAGTCTTTCAATTTCTTAGATGTACAATTTTGAACAAAATACTTCATCTTTCTGGGTCTCAGTTTCTTCATCTGTAAAAGGAAGTATGTGGTTTAGACCAGAGCCCACCACAGCCCCAAGTGTGGCCTGAACCAAATTAAAATGCAATTAGGAAATATTTAACAAAATAGGTAAAGATTAAACAGAACCCAGATAATGTTAAAATTTGGTTTTCTAAGTCAGTATGTGGCATCTTTGTGTACGGTTGGGTAGCCAACTATTGGAGCTGGATACCCCTGGTTAAGATGATCTCCCATGGTCCTTCCAGCTAAATACTGTAGTCCTGCAGTATGTGTTCCCTCTGAAACTGAAGATCAGGAATTGTCACCAACCTGAGACCTTGGTGGACTTTGTCCTGTGTCCAGTCTGAAAGTCACTGTCCCACCCTCTTCCCCCTTTGCCTGCTACAACTAGTGCCCCTTTCCTTACAAGACAAGACAAAAAGTAGCAGCTCAAGGATTCAGGTTTGTTCTACCCATGAGGAATCCCATCCCCGACTGAAGGAATATCCCCACCATAAGACAATCACTGTTCTTCACCTAGATAGGAGGAGGAAGAGCTGGCATGTATGGAAGGTTTCAAAGTTTATAAAGGATTTTATATACACTATTATGTGATGTCCTCAGCCATTCTCTAGCCAATCTTGCCAGTAATTTAAGCATCTTCCACCATTTTGCTGATGAAGAGATTGAGGTTCATCCACATGAAATCCCTTACTTATGAACCCACAGAATTCATCAGAAGGAATAGACTTGAACTCATCCCTCTTAAACCCAAGTTTCACAGTTCTTTTGCCTTTTCCTTCTAGTCCTCAAGTCAATTTCCTCTTCGTTGATGGGGCTCAGAAAATCATAGATTTAGAGCTGGGAGAGATTGCAGAGATCATTTATTCTAGGTCTTTGAATTGGAAGCTGAAAAAAATGGAGACCTAGAAAGGTCAAATGACTTGTCCAGGGTAACACAGGTAGCAAGAGTCAGAGCTTAGGGTCTGCCCAGTCCTCTGACTGGAGTATTCTTTTCATTGTAGAGTTAAGAATCTGCACATGAGCAAAAGCTTTCAGTCAATGCTGAAAAAGGAATCAAGGCAATAACAGGAGATGATGGAACAAGGGGAAAACCAATCCCTGAATTGGTAGCTATAGAGCTGAATTCAATTCCTTGTTCAGACACTTGCTGATATGTGATCTTCCATTCCCCCACATGCTGCTAGGTCCAGAAGGAGGAGGGAGCATGAGCCAAGTGACAAAGTCATTCCCACTAACCCAAAAGAGCAAAGACCCTTGTTCATACATTAAATCTGACTGTTGATTCTTCCTAAAAGTCAGGAAAGACCATAATATAAAGAAAGAGGAACTGATAAAAGAAAGAATTCTGGAAGTACCACTACCAGCCCTTTTTCATGACCAGGAATTATCAAGAAATCTCAAAATGGATCAAAAGAGAAATATGGATAAAGTGAAAAAAAGGGGGAAATACAATCAGAGGGAATATAGCATGGAGGGCAATAAAGAGTAATTATAACTTTGAATGTGAATGGGATGAACTCTCCCTTAAAATGTAACTGAATAGCACAGTGGATTGAAAACCAGAATCCTACAATATGCTGCTTACAAGAAACTCATTTGAAGCAGGAAAAATACACATAGAGTAAAGGTAAAAGGTTGGAGCAAAATATATTTTGCTTCAGCTGAAGTGAAACATAGGGGTAGCAATCCTTACCACAGACAAAGCAGCTAAAAAAATAGATCTCATTAAAAGAGATAAGGAAGGAAATTATATCTTCCTAAAAGATACCATAGACAATGAAGCTATTTCTATACTAAATATGTATTCACCAAGTGGTATAGCATCCAAATCCTTAGAGGAGAAGCTGAATGAATTACAGGAAGATATGGACAGCAAAACTCTACCAGTGGGAAACCTCAACCTCCTGCTCTCAGATTTAGATAAATCTAACCTTAAAATAAACAAGAAGGAAGTTAAGGAGTTAATAAATTGCTAAAAAAAAAAAACCTAGGCATGATAGAACTTTGGAGAAAATTGAATGGGGAGAGAAAGGAATATACATTTTTTTCTGCAGTACATGGCACTTACACAAAAATTGACCATGTATTAGTACACAAAAACCCTATAATCAAATGCAGAAAGGCAGAAATAGTAAATACATCCTTCTCAGATCATAATTAAATAAAATTCATATAGAATAATGGGCCAGGGAGAGATAAATCTAATACTAATTGGAAATTACATAACATCATTTTAAAAAATGAGTGGATCAAACAACAAATTATAGAAAGAATTAATGATTTCATCCTAGATAATGACAATAAAGAAACAGCATACCAAAACTTAAGGGATACAGCCAAGGCAGTTGTGAGGGGATATATCTATAAAGGCTTACATGAATAAATTAGAGAAAGAGGAAATCAATGAACTAACATGCAACTAAAAAAATTAGAGAAAGAATAAATTCAAAACCTTTAATTAATTATCAAATTAGAAATTCTAAAAATTAAAGGAGAAATTAATAAAATTGGCAAGAAAACTATTAACTAATAAATAACACCAAGAGTTGGTTTATGAAAAAATAAGAAAATTGATAAACCTCAAATCAATTTGATTTAAAAAAGAAAGAAGAGGGGGTGGCTAGGTGGTGTAGTAGATAGAGCATCAGCCCTGGAGTCAGGGTTACCTATGCTCAAATCTAGCCTCAGACACTTAATAATTACTTAGCTGTGTGGCCTTGGCCAAGACACTTAACCCCATTGCCTTGTAAAAAAAACCTTTAAAAAAAGAAGAAAACCAAATTGCTAGTATCATAAATGAAAAAAGGTGAACTTACCACCAATGAGGAGGAAATTAAAGTATTAATTCAGAATTATTTTTCCCAACTCTATGCCAATGAATTTGATAATCTAAATTAAATGGACGAATATTTACAAAAATATAAATTCTACATATTAAATGAAGAAGAAATTAAATACCTAACCAACCCTATCTCTGAAAAAGTAATTCAGCAAGCCATTATTGAACTTCAAAAGAAAAAATTTCATGACCAAATGGATTCACAAGTGAATTCTATAAACTATCACATATTTAAGGAACAATTGGTTCCAATTCTATATAAACTCTTTGGAAAAAAAGGGGAAGATGGAACTCTGCCTACTCTTTCTGTGACATCAATATGGTGCTGATACCTAAACCAGGAAGAGTTAAACATAAAAAGAAAATTATAGGCCTATCTCCCTGATGAATATAGATGCAAAAATCTTAAATAAAATCTTAACAAAACAATTACAAGAAGTTATCACTAGGATAATAGGATAATATACAGGACCAAGTAAGATTTATCCCAGGAATGCAGTGTTGGTTTGATATTAGGAAAACTGTTAGCATATCTAATTATATCAATAACAAACCTATCAGAAATAATTATATCAATAGATATTGAAAAAGCTTTTGACAAAATACAGCACCCATTCCTACTAAAAACATGAGAGAGTGTAGGAATAAGTGGATTGTTCCTTAGAATAATGAGTATTTATCTGAAACCATCAACAAGCATTATATGCAATGGGGATAGGCTAGAGGCATTCCCAATAAGATCAGGAGTGAAACAAGGGTGCCCATTATCACCGCTACTATTCAATATTGTATGAGAAATGTTAGAATTGGGAACGAAGAGACAAAACTCTCACTCTTTGCAGATGACATGATGGTATATCTAGAGAATCCAAAAAAATCATCAAAAAACTACTAGAAATAATTAGCAACTTCAGTAAAGTCACAGGATATAAAATAAACTCTCATAAATCCTCAACATTTCTATATATGACTAGGAAGATACAGCAGGAAGAGCTTGAAAGAGAAATCCCATTCAAAGTAACCTCAGACAATATAAAATACCTGGGAGTCTATCTGCCAAGACAGACTCAAAAACCTTTTGGAAACAATTACAAAACACTTCTCATACAAATAAAATTAGATTTAAATAACTGGTAAAACATTAACTGCTCATAGATAGGCCAAGTTAATATAATAAAAATGATAATTCTACCAAAACAAAACTACCTGCTTAGGGCCCTCCCAATCAAAATTCTAAAAAACTTACTTTAATGAGTTAGAAAAAGTTGTAAGTAAATTCATATGGAGAAATAAAAAGTCAAGAATTTCCAGGGATTCAATGAAAAGAAGTGCAAAAGAAGGTGGCTTAGCCTTACCATATCTAAAATTATATTATAAAGCATCAGTCATCAAAACAGTCTGGTATTAGCTAAGAAATGGTGGACCAGTGGAATAGACTAGGTGCAATAGCAGGAAACGATTATAGTAATCTGCTATTTGATAAACCCAAAGAGTCCAGCTATTGAGCTAAAAACTCTCTCTTCGATAAAAACTGTCCAGCAAAATTGGAAGTTAGTATGGAAGAAACAGATTAAACCAACACCTCACACCCTTTACCAAGATAGGATCAAAATGGATACAGGATCTAGACATAAAAAACAATATTATAAGCAAACTAGGAGATCAAGGAGTAATTTACCGGTCAGATCTATGGAAAGGGAAGAAGTTTATGAGCAAGGAAGAAATGGAGAACATCATTCAAAACAAACTAGATAATTTTGATTACACTAAATTAATAAAGCTTTTGCACAGACAAAACCACTGTAAGCAAGATTAAAAGAAATGTAGTAAACTGGGAAACAATTTTTACAACTAGTATTTCTGACAAGGCACTCGTTTCTAGAGTACATAGAGAACTGAGTCAAATTTATAAAAAAAAAAAAAACCCAAGTCTTTCCCTAATTGAAAATTGGTCAAAGGCTATGGATAGGAAGTTTACAGATGAGGAAATGAGGGCAATCCATACTCATATGAAAAATTACTCTAAATCATTACTTATTAGATAAATGTAAATTAAAGCACCTCTGGGTTACCACCTCACACCTCTTGGATTGGCCAATATGACCAGAAAGGACAATAATCAATGTTGGGAGGATGTGGGAAATCTGAGACAATAATGCATTGTTGGTGGAGCTGTGAACTCATCCATCCTTTCTGGAGAGTAATTTGGAGTTGCACCCAAGGGACAATGGGAATGTGCATACCCTTTGATCCAGCAATGGCACTGCTAGGTCTATGCCCTGAAGAGATCATGAAAAGGGTAAAAACATCACTTGTACAAAAATATTCATGGCAGCTCTGCTCGTGATGGTAAGGAGTTGGAAACTGCGTGAGTGTTCATCAGTTGAGGAATGGCTGAACAAATTGTGGTCTGTGTAGGTTATAGAACACTGTTGTTCTATTACAAACGAGGAGGGATGGGAATTCAGAGAAACCTGGAAGGATTTGCATTGAAATGATGTTGGGCGAGATGAGCAGAGTTAGAAGAACATTGTATACCATAACAGCAACATGGGGTTGATGATCAATCTTAATGGACTTGTTCATTCCTTCAGTGCAACAATCAGGGACAATTTTGGGATACCAGCAATTGAGAATGCCATCTGTATCCAGAGAAAGATTTGTGGAGTTTGAACAATGACCAAAGACTATTACCTTTAATTTTTTTAAAAAAGTTATCTCATTATATAATTTTTTTATTTCTTATATTTTATATTTTTTTCCTTAAGCATATGATTTCTCTCTCAACACATTCAATTTAGATCAATATATAGCATGGAAACAATGTAAAGACTATCAGACCACCTTCTGTGGGGGAGTGGTGGGGAGGGAAACAAGATTAGGGGAAACTTTTTCAAATTCGGAAGGAAGGAAGGAAAAGAAGGAAGGAAGGAAGGAAGGAAGGAAGGAAGGAAGGAAGGAAGGAAGGAAGGAAGGAAGGAAGGAAGGAAGGAAGGAAAGAAAGAAAGAAAGAAAGAAAGAAAGAAAGGAAGAAAGAAAGAAAGAAAGAAAGAAAGAAAGAATTCCCTTGATCGTAAATTCTTTGCCAATACAAAAAAGTGCAGTTTTAAGTATTTTTGTATAAATATATCAATTTTCCTTTCCTTTTATCTCATTGGGATACAGTACACAATAACAAAACAAAACAAAATAATTTTCTTTGCAAAGAAAAATGAATCCACAATTTGATTTATTAAGTCAAAGGGTATGAATCATCTTATAGCCTATTCCAAATTGCTCTCCATAATAGTTAAACCCATTCACCACATCCCCTCCAGCATTTGTCATTTTGCTTTTTCTAACATTTTAGCTGATCTCCTAAATGTGAGGTGGTTCCTTAGAGTTGTTTTCATTTGCATTTATCTTATCAAAAGTGATTTAAATAATTTTAATGTAATTACTGACAAGTTTGAATTCTTGTTAAAACTGCTTATTCAAATCTTTTAATCATTTATCAGTGAGAATTGATTTATTTTTATATAAATTTGACTCAATTCACCCATATATTTGAAAAATGATGCCTTTATCAAAAAAAATAATTGCTACAAGAATTTCTTTCTACAATTTCCCACTTTCCTTTTATTTTGGCAACATAAATTTTTGTTGTCCAAAAAAATTCATTTCATGGAATTAAAATTATCCATTTTACTTCCCGTGATCCTCTATTTTGTGGTTATAAACTCTTATATTATGCATATATCTAACAAGTATATTTTTTCCATATCTCCCTTACTTGCTTATACCATCTTGCCAATGTCAATTTGCTTATAGTATTACTCTTTTTATCTAAGTCATTTATCCATTTTTATCTTATTTTGGTTTATTTTATGAGATGTGGTTCTATAACTAATTTCCATCAAACTGATTCCAATGTTCCCAATAATTCTTGTCAAATATTGAATTTTCCCCCCAAAGTTTGTATCTTTTGGTTTATTAATCATTAGATTATTTTCATGTACATCATGAGGCTGGTGACTTAACACAGCACCCCCTCACTCAAATAAAATTCATATGCTTACCGTGTCATCACCTCCCTGATGTTGTGGTGTTCTTCAGGAATGAAGGACACACATTATTATTGTATACCTATTCATTCCACCACTCTTTTTCTTAGCCAGTACCACAGTATATGAATAAATATAATTTTGAAATATAGTTTGAAATCTGGTATTTATAGAACAACTTTCACATAATATTTTAATTGATTCTCTTTATATTTGTACTAATTATTTTCTTCCAAATAAATTTTCTAAATAATTTTTTCTAGTTCTATAAAATAATTCTTTGGTGACTTGATTGTCATAACATTGAATAGGTAAATTAACTAAATTAGAATTTTCATTATTACATTGGTCAACCAAAGAACAATGAATATTTCTACAGTTTTTAGAATCAAATTAACCTAAGCGACTCCTCCTTTTCACTTTTATTGTAAAAACTCTTTCTTGAGAAATTCTTTTATATGAAATAAATTTTCCCATTCTTCTTCTCTCTTCCATTTTTTCCTACACATTTCTCTTTTTACTCATTTTTAGATCATTTCAATGTGATTGACTCATGCCTGTAACTTTTGCCTATTAGAATCCTTCTAATTGTGCTAATGAATGTGCTAATAAAAGGATTCTCATAAGTTACATTATCATCTTCCCATGAAGGAATATAAACTCTTAACCTTGATTTCTCTTTCATGTTTACCTTTTTATTTTTCTTTTAAATCTTGTATTCCAAAGTCAAATTTTCTAGTCAGCTCTACAATGCTTTGTAATTGTTTCCACATAGTTCCTAAGTTTAGTTGGCAGGTAGACTTCCCAGTATTTTATGCTGCTTACAGGTATTTTAAATAAAATTTCAATTTCCATCTCTTCCTGCTGGATATTTTTGGTAGTGTATTGAAATGTTGATTTTTTTCTTATGCAGAGTTATTTTATAACTTGCCACTTTGTTACAGTTAATTATTTAAACTGGTTTTGACTGGATTTATTAGAATTTTCTGCATCTGCTAAAAAGGATGGTTCCGTTTTTTCCTTGATATTTTATTTCAATAATTTTTCCCTGTCTTATTGCTATAGCTAACATTTCTAGTTCAGTATTGAATAATAGTCATGATAATCAATTAACCCTGATTTTATCAGGAAAATGTCATTTATATTCTTGTTATAGAGAATCCTGGCTTTGGATTTTAAATAGATTTCAAAAGGGGTTCATTTATTCCTATGCCTTCCAATATCATTTTTATAGAAATAAGTATTCTATTGTCAAAAAGTTGCTTTATTTTGATAAATATGATTTTTAAAATTTGTGTTTTGATATTATAATTTATGATTACAGTTTTCCTAATATTGAATGTGCTTTGCATTCCTGGCATAAATTCCACTTGATTATAATGTCTGATTATGGAAAATGTTGTGATATATTGTTGTAATTTCCCTAGTGGTGTTTTATTTATTATTTTTGTATAAACATTTATTAGGGAAATTGGTCCATAGTTTTCTTCCTCTGTTTTTGCATTCATAGGTTTAGATATCAAAAAGAGTTTAGGACTCCTTCTTTCTCCATTTTTTTCAAATTCTATTTATAATATTGGTTTTAATAATTCCTGAAATTTCTGGCAAAATTTATTTATAAATCCATTTAGTCCTGGGCATGTTTCCTGAGGGAGCTTGTTTATCCTTTGTTCAATTTCTTTTGTCTAATATAGGATTATGTAAATATTCTACTTATTAATCCATGTGATTTATATTTTTTGCAAATGTTAATACAATTCACTTAGATTGTTAGTTTTATGGGCATATAATTAAATAAATAACTCCTAACAATTACTTTAATTTCATTTTCCCTTGGTGTATATTTATCCTTTTCATTTTTGTACTGTAAATGTGGTACTTTTTAGAATCAAATTAACCTAAGTGACTCCGCCTTTTCACTTTTATTGTAAAAACTCTTTCTTGAGAAACTCTTTTATATGAAATAAATTTTCCCATTCTTCTTCTTCGCTCTTCCATTTTTTCCTACACATTTCTCTTTTTTACTCATTTTTAGATCATCTCAATGTGATTGACTCATGCCTGTAACCTTTGCCTATTAGAATCCTTCTAATTGTGCTAATGAATGTGCTAATAAAAGGATTCTCATAAGTTACATTATCATCTTCCCATAAAGGAATATAAACTGTTAACCTTGATTTCTCTTTCATATTTACATTTTTCTTTTTCTTTTAAATTTTGTATTTCAAAGTCAAATTTTCTAGTCAGCTCTAGTCTTTTCATTTTGAATATTTAAAAGTCTTTTATTTCATTGAATTTTCATTTTTTTCTTGAAGGATTACACTGAGTTTTGCTGGATAGATTACTTTCTAGACTACCATGTTCCAAGTCCTTTACCCCTTTAATATGATGGTTGCTAAATCTTGTGTGAGATCCTATTCCTAGGAGCTTTCATTTTGCAATCTCTTCCAGATGGTGATTGGTGGATTCTTTGAACTTTTATTTTTACCCTCAGGTTATAGGATACTGGGGCTGATTTTTCTTGATAATTTCTTGAAATATGCTTTCTAGATTCTTTCTTTGATCATGATTTTAAGGTAGTTCAATTATTAATAAATTATCTTTCCTTGATCTATTTTCCTGGTTTTTTTCCAATGAGATATTTCACATTTTTCTCAATTTTTTTCATACTTTTTACTTTGTTTCATTGTTTCTTGATGTCTTATGGAGTCAATATCTACTTCCCCAATTCTAATTTTTTTAAAAAATATATTTTCATTACTTAAATTTTATACCTCTTTTTTTCCATTTGGTAAATTTGGTTTTTTTTTAAGTATTATTTTGTTCAGCTTTTTTGCCTCCTTTACCAAGCTGTTGATTTTTTTCATAATGAATTTCCTTCTTTACATTTCTTTACCCAGTTCTTTCTCTTCCAAGAACATTTTAGCTCTTCTTAGAATTCTTGTTTAGCTTGTGTCCAATTATTTTTTTTCCCTTTTAAGGCTTTATTTGCACCAAATTTGACATCATTCTCTTTTGTTCTGAATTTGCATCTTGATCTTCCTTATCAACATAATAGATATTTATGCTTAGGTTCCTTATTTGTTGTTGTTTCCTTGTTTTTCCCATTTCTTGACTTTGAAAATTATGTTAAAGTTAGGCTCTATTCCTAATTGGTGTGTTTATTTGGGGAGGGGAGGGAGTGATATTGGCACTATACTAAATTTTTGACATTTTCATCCCATTGTTTTCAGAGTTAGTTTTAGGGATTTGGAAATTTTCAGTGTTTCCTATCTGGTGTAATCAGGGAAGAGGTGGGTTCATTGTTCTCCTTGGATTAATTTTGAATTTTACCCAGTTAATATTCCTGGTCCCTTGGGATTATTGCCAATAATACTCTTTAGGGGCTTTACTCACTTGGCACCAGAGACAATCCTACTTCTCAGGATTGCTGATCCCTTTATATAACAAGCGATACTGTTCATCAGTATCCCTGTTGAACTGTGACAGAGAGTAATATTGTTTCCCACTGCCCCTGCTCCCTTGAAAGTTTGTAAGTACTCCTCTCCACCTTGGAACTGTAATCCAAAAGTGGGAATAGACAATGGAGTAGCCAGACAGTGTCTAGTCATGGGTCCAATGCAAGCACAGGGATCCACTGTAATTGCTTTCTGACCAGTTTTCAGAGCATCTTAATATCTCTGGCTCAAGGACTCCCAAAGCTGCTGCTGCCACTGTCTCCATCACCAGTTTCTACCACTGGTGCTGCATCCACATAGACTCTGGAATATCCTCCACCTTCATATCAGAGATCTCTCCTTCTTATTTCCTAAGTTATCTTGGGCTATAAGAATGTCTCACCCTGCCATTTCAGAATTTGATTTGATGAATTATTTTAATTTTTGGAAAGTTGGGAAGAGCTTAGCAAATGCTTTTTGTATTCCATTTATCTTAGCTTTACCCTTGAAAATCCAAAGAATATAAATCCTGCAGAGAAGTATGCCATTTTTTTTAAAAAGCCATATATCATAACACAGAAAATGTTCAAAATTTCTACATACAGACAACAGTGAACAGAGGATCATCACTAAGTGGGTTGAGGTGGTACTTCAAACTACAAAATATTTAGTAGTTCAGTTGAATGATTTGGAAGACAACATATTTTACAAGGAACCAGGAGAAAGACTTTCAACCATGAAGAAAAGGAGATTTGAATAATATAGGAACATTCTATATAGTTAAAGAAATAAGAGAATTTTATCACATATATTCAAAAAGCAATGGAACTCAAATTCAACCCTGAAATGACATCCTGGACACCTAAACCTCAATATCAGTGAGTGAAAAGCCATCTAAAGTCTTTCCAGTCTGGGAGGTCTTGCCAGTTCTTGCTCATCTGACTAAACTTTAAGAAGCCAAGTTCACACCTACATTTTATGGAAGTATCAGGCACATTAGTAGAAGTTAAAGAATTAAAACAGAGAATGGAGTGAGAATCATGATACTATGACAAGGGAGGTTCTCTTCTGGAAAGAGGCCCTTCTCCAGAATGACGACCTTGCCTATATCTTGCCTCCAACTTCTCTGCTGACCTGTACTACAGTGTGACAGAACCTCTGGGTCACACTTCTAAGTCTTCTTCTCATCTTCACAGAGTGATGGGTTATACTTATAGAGGTATCAGCTACATGCCTCTCCCAGCAGAGATGCACTCATCCCATGAAAAGATTCACTTTTCCTTCCATCCTCTACTCAGTTCTGGTTGCCCCCAGGAGGAACCATCTTTACGTTATAATCATATCTTTGCCTATAATCAGGGTGGTTGCGATCTTGATTGGCATCTGAGGTCATCTTTGTTACTTAGAAAGCACTACTTTCTGAATTCCTTCTCCTCTGTACTTTCTCTCCCACACACTGACTCAGGACATCATGGAGTGTTGTCTGATCAACAAAGACAAATGGAAGCATTGCTGCTCTGCCACAGATTTGAAATCATTGTTAAGGCAATTTGTTATTTTTTCCATATCTGAATGGACATTTCTGTAAAAAAAAAATCACTTATGCACAATTTAAATGAATCTATAATTACCAAGTTTATTCCCTCAAATGCCCACTGTCTTTGCTTGGTAGCTCTTCTCTAAGGAGCCTACTTCTCAAAGGGACTTTAGCAACTCTTCTACCTCACCCTTGTTGGCTTCCAGTGAGCTCATCCCTTTCCACAAGCGTTTCTCAAATCTGTAATGTATGCCAGGTCTATTTCTCTCCTCCATCTCCTGAATAACCCTATCAAATTGCCAAATCAACATGTTTTCTTGCCCAAGTCTCTATCTTATCCCTATACTTCTATTCCTACATCTTCAATTCCTCACCAGGGTTTCATCATCACCAAAACTGAATCATCATCTAAATATCCCTGATCTTCTCCCTGTTTCCAAACACTAACGTGGTTTTCTTTTCTTTCACTTCCTGGTAAAATGTCTTTTCTTCTTGATTCATCAAGGTAACTCTAAATCTCAAGAACCTAATATGGCTCCCAATGAAATTTTATGTCAGTTTTACCTCCAACAGTGTTACCTAGCTCTAAAGAGAAAAAAATAGCTGCTACACAATCGAGCTAATCTGTATCTCCTGTTACTCTCCCTCTCCTGTGTGACTTCTCCTCTAGAAAGGCAGGTTGTCTCATGATCTTGTCTAAATCCTTTCTTCATTCTTGTTATCATGCCTTACATTACTATCATTCTTGTTCCCATGAAACATCCTTTCTTCCTTTCTCTTTCTTCCTCCTTTCTCCTTCCCTCACTACTTCCCTAGCTCAAATTTCCCCTTATCCATGAACCTTTCTTGCATTATGGATCATTCCCTGCCCTCAATAATCACCAAACATTTCAATAACTATTATTCTTCAACAGTTTCATGGACCAGTTATTGACTAACCAAAAGGAAAAGTAAAATAAAAAGAATATTGACTTGGATTTTGGAAAAAACAACATTTGACCTGGGGCATTGGCAATTAAAGAGTGGCGTGGATAGAGTGCCAGACCTTGAGTCAGGAATACTTGAGTTCACATTTGGCCTCAGATCCTTACTAACTGTGTGGCTCTGGGCAAGCCACTGAACCCTACTTACCTCAGTTTCCTCATCTGTAAAATTACCTGGAGAAGGAAATGTCAAGCCACTTCATGTGCAACCTCCTTCATTTCACCAAGAAAACCCTAAATAGGGTCATGGAGAATCAGACATGAATGGAAAAAACTGAGTATCAGCAACAATTGGCTTCTATTTTCTAGTTGCTTCCAAACCAGTCTTGTAAACTCCCTGAGCCTTAGTTTCCTCACCTATAAAGGGAAATAAATAAATCAATAGTTCCTACCTTTCAGTTCTAATACAACACTCAAATGATAAAATCAGTTCATGCACATTTATTCTGGAACAGGTACTTTTGAAAAGAATTTCATTTTTTTTGGTTTTAATGGCAAAAATGATTTCATTAATGTCCATCCCCAATGTTTGTGCAAAGATCTGTCTTTCAATAATATTCCTCCCATATCATTAGAAGGGGGAAAGAATTAGAGAATCTTAGCTTCTAAACAACTAAAGATGAACATCAATGAAGAGCTCATGGATGTAATGGATGTGACCAGCAACACTTTAACCAGCAAGAAACTCTAAAGAATAATAAAAGTAGGGGTGGCTAGGTGGTACAGTGGATAAAGCACCAGCCCTGGAGTCAGGAGGACCTGGGTTCAAATCCAGCCACAGACACTTAATAATTACCCAACTGTGTGGCCTTGGGCAAGCCACTTAACCCCATTGCCTTGCAAAAAAAAAAAAAACAACCAAAAAAAAAAGAATAATAAAAGTAAAGGGATTATAGGATAGGAGGAGGAAGATGAGATGGTCACATAGTGAGAACAAGGGAGGAGAAGTGAGAAAGAAACCCTGGGGAGAATATGGATGAGACTCAAACATGAAGAATGGGCAGGGATAGATCACAATAAACATTATCAGAATGGACATACCCCTGATCAGTTAAATCACAGATCCAGTAAGTAAAGGGTTAGGGTCAATAACATATATAATGGCCTTTCTCAGCTTGAAAATCTTTATGAATTTAGCAATTATTATTCTCTTATTAGAGTTTCTTGAATCCCTTATTTTCTTCAAACTCTTCTCAAGCAATATCATCTAACTGAAGTCTTTCCTGAATGTCCTGGTTTCTAGTGCTCTCCTCCCCATCCTCCTCCCACAAATAACTTCTTTTGGTATATAGTTCATAGCGACTCAAGTGGAAACTTTGTTCTGTGAAATGTTTTCTCTTTAGGTAACACGTAAGCCCCTTGAACACAGGAGTCATTCCTTTTGATCTGTGTCCCATCAGCAATTGGCACAGTGATAACTCACATATAGAAACTGCTTCAGATATGCTTGTATGTTGGTTGATTGGTTGCATGTTTGTGTCTCAGGACCTTTACCCAATTGTTTCATAGTATGGCCTTAAGCATGGGAGTTCACCTCTCTCAATTTCCATCTCTTTACCTTTAAAATAGAGAATAGAGGCTAAAGCTTTAGAGGTGAAAGAGACCTTCGAAATAATGCCCCTTCATGTGCAACCTCCTTCAATTCACCAGAAAATTAAGGTCCATTAAGGTCAAGTGGCCTGGTTGATATCACACAAACAATAGATGACCAAAGTATAATCTGAACTCCCCGATTCTGATCACCAATTAGCCCCTCTCTAGGTATTTTCTTCTCTGTAGCTGTTGTGAGACACACTGCACAGGGCTGTTGGGACATTCACAAAGATGATAGGTGCGAAGCATTTTGCAGATCTTAGCCCAATGTGGAAAGGTCAGGTGGGATTTTGGATGACTTATTTTGGCAAAACAGTGAGGGAAAACATTCAGCAGAAGGGAAATATCGTCAAATGGCTTCAAAGGAAACCAATTCCTTTATATCCATATAGTTGTTGTTTTTAAATAAATAGGGGTAAGATTATAACTGATCCTGAAAGAGATCTTATCAGTAGATTCCTCATTGATCCTGCCATTGTGTTGACCAACCCTAAGAGGAAATAGTCTTCAATGATTTGAAATCTTTTCTTTTATTGATTTATTTTTTGCCTCTGGGCTTGGACATGGAGCTATCTCTGCCCATCCCATGCTGTAGCACAAGCAGATCTCTGTTCTCTGCAGCTCTGATGTGTCATTTACAACTGGGGAAATGCTTCCTGAAGAATGACAAAGGCCTCTTTTGCCCTTTTCTAGGAGAGCCTTGGGATGCAGTTCAGTTCAGGATATTTATTGACCTTGTAGTGTGCCCAATGAAAGTTGGAATACGGTGCTGCTGCTTCTAAAGGAGCCCTCAATTATTATTTTAAGAACATCAAAGTAGGTATTTGGAAGGGTGAGAAGCAAAATAGAGAAATATCACTGCTACTAACAATCATAATCATTAGTATTTACAAAGTATTAGTTATACAAATATTACCTCACATTTATCTTTCCAAACTTCTATCTTTCTACCGAGAGGTTGAAACTATTATTATATTCTTTTTACAGATGACAAAACTGAGGCAGACAGAGCCTTGTCAAGGGCAACCTAATAGAATTGGAGAATAGATTTTAACTCAGGTCTTCCTGATAACAAGCTCAACACTTTATCTACTTCACCGCCTAGTTGCCTGTATTTTGATTGAGGAATAAGGCATTTTGATTTTTTCCAGACCACTGATAAAAGTAATGACTATGTTCTAGTTCCCTTTGTGAGCCATCCCTTCTGTTTCTATGCTGCATTTCCCTCCTCTCTAAGACATGAGAGAAGGGATGGTTTTACTTGTGTATTATATATAATACAAGACTGGCCATACTTCTTTCTTTCATAATTCCAGGTGAAAATTGCAATGCTCCTTCAGATCAGATCTTCCTTGCAAGCTGCCCCTGGTACCAGGCTGCTGACCCTGGTACCAGGCTGCTGCCCAAGCAGACTACTTTACCTCTCTCCAATGCTTTTGGGTTATTTGGAATGTTAATTCCTATGAGACAACACTTCAGAATTTACCATTAAATCACATCTCTGGAAGAAGATGGCCATTTGTGGAGGTAATAAGTTTGAGATCAGGGAGCAATTTCCTAATTGCCCAACTGCCCTCATCTCCTTAAACTGTGATGGGCTCATAACTTATCTGTGGGCAGATGAAGATGTTTCTTCACTTGATGCCTATTCTCATCAGTGAGAATGCTGAACCTCAATATCTTATTGTGGTATGTGTTCTTTTATACAATCTCCCCACCCGCCCCCTCACACACACAGAAAATGCATTGGGTCCTCCCTACATGGTGTAATTGAGATATTGATGGACTAATTTAAAGGGTTGTCCACCTAGCTGCCTGGGTCCCTGGAAGAGTGAATCCATTTACACGATAATCAAGCTCCCTCATTTAGATGCATCACTGAAGAAAGAACAGGTTGCTGAGGTTCATTTAAAAATTTCTGCTCCACTGGTTCCCTCATGGCCTGAATGAGTTAATCTGTTAATGAGAGCCAGAGTTTGCTTCCCTGCAGGGGAGATGGCCTGCTGCCATGGGGCATTTCCTTCAGAGACTCAGCTGAATCAGCATTAGAGGCCAAGCCTTCTTCAGCTGCCTTTAGCAGCTGTGAATGTAGTCATTAGAAATGACATGAAGGGTCTTTTCTTCCCTAGAACCAGTTAGCCATGACTGATGGAGGGGAGTTTTTCTGGGCTACTCTTGTCATGATTCATGGAGGTACGGAGTCCTTACATGAAGCTTCTAGAAGTGCAATGCCCTGTGTAATTGCTTCCTGGTGTTGGCAGGCATGAATTAATGAACAAATGGATGGATGGATGGATGGATGGATGGATGGATGGATGGATGGATGAATAGGTGAAGTGCTTATTGTGTGAAAAAAACTAGGGATACTAATAGAGAAGTCAGGCAGCCCAATCTCACTTTCTAATAGGGAAAATTATGAAAGGTTTCAGATCCAAGTTAAACAGAAAATTCCATAGTAGATGTCAATACTTCTGATGTCATCTACACTGATAAATGATGTAAGTTCCTGTCACTGAGTCATCTAACCACCATATCCAGGACTCAGATTACGAAGGGTCTCCTCTCTGGGTCTGCTGTAGCTGTAGCTGTAGCTGTAGTTGTAGCAGTTGCAGGGGCAGTTTCTAGACTGCACCCATGGGCAAAACTTCCAGGAAAATGGCTGCAAGAACTGGGCTGGAAACCTGACTGGAAACCAAAGCTCTTGGGTTCAGGGTCCTGGAACACCTCCATCAGAAATGGAATCAAAGGACTTTTCTAGCATATATGACTTCTTGCTGATACACCATGCTACCAACAATTGGTAGATGATGGAGAGGCTAAGATGGAAGCAGAGAAAATATCAAGGGTGAAGGATGATAGCTGCTCCTCCTAGGATTCTTATATTCATCTGCCTGTTGTGGGAGTTGGTCTTCTGTTGGTATTAAGGAAAATGGACCCCTTTCTCCCCTTTTTGGTGGTTGTCAAACCAGGACTGGAAGCAAGTCTGATGGTTTGGGGAAAGATAGTGCTCAAGTTTACTTGGCTGGCATATGTTATCTCTCTTCTCTACCTCAAAGTGCCTGTTTCCTCATATAGGAGTTCTGTCTGGTCCATACCATGATCCAAGTGTATAAAGGTCATTTAATGACTCTGTTTTCTTTTCTTGGAGGAAAAAAGAGAACTTATTGTTGAGGGTTAACAAAGAATTATTCTAAGATAGATTTGGATCCCTTGCCAAAGCTGTAATCTCCTGAACGAGACAATAATTTTGAAGAAGGTCAGAGCATGGTCTCCTGGTAGTATCTAAGGTCAGGATGGATATATCTCCAGGTAGAAATAAAGATCATTGCTTAATCACACCTCTTAGTCTCCTTCTCCCTTGTAGAGTAACCAAGTCCTTTCCGAAATGTGGTTCCAAAGGACAGTAGATAATGGGTATCAGTACAAATTCTCACCACCTTCTACTCCTCAAAAGCCTGGGAATTCATTCAAAATAAATAAATAAAACCCTTTTGGTTTTTAAAATTAAGCAATAGTCTCCTCAACTGCCAGATAATTGATCGTGACATGTGTTAGGGCAGAAGTCAAGATCAATTAGCTCCCAGTGGTATCCATGAGGAAGGGGACAATGGCAATTAGGGGCCTCTTAAAAACAGATTTACTCAGGCTTTTTTCATCATCAATGACTGAGGATGAGTGTTGACTGCCAAAACCACATGTAATTAGCCTTACACAGAGACTAGAGGGAGGTAAATCACTGAAGGAGGATCTGCTCCAGGATTCTTAGGAGCCCAAGTCTGCCCCAGGCGGCCTCTCTTACCTAGGACTTAGAGGATCTGATGCCTTTCCAGATTTAATCCATGACCTTGACAAAAGTCTGCTCAAGTCCAGTTTTCCTCGTGGCAGCCCTAGGAGGCTGATTCCCAACAGTCTGCATGGTCTGGGAGCCAAATCTGGTTCATAACCTCTCTGACGCTCCCTCAAGTTGACTGTGCAACATGGGGCAAATGATTTTCCCTCTCTGAGCTCCAGTTTCTACATTGACAAAATGAGGCAAGAGCCTCTCAGTTCCCTTCCCGATCTCAGAGGCAGGGAGCCTAAGAAAACCGATTATGACTGGGGGGTGACACCTGAGGACACATCACCTTGCCACTGACAGGATACATGAGAGTGATAGCTGTTAAAGAAGACTAAGAAGAAGATATTGCCAAGTCTTAAAAGTCCTTGCCTTTCTCCTGACCAGGAAGCCCCTCCCATTCGTGCTAATTTTACCCACTTTCATGTCAGCCACTCCCTATTTAGAAACACTGACAACAGAAGGAACAGGGAGTGTGAGGCAACAGCCCTGGGGGAGCGCATGGTACACACTTGTCAATTGTTCAATCAAACTAAGGGAGGACTGAAGAACATTGTTCTCTAGCCCTGGGTCCCAATCCTTAAATCCAGGGGCAGGCCGGGGATATGCAGGCCTTCTTCTGCCTCCCTATCTGCCCCAATCAGGGCTGACCTCATTCTGGATTTCCAAGGTTAAGAAAATTCACTGAGAAGCTGGGAAATGTTCAGAGCAGAGCAATGAGGCAGCAGCCTTGACACTGCCCCATGGGGAGATTCCTCAAAATAAATGAAAATAGTGATTCTGAGAAGATTTGGGGGAGAAAGGAAGAACTTGTTCAACCTTTTATGGCCCCATTCAGGGTTTTCTTAGCAAAGATACTACAATGATTTCTATTTCCTTCTCCAACTCATTTTACAGTTAAGGAAACTGAGGCAAACAGGCTTAAGTGACTGGTCCAGAATCACACACCTATTATAATCCTTATTTCAGTTGAAACTGAGGCAAAGCTTCAGTGACTTTCCTGGGTCACACAGTTAATAAGCATCTGAAGTCCAATTTGAACTCAGGCCTTCCTGACTCCCAGTCCACCTCGTCATCTGACTTGTTCCACTTAACGCTAAAGGACGGAGCTGGTAGAAATGGACAGACACTTCCAAGAGAATAATTTAAACTTAATATCAAAAATATCAAATAGACAAAAAAAATTCCTAATATTTGAAGGTATTTTAAAAAGAGAAGGGAATGACTTAGCAGAGAATGAGGCCTCAACAAACGGGGGTATTTTAAGGTGATTCATGCTCAGGTTCAGCTGAAGCACCATTGCTAGGGTTCTTTCCATGTCAGAGCATCTGTGCTTCTGAGATTCTAGTTCCCAACATTTGAATAGTAAAAGTGCTTTCTCATGACACATTTCATATTAGAAAGGGTGGCTAGCAAAGGATGAGGTGATGTTTGGATTTAATATAATCAAAACTCTATGTAAGAGTTGATTTTTCCCACTGAGAATCATAGTCTGTCAGTTTGTGCTCTCCCTGTTTTCCAGAGTGGAAATATGCTGAGCATCAGGAATCCATGTAAGCCAATCATGGATTGAGTTCAAAGGGATAACAGGCAGGGGGGGATTGGCAGAATATAATATGGTTCTTTAATTAACAGAGGGTCAGAAAAGTGATGTGATCAGAGAGAGACACAGAGTTAGAGCAAGAAGGAGAGAGACAGAAAGAAAAAGAGAAGAAGGGAGAGAAAAAAAGTAAGAGAGACAGTTGGAGACAGACAGAAAGAAAAGAGAGATAGAAAGACAATGAGAGGGAGAGACAGATAATCAGAGGAAGGAGAAGGGGGAGGGGGAGGAGAAGGAGAAGGAAGGAGAATGAGATCAAGAATAAACATGAGAATGAAGAGAAGGAGAAAAAGACAGAGGAGGAGGATGAAGAGGAAGAGGCAGGAGTAGCATTCTTGAGTCCTGTGGGAACAGTTCTTAAGTTGATTATGTCAAATCTTGGGTTCATGTTTACTCTATGGAGTACAGAACCAGAGTTCTGTGGCAGGAACAGGAGAGCAGTTTCGTGAACACATCAAGAAGAGTTAATGAATATTGGCTCACAGGTCCTTGGAAAATAGAGAGAGCTAAAATAATAAATCCCTCCATGAGCACCTGGTGCTTGTCAAAGCATTGCACTTTGCCAGGGCTAAGGTCATCCAGAGCACAAAAGATTATTGTTATACTCAGTTGAGGAAACAGCCTACTTGCTCGGTCTTAGCTTTGGGAAATAGTGTCTAAAAAATATTTTGACACCCTTAAGGAGTTCATCTTCTCATGAGGAAAGCAATATTTAAGCAACTAAGTACATAGAAGACCAACAAAGAGTAAATGAAAGCTATTCTCTTAAGGGAGGCATTAAGAACCAGGGGATTGGTAAAGGACTCCTTCAAAGAAGGAACGTTTTGAGCTGAGTCCTGTGGGAAGACATGAAAGATATGAGGCAGAGCATCCCAAACATGGAGAATAGTCAAAGATACAGAGTCAGAAGATAGAGTGTCATTTATGAGGAACAGCAAGGAGGACAGTCTGAAAGGATCAGAGAGTGCATGACGGGGATGAGAATAGAAGACTGGAGAAGGAAGGGATCTGGTTGGTTTGAGAACTTAAAATTTTATTCCTGAAGGTAATATGGAGCCACTGCAGTTTAAGGAGAAGAGCAATGTCATGGTCAGAGCTGTAATTTATGAAAATTGCTTTGACAGCTTAGTGATGGGTGAACTAGAGAAGCATGCACAGAGCTAGTGTTGGGTTGCAAGGAGTTGTTGGCATAAGGGTCCTTATTGATGATGAATCTTGAAAGTTTTAATGGTTTGCATAGAAGGAAAGTCTGGGATGAATGAGAGAAAGCTCTGAAAAATTCTCTTCCTGCCCACCTAGTCTCCTGGTTTACACTTGAGTAAACACTGCAAAAAAGATGATAAGTTGTGTTGCTCAGGGTCAGTTCTCCCTAGGGGCCTGGGAGGCAGACTCTAAATTTCCTTGTTTAATTGCAAGGGCTACAGTACAAAGATCTTTGACCTAGGAGATCAGAGGACCTAGGTTCAAGCCTGGGCTCTGCTATGCTCTGCTAATCACATCATCTTTAAGCAGGAAGGAGTGAAACTCAAACACCTTTGGGTCAAATCATAGCTCAGATGAAAATCCCAAGTATGCTTAAAGGTACGTATATGTGTTGGATGAATCCACCACCTTCCTAGCCAGACCCCAAGTGGACTAGGGTGTTCAATACTGGAGGTCACATTGCAGGAAAGTATTGATAAACTGGACAGTGTCTATAAGAGGATGAGCAGGATGATGAAAGAAGGGCTTCCAGGTCATTCCCCATAAAAACTGACTGGACAGACTGGCCATGTCTAGTCTGGGAAAAAGAAGACAGATTAGAAGGTGGGACAGGGGGAATGAGAGTTCTGCTTTCATTGCTTCAAGAGAGTAAAGGTTTGGGCACCTTCTGCTGGGGCCCATAAGACAGAGTGAGAAGTAATGGGTGAAGATGGTCAGAAGTCCAGTCTAGACATAGGAAATCTGCTGTCAGTTGGAGCAGCCCCAAAGCAGGATTGGAGGCAACCTTGGGAGCAGGGCTTTTAAGGAGGGATTTCCACTCAGAATATTTTTCTTCCTATTTTAGGGAATTTTGGTGAGGAAAGGATTATGTGAGACACAGGGGGGCCTGAAGGACTCAAGATTTGGGGATAGAGTTCTAGACTTGGAGAGAAGAAACTTGAGGAGAATCAAACCTTTAGTATCTGCCTTTCAGAGTGATTGTGAGGTCAATGATAATTGACACACTATGAGAGCAGATTATGTTGCTAAAATGTGAAATGTGAATGGTTGTGGTGGTGCTGATGATGATGATGATGATGATGATGATGATGATGATGATTGTGGTGCTGCTCCTGCTGATGATGATAATGGTGATGTTGCTGATGGTACCGGGGTGGTATTTGTGCTGCTGCTGCTGCTACTTCTAGTGGTGGTTACAGAAGCTATGTGGTACAATGTAGAGTGCACAGAACTTGAAAGTAGGAATACTTAGGTTCAAATCCTCCCTCAGATATTTACTAGTTGTGTGATTCTGGAAAAGCCACTTAACTTCTCAGCCTCAGTTTCCTCATCTGTAAAATGTACCATAGCTAGTAGAATTGTTGTGAGAATCAAACAAGATAACATATGTAAAGTGCTTTGCAAACCTTAAAGTGGTATTTTTTTTAGGATTTTTTTTTTGCAAGGCAAATGGGGTTAAGTGGCTTGCCCAAGGCCACACACCTAGGGAATTATTAAGTATCTGAGACCAGATTTGAAACCAGGTACTCCTGACTCCGAGGCCGGTGCTTTAACCACTATGCCACCTAGCTGCCCCTTCTACGCCACCTAGCTGCCCCTAAAGTGGTATTTAAGATACTAGCTACCACTATTATCTTTACTATTTTCAGAACTTGAGAGGATAATAACTTTGTTTTTGAGGGCTGACTAATGCGCCAACAGATTGACAAATAACAGCCTAAAGCAAATATATGTAAACTTAATAATTAGATTGATTTGTTGATGTTGATAATTTTACTATCAGCATTAGATTTTCCACCCACATTCCCACAGTGAGTCCTGTCCAATTTGAAATTATAAATTATTATAACATTTGAATTCCTGGATACTTTAAACAGTATCACATTAATGATTTGATGTCAACTTGGATGGAAGTCTGCAGTGGCGTACCCCAGGGATCTCTGCTGGACCCTGGGCTGTTTAACATTTTTGTCAATGATTTGGATAATGGAACAGGTGGCCTGTTCATCACATTTGAAGATGATACAGAATCAGAAGAGAACTGATACACTCAGTGGCAGAATCAGGATGTAAAACAAGCTTGATGGTTCCTGGTACCTTGTAAGTGCTATATGAGGCCTTGTGGATGAAACGACGAGCTAGAAAATCCTTCGATAACTAATGAGTTGAACAATAATGGGGATGAATGCAAAATCTTACAACTAGGTTCAAAATCTATCCAAAAAAGGAAGTCATAGTTACTTGAAAGTGTGTCTGAAAATGATCTGGGAAGGTTAGACTGTAGTGTACAGCAATTGTTGAAATTTTAAGAAGAAAACTGGAGAGAACATGATGGCTGTGTTCAGGCTTTCAAAGGGTCACCATGTAAAGGAGGGACAAGATTTGTTGATCCCAGGAATGATGGGGAAAACTTCAGAGACACAAAATTAGGCTGCACTTTGAGAGAAACTTCTTCAAAATAGAAGTTGTCTCAAAATAGAATGAACTTCCTGAGGATGGAGTGAGTTCTTATTCTATGGGAGTTTTTGATCAGAGGCTGAGCATCCACTTAGTGGGCAAACCAAAGTGGGGATTCTCAATCAGTAAAAGGTTGGACTGGGTGACTACTGAAATCCCTCCAGTTCTGATCTCCTAAGGTTATGGGATTATGAGATCACTGTCAATACAAATCAGAAATCGTGGCTAGCATCATACCAGGTGCCAACTGAAAATTGACAGATGCTATACTCCTCTGATACTGTTCTCAGAAGAGGGGACAAGACATGTTGGGACACAAATAATCATTAAGAGATCAGGGAATATCCTTTATTTCAAATTGTCCTGCCAATTGCCCCAAGGCTCCACTTTCCCTCCAGTGGAACCTCCATGTACCTTCCCCTACCTTAAACCCTGAAGTAATTAGTAAATAAAGCTGACTTCCTTAAAGTGACCCAGGTTGTACCTAAGCAGCAGGGTTTGCTTGACTTTGTTTATATGACAAATGATTTTATGTCTGAATAAAAAAATGTATACACAGAAGTCCTTTAATAGTCATGTGGATATAGTCCATCTGTAGGAGCTCTTCCATGTATTCAGGAAGCAATTGGGAGAAGCCCAGAAGTCCCAGAATGATATAGTTGAAAAGTACCTGATGGGAGTCTTTTCACTTCAACAATTCAATTTAGGAAATATTAATTAATGACCTAGTAAAGTGGGCTGGGCCCTAGTAAAGAAACTGAAGTTGAGATAGGACGAGGGCCCTGCCCTGTTCCCACCATCAGGTTGGGAACATTTGCAGACACAAAAATCAATGATCCAGGTACAATTTTAAAACTAGACCTGGAGTTTCAATGAAGTAAGTTCTCAAGAGAAAATGCCCCCTATTCCCAGATAACAATAACTATTTTTCAACTTATGATGTCAGAGAGTTGCCTAAAGTCTTAAGGGGTTGAGTGATGATTTATCCAGGGTCACAGAGTCAATATGTGTCAGAGGTGGGACTTGAACTTTCAGTCTGTCAAGTTCTCTCACTGCTCACTGTCTGTCTCACACACTGCCTGTGAGTGCATTCAAGCAAGAAAAAAGTGTGGTATGACTGTGAAGAGGGCTGCCAGTGACCTGGTCTTCTTCACTTCCTATAGTCACTTATAAATTGAAGTTGTCACAGAACCATCTGTGGAATTCTACTGGTCACTGCACTAAGCCCCCAAGTCTTCTGCAGTCTGGAGCCAAATGACCTAAAGGTCCTTTAGATAATGATTCTATGAGAACAAATGGCATCAGGATTAGATGGCAATATGCCAGGGTCAAGCAACTGACAAACTCACTCTGAAGTCTAAGACAAATTCTCCAATGCAGACAGACTGGATGAAAAGGGATATATAAGTGTTATTAGACATAAATATGGACTGGCATAAGCATAGGCATAGATAAAAATGTAGACATCGACTTAGACACAGGCATAGGTATACACATAGACATAGACTTAGGTTTGGACATAGACATAGACATAGGCATAGGCAAAGGCAGACATAGATTTAGACATAGACTATCATGATTGTTGTGAGGATAAAATGAACTAATATTTATAAATCATGCTGCAAATCTTAGAGTGCTATATAAATGCTATTATTATTATTATTACTATTATCATTATTATTAACTGTGGTCAAATCATTTGATATTTGTTGACCCCCATTTTTCTCATTGTCAAAGATAGGTTAGACAAGATAATCTTAACAATGTGTTCCAGTCCCCATATTTTATGAATCTGTCATCTCATTATTAGAAATTGTTTGTATTTGGCACTCACCAACCTTCTCCTAGTGCTCTGACAGTGATGTAGACACATGACAGTCTGAAGAAGATTGGGTCACACTACTGGAAAAAGTGCTGGTTCTC
This sequence comes from Macrotis lagotis, assembly GCF_037893015.1. Taxonomy (NCBI): domain Eukaryota; kingdom Metazoa; phylum Chordata; class Mammalia; order Peramelemorphia; family Peramelidae; genus Macrotis; species Macrotis lagotis. Next base: position 5,957,378 of record NC_133664.1, read on the forward strand.
AAGAAATATAAGCCCAGCCAGATTGGGACCTGTAATTAATGTGCCAATGTTTTAGGGGTATGTCATTTGATCAGTGAGAGAATGCCCCCACAACACCACTATCTGATGCAATAACTTAATAAATAAGTCTTAAGAGACTTTCTCAGTGTCTTCAGAGGTCAAGTGACTTCAATTCAATTCGGAACTACAAGCATTCATTAAGTGTCTCCACTGTACGAGCCAAAAATAAAATACTCTTCTGCTTGGGACAGGGAGGTAGGCAAACAGGCAGGCACTTAACATTTACTAAGAGCTTACTATGGGTTGGTCACTCTGCTAAGTGCTAGAGACAGTTTAAAAATAGAAAAGAACCTGTTCCTGATCATAGGAAGCTTACATTCTAGTATGAGAAGATGATGCATAAAAGGTCCTATGAGGGTGATAGTCAAAAAGAAAGTGCCCATGTGAGGCATAATGTCGAAGTCAAAAGAGTTTGAAAGGGAATAAAATAGGAATTGCCTGGGTACATCGCCAAAATGGAGACCCTGGAAGGGCCTCATCCATGATCCAAGCATTTTGGCATGATAGTAAGAAAACTTCAAGTACTGAGGAAAGGGAGGTCTTCAACATGACCCAGATCATTATTGTCACAAGCATCATCATCATCCTATTGTCATTTATTAAGCTTATGATGGTGATAATACTATCATGATTTCCATTTAGACAGAAATTTAAAATTTTCTAATTACATTACAGAAATGATCTCATTTGAGCCTCTTAGAAATACTGCGAGATAGGAACTATTATCATCCTCCATTTTACAGTTGAAGAAACTGAGGCAGATAAGTTAAATAACCAAGTTTACAAAATTAAGAAGTGTCTGAGACTGTTTTTGAATTCAGATCATTCTTACTCCAGGCACAGTACACTGCCTATTGATACAATTGATTGCCTTTTACCCTAAATAAACAAACAAACATAAATACATAATAAATACAAGGTCATTTCTGGATGTGGAAAAGAGTTGTAACAGCTGAGAGGGTTAGGAAATACCTCCTCAAAAAAGACAATATTTGTAAAAAAGAATTTGTCGCTGTGCCTAGCAGTTCCCTTCCCTCCACGCCCCCCTTCTTCAGAAAGTGATAATAGGCCTGAATTTGGAAGGAAGCCCTAGATTCCAGGAGGTAGAATTGAAGTGGGAGGGCAGACCAGAATCATCCAGGCAAAGGAATAGAATGGAAAATGGAATATCCTATATAGGGAACAGCAAGGAGGGAAGAGCATGGAAAAAATAAACATAGAAATCAAGCCTGATCGTAGACTGGGGAAGGATTTCAATGGCAGACAGAAGAGTTTCTATTTCCTCTTTCAGGAAATAGGGAGCTATTGAAGTTCTTAAACAAAGGAGGGACATGCTTAAATTTGTGCCTTAGGAATGTAGATTTGGCTGATGTATTGTAGATGGATGAGAAAATGAAGACATTGGAAGATAGGAACCCACTAACAGCTTCCCTATAGTGTAAGATGTAGTACTGGAATAGTGTATAGTTGTGAGGATCCAAAGTGATATTTGTAAAGGCCTTGGCACAATAAGAAGCACGATAAGCACACTATTATGATGATGACCATTAGTATTATTATTATTATCATGTTCATTGCTCTATCAACTGTGTCTCCTGCCTTTCAAACACTAAAGGAGTATTACTCTGATTCCCTCCACAAGACAATTTTAAATGACTATTTTCATAATTTTGCAGCCTTAACACCGATGCCCCAATCGATATAGCCTTTGCCTTCTACCCCCTACTCTGCTGCCTTGATTGATCACCTTGTCAAGTCACCCAAACATTCATAATCCATAGCAGGGGAAACTGGCAATAGAACTTCCTCTGAAGAGACACAAAATTCCTAGGAGCTGTCAGTCTCCCACTCTTGGTAAGCCAGTGTTACATAATACCAGCTAAAAGAGGAACCAAAAACTGTTGAGCTTTCCCTGAAACCATGCCACAAGATCTACTATAGTAATGCTGGAAGGAAGGAAAAGGAGCTACTTGCTCAACACAGCCTTTTCTGTCCCGAAAAGTTTCTCCTCCCCCAACTTGGGTGTAGTGAAGGGGGATGACTGAGGAGGGGAAAAAATATGGAGAGGAACTAATGGCTTCATCTTGTCTTTTGTCTTTCATTACTTGCTCAAATGGGTCCCATCAGTCACTGACCTCCCAAAAAGGAATAGGAGAAAGTCTACCTAAGTGAGTGCCTATCCCTTTTCCTCTTCCTCCTCTCCCACACACTGTATCGCCTTTGGAAAATTATAAAGTTCTTTTATGAAACCCAAATTTTCCCCTGAGGGTACCTCTTGTTTATAGCATTAGCTTCTAGATGTCTAAAATGCCACAGAATGCCACTGTTTGTGAAGAATTGGAAATGAGCATTGCATAGAAGATGGGAGAGAGACTCAAGGGGATTTGGGACCCCAAGGCAATATGGTACAAACAAGGAACAGGGAAGAATGGGAAGAAAGCATATCATTTATGAAGTGTGTGTATGTGTGTATGTGTATGTGTGTGTGTGTGTGTGTGTGTGTGTGTGTGTGTGTGTGTGGTGTATATGTGTATGTGGATGGATAGATGAGAGATAGATAGATGGATAGATAGATAGATAGATAGATGAGAGATAGAAAAATGGATAGATAGGTAGACAGATGGGAGATAGATGAATAAATAGGTAGATAGATAGATGATGAATAGATCAACAGATAGATGGTGAATAGATAGATAGATGATAGATGGATAGATAGATGAGAGATAGATGATAGATAGATGGATAGATAGGTAGATAGATGAGAGATAGATAGATGGATAGATAGGTAGATAGATGAGAAATAGATAAATAGATAGGTAGATAGATAGATGAGAGCTAGATGGATAGATAGGTAGACAGATAGATGATGAATAGATCAACAGATAGGTAGATAGATGATAGATAGATAGATAGATAGATAGATAGATAGATAGATAGATAAGAAATAGATAGATGGATGGATAGATAGAAATGTATGTATGTGAAAAGATGAACAGGTCCTACAGAAGGATGGCATTCACCTTCACTGGGTTGACATGGAAACTCTCCTTATGAAGGACATGGCAAAGATTTACACTATGGGTAGCCCTAGATCACTTGGATTTTATAGAATTAGAGGAATTAACTACATGGGTAAGGCCACAGATCCATTTGAAACTTGAACTATATAATTCATCTTACTTATTTTGAAAAGGTTTCTTCATATTTCCCAGTTTTTCATTTCTTTCTATTTTGTCAGTTACTATTTTTTCCCTCTTTCATGGTCTAAATGCCTAAAACTAAATGTTAGAATTTTAAAGTGCAAGCAGATCAATGAACTCTGTGAAATAGTTTCTACAAAGTAATAGTATCCTCCCTTTTCTTCTGTAATAAACACCCAGATTTAGTGACATTTAAGCAAGTTGGGAGCTTCTTGTAAATTCAGTTTTCCTAGCTGTAATGGGAAGTACAAGAAGAAATTCCAATTGAGGCATTGGGTCTTTGCCCCCTGCACTTGAATAGCCATCAGTGGCAAGCACGATTGCTCTCAAGTCCATGGCAGGGCTTGCCAAGGAACCTTCTTATTGGCTGAGTTTCCCAGTAAAAGTCTCCTACACAGATGTACAGGGAAACAGCTGCTCTCCAATGCTGAGGATTTCTGGCTGAAGGCAGAGTCCTTGTTTTCTTCTGTGAAGGTTTGTTGGGGCTTTGGGTCCCCAGTATTTAGGAGTGATGGCCACCAAGGCCTTAGGTATTCTTCCTAGTACTTTAGCTCCTTAGCTTCCAGGACCACCCATGAGGCTCAGCAGCTGCCCACCCTCTGCCCAGTAAAGCCAGTGAGGGCTGGCCCAGCACAAGCTCTTGGCCCTGGTCAGCACCAGTAGAGAAGAATTTGTCAGTACTAGATGCTACTTTGGAAAGGCCCAGGAGCAACACATCCTCTCCTCTCGGGTGGGTATGGTTTTGCAAAAACAAGCCATGTTAAATTTAATAGGTGATGAAGAAGAAGATGGAGAGAGAAAAAGCCTGCACTCTCTCTGAAGGGGCGTCATCTGCCTCCTTGCCACCGTGTGATCATGAATATTCTGCCGACAATGGGAGCTGCTGCTCGCTGTGCCCCCCACCCGCCTGCCCGGCACCCAGGGTTCTCCAAGCCTGGGAACAGATGGCATGCCACCTGACTCGGGAGGTCTAATGCAAGATTCATCGCGCCTCACAGGAAGTCAAGGCTCAAGCAGCAGCAGCCCAGAAGGTGAACCGCCACCTCGGCCCTAGTGACACAGGATGAAATGATGGGGCAAGGGGCGGAGGGGAGAGGAGATGAGGAGATGAGAGTCAGGCGGGGTGGGCAGAAGGGTGGAGAGTGAGCCAGTGGCCCCCCAGCTCAGGCCAAGGCAGAGTTACTCAAAGGAGAGAGGACTACCCAACCCTGGAATGTCAGCCATGTCATCTTGTTCAGGCCCAGAACCCAGGGTTCAAACCTTAGTTCTGCTACTCATCACCTTTGTGACTTTGAGCAAATTCTTTATTGGTCTCTATCACCCCATCTGGGAAATTCAAGGATTGAATTCTATGACCTCCAATGGCCATTCTAGCTCTGGTATAAGGTCCTCTGGCGTGTTACTCTGATGGAAAAATTTTATTGCATTTTTCTCCTACTTGGGTCCTATATGGCCCCTGGCTCCCAGATGCTCACCTGAATGAGCCGTAGGCATTTCACACTCCACATGCCCATGATAAGGGCTCTCTTCTATTATCAGGCCCATTTTTATGAGCAACCAAACAGGTAAGTGATTTCCCCATGGCTACAAGAAATCATTGATATTTTCTGAAAAAATGTAACGGGTTCAAGTTCCCTTTATAACCACTGAGACTAGGATAAGAGGATTCTCATAGGACTATCTTTTGTGAATGAAGAGCTGAAAGAGACCTCAGAGGGCAGAGCTTGTTCAGTCCCTTCATTTTAAATGAGAAAACTGAGACTCAGCTTGTCCAAGGTGACATAGTCGAGTTGAACTTAATTGAGCCATTGTCCTCTGCTTCTCAGTTTCACTTCCAATTATTTTAACATGCAAAAAACCTTTAAGTATGAGACACTCTCTATATTGCCCCACTGGAGTGACTTGTCCCCAAACACTACTATATATCATCACCATGACTTTGACCTCTCCACAAGAAGAAGGCTAGGACACTGGAAGAATCAAATGCCTTCCTGTCCCTGGACAGGGAAATATTTTTCTTGGGTGAGGACAGGAAGACTCATAAAGATTTTCATCAAATCAAAGGTTGCCACCAACTTCCTGCACATTCCTATATTCTTTTTTTAAAATTTTTTATTTATTTAAGGCAATTGGGTTAAGTGACTTGCCCAAGGTCAAACAACTAGGTAATTATTAATGTATAGTTTCCCAGAATTCCCAATTCCACCTGGTGAAGGACCAGTCAGATGGCCTTGCTCGTGTTTGACTGTGGTGTACATAGCTTGAGCCCTAAGTGGGAGGATGTGTTGGTAAATCAGAGGTGAATATGATGCCTCCCTGCCATTCTGCTTCTTTGCCTTATCTAAAAATTTGTTTCCATCAGACTGGCTCATCAGAAAGTTGAGGACACAAACCAAATACCCCATAAAGATTTATTTCTAACCTTGTTAGTCCAGTAACTGGTTAGAAGGCAGAGCCACCCCCAAAGCGAGAATGACATTTAAATGAAGTCAGGACATTTACAAATAAATTACTATGTTCAAAACCATCATAACTGAGAAGGCAATGAGCGCCCAGGAAAATCTGTTCTCTGAGATGCTTTACTATTCCGGTCGTACACTATTAGCCGTCTGCTCCCCTTGCTGGCCGCACACACGAGGAGGGGCGTTCTAGACCTGGCGCTCTGAAATAAGCCTTTAAGGATTTCCAAATATTTGCAGAACTGCATTACTAGTCAAGATAATGGCATTTTTATAGCAAAGGAAAAATCACAGCTAAAGTGCACAAGGGCATGAGATGAGACCTGAACAATTGGCTTTAAAAATAGCCTGAGCCATCTGGCTTCATAGGTATCAGCGGAAGGCGGGTCGGCCCTGGGCGTGTGGTCAGCAGCGGTTGGCAAGGTGAGCAGATTGCTCTTGGGCCCCCCTCAGGGATGCTCACTCAGTCAGTCAATGATCATCTATTTATGAAATGCCTATTGCCCACCAGACACCATGCATTGAGGACACAAAGCAACATAAAGATGGTCTTTGCTCCTGTCTAAATCTATTGGGGTACCAAGATTCTGGATGTCTTCTTTAGATAATCCACAGAAACCACCAGACAGGTTCCACAACAGAGGAAAAATGCAATGGGGAGGAGGAAACTTGCAGAGTTGCTTGCAGAGGAGGCCCTGCCTGGACCAGGAGAAGGGATTTTCTCATCCAGAAGATCCCCAGAGTAAGAACATCCCAGGTCCAGTCACTATCCAAGAGTGGGCTCCTGGGGACATGAGGGATGATTATTGTGATTTTGTTCATGAAGGAGTCCAAGTCCAGTGAAGTAAATGGAGGTTTGATGTCCCCAAATTCCCAGACAGAAGTCTTCCAAAGGACATGGGCTGTCATGACAGCTAGCTCTCTCCTGTTCCGTGGGGAGGTTCAAGCAGTCTGGAGGAACACTGGGCCACTTGCTCTAATCAAGTGTGTGGTGGCTTCTATTCCCCTGTGAGTTGCCCAAGGGCAACCTATCTGCCCAGTGTTGAGCACAGTTCTGTGACAATAACAGAGGAAGACGACCTAATTCTCATCTAGCTTGTTGGCACTGAAGAGAGTAAGGCAGAGATCAGCGGGTGAATGGTGTAGGGTGACAGGATGAAAGCCTTAGGGCTAGGAAGGAACACAGATAACAGCTAGGGGTCGCTGTGGATAGAGTACTGGATCTGCAATCAGGAAGATCTGAATTCAAATTCAACCTCAGACCCTTGCTGTGTGTCCTTGGGCAAGTCACTTCACCTCTCTCAGACTCAGTTCATGTCCTCATTTGTAAAATGTAAAAGTAACAGCAACTACCTCCTTGGGTTGCTGAGAGGATCAAATAAGATCATATTTATAAAGATGTATAAATCATATAGAACCATATGAATGCTAGCCAGCATTGTTGCCACTGTTATCTCCTTAAAAATAATCTTATTTTAGAGTTGGAAAGAGGTAGCTATGGAGCTGACTAGAAAGTGACTGAAGTCCAATCTGCAGTCCGATCACACAAATTGGCATCTACCTCCTCCACCAGCCTTTGAGAACTTTAAGAGTTCCCAAGCTTTAGTAAGACCAAGACAAAGCCTCTTTTCTTTTCTAATGGACTCCTTCTTCCTTATCAACCTTGGCTAATCCAAGTCTTTCCTTCTCTCTCACAATAGCATTGGAAGGCATCTCCACATCCACCTGGCTCAACACTCATAACAAAGGAATCCCAACTATGATGTTTTTGACAAATGGATTTCTACTGGAAGGTCTTTGGGGAGGGAGAACTGATGCTTTGGGAACTCTTTAATAGCTAAGGAGTTATTTAAACTGATATTCAGTCTCAATTTGCCTCTTTCCAGCTTCTACTCATTGCTCTGGATTCTACCCCAAAAGGAAAAGGTCTCATTCCCCTTCCAGGCAAAAAACAAAAAGCAAAACTAGCTTCTAAAATATTTGGAGATAGGTCTCACACAATTATCATCAAGGTGCCATTCTGAGGAATAGGAAGCAATCTGGCTCATCTATCTATCTGTCGGCCTGCCTATATTACTTCATTGTTTCATGAAATTTTAGATATCCTTGGAACTGAAAGGAGAGCTCCCAGCACCTAGTCATGCTTCTGAATTCATGCCCTTAGGTGCTCAAGGGCAAAGCCAAAGGAATTGACACCAAATTCTGCTAAGTGAAAAAAGCCTCAGATGGGGACCCAGGGAAGGAAGAAGAGCTGGCCATCCCAAGATGATCCCAGCTCATTCCAAGGGAAGTATGGAGACAGTGCAATGGGAAAGGTGAAGGAACTGGAGCCAAGGATTCAGGGTCAAGTCCCAGCTATGTCATTTGTCCTCTATCCTGCTCTATACTTGAGTTTCCTCTTTTCAAGGGGGGGGGGTGAACTCTCTGACTTTTGGGGTCCCTGCCAGGGCTAAATCATCATGAGAAGGTGGATCCCCATTTGTGCTTTAGACTGGTTGGGTTTCTGTTTTGTGTTGCTTTTTGCCATGACGATTTATGAAGACCATTTACTAAGATGTCCGGTGCAGTCTTGGGTGGAGAGCGTTTGCAAACCAATTCAATCAGACCTCTTGAATTATTAAAAAAGTCCCATCTTCTTCCTCTGATCTACGCTTCAGGAAGGGAAGATCTGGACTATTTCATTATCCATCTCCTAGAAGACCCAGCAGGCATGCCACATCTGGTACAAGTTTAGTATTTGTTGAACAGTAATGGTGAATGAATGCTGACGGTTTCAGGAGGAAGAGGAGGGGCAGGATAAAGAGGAAGAGGGAAGACAATGTCCCAAGGCAATTGGATCAATCAGCAAACCAGAAATAAGCAGCTCCTATGGACTCTGCCGATGAAGATGAAAGGACAAATCTCAGGAGATAAGGTCTGGGGCCCAAGACTGGCAGGAGGGGATCAAAGTCAAGAGTGCAACCTGTCCCTTTGGCAGATCTAGAAGCACAAGGTGGCCACCTCCAGTTTCTTCATAATTCAGTTCAGTAGAGTGCCAATTGCATAGGGTGACAATATAATTACCCTCCACAGTTGTTGTTGTGGTGGTGGTGGTGGTTTGTCCTTTGTTCTTGAAGAAGAACACAGCGTCAGAAAGGTGACACCATGACAAGCACATGGACTGACTTTGAGTGAGGGGGGTCTGTGCTAAGTCACTAGCCTCACTTTCTCCTCCAGAGCCACCTGGGTCCAGGGACCAGATGAGGATGAGGATGATGGGAGGTGGCCTTGGATGCAAGCCAATCAGGGTTAAGTGACCTGCCCAGGGTCACAGACTAGTAAATATCAAATGTTTGAGACCACATTTGAACTCAGGGCCTCCTGTCTCCAGGGGCTCTATCCACTGTGCCACCTAGCTGCCTCCGCAGTAGCTGTGGATTAAAGCACACTCTGGACATGGACTTGTTGCTCCCACAATCCCCACTGGCCCTGAGGCCTGACTGAGGATTTGGGGCATCCAGGAGTAAGGAGCCTTGGAAGCTGATTCCAGGTCTGAGCAGACGGGGGTTCCAATCTTGTCTTGTATTAATAGCACTACACTCACTTTGAACTAAAAGTCCCAAGAAATCAGAAGAGCCTAGGAGTCGAAAGATGAATCCATAATCCATGGAGATGTCTGCCTGGAAAATAATGGCATCCACAAGCAACTCAAGAAGTTCCCTCTTATTGATCATTGACTTTGATTTTCAAGTGAAATTCCATTTAATCCCCTCCTTCCTTTGACTTGACCCTGCCTTTGGGTCACAAGACAGTTAGTACCTCATTGCATGGAGGTAGCTGGGCTGGGCAGTGGTGAAGTGCCCCCTTGGGGGAAGCTAGGTGGCACAGTGGATAGAGCACTGGCCCTGGAATCAGAAGGACCTGAATTCAAATCTGACCTCAGATACTTAATCATTACTTAGCTGTGTGACCTTGGGCAAGTCACTTAACCCCATTGCCTTGCAAAAACAAAATAAAACAAAACAAAACTAAGTGTCCCCTGGTAGCCTTGTACACAGCCTCACACTACCCTGGAGTAACCCTGATAAAGGTCCCTAGAACAATCAACCATCCTGTGAATACTGGGTTATGAGCATCTCATAGGCTGATCCCATATATTTCCTTCCTGTGCTAGTTTAGATGAGAATGAGATCCTCCCCAAAAGAATTGGGAAGGAAAGGAAATGAGCATTTATGTAGTACCTACTGGATATCTGGAGCTGTGGTGAGATCTTTAAAAAGTTCATCTCATTTGTTCCTCACAGCAGCCCTGAAAGGCAGGAACTATTATTATACCCATTTTACAATGGAAGAAACTGAGATCAGTAGAGGCTAAGGGGCTCACCCAGGGTCATACAGTTAGGAAATGACCTAGGCCAGATGTGAATGCACCTGACTCCAGATCCAGCCTCTATCTCCTGCACCAGGAGCTGCCACTATGGATTCCACGAACCTTCTAATATTCTGACCCTGAGAGAAACCTTTGAGAGCCGGCATTTCTAACTGAAGGGGTCCACACAACCAAGAGATCCTGGTGACCAGCTGGGAAGTGTCTCAGGGAAGAGTTGAAGGTGGGAAGATGAAGCTTCCTGACTCCAAGCCAGCACTCTCCCCATTGCAACCTCCAGCCACCCTCTGTCCAAACCCATATCTGATCACAGCTATACCAAAGCCTAGATGTATTGTGTGCTTCTGACTTCTCCAAGGCACCATGCTTCATACAACTGATCAGCTAAGACATAGAGAAGCAGAGTCTAGCTCTGCAATGGCCAAGGCCTGGCCTTGATACAACTGCAGATCATTTGGATAGTCACAGTAAGCTGGGGGGGGGGGGGGGCGGGTGGTATCAGAGGAACCAGGGATGACCTCATACCTAGAGAAAGTCAGAGAAAGAACATTTTGGGGGGGGGCACTGCCCTTTTCTGATTTACAGAATATGCCACAGGACCCGAGAGACCTATCAGAGCCTTTCCCCTGTTTAGGCTGTACCTGCCCCCCCTCTGTCTCTCTGTCTCTCTGTCTCTGTCTCTGTCTCTCTCTGTCTCTCTCTCTGTCTCTGTCTCTCTCTGTCTCTATCTCTCTCTGTCTCTGTCTCTCTCTGTCTCTCTCTGCCTCTCTCTGTCTCTGTCTTTCTCTGTCTCTGTCTCTGTCTCTCTGTCTGTCTCTGTCTCTGTCTCTCTCTCGCTGTCTCTCTCTCTCTCTCTCTCTCTCTCTCTCTCTCTCTCTCTCTCTCTCTCCCCCTACATCTGGAAGAAAATTAGAAATTAGCTTCTCTAAACCCCTCGTTTTTTAGGCAAGGGCAGTGAGGCTCCCCTGGATTCAGTGACTCACTTGCCCAAGGAGGAGCTGCAGAGAGCCTGAACCCAGGCCCAGCTCCTTTCTTGCTTATCACTTAGTCACTCTTTCTGAGTCTCTAACCTTCATCTCAAAATCTCTGTGAGATATCATCATCCTCGAGTCACAGGCAAGAAAGCCCCCCTGCCAACAAAATGGTCCGGTCCTTACACATGAAATTTGCAGACATGGATTCTTTTAATTTCCCTGCACCCCCTTGCCTATAAAGCCATCTTGGTATCAGACTCCTGAATCCTGGGGTAGGGAGATGGTCCTTCTTTTCTGGGAGGGCTTCCCACCTTTCCCCAAAACCAAACTTCCTCACAGACAAATGCTTGCTGCTTTATGCAGAATCCCACTGGGAGAAGGGAGCCAGAATCTGTTTGCGAATGACTCTTCTTGGTGCTTAGCACCCTTCACATCCTCAACCAATCCCCAAAGATATTACACCTGGCCATCCCCATAGCCTGTAACTAGCCCCAAGCAACCCTTTCACTTCAGATCACTCCTTAAAGCCTGTCTCTCCAATGACACTGTGACCCTTCCTCATGTGGTGACTTGTCTATAAATGGCTTCTGAGGAATAATGAAAGAAATGTGGCTAAAACCCCAGGACAGAGTTTGTGAAGCCGAGTCGGCCATGGAATCAACCCGTCCCTCGGTGACCAGCCTTTGGGTTTCAGTCCCCTCCCTAGTCTTCCACCTGTCCTTAGAGTGAGGATTCCAAGGACTGCTGGGGTGACCTCCAAGAAGGCAGATGGCGAGATTATTTTTAAAACCAGGATCTGCCTGAGGCCACATGCCTCTGCTCTTCATGGGCCCAAGTGATACTGCAATTGGCAAGGTCCTGGTGAGAGACCCCTGAGCCATTGGGCTGGCCCAAAGAAGGGCCTTCTTCAACTCCTTTTATAGAGGCCACCTCCAATGCCTCCGATGCAGCCAGGGAAACTTTCCTGATCCCATCTGTCAAGTCAACAAGAAATTATTAATCATCAACTGTGAGCTGGGGACCCTGCTTAGCATCTGTCACTAATGACCTTCCTTCTGGGTTCACATTTTCCTCTTCAGCTTCACCTCTCTGATGTCTGACTCCAGCAGGGCTTGCTGGGAATGATCATTTTCTATGTACAGGGGACAGATTCTCTACCTGTCCTTTCCAGGTATAGACCTCCGAGGCCCTTAAGGGCAAGACAAGATTGGTCAGATTGCAGATGCTAGGAAGGATCCAGGTGCTAAACCAGTCCCAGACTCTGCCAGCTCTGAATTCTGCCCTGGTATCTCCCAGGAGACCAAAGAGAAGTACATGGGGACAGACCCTGTCACATTGCAGTTTTTGGAAAAGTATGAAATGATGAGCTGATCAATTCCTCTCCCTGGAGATGTCATTAGACAGGATCAGGCTCCCTGGGACACATTTTCCTAACAGATCCAGTATTTCTTAGATGTTCACAGACATCCATTTAAAAGACTATTCAGCAGGATGAGGCAGTTTCATAGAAGCTGTGTTCCAGAGTGTAGACAAGTAGTCACAGAGAAATCAGTGATTCTGTCACCTCCAAGTAGATCAAGAATGTGATTGGGTCATTATAATTGCCTTTGGGCATGCCTTAGCCTCCTATGAGTCTGTAGACTCCCTTCAGCCACATTCAGAAGCTTTGGCCAGTGCTTAGTATAGGTTCTTGCACACAATAGGTACCTAATAAGTGTTTATTCCATTTCAATACCTTAGGAATCACACACCAGAACCAACTAACAGCACTAACAATATGGAGCAAGATGGGCCCCTAGACCAAGGGTCTTGACCCTTGACCAGGGTCCCTGGGTCCAGGCCCAGTAATAAGCAGGTGCTTCCCTTGCCTTGATTTCTTGCCTTCCTATCTCTGAATTAGCATTATGACCTTCATTTCATATTAATAATAACTTATATTTCTAGGAGAATTTCAAATTTCCAAAGGTCTATGTCTACCATGGGAGGTAACTGCCATTTTGTATTCTCATTTGTAGGGGCTGAAACTGAGGCTCAGACATTAAGTACAAGACTGATGTGGTTGTGTAACTAATGCGAGTCACAGGTGCAATTTGAAGCTGGGTCTTCCTGATTCCAAGCCTACACCTCTTTCTAGGATCCCACATGGCTGCCATTTTTACAGGAAGAACCCAATTGTAGGAGTCAATCGACAACCACAGGTCACAAGTGTCTCCAATCTAGAGAAAGGCAACATCTCATGGAATTCGAATTTAAAGGGAGTTCAACAACCACAAAAGTCAACCTGTCCACCTCCAAAATCCTAACAAATAGTCTTCTAGTCTGTCCAGAGTCCTCCAAGGAGGAGTCTATTCCTGTAGAGCCAAGAATACTTCTTGGGCTCTAATCAACTTCTCATTTGTTCTGTGTATGTCTGTGACTTTGTGAAATCTCCCATCTCAAGGAAGATGGCAAGAAAGACTCCAATCTGTTGAATGGCCCTTTGAAAGATTTGGATGAGAAAAGTTGGAATGGATCTTGATTCAGGTCAAACCAGGATCAGCAGCAATACAATGATAGCAGCCACCTCCTATTACAATAGCGTGTGAACACCAGCAACCTTTCCCAGTAAAGACCAGTTGCTTGTTTATGTATTTTACATGTGTCTTGTACCATGAGGAAAAATAAAAGCAATTACAAGAAAATAACATCAACTAACAGATATCGGGGCAGGAAGTGCGTCTTATTATCGATATGGTGAGCATTAAAACTTCCAAAAGTGTTGTAACCTATAAACTGCTTTTGTTCAGCATCACAAAGCCTTAGACTCAGTTCCAAACTCCTGTCTTATTCAAATACTGAAAATGCTTCAAAGACTCATGTTTCCTGAGTTCACCAGAGTATTTGATCCTCATGTAGAAAACTGTTTTCTATTTAAAACATGCCACCAGCACAGTAATGACAAAAGCAATTGATATAAAATGGAAGATCTTGAGCTATGTAATTTAGTCCCATTATTATTGCTATTCCTAAATTTATAGAGCAGCTAGGTGGTGTGGTGGATAGAGCACTGGACTTGGAGTCAGGAGGATAGGAGTTTGGATCCAGCCTCAGACATTTGACTCTAACTAGCTGCATGACCTTGGGCAAGTCACTTGACCCCTATTGCCTCGCCTCCAGGGCCATCTCCAGTTGTCCTAATTCATATCTGGCCACTGGATCCACATACTCTGGAGGAGAAAGTGAGGCACATCAACCCCACTCCATCACCACTCAAACTCAATTCACATGCTTATGGTATCACCTCCCTGATGTTGTGGTCTTCTTCAAGAATGAAGGACAAACATCATCAAACATCAACTAAGTATGAATTCCAAGGTAAAGTGGTTTTCAAGGTAAAGAAGCAAGACACCCAAAACCTAATTAGCCACCAGAAATCTATGGTTAGTAGTACCCCATGTGGCTCCTTTTTCTTGTGAACATTCCCCCCCCCCAGGTATAGCAAAATGTCATTTGGATTTGGTAAGCATACGATTCTTAATGTATCCCAAGAAAAGACAGAGACTAAAGGCTCCATGCTTGAATCCAGAGATCATATTAAAACAATGAATAAAGAGTATAATCTACAAATATTTTGGTCACCTGCTGGCAAGACCCATTAAGTATAAAGGTATTGAGGAAAAGGAGAACAGGAAATAGGAGAACAGACTTGCTGAAATTTTAACATCAAAACTAAAGGGAAAGAACAGATTTTAGACAATCAATACTTATGTAATACCAGTCTCAATGAAAGGAGAAATGGATTGTAACAGATTTGTAAAGGACCCTAACAGAACCCTATGTTGTATCCTTTTAGTAAAATTCAATTAATTTTAATTTCAGTTCTGAATTCTTTACCTTCCACATCCCTTTCTTCCTCCCATTAAAAAGGCAAGAAAAATAAATCCCTTTGTAAATAAATACGTTCAGGCAAACCAAATTCTCACAATAGCTAAGTTAAGGAAGGAAAGAAGGAAGAAGGAAGAAAAGAGTTAGGAATGTGCTCAATTGTGGATATCACTATATATCTAAGAAAGAAGCTTCTAAACTGGAATATATCCAGAGAAGGATGACCAGAGGCCATGATATATGAGATCAGAAGAAGCATTTGGGTTTGTTTATCATGGATAAGTTTCAGAAAAAAAACTGCATGACCACTTAGTAACCAAGCAAAGATAGATAGATAGATAGATAGATAGATAGATAGATAGATAGATAGATAGACAGACAGACAGACAGAGACCCAGAACCAGAAGACAAAGACCTAGATATCTATTTATAATCTATCGAGAGAGAGAGAGAGAGAGAGAGAGAGAGAGAGAGAGAGAGAGAGAGAAGCCATAGCTATATATTTGTGCACAGGTTAGAGGTACACTGGGCACTGGGGTCCCTCCTAATTCTCACTTTTGTGATTTTGTGATTTTTCTGTTGAGGATATTTTTGTTTCTGCCTGGCCAAGGATTTGAATCCATTTCAGGAGCACCTCTTCAAGAAACTCCTACTACAATGACTGGAAAAGCTTTCTCCACCTTTGAGAAGGACCTTGAGCACTGAGAGGTATAGTGACATGAACAGGATAATAAAACCAGTCTATCAGAGGTAGATTTTGAATCAAGTCTTCCAGATTCCTGAGGTTCACATGATGAGAACGCTCCAGAGAAGGGACAAGTCAGAGAACAAATGAGTTAGGATTTGCCTCAGGTCCTAAAGGGCTTCCCCTTCTGAAATTTGATCATGTCTGCTCACATTGGCAGCTCTGGATGCCCACTGCCATTTGCCAGTCCTGTCCATGGCACTTCCCTATAGTTTCTAATTGTATGCATATCTTGCCATGCAAGCCCAGTCTGATGTTCTGATTGCTTCAAAAATTCATGTCCAATTCAGTGGCTCTGCCTTTTCTAATCACATTGAAACCCTCTGTGTATGGGGATACAAAGAGCTGCTTGAAACCAAGTGCCAGAAATGCCAGCTCCAGGCGGCAGGCTGGTGCCTGCTTCATATTCATCCCACAGTAAAGCTGTAAACCAAGACCTCTCCATCTCTGAAAGATACCATCCCTCCAATTCAACTCCATCTAGACATATTTTCCTTATGCCAGCTGTTTTTCTGGCATCAGAAACAGAGTCTCAGGCCATTCCTCTGATGACCATTGCCACAATCATCATGCCAGATATGTAACCCTGGCCTCCTTTCCACCAGACTGACCAAGGAGATTATTTCATCCAATCCATTAGTATTTTTTCTCCTTTGTTTTTGCCTGAGAAAAAATCTTTGGGGCTGTTTCATTGAACCCATATCATGGTTCACAGATAAATTTCTTAACTTCTCACAAAGTAGATAATTGAGTCTCTTAAAGGTTTCAAAATGAGTTTGATTCCAAAGAATTCTCTGAGTCCCTACAACTTAGTAAGTCTGAAGATCATATTGAAATTTCAGAAATATAATTCATCCAGTCTTCATCAATGCACAGCAATAAGTATTGTGCAAATTGCTATTATAATGTAATGTATCACATTTTCTGTACTACTGTCCTTCAAGGAGACATGTTGTTTGCCCAGTGGAATGAAAGCTGCTGGTGGGCAAGGACTCTTTCCTTTTTGTCTCTGGATCCCCATTGTCTAGCACTATTCATCAAAGAGTAGAGGATGTAATGGAATTGGATTCGATCTCATATTCATAATCAGAATCAGAATCATATCCTGTATATCACTCCATGCTTCTCTAAGGTCCAACCATTTATAGTTTCATTGTCTAGCCATTCCCCAACTGATGGGTATCCCCTCAATTTCCATTTCTTTGCTACTACAAAAAGAGCTGATGTGAATATTTTTTCTCCATGGGAATATTGAACATCAGAGCTCACTTAACCCAACAGGAAAACCTTGGTTGTTTGATATATCTGAATGAATGCCAAAAGGCAGCTAGGTAGTTTAGTGGATAGAGCACTGGCTTTGGATTCAGGAGGAGGGGAGTTCAAATCCAGCCTTAGACACTTGCCACTTACTAGCTTGTGATCTTAGGCAAGGAACTTAACCCTGATTGTCCTGCATCCAGGGCCATCTCCAGTAGTCCTGATTCATCTCTGGCCACTGGCCCCAGGTGACTCTGACATGAGGCTAGTGACTTAGCACAGCCCCCCCTCACTCAAATCCAATTCATGTGCTTGTCATGGCATCACCTCTCTGATGTCGTTGTCCTCTTCAGAATAAAAAACAAACATAATGACAAAGAAGGAGGCTAAAGAAATGAAAATAACCATTTTCTAGGGAAGTCTGCCATCTTAGGGGTAGGGATTCCATAGCCTACTAAACTGTCTACATGGATCTAAATTGAACATGGAAAAGGAAGGAGCAAATCAATGTCCTGCTTCTACTCTTCCCTGAGCCTTCAGATCTATCATTCATCCATTTGTTCTTTTAACAGATATAAACAAAGTTTAATTATTATATGTCAGATGTGATATTGGACATATAATCACATGTAGTAGGTTTGGCCAAAGGTCTGCTGTGATGGAAAATTGTTTGGATGACCAACCCAGTTCAACATGGCAGCTCCTTATCAAGGATAATTATATGACTTAGATAGAGCACTAACGTGGGAATCAGGAAGTCCTGAGTTCAATTCTCCTTCAGACAGTATTTGCATGGTACCTCTACTAACTTTGGTTTCTTCTTCTGCATAATGAAAGGGGTGGACTCTGATGTCTAGGATCTTATGGAAATCTTGTATCTAAGAAAACCAAGAGTTTACCTTTCACATTGCATTTGAGAAATGAAACATCCTCCAGCTCCAGCTCCTCAATTAGCTTTCCATTCATGAAAAGTGACGCAATGCTAAATGAGAGAAATGTTCTTATTTAGGTTCTGGGGAAATTCCACATATGATATTCCTTTTGTTAATAGACCATTGATAGCATTACTTCCCAGGGAAGACATTTGGTATGGAGGTTGGCATGGGGGCAACTGAAGCAACTCAAATGAAAGGACAGATGCAAAATATTTTGCAAACTTGAAGATCCTATATAAGTCTTTAGTACAGTAAGTTCTCATTGCTTGGGGTTTTAAGACTTCCTATTTTTAAACTTAACAATATTCAATGAAAAAATTGAAAGCAAGAAGTCTAAAGATTATTCATCTCTGACCAGTGAATAACATTAGTCTTAAGAAAAAGACTAGGAACTGGTTGAGGTAGAAGACAGAAGGGAGGAGGAAATGGACATAAATCCTGCCTTTGTGCTGGAAGAGAGGCTGACCATCTAGTTTAAATAGGAAGCTCAGGACCCAGATTCTACTAGTTCTTTTCAAAACATATGATCCATAGTTGATGTGGAATTGCATTTTTCTAGTTAGATTATCAACCAGAATTTTCCAAGAAGATCATTTCCTCCCCTATTTGCCTATCAGAATTCAAATTAAGTCTGAGAGGGTGCTTGGGACATTTGACTGAGGCATCCTAAATCTCTCTGGTGTTTCACACTGTCTAGAATTATTCAAGAAATAGTAATTGTCTTAGTAGGTGAGAAGATGATGAAGATTAAGTAATTACAGAGAAAGAGTGTAGGGATTCCAGAGGCCTCAAATTACAGAATTTGAAGAAACACACAATTTGAGAAGCCATTCTCCAAGTATAATGGGGGCAAGGGAACATAGTCATTCAAGGATAGACATCTAGAGTGAAAATGTAATGTTATGATATAAGCTGATGAAGATTGCATCCATCTGTGGGGCTGCAAGCACAGGTCTTTTGAAGGCTTGAAATATGTGTATTCATTTTGCAAATCTGAACTTCATGTCAGATTTGGATCCAAATTATCAATAACAAAATATTACTCAAAAGACACAGAGTTGGCTTTTTTGGTCTTTTGGGTAAAGGACTCTTAAGACCTTCAAATAACAAATGATTGATTATGTGAAGGGAAAGCATCACTGTCATAGATAGGTATTTATTGTAAGAATATGAACCATTTTTTTCTCAAAATAAGGTTAAAACTAATAGATTCGTTCTTTCTTGATTTGAGGACAGAATGCATAGCAGTCAAAAAACTGGTTTTAGAAAACTGTGGTGAGTGGGGCGTATGCTTGATTACTGATCTGTCAGGTGAGTAATTTATTCAGTTTCAAGCTGTTTGATAGGCTTAAGGTATGTCATGAGGGTGATAGCACCTGAAGTACTTTTACTTTTTTCCTTTTAAGGTATCTGGTCCAACTGAGTCATTCATGATTAACATTATTTTAACCTTTCCTTTTTAAGATATTTAATATATGTTTAAGAGACACCTTATTGAAGGAAGGGAAGTCTTTAAGGGGATATTTGGGTCTTTTGAATCAAAATGATTTTTTAATACTCATCAAAATGTGAGATTTTATATTCTCTGTGCTTGTTGTGTAAGCATTTTTCATTCATGTTTAATTCTTCATGGCCCCATTTGGATTTGTTTTTTGGCAAAGATACTGGAATAGTTTGCAGTTTCTTTCTCCAATTCATTAAAAAGTTGACAGCAAGGTCACAAAACAAGTAAGTGTCTGAGGCCATATTTGAACTCTTGGTACCTCTCACTAATTATATAGGAATAAAGAGGAACCTATAGAATGGTACTTGTAAAAACCTACCTTTTCTTTTCTTCTAACTTGATCAATTAGCATTTTGATAAGAATATAGATTTCCTTCCTAGAATTTGCACAGATAGGAAGGTAGGCACTTATGCTATTAACTCTTGCTATTATCTTGATAACTGCAATGATTTTATAGAGGAAGATGACTGAATGAAGCCTCAAACCTTATACAATCTCCTCAAAGAGATATTTAATGACTCAGAGTGTTTGACCTAACAAGTTCCATAGAAATCAAAATAGATTGAAAAGACCACTTATCTAGAAAAACAAAAATAGTTGGATGGAGAACCCATAGAGTTGATCCATCAGACAGATGGACAGGAAACCAGGTCCATGTAGTCCATTGACCTTCAGAGAATGTCTGGTGATCCAGAGGGAGATCCCATGTATATTTCTTGGTATTCTGTTTGGAGAATAATGAATAATGAGGCCAAGATGTCTTGAGAGGAACACTATAAGTATAAAGACCCACCACACTGATGGGATTACAGATCTTTCAAAGGAAAGATTTATCAATTAAGATGCCCTTTGGCTCAAAAATGTTGCCTGTATTCGAAGCATTACTTTGAATTTTTGATCATTTTGAAAAAGTTTCAAACTGGGGAACTGAATTCACTCACCTCCTCAATACCAAATGGAGGAACAGTTAGAAGAACAAGACCACCATCACCGTTGATGACAAAGAGGATGATGGTCTGTGGTTTAAGTGTTCACTTACAACTTTCTTTTGTTTATCATTTTTGTTCAAATCAACACAGCTCCGACCCCAAGCATCAACGCTCTTCAATATCTAATTTCACAGTTTTCTTCACACATATCTCATGTTATTTGTTATAGTCAGTGGCATCCCACCACCTCTGTCTATCCCCGCTACCTTTTAAATGGCTTAGCTGGCAAATCATCCATCATCAATTGTGAAACATATTTTAACTTCAAGTAAGACCAGTTTAGAAAGAAAACAAGTCTTGTCTGGTCTAATTGGATACATTACTCACATCAATAAGTGATAAATGCTTGTTCTAGAAAAGATGTAGGTTTTGTTGTCATTGGTGTTGTTGGGTGCAGATGTGTCTGTTTGGTCCCCAGATCTCTCTACAGTATGTAATTTGGGCAGAATTTAAATTTTCAGTTACCTTCTAACTATGAAGACATTGAGTTAGAAAAGAACAGAAGGTTCTAAGAAGGCAAAAACATTGCAAACACCCAATTTCTGGGACCTGACATACTTCTCATACCTACTAAATGTGACCATTGAATTCACTTACAGAGTAGGCATTAGGAAAATTCAATCTGAGCTCTTTAAAGACAGGAAAGAGAAGTGATCTATGAGTCTGTGCACATTGGTATGGTAGGTTTCAGAAGAGGGTAGCTCTTTGCAGTTGGCAAAATGCTCTCCATTTGCAATCTCATTTGAGCTTCCCATCAAACTAAGAGTAAGCCAGTCATGAAGGGAGGCCAGGGATAAGCATTTTCTATTTAACGGATGAAGGCCCTGAGGTTTGGCACAATGCAACTTGACCAATGCCCTATAGTTATCATACCAGAGGGAGGATTTGAACCCAGAGCCTCTTGACTCAATTCCAAAGATCTATTCACTCTACTGTATTCCCTCTGCCTTTATTCTGGAATGTATTTGCTAAATATTTCCTGTAGTCTACATCTTTAAAGGTCATGCTGTTTTTGCTGAGTCTGTTCCCTATTACCAGAGGAGACCTAATTCTACCTATACAGAATTAGGTACTGATGCTAAATGGTCTAGTCACCATTAAATCATAATGACTCACATGAAATAGGGCTATTTAGAGGTCTTTGCAGTTTCAAAAGACTCTGTATTACTTCCACATAATTCTACTTTAAGTGAAGGAAGATGCATCTGCGTCTCATCCCAGGTCAATGGCTCAGGGGACATTAGCCAGGTGATGCTCCTTAACGTTCTTCCAGGCCATTTGTCAGGCCCACACCGTCGAGATGGTCCGAACAAATAAGTTAACTTAAGCAAACACCATTTACCAGTAATGACAGGACAAAACAAACACCAGGAGAGGTTATGAACAGGGCCGTCTCCCTCTCGGTGTACATTTGTGAACCAATCTCTCTTGTTTGCAAATGAATTAACCATGGCTTGAAAAATCATTAGGGCCATCTGCTTTGATGGGAAGAGAGAACTGCTGTGATCATTTGATTGTATGAGCAGAGGCTGGGGACCATTTTGCCATGTTTTTAGCATCATTTACCCTAAATTTGACATGCCATCTACACGACGCATCATGTTATCAGTTCTCATCGAACCTCCTTGGAAATCCATTTGCACCAAGAGCTGTTTGCAGAGAGCCCTCTCCAGGCTGTTGTTCCAAGGTTGGCAGCATATGTTCGTACCTGCATTTTCAACTATTACAACCTGTGGTTACAACAACCAAAATGCCCCTGATTTTCCAGTAAGCTTTAATCCTTTCAACAAGATTTGAGGTAATAGGCATAACAGTCATCAATGTTTAACCAGCAAATTAGTCCCTACAGATGATTTTGAAAGCGATCATTTTCAAAAATAAAGTCAGAGTGCAGTCAATGTTTAATAAGCCTTTTTGTGTGTTCTCTCTTTTCCAAAAACAATTTGCCAAGAGATTGTAACTGTGACATGCATTTGAGAAATTACTTCTTTCCTCGACCTTAAGAAGGCAATTTATCCCACACTTCAATCCTGCACACATTGATTGTCTTCCAGGTATTATGGACTTTTCCTTTTTAAAGAAATCTGGCCTCAGAAATGGATTTGTACTAGGACCTGTCCCCCAGGAGGGTGAATCACTTGGGAATCCATGGAACTTTCCATCCATATTTGTTCAACCAAAAACAAATGTTGTTTCATCCCAATGATTGTCTTCATTATTGAGATGTTTGGATTGGGGTTATTTCCTATAAAAAGTCCTAATTTTAATAAGTATTGTGTGCTGTTTTATAGATAAGGGGGACCTGAATTCAACCTGCCTCAGACACTAATTAGCTGGGTGTCCCTAAAAAAGTCACTTAACCTCTGTCTGTCTTAGTTTACCCATCTGTAAAATAAGGGTGATAAAAATAACTATTTCAAGAGGATCATAGATAATAGAAGTAAAGTTCTTTAAAAATGTTAAGGTGTTAAGTAAATAGTAGATGTGATTATTATCATTCTTATTAAATTAGAAACAAACAAAAATTCTTGCCAAATTGGGATTCATGCTGCCAACACCTAAAGAGATCTCTAAGGGAGAGTTTTATAAGGAGGATGGAACTCATCAAATATCTGGGGCAGGGCAAAGGTGAGAAATGAGAAGATAGCTCTAATTGCTCCTCTCCAGAGGTGGGGTCATGAGTGAGAAATGTTTCATATATTAGCAAATATCTTGATCAGTTTTGCTGATTTTTTTTCCTTCTTCCTCATTTAAAAATATCTATTATTTGTAAGATATGGTTCTCTGGGAGATTAAAGTGAGAAGGAGCCAAGAGAAATGAAAAGGACGAACAAATCAAGACAAATTGATAAGTATGACATTGATAATGGAACCTGGGACAGAGGAGAACACCCATGGGCCCAAAGACAGTTTTGGAGAGACAAAAGCCAATTTCTTATGATCTTTAAAAGTAAATGCAAAAAAATATTATTCACTGTATCCTATTAGACTATAGAAAATTTGTACAACAGAGATTTCAAAATTAAAAAAGAGACGTGTGCCCATCAATCAGAAAATGGTGGAACAAATTGTGATATATGAATACAATGGGATTTGATTAGCTGTAAGAAATAACAAACTATGAAATCCAAAGAAATGTGGAAGACTTATAAGAAGTACTAGAGGGGGGGTAAAACTGGATCAGGAGAATAATATATACAGTAATTACAGCACTGCAAATGGAACAAACACTAGGATTCTGAGGTGATGTCTTAATAGATTAGCTGGGTAGCTTATTTGTAGTGTGTCCCCAAGAAAAAAAGTCACAATTCACCTTCTGGGCATGTTTTCCTCTATAGACAGATGAGTTTTGAGGTTTTTTAGGGGTTAGGGGTTATAGGAATTTAAGCTGGACCCCCAATTCTCCCAAGGATTTCAAAGCAAGTCAGGTAAACTTCACTCATAATGAAGACCCCCACACCACACAAGAAGAGGGGGGAGCAGCCAATGCTGAATCTCCCTGGGGCTGAGTCACTTGCCCAGGGTCTTTCATCCAGTTCAGGTCAGAGGAGGGATCCCAGCCCAACACTCTGCCAACTCCTTATCACTCAGTAATGTACCTTTTCATAGTTGAATGAAAAGATCCCCTACCCTTGGTTGATTGCATGCCATAGTCAAGTATTCAATGCTTACTGCTTGCCAGGTATATTTACACAATCATATAAATATATGTAATTTAGAACACTCTGCTGAGAATATAAAGGTGAATATGAAACTCCTGGATTCAAAGGAGTTTATGATTCAACAGGAGGAAACAAAGGAAAGACTTGAGTAAATTGCCCTCTATCAATCTATTTTTGTTTTGCAAGGCAATGGAGTTAAGTGACTTGCCCAAGATCACACAGATTTGAACTCAGGTTCTCCTGACTCTAGGGTTGGTGTTCTATCCACTGTGCCATCTAGCTACCCTGTCCTCTATCAATTTGGCCTAGGAGAGTTGCCCCCATCAGGGTAGGTTTCATGCAAGAGGTAGCATCTGAGTTTGGCCTCAAAGTGGAGCTATGTCTGTCTAAGGTTCTACAAAGAGTACAGAGGCAAAAGAAGACAGATGCTTGCCAGGATTCTGGTTTGAATGGAACAAAGAGCAGAATGAAGAAAGGATAGGAAGCTGGTCAGCTAGCCATGAGTAGCCACTGATTCTCCAGCCAGTTATGCTAAGGCACTTGGCCATCTCCACCAGCTACTGCCATCAGCATCTCTCCATCTCTCTCTCTCTTTCTCTCTCTCTCTCTCTCTCTCTCTCGCTTCTCCATCCTTCCTGTTTCCCCTTTGCAGTATCAAAGCTAGATCTCAGAGAATGTCAAGGCTCTTGTGAAACCTCCCGGCATGTCTTTCCTGGAGAGCTCTCGGCAAGGAGTGAAGTCTCCTGCCCTGACAAGTAGGCCTCTTGCATTGCCCAACTACCATTCAAAATGCCCAAGGACTGAGTTACTTTGCTTGTACATCCTGCTACTAAGGAGCCTTCAAACTTCCAGGAAAGTTAGAAATTCACAATAAACAGTTCACTTAGAAAATGAACCCATAGGGATCAGACCAGGCAGCAAGACCAAGCTTGATGTCCATCTGGGCATTCCAGTCATTCCTAAGTTATTTAGGTAGCTCCCACCATGTCCTGAGCCCTGAAAGTAGAAGGACAAAAACAAATGCCAGCAAAATCTGCTGCAAAGTCTAGAGAAAGGAAATGGCACCACACATAGAGAAGGAGTTGCAAAATATATTCAAAGTTAAACAAAGGCAGAACAGAACTTATGCTAAGCAGTGGGGAGGAATAGTTATCAGGAGGAGGTTTGGGAGTGAACCTCAGGACACAGGTAAGGAGAAGAGCTGAGGAGGAAAGGATCTCAGCCATGGAAGGCTATATGGTTAGGAGGTCAGAGATTAAATGTCACATACTGGAGAACAGGACTAAGCCTGTTGGCCCCCACAAATGGAGAATGTTGTGAAAGCTGCTACTTCCATAAGATAAGATGATGCTCCTGATCCCCCTACCCCATCATTCAAAGAACCACAACATTTCAGACTCACCCCACCCCTCCACTTGCTCACTCCACTTTGGGACTCACTGTCTCACTGTTGACTTTCTTACATCCATCCCAATTCACCATTTTGAAATGTCCTTGAATGACTCTGAAATAGCCACAGCAGTGCTTGAAAGCAGCATGCACAGTTTCTGATTCACAGCTAGCAGTTCCCACTCGACTGATTCATGATGATAGCCCAGAATGTCAGAGGAGGAAGGGCCCTCAGTGACCATCTAGTCAAGTCAATCTCTACTTGACAAAGAATCCCTGATTTTTCAAGTATCCCTTCAGTTTGATTTGCAGACTTCCAGGTAAGTATAGATTGAAAGAGAGCTGCCATTGAGAGGAAAGTTTATCACACTGAAAATTCTGGTGAATATTGGAGAATGAGGTCTGAGCTCTCACTACAGATCTGGAGCAGTCACCTAGAAACAAAGGATAAGGGAGTTCTCATGATCACAAGACAACAGAAAGAAAGCCAACCATGGTCCTAATTCTGATGTTAATGATGTTGCCCATTTCCCCTTTGCTAACTCTTTCTTCCAGCAAGGCAAATCCTAGTGAAAGAGGGGTTTCAAGAAATAGACTTTCATAGGGGCTCATGAGAGCTCATGGGGGGGGGGGGGTAAGCAGCCACATGAAGGCATTACTCAGCACTTTCCACAGCAGACCTTGAAACATGCATGAATTGGTTTATGCCATCCTAAGGATGTACCTAATCTCTCAAAAAGCGGACATCCCCAAACTGTCGAATCCCAGAATCTTGGAGCAGAAATGGAGTGATCATATCTAAGCCAGACCTTAAAAAAGATCCCTAAAGTTTCCCCAACAAGCAATTCTGCAGACTGCTTAGAGACCTTCATTGCAGGGAGCTTCCTCCTCCTGAGGAAACCCATTCCAATTTGGGTGGGCTTTGATCTCCAGGAATGGTCAAGCCCACTCCCACCTGACAGATGTCTGGTCTCACTGCCCATTGTGACTTTCCTCTGGGGTGAAAGAGAACATGTCTAATCTTGCATTCCAAGGATTTGAAGACAGCTATCATTCCCTCTTGCCCTGGATCTTCTCTTCTTCCAAGAAAGAACAATCCTCGGTCCTTCATCTAATCTTTCCATGACACGAGCTTCCATTCTTCAGCCATGCTAGCCTTCTTTACTGGGTGCTCTCCAATTCCTTTTCAAAACGGTGTAACATTTGTCTCCACAGAGAATTGGGCAGACGGATTCTCACCTCCCTATTCTGACCCCTGGGTCACTTTAAAAGGACCCCATAAGTTCCCACATTGGCTCACTTTGAGCTTGCAGCCCATTAACTTTTCCAGATCTATACTGAGAGCTCAGACCTTATTCTCCAACATTCACCAGAATTTTTCACTGTGGCAGCCTTTCCTCTCAAGGGACTTCCTCTCTCTCAATCTCTACTTGCCTGGATGTCTGAGGGATACTTGAAACCAAAGGGACACTTGAAAAATCAGGGATTCTTTGCCAAGTAGAGATTGACCCGACTAGATGGTCACTGAGGGCCCTTCCACCTCCAACATTCTGGGCTATCATCATGAATCAGTTAAGTGGGAACAGCTAGGTGTGAGTCACAGAAATTGAATTATCCTTTATGGGTACCAGGTATGGGGGGCAGCTAGGTGGCGCATTGGATAGAGCACCGGCCCTGGAGTCAGGAGGACCTGAGTTCAAATCCAGCCTCAGACACTTAATAATTACCTAGCTGTGTGACCTTGGGCAAGCCACTTCACCCCATTGCCTTGCAAAAAACCCCAAAATCTTAAGAATTTTTAAAAATAACCAACTACCAGGTGTGCTTTAAAGGGCTGCTGTGGCTGTTTCAGAGTCATTCAGGTAATCAGGACTCCTTGACCTGACACCCCCACACACACCTACCACTCTCCTTTACCCACTGCCCAAATTTTGAAGCAGGTTGTACATTTACCCTTGTGGCTTGCTGTCTTTCTCACACCCCAACACTTGCATTTATTCAAGGATAGCAGCATCATATTCAGATAGAAATGGCAACCACTGATTGGTACCCAAGGGTCCCTTCAGGCCACACATTGGCTTAGTGGCATTGTCTATGGTTTATTAAATTTTCCATCTCTGTTGTGGTCATATATCTCTCATTGGCATTATCTGGTTGGACTAAGGACTGTTACAGGGTCATGTCAGCCAGGAAGCTCTTCTGTTCTAGGGGCTTCACAGCACATTGATACTCCCTCAAACATCCCCAGTTTGCAGTTCCTCAGCTTACTCATTGCCCATGACCTTTTCCTCCTCCATTCTAGCTGAGTCACATAGAGAAAGGCAAATCCTTGTTGCCATTACTCACAGATGTTCCAGTTCCATGTGCACATAATTTTTTATATTCAACACTTCCCTCTGTCTTATGAAACTGTTCCTTCAGCTCACAATGACCCTCCGTTTCTATCCCTTGGGTCCTTCCCAGGTCATTAACCCTTTACTCTCTAGGCTCCCCTTTCTTTCATGTCTTCACCCCTTGGTGAACCAGGTCAGCTCTTCCCTTCATTCTAGAATCATTTGCCATGTTGACCTATTGCTGTAACTGTATGCTATATGCTATAACTTACTGCCACCAACAGGCAACTAGGTGGTGCAGTAGATAGAGCACTGACCTTGGAGTTAGGAGGATTAAGTTCAAATCCAGCCCTAGACACTTGACACTAGCTGCATGACCTTGGACAAGTCACTTAATCCTGATTACCTCACATCTAGGGCCATCTCCAGGCATCCAGATCCATATTTGACCACTGGACTCAGATGACTCTGGAGGAGAAAGTGAGGCTGGGGACTTAGTACAGACCCCCCCCACACACACACACACAATCAAATTCAATTCATGTATATATCATGCCCTCATCTCCCTGATGTCCTAGTCTTCATCAAGAATGAAGGACCAAAGTATCCTCACTTCTACCAACTACCATCTTTGTTCCTACTCACACACTGTTGAACAGAATTGGAGGAAATCTCAAATGTAGCCTGGGTCTACTACGAAATGGTGTCAGCTTTCCCTCACTGAGGTAAGACAGTCATTCAGCTCCTTCTTAATTGATTTGCTCTTTCCCTCTCCCTCTCCCTAGAAGCTGCTTTGTACTTTCCTCAAATCCTCCTTAATTCCTTCCTAGGACTTCACTTGCTCCCCAAGATGTTGCCTGATACCAGTAGGGAAAAAAACCTGTGACTAATTGCTATGAAATCCTTCCTATCCTTCCTACCTCATTTCACATCATGCATCTTCTTCCACCATATTTTCAATTGATTTCTCCATGTATTTGCTCTCCCCCTTCCAATGGACTGTAAGTTTCTAGAAGACTAGTACTAGGTTTTCTCTTTGTTTTCCAGTACTCAGTACTAATATCATGCTGGGTCTATAGTAGGCATTCAAATGCTTATTCAATGGAAGATTGAATCCCAAAATTGGGCAAATTATTTCTTTCTGTATTTAAGAGAATTCAACAGAAAAATGTCTGGGTCTGCAGCAGCAGCCACATGAGGCTATTTCAGGATCATTTCTAACATCAGCTTTACATTTTTTAAGGCAATGGGCTTAACTGAATTGCCCAAGGTCACACAGCTAGGTCAGATTTGAACTCAGGTCCTCCTGACTCCAGGGCCAGTGCTCTATCCACTGTGCCACCCAGGGGCCCCACATCCACTTTAGATAGTTGAATGTGGCAATGGGTTTCCCTTTGAAAGCTGCTCAGGGTCAAGAGTATAAGTCACAATCGCTTTGGGTCCCAGAAGCCTGCCTCGGAAGGAGTCTGACTGACTTGGAATGAGAAATCAGCCACAGAATTCATCCTCTGGAAATCTTCAGACATTCAGACCCACAGATGAGAAAATCAAAACCAGAAAAGCTTGCATTATCCCCATACCAAAAAAACAAATGAGGCCTTCCAGAAAGGAAGCTCTGTGGCAGAATCTTGTGGCTTGAATCTGGGCTCCACATACAGACTCCTAATATGACTTACAGCAAGTCATTTCCTCTTTCTGTGACTCAGTCTCCCTTCTATGTAAAATGAGGTAAACAAATTAGATGCCTTCTAAGATTTCTTCCAGATTGATTAACTGCAAAAATAGAAAATACATAAAGGAAATCCCTGCCTTGGGACTCATTCACTTGCTGTCTGGACTAGTAACCCTCCATTGTAAAGCCTTCCAATTCTGCTCTTTAAGTGTCTCCTGTGCTCTTGTCCTGGATGAACAGGTGGGTTTTGTCATTTCCTAGGATGATTCCCTACAGGCATCTTAAACCAATAATACCCTTCTTTCATCCCCTGCTTCAGCCTCACTCTCTTATCTTCAATATTTCCTCATCTTTACTGCCTACTAAACATTGCCAGGTCCTTCCTTTCCAAAGAAAAAACACAAAACACAAAACAAACCCCCCCAAACTCCCACTTACTTCTACCATCTGTGCTGACTTTCATCCTATAACTCACATATCCTTTTCAGCTAAATTTGAAAGAGCCATCAACACTCAGTGCCTTCACTTTCTCTCCTCTCATTTGACTCTGAACCTCTTCAATGACCTCCTTGTTGCCCTAAAGCTTTTCTCTCCAATGTGACCAATGATGGGGTTTTTTTTAGGGTCTTTTTCCTTTTTGCAAGGCAAAAGGGGTTAAGTGGCTTGCCCAAGGCCACACAGCTAGGTAATTATTAAGTGTCTGAGACCAGATTTGAACTCAGGTGCTCCTGACTTCAGGGCCAGTGTTTTACCCACTGCGCCACCTAGCCGCCCCAATGATGCTTTAATGGTCATATTTGGAATTTTCTCAGTTCTCGTTCTTCTCAACTTATCTGCAGTCCTGCCACATTGAACTGTCCTCTTTCCCCTTGGTATTCTCTACTCTCTAGGTCTTGGGATAATACTCTCTCCTGGTTCTCTACCTCTCTTTCTTCACGGAGGTCATACCTGCTAACTGTAGGTGTCTGTCCTGGAGCCTCTCCCCTTTTCTTTCTATATTATTTCCTAAAGCTGTGTGTGTGTGTGTGTGTGTGTGTGTGTGTCTAACAGTCCTAACTTCTGTCTCTCTTGATGATCATTCTCTTCTCATCTCTCTTGAAAATATCAGACTTCATATTGGATATGTCCAAAATGTTGAGTTTGTCTGTACCCCTATGTGTCCCCTCTTCCAATTGGAATCCTTATCCTTCCAGTGAATCACCTCAGTGATAGCTTTCACTTCTCACTTCAATATATTGACAAATATCATTTCCACCTTAGACACATCTCTTATCCATCCCCTCCTGTTTCTTCCCATAGAAACTATCCTTGCATTCAGCAGGAATTCCTCTCTTGTTCCCTTCTACCAGGGCCTCTCTAGCTCAGAGCCCTTTCCATCTATTTTCTAAATATTTTATATTTCTCTAGTTATGTACATATCACTTCCCTCTTAAAACATGTGTTCTTTGAGAGTATGGTTTGTTTCTGGCCTCCCTTGTTTTTCCAGTGGTTAGCACAGTGCCTGGGCCATATAAATGGTGGTGGTGATGGAGATGGTGATGATGGTAGTAGTAGCTGTTATGGTGGTAATACTATTCATAGTTTTCAATCTTAACTGTCACAAATCGTCTAGAGCACAAGACACCTGGGATCAACCTCCCATAAACATTCTTTTATGCTTTAATGACGTTGCCTTTCAGTCTGTGTGAACTTAGCCTATACTGGGTCCGTGTCCCTTCCTTCACTATGACCAATTGAGCAACTCTCCAGGGACATCATTTAGTTCATAAAAAAAGACCTTTATCTTCATCCTTGAATTTTTAAAAATTCCTCTTTCCTGGACTAGCCAGAAAAGTTGGCCTTATACACATTTAATCTAAGTGAAGTGTGCTGTAGATTTTGACAGTAGATTTCATTTGATCCATTAAAAATATTTCATTCATTAGCCTTGAAGGGAATTGTGGAATGAAGATTCTTCTTCCCCTCACCCATCTTTTCTACTCCCTTTGACAGTTGCAAAAATTCAATTTCAAGTTGCTTCTCCCTTCTGGCAAAGGGAGTTCTGCTATTTGTTAAGACCATGTCTGTACTCCCAGGATTTCTTTCTACCATTCTCTCTCTCTCTCTCTCTCTCTCTCTCTCTCTCTCTCTCTCTCTCTCTCTCTCCTATTATTATAATACCCATTTTACAGATAAGGTAACTGAGGCAGAAGGTAAACAATTTATCCAGAATCACATACCAAATTAGTATCTGAACCTAGCTTTGAACTTGGGTCTCCATAACTGTAGACCAGGAATGACTCTCTATCCACTGTACCACCAGCTTATCAATATCTTAATTGCTACAATAAACTCAGTGACCCAGTCTTCATTCTCTTTGTTCTTTCCATCTCCCTTGGTGGTATAATCCTTGTATAATCTTTCCTTCTTGACTTTCAGGTCATTTTCTCATTTTATATATATGTACATATATATACATATATATATATATATGTATATATATCACTGCTTGATCAGTCTCTTTGTATGAAATCATTTACCTCAATCTGCCTCAATTTCTTCATCTGTAAAATGGGTATAATAATATCACCTACCTCCTGGATTTTTGTGACGATCAAATGAGATATTTGCAAAGTGCCTTCCAAGCTTTAAGGTGCTATGTAAATGTTAACTGTTGTTTTTATCATCATCACCATCCTATCTTGCTCCCTGGGCATCCCACCAACACTCTCTTCCTGATCCCTCCTTACTTTGTTCATAATTAGTTCAGCAGCAGTTCTCAATGCAATTATCACCTATGCAAATTGACCTCCCTAGGCAGCCTTGCTCTGCCCTGAACTCTAGCTTCACATCTCCTATAGTATGTTGGCCATCTTTGCTTGGATAGCCTATGGATATTTCAGAATAATTAGAACAGCAAAGACACTCTCATCTTCTCCCCAGCTCTCCTCTGCATTTACCTCCTCCACTAGTCACTAGGATCTGCCATCCTGGAATCCCTTCAGCCTTCCCTTCCCAATACTCTCTGTTGCCAATCAACCATTGTGTTGTCTTGCTGCTTGCTTTCCTCTGCACACGATTCTTTCAGTCCTTCCCTTTTCTCTGTACCCATGGCTGCCATCCCAGTTTGTACCTCCATCACATCTCCCTTGTTCTGTTTGGAAAGCTTCTTCCTCTATCTCCTTGCTTCTACATTTCCACTATCCCTAAATCCCTTTTCAAGTTCTCCACATGGAAGCCCAAGAATATTCCTAAAGCACAGTCATGATCCTGCTTCTCCTTTGCTCAATAATCTTCTATGACTCCCCAATGCCTTTAGGATATCCACTTCACAACTTGACCCTCAACCCCAAATTTTTCTCTCCTCCATCCTTCCCACACACCCTGGGATCCTTGGTGTTCTCCAATATTGCCACTCCATCACTTGCCTCTATTCCTTTGCATAGACTCCTAGCTTCAAATGCCTCCCACTTCTACCTCTTTGCCTTTTCGAATCTTTTCTTTTCTTTAAGACTTATACCTATTGGCACCTCCCAAAGCATTGGCTGACAGATCTCTCTCCCTGACACAATTGTCCCACTCAGCTATCTGCACATTCATTTTATCTTCCAGATGAGCCTCAACTCCATAGAGATAGGGTCTGCCAACTCTTGTCTTTAGGGAATACAATGCTCTACTACATCTCTCCAAGCTCAGACTCACACTGGTAGGTTGATTCTCCAGAGAAGGGATACTCTCTGTTCCCTTTTCTGAGTTGTAGAGTCAGATCCAAATGGTTGAGTGGGTGTGTTTCTAATGCTCAAAAGCCCCCACTGGTGTGTTCCCCATGATAATCAGATGATCCCAATTAGCTAATCAGACTTAATTAACTCTTAGTAATAGGTATTTACCTTAGTAGTCCACCCATCCCCCAATTCTTCAACTCCACCAGAACACACCAAATTCATGTGACAAGGTGGGAAATGCCCAGCCACTGAAATTTCTTTTGTTGGGGTTCTGACAATGTTCCACTTACTTGTGACATGAATGAACCCCTCAGCCAATCCAAACAGCCTTCCTATCTCCTGTCTAACATCACTCCCATTCATCCCAGGACCTTTAATGCAGTTAAACTGATGAACTTTTCCCCACACTTAGTTAAAAGTCTGAGATTATTTGATAGATTCTAGGGAGATATTTAGGCCTTTTATATACTAGTGATCATGTGTGATTCATTGTTGTCATTTGATAAAAGTATCAGGCATGACACCTCATCGTTTACTTTTAAGTAGGGGCACCAGTCTCACATTTGAATCTATAATGCTACTTGTAGCTACAAAAAGTGTGTTAACCACATGCCTGGGATCCAGTACCCCCTGAGCCTCTCAGAAAGGGGATCTCCCCAAGTCTTAAAGTTACCTTCTTAGTAACTTCTACCTAATGTATCTGGGCACAACAGAAGGGTAGATTTGCTGCCAGGGAAGCCATTGATCATAGAGTTATTGTCATACGTGCCTCTTGCTTCTGGGGCCTTGAAACACGACTGTATGTACAGAGACTATTAAAATCTCTTTGCTAACCAAAAAGAAATCAATTGTTCTCCATGAGGAGGTGCCCTCCAGCCCAATCAATACACAGCAGTGCAGTGTGAGGCCTCTGTACTCCTGGGTTGATTCAAATATGCAGTCAGGGCTGTTGCTGATATTTTTCTCTATTTTATCTCTCTTGTGGACCAAGAAAAATGAAGAAACCATCTACTACAAGTTAGTTTTTAACCAAATAAATATGTCAAAAAAAAGGGACTTTTTTTCCCCACAGTATAATTCCTTTAAGAAAATCATCATTTTCAATTTCAGTTTAACAGATAATGTAGAAAAAGAGATGAGGCTCAGAACACTGATGTGGGTCTAAGTCCTGAAATCAGAGCAAGGAGGTCCTGTGAGATCACATGGGCCCTTATCAGCTTTGTTTTTGAAATCTATCTCTAGATAAAAAGTAGGGGAAAAAAAATCTGTCCTTGCCTAAAATAGAAGGTCCATCTGAGCTCTATATAATGCAAGCACAGCCTCAGCTCCCTTGTACTCTGTCATGTCCCCAATAAATCAATACTTGCCTGCAATTCATGGCCCAACTTCTGAAAAGTTGATGAATACCCTTGCTCTTGCCACTTAGAGCATCCATTGCTTTCATAAAGCTTGGGAACTATTTCTACCCCCAAATAATCCTTGAAATGGAAACAGAATCCAAAATAAAGCTTACTGTCTGCTATTGGAGAGGACAGAGCAGAAGGATCTCCAAACAAAGAAAAGCCATGGCACCTGAAAAACACATCTGTGGCCTAGAGGGAACCAAAACTTGTCACATAGAGGGATGTCTTATTCATGGGTAAAATCTTTATACATCATTCAATTAAATCTTCCCATCTTGAATTAGAAATACAAATAGCCTCACTTCTTTGAATTCAGTGGAACAAGGATTCTTCTCTTTTAAAATCAATGTCAACAAAAGAAAAGGAGTTATTTATGGGACACAAGAGGATAGGGAAGAAGGACCTTGTTCCTTTTATTGTCATTCTTATTCTTAGCAGAGTCAGCAGACTGGTAGGCCCAAGGACCATCAGCAAGGTGGTTTGTCTAGATTTTAGTAAAACCTTCGACAAAGTCCTTCTTTGCAGATCTTAGAGAAAATATGGCAAAATGTGGGCTAGTTGGGGGTAAAGTGAGATGAGTTCTAGAGCATTAGAACAGCCAGACCCCAAGCTCAGTCTTCACTGGAACCAGGAAGTTTCCAAGGGAAAGTGCTGCATTTAGAATCCATCCTGGGCTGCCCAATAACTTTTTGTGAAGGAGTGGAGGGAAGGGGAGGAGGGTCATGGTGACAAAGATCCTACCTGGTCTCTCTGTCCTATCTTCAAGAAACTCAAATCTGGGAAGGATTGTTCACACCTTAAGTGATAGCTGGAATTCACAAAGATCTTGTTAGGCTACAATTCAGATTTCATGATACATAAGTGAACAGAGAAAAATAAAAAGGCTTGCACTTGATTTATAAACATCAACTTCACAAATCTGTTCAAGAAGGAAGGAAGGAAGGATTGAGAAAGGCACAGAGGGAAGGAGGAAGAGGAGAGGAGAAGGTAAGGAGGGAAAGAGGAGGAAAGGAGAGAGGAGGAAAGGAGGAAAGGAAATAGTTTGAAGAGGACAGGAGAGTAAATTTCAGGCACACATACACTGCATTCATATAATGACTTTATAGAAGCAAAGACTTCTAACACCTTGAGCCTCCTAAAGTGCACGGGTCTACCTCCAGGAGCATCAGTGTCACTGGATAAGCACTTTTTGGAGATTTCCTAGACACTCTCCTTGTTCAAGTAGAGTTTGAAGCTGAGAGTCTCTGAGGCCCATTCCAATGCTGAGATTTGTAATTCTGTAATACCTTAGGATTTTGGAAGCCTCTCTTGTACAGGGTTCAACCTGCTAATGAGGCCCAAACCTAGTAAGAATCTTACTGATGCCCATTCAGTATGGATGGGCAAAAGACAGCGTTTCAAGGTATTGTGGACGAATCACGTAGGGCTAAGTCCTATACTTGGAGTCAATAGTGTATTGGGCAGTATGGATTAATCTGATGTAGTATGGTAAGAGTACAGAGACTGCATCCTTCACCTAAATCTTAAGAAGCCCCAGTCATTCTAAAGAACAATGTTGAGACTAAAGTCCATAGGTTAAGGCAGTGGAGACCTCCATACTCTGCAATAATAGCAATTACTAAAAACATTTGTACAGCATTTGAGGAATTGCTTTTGGAAAGGTGCTTTGATCACAATTATCTTAGAAGAGATCCATGGCAGTAGTTGCTGTGAAAGCTACCTGAGTATTTTTGCTGTGTTTTCATATGAATAACTCAGGTCTACCAAGCTGCTTAATCAAGATTTCCTTCCTTAGCCCCTATAACTTCTAGTTCCTCCAGAAAGAGTATCTTCTATAGAGAGAAGCAAAAGTTTTGAAGGAAATTCCAATACCTTCCATTGGAAAGAAAGAGAAAAAATATTCTGGTCTCTGGTGTCATCCAGGGGAATAGGTTAAGGGGCCCCTGAAATATAGAGATTGAGAAAGTTGGGCTGCATCTGAGAGGAAAACAATTCTTTAATGGACAGAAAGTGTGAATTTCCCTTAGGATGAACACATCATGTCCAGAGACCGGGAGCAGAGAGGCATTGGTCTTTTTTTCCTTTGAATTTGCAAAAATAACATTAATTTCTTAATTTTTATACCACTTTCCCCAATTGAACTGGGTTGATCAGTTTTATCTGAGTCAACAGTGAACATTAGAATTTTAGCTTTAGAAATCTCTCACTAGATATGGAGAAGGAATGAGGCCAAATGACTTCTTCTCAAGGAGTCTTAGTAGGTAATAGCTTAGCCTCAAGAGGAACCTGTAAGAGGTCCATTCTGCTCTCGCATAAGGCCAGACAACCCAGGCCCGTGTTGCAGATCAACTGAAGGAAATGGAAACGGAGAAGATTCAGCCAGGATATGACAGCTTCTCTTCAAATATTTGAATGGATGTCCTTTATAAAAGGGGGCAAACTTGCCCTGATGACTTTACAAGTACAAAATTTAACCTTCATGTTAAGGGAGGAAAACTTCTCACAATTGAGCCTGTCCAAAAATGGAATGGGTCTCCCTAAAAAGCAGCAGGTGCATCTTCACTGGAGGTCTGGAAGTAGATACTGGTTATACACTATTTATTGGTGATGTTGCAAAGGAGATAAGTTTTCAGCTGGGGGATGGATTAGGAGTCCTCTGAGCTTCATTCCAAAGGGGAAATTCAGTGATGCCACTCCTATATCAGGCTGCAAGTCTGGTCAGACTGTCAAGAATGCCAAACCTAACCTTAGGAGAGAAGGAGCAAAAACTTAAACAATCTTCCTTCTAGCCATGGAATATTGCATCCATACATACATACAAACATACATATGCCTATATGCATATGTGTATATGTCAATATATTATTTTATTGTATTATATGTAATTATATTATTTTTCTATTCCTGTACTTTATATGTGTATTCATGTCTCTATGTATGCATTATGCATGTATAGATCCCTTCTCTGTGGGACAGAAGAGAAAACTGAGGACTTGCTCTCAGGAGAATCACTTGCATTGCCTTCTGTCATTGCTGTGCCTTCAGGAGGATTATAGGATTTTTCCCCAGCATCATAAATCCAGGCCTCTTGAAACAACTAGCTCTTGAGTTTGTTGAGCCATAGCTTTAAGAGTCCATGTGATTTTTACTAACTTGTCCCTGAGGCAATGAAGAATCAATCCACTCTTTTCACAGATCTTATGAATAGCTCTGTCGTGTCCAATATCAGGAAGAAAAACAACCACCACCAAATAAACTGAAATCAGTGCTTCAAAACACTATTTGATATTTCTAGATTTCTTAAATATTCCCAACAAATGTTTGTGGCCACTGAACTGTATCTCTTTTTATGGAGTGTGATGAAGGGCGGCGTTGCTGTCTCTCTTCTTCTCTCCTTCCTTCCTACTTGGAATCCTGGCTCACCTGAAAACATGTCACCTGTGGTCCCCATACCTGGCTAATCCTTCACAGTCGTTCTTGACATAAGTTCCACATCTATCCGCCTGGAGAACACAGCATCTCTGAACACGAGGCAATAGCACTTGAAACAAAGGATGGCACATCTCTAAGGACGGCCAGGACAAATCACTCACCTGATAGAGAGGACTCTCAGGAGACTTTGAAGGAGCAGGTAGAAAAGTCTCAGGAAAAACCGGGAAGAGTCACTGGGGAAGAAAGGGAGGTGGAAGAGACACTACAAGACATAGGGTGAAAGCATTGTCCAACATGTCTGAGAAAAAAATAACAATGAAGGACATCAGGACCAACCTTGCTGGGCTTCTACCCTTGTCTTCCTCCCTGTCATAATTGGAAGGAAAGGGAATGGACTCAGAAACATCAGCCCTGGTGTCTAAGGCAACTAGGCTGAGGGGACTAGGGAGAGCATCATCATATCAATCACGTCTGTATCGGTTTTCCATGGACCAAGATCTCTTGGCCAGTTTGGCTGTTGTGACAGAGCACATAGGAAAAGTATCAAGTACACACACACACACACACACACACACACACACACACACACACTGTGCCAGGCCTGAAATAGTAATCTCCAAAGACACAGGCAAAAGGGCAGGCATCTCTGTGCCCAGACTCTATGGGGCAAGGCTAGAAGGACCACCTAGAATCAGATGGAGGAGGAGCTTAACAGCCAAGCTGAGGAGGCTTTACCTCCTTCCAGGAGTAAATGGGAGCCACAGAGGAAAAGCAGAGGCAAAACTCAGATCAATTGTATTGTTAGGCACAAGAAAGGAAATGTTGAGGTTAATAAACAAATAAACCAATGATTTTGCTGTATCAACAAGAAATATGAGAACTAGATAAGTCAATCATCCATTCATCCCTTCATTCTCTTTCACATTATCAATGTCTTGCTATGCATCTCTTCCTAGCATTGAGGAAGCAAAGACAAAAACAAAACCTCAATGAGCTCTGGGGAAATGAGATGCAGGCAGGGGGTGCTGGAGGCACATTGAACAGGCTCATAAGAGCCTTTGTTCAATTTTAAGAGTAAGTTCATCATCATTGTTGTTGCTCAGTCATGTCTGACTCTTTGTAATCTCATGGCCCATAGCATGTCAGTATTGACCATGGAGTTTTCTTGCCAAAAATAGTGCAGTGGTTTGCCATTTTCTTCTCCAGCTCATTTTACAGATGAGAAAACTGAGACAAGTGGGCTGAAGTGACTTGCCCAGAGTCATACAGCTAGGAAATGTCTGAGACAGGATTTGAACTCATGAAGATGAGTCTTTCTGATTCCAAGCCCAGTTATCTATACAAAATAGC
This sequence comes from Macrotis lagotis, assembly GCF_037893015.1. Classification (NCBI taxonomy): domain Eukaryota; kingdom Metazoa; phylum Chordata; class Mammalia; order Peramelemorphia; family Peramelidae; genus Macrotis; species Macrotis lagotis. Next base: position 5,996,676 of record NC_133664.1, read on the forward strand.
ATCACCTATCATCCAAAAGTACAGGTAAAAGCTGATGAGGACCTGAGGTAGAGAAGAGGCTATATGGTAGAGAAAAGGGAATAGATGAAAGAGATATTGTGTAGGTAGAATAGATGAGACTTGGAAATGGATTGGATGGGGGGGTGTGAAGGGGAGAGTAGATTCAAGATGGTGAGGACCTTGGAGGTCATAACATCACAAGATTTCACTCTGTTTCCCTCCCACTAATGGCCATCCTGCCACTGTTTTGAAGAAAACCCACTCCTCCAGAGGCAGTGCATTCCTTTGATGGAGTTCCCTTTGGTAGGAAATTTTCCCTGAAAACTAGCTTACATTTTCCTTTATACAATGCACCTATCTTTCCTATCTCTTTCCTCTGGGGACAAAAACATCAAAGCTAATCCCTTTTCCACTAAAGTACAACAATATGGTCACTCCCAAACCTTTTTCTGGGCTAAATATCACCAGTCCTTCAACATCATTATATGGAACTGATTTAAGGCTCTTCCCCTTTCTAACTGTCCTTCTCTGGACCTCCTCCAGTTTGGCAGCATCCTTCCTGAAATGGAAAGCTTCCTCTGAATGCCCTCCTCCTGAAGGACACAGTGCAATGCTCCCCCCTTCTTTATGATCAATGAAGCCTGAGATCCCATTAGCTTTTCATCTTATTTTGATATTTCTTTTACCCATGCTTCTCACTTTTGATCACTAAAATGCTTCTGTCCTCACTGCTTTTAGCAACACCTCCCAATTTAGGAGTAACTGTGAATTCCATTAAAGCTGCTTTTCCTCTTCATTTCTTTCTTTAATGAGGTATAATGCTAACCTGACTCCTAGAGACCAGTGCCTTACATGTATTCTCAGTATCATGAATCACACTGAGGCTGGTTTCCAATGCCAAGGCCAACAGAACATTATGGAAATGGCATGTGTGTGAGATTCTAACCCTGATTCAGAAAATGATCGCTATGAGACCCTAAAAAACCCCAGAAGGGATCCTCTGGATTAAGTTGAGGATATGTGCCTACAAAAAGAGAATTGGACCAATAATTCAGGCAAGATGAGAGACACAAGATGGACACCTTGAAGATTTGTTGGTATCCATAAGTCATCAGAAGACACAGGGGATGGTCTCCCGTATCTGGTGTGTGCTCCTTATGACCCTGACCAAGAATGGTGCAGGATGAGCAAGGAGGCACTGGGATAAATCCCAAAGGGTAATAAATTTAGAATTAGGCGACTCAGGTTTCAAACCCTGTTTCTGTCACTTAGTATATGTTCAACTTTGAGAAAGTCACTTTATATGAGACTCAGTTTCCTCATCTACAAAATAAGGGGGTTGGAGAAGATAATTTTTTTTTAGGTTTTTGCAAGGCAAATGGGGTTAAGTGGCTTGCCCAAGGCCACACAGCTAGGTCATTATTAAGTGTCTGACACCGGATTTGAACCCAGGTACTCCTGACTCCAGGGCCAGTGCTTTATCCACTGTGCCACCTAGCCACCCCAAGAAGATCATCTTTAAGATGATTTTCAACTTTAAAGTCTAAGACTTTGGGATGTGGGATCAAAACCTAGGTCTCTTTATTCATTATCTGTGAGCTCTTATCTTAAAGCCTGTGAAATCATATCTATTGAGAAAAAGTGTAACAGTGCTTTGCAAAATGTTTTATCAATGTTTGTTATGTTCTCCATACCTCAGTTTCCTTGATTACAAAAGGATGATTGTGAGATTGATGATACTGAAAGTCCCTTCCAGCTCTCAGTCTTATGATTCTACGATATGGAATGGTTGAATTCTCTATTAGTGAAGAGAGTTTATGGCCAAAGATTCCCATGGCATCCTTGGAAGGGAGAGGAAGACAACTGGGCTTGGATGATTGATGGCATGAGTCTTTCCTTCGGTCAGGACTATATAAATGTTCTCATTCATTCAATGTGCCAGGAATGGATAAGAGGCTCGAAAGGCAAAGCTTCAAACATCACCTGCCCTCAAAGCACTTACTTTGTATTGAGGGACAACATAATTATAGAAAATTCAGTTCACAACATATCTAATGGGAGTTCTTAGGGAGCTCATTATCTATTAGGGAAATAAGGCAGAGGAAGCTGAGCTGAATTTGGATGGAAACATTGTGAGGAAACATCATGAGCCACTGGGGAGAAGACCTGCATTCTAGACACGGGGCAATTTGGGTAAAGGCATGAAGATGCCAAATGGACAATCATTCTCAATTGGAATGTAAAGTCCTGATAATTTTATCTTTTATTACCAAGAGAGAAAATTAACACAGGAGAAAATTTCACTGACCAAAAAATTCAAAAGCATTTTAACAAGCAAAATCAATGCAGTTAGAATTAAAAGGAAATCTATTAACAAGAAGGAAAAAATATTTTGCAGCCAATGTGTGATAAATCTCTGATATCTAAAATCAATAGAGAATTTATACAAATAGAACCCTTGGCCTAATAAGGAGCTATTTCAACTTAAAATGAAGACTTTCTGTAGGAGAGTTTGAGTCATTCCCCCAAAGTTGCTATTATTATTCTTCAGTCATTTCAGTTGTGTCTGATTCTTCATGACCAATTTGAGTTTTCTGTCAAAGATATTACAGTGGTTTGACTTTTCCTTCTCCAGCTCATTTTACAGATGAGGAAACCGAGGCAAACAGGATGATGTTTACTGGCCTAGAATGACACACTAGTTAGTATGTAAATCTGGACATGGATTTAGACCTAGTTGACCCCCGGCCTGGTTCTCTATCCACTGGACCATCTAGCTGCCCTTTTTCCCAAATGATAAATGATCAAAGATAGGTATAGTCCATTCTTAAGAAAAGAAATTTGAGTTTCTAACAATCAGATTGAACAGAAGCATGTTTCTATTTAATCATAACAGAAATGCAAATTTAAATAACTCTGAGATTCCACCTCATATTCATCAAATTGGCAAAGATAACAAAAATGAGGAAAGGTAATTGTTGGATAGGTTGTGGGAAAACAGGACAGTCATTGCCTGCTGGCAGAACTGTGAGTTGACCTTACCTTTCTGGAAAGCCATTTGAAACCCAGGAGGTCCATATACTCCGCATAAATGTGATGCTTATGTATCCCAAGGAAGACAAAGATATCAGGAAAGGACTCATATGTACAAATATTTTTATAGCAAATTTTTGTTCTAGAAAAGATATGGATCAAATCAAGCTCCCCTCCTTGGGAATGACTGAACAAATTTTGATTATAATTCTATTGGAATGGGAATAATAATAGCACTAGCCTCTCAATGTTGGTGTGAGGATCAAGTGTGAAAGAATACCAAAAGGGCTTTGCCCGACTTTATTGTGCTACATAAATGCTGCCATTGTTGCGTTTGTTATCATATTGTAAGAAATGTGAGGGATGGAGTCAGGGAAACCTGAGATGATATGTATGAAAGGATTTAGAGTTAAATAGCCAGGACTAGGAATTCAATGACAGAGATCAGAGTAAATCTAGCCAAACTATTGCAAAAGATGCTGGTTTCTACAAAGACCCATGACGGAAAGCCTGCCTTGGGCAAGTGGAGAACTGCATCCATTTTTAGGCAAAGCCAATTTGTTTGGTTTGACTACTTATTAATGATAAATGAGAACTGGTCGGGGGTTGGTTAGCAATTGTAAAAAAGGAAGACATAAAAAAAATATTGTTGAATGAAACATTTTCAGATCCACAGACAAGAGCAGAAGGAAGTTCAGAAAGAAATACTGACAAACAGAACATTTTTGTTATTACTGCATTAATTTTCTATTCACTTTAAAAAATTCTAAGTAACAAATTTGTTTCATATACAACATATCTTTGTATTCTTTGCAGTTTCATATATTCATTATTATTAGTATTTGTTAAATTAATATTTACAAAATTACAAAATCAAAATGGAATGCTGCTCACAGAGAATTGGAGGCAGGTCAGTTTTGCAGGAACCTTAGGAAGCTGGCATTAGAGGAGAGAAGAAAATGAAATTCCAGAGGTGAGTGAGAGATGATCTTTAAAACAAATTCATCATTTGACTGGGTGGGTTTGATGTTTTTCCCCCCGTCTGAATTGTTTCCAGTTGACTGAATATCCTGGACTCCTCAGTTCTTTTGTAAACTTCCCTTTAGCTGGGAAGGTGCCATCTTCCAGCATCTTATTTTCAGCATGGGCTTCCCAAGATGGCACATCTCCACAGAGCTTCTGGCTTTTCTTTTCAGTCTCTCTCAGCCTATCCTTAGAACTACTTTCATTCATTCCAGAGCTTCTAGGATGCTGTAGCAACTGTTTAGCTAAAATCCAAATGCATCTCATCCACTGCCTCCCATTCATCACTAATCTCATAATTCAATAAAAAAAATAAAGCAATCAGATAAGCTTGGCATGATGGGAGCTTACTCAAGAAGCCCTGGCTGCTTGTGTTATCCCTCAATGATGCTTCAAGGGTAAGTAGTCCTCAACACACACTGCCTCATCCACCTTCTCATTTGTGCTTTGAAAGCCAATTGCACATGGGTTCCTGTAATTCTTCCTCTCCTCTGGCTCTTGAGGCTCCATCATAGCACACAGCTGTCTCCCAATGCCTGGGGTGCACTCCCTTCTCCTCTCCACGTTTTGGAATCCCTAGTTTCCTTCCACTGGCAACATGAACCTTCTATATGAACACTTCAATGATAGCGCCAGTTAGTGATCACCAGCCTGCAGCTCACCAACATTGCTTTGCATTTACTGGAGATATACATATATACAACAACAAATTTTTTATGGTGTCCCTCTGGGCTTTAGCCTACCTACCACAGGTTAGCCAGTATGAGTATTCATTAGAGGAGGACAACCATCCCCAAGACTCAACGTAATTTATGGGCATATATGCCTTAAAATGTATGTAGTTCATGAGCCCCCATCAGAGTGTTTACCTTTAATAGTCAGCCACTAGAAACAAGTAAAAGTAACATTTACTAAAATGATAGAGTAAGAACAATAACAATAAAACCTTCCATGAACCTAGTATGTACCCTTTCCCAAATACAAAATAGGGGGAAAACTGCCGAACTTACAGCACACTGTATTAACTCACACAAATAAGGAATATGTGAGCAAAGCAACTCCACCCTCTGTAATACAAGACCCTGAGGTTCTTCATCGTCTCAAATTCTGTTCTGTCCCCTTAAAGAACAACATTTGGCAGGTAATTCTCCCTGGATGTGCATTTCTCTGGAGCTCAACTACCAGGGCTAATTCTCTCTTTAATAGTGTTCAGTCTCTTCTCTACCACTTGAAGTCATGTTATTTAAACCTGATTCTTACCCCAATTCACTATGTTTTTCTCTTTATTCTATGATGGATATGATATGAGTAGTTCCCACATAACCCAGAAGTTGAGAATAGAGGGAAAAAACATTCCTTTCACTCCTTGGATGGATAAAGAAAGAAAAGGAATCTCCTTCCAGTCCTGAAGTTTTCCTCCATAATTGAATAATACACTTTAGACCATCAGAAAGTACTCTTCTTACTTCAACTTTGTCTACTCATAGGAGGCAGGACTGGTAAAGCTTAGCTTTCAAAGGCCACCTGGAATGTGGCCAGCATTCAGCCAGTAAATGTGACCTTCCATTTACTTCAAGGAAATTTCTTCAGACTTTGTAAATGGATAACAGGGCATCAATTTGTCTTTACACTTCATTTTACACATTAACACCTTGGTTCTTCTATTAATTTACCCTTTATTGTTTATAATTATATCAACTGGGTTTCTGGAAATATATCAACCACTCATTCACCATTATAAATATGTGTATATTTATTTGTTCTATTATTCTTTTGTTTTTTAAGTTTTTGCAAGGCAATGGGGTTAAGGGACTTGCCCAGGGCCACACAGCTAGGTAATTATTAAGTGTCTGAGGCCGCATTTGAACTCAAGTACTCCTGACTCCAGGGACGGTGCTCTATCCACTGTGCAACCTAGCCGCCCCTGTTGTATTATTCTTAATATAACTTAAGTTTCTTAAATATAGAGATCCTACTTCTTCCCTTTCTTTCTTCTTCCCTTCTTTCTCCTGTTCCCTCCTTTCTCTCTCTCTCTGTCTCTGTCTCTGTCTCTGTCTCTCTCTCTCTCTCTCTCTCTCTCTCTCTCTCTCTCTCTCTCTCTCCCTCTCCTCACCTAGAGACAAGTCACTAAGTCACTTAACCTCCCTCTCTCAACCTCAGTTACCTCATCTGCAAAATGAAATAACAGTAACACAGCACCTTCATCTGAGGGTTGTTCTGAGGATCAAATGAACTAAATTTTGCTAAGTGTTTTTCAAAATCTTTGATCATTCCATAAATGCTAGCTCTCATTCTTATGACAGCTTGGGGAGGCAATGCATAGAGCACTTGGAGTCCAAAAGACTCTATAGGCTCAAATCCTGCCTCACTGTGAAACTCTGGCAACTTACTTCAGCTCTCTCACCTTCAATTTCCTATTCCATACCATGGGAATCATAATATAATTCTATGAAATAAAATGGGCTTGTTAAGAACACTTCCCTCCTAAGGTTGTTGTCAGATCCTAAATGAATGCAACAATATGAAGCAGCATCAGAAGTCATTTAGTCATTTCCCAAATGATTCCTGTTGACAGCTTTTTTGCTGCAATAGAAATTGTTCCTTCTTTTGGCTGAGATCTTTTTGTCGTTTATCTCCGTCTTCTGTGTGTAGCATATCTTGGTCAGTTGGTGGGGATCATTTCCAAAGGAATGGATCACTTCAAAGCTCCCCAGTGATTCTTTATTAACACGCCAACATTAACTCAAGTCTTTGGTTATCTTTGTCAATTATTTGGTATGAAATTAAACCTGAGTTGCTTTGAATTGCATTTCTCCTTTTATAATGGATCTGAAGAATTTTTTCATAATGTTGTTAATATTTTGTAATTCTTAAAGGAACATAACTTTTTCATATTTTATGCGCACTTACCTAATTATGGAATGGGTCTTCTTCTTGTAATATACAGTTCCCTGTATATGCTTTATGTCATTTTCAAAGGGATTTATAAGACAATTTAAATTTCTCCCCAAATGTCATGTTCTTTTTATTTAATTTAGGAAATTCTTAGTATTTTAACCTAAAAATGTGAAAAAACTTGATGATCTAATTTTACACTTATATTATGTAATCACAAAACCTAACATTTGCTTGTCTCTGATTTTTTGTTTCTAAATTTAATGTTATCTCAAAGTTTAGAGTTCATAATAAAGTAGGGAAAAAAGTATCTAGGTAGGAGATGGGAGCAGATGGTGGAGGGAGAGGGAGAACAGAGCTGTCTTAAGGTCTCATCCTTTGTAAAATGATCCCTCCCTGTTTCAGTCTCATCAGAGGGACAGTTCTGTCTCTTGATCCTCAAAATTAAACAACCCAAACAATCTGCTTTATCAGTCTCATGAAAACTCCTTAAGTTGGCAGAGGAGGCTTATAAAACCTCCACCTTCAGACAAATAAGCAGTGATTTTAAAAATGAACACCATCATTAAATTGGAGATTTGCTTGGATTGATTTTTTCCCTCCAAATTATATTTGCTTGTGTAGAGAAGGACCATGCAGAGAAAAATAGCCCTGAGTTCAGAAATAGGAGACCTGAATTTAGATTCTGCAGAGCCCTGAGCAAGTTAATGAAGTTTTTGACCTTTGTTGTCCCATTGGCAAAATGAGGGCAGCTAGGTGGCACAGTAGATAGAGCATCAGGCCTGAAGTCAGGAAGACCTGGGTTCAAATATGACCTCAGACACTTAGTAACTGTGTGACCCTGAGCAACTCACTTCACCCTTTTGGCTCAGTTTCCTCATCTGTAAAATGAGTCAGAGAAGGAAATAGCAAGCTACTCTAGTATCTCTGTCAAGAAAACCCCAAATGTGTTCATGAAGAGACAGACATGACTAAAAACAACTAAATAACCTCAACAATAACAAAATGAGGTCCTGGAACTAGATTCCTTTTGACTCCAAAGATGGCATTGTGTCAGATCACTCATCAAAAATACTACCACCTACCGTGTGCCTAGGACCTTGGATTTTCTGAGGTCTTTGGGAGTCGTCTTGTAACCCTGGAAAAGATTTGGTTTCCTCATCTGACAGACAAGTATACAGAATCTCAGGGAAGAGTCTAGGGTCCCTCAGGCAGAAAATATGGTCACCTATTCATTCTACTACTAGCATCAGATAGGAACCAGAGCCTTTCTAAAGGAAATACAATCCTTTTTCTGATGAAATGGAAGTCCTTTGAGAGTAGACACTAGAGTTTATGGGGGTGGAATAGTATACATTTGGCTTAGAAGTTCTGGGAAAAAAAGGAACAGCCCCAGTAAGTAAGCGGAACTCATTGGAAGGATGGAAAGAGAGCTTCCATCCAATTCTGAAGGAAATGCTTCACAGCAAGTGAAGCAAAAACTAAAAGTGGTGGTCCCTCCAGAAGCTTACCTTCTCCTAGGGGACAGCACTAGGTAAAAGCAAATGAAGAAAATCAATAAATCAAGGGAGGGAAAGACCAACAACTGGGAGAATCAGGAAAGGCATCTGGGACACCTCCTACTAGGACTTAAAGAAAAAAATGAGTATCAAGTTGGAATGTAGTAATAGCAATGATTAATAATTAGCATTTACACAGCAGTTAAAGGTGAGCCAAGTGTTTTACATATGATCTCATCTGTTCCTCACAACTATCAAATGTAGTAGGTTCATTTTACAGATGAGGACACTGAGACTAAGGCTTCCTTGCCAACGGTCGAAAAGCAAGAAGCCGTCTGAGGCGGGATCTGAATTCTAGTGCTCCCTACTTCAGTTCCCACAAAGTGTCCAGTTGCTATCGGACCACCTAACTGTCAATGCAGAGACTAGAAGGAGGCATTGTCTATAAGCTACCTGGAAGTTGAAGATACAGGGCTTGAGATGCCAACCGGAGAGCTTTGTCTTGCCTTTGAGACAGTGAGTTGCTTCTTGCACAGGGGAGGGAGGTGATCATGCCTGGACTAGGACAATATGAATTTACCAGCTATGCAAGGAAGGGATTGGAAAGGAGAAATGCTGCTTGTGCGAAGATCACTATCAAACGGGCCAAATTCTCCTTGTTCTAAGTTTATACTCATACATTGCAATGATTAAGTCCAACATTTGTTTTTGAAGGCTTGCCTCTAAAACAAACTGCTCTCTCCGATTTTCAAAGCTTTTCAATAGCCCAGGCAGGAGTTGTTGAGGGACTGAATTAAGATCCTTAGAGTGCAAGTAAAGAAAGGGCAGATTGGCCCAGGAAGTCAATGTGGAATCAACTAGACCTGATGCCTGAGAAAAAAGGACTGTGAGGTGGTGAGCTTCTGCTCCCTTTTGCCTTGATTCCTGATCAGCCTCCCAGTCAGTCTTCTCTGAGATCAGGGTGAAAGAGCTGCCTGTTCTCATCCCCCTTCCTTACAAATCAAAGATCCACTGGATTATTGTTGACTAGGAGCTAGCAAGTCTCCCAGGACCAGAGACACTCACAAAGTAGTTCATTTGAGTAGAAGCTGGAATATGAGGAGAGGCCGTCACTTATTTACTCTGTTAAATAAGGAGGCTTAAGGAAGCAGTTAGTTAACACAGCACAAACTTACTGAGGAAAGAAACCTTCACTGTCGCTCCAATTTGGCTTGGATCTAAGCACCAATAATGATTATAATGATCATCATTAGTAATATAGCATTTTAAGATTTGCAGTGTTCCACATATTATCTCATGTGTTCCTCACAGCCACACTTTCTGCCCTTATTAGTTACTTACTTTTTTCCCATTTTGAGTATTATGCTAGTTTGTTAAATAAAATCTGAAGCATAATTTCATTACAACTTGCGGTGACGTTTTTCCTCAAAAGAACTCATAAACGTAATGCTTCAATGGATATAATTTGGGAATTGGGTTCCATGGATTCTTTAAAAGATCATTTTCTTTGTTCATAGATGTATTTATTCAATCTAGTCCAAACTAATGTGTAAATTTCACATCATAATCATCCACAGGAAGTGACCCCAATCTTGTTTCCTATCAAATATATTCTACCCAGAAATATTTTTCTAAGCAAGTCACTACTTCAAGAGGATCAACCAACCATTTCCATCCAGTGCTCAATTCAATATATAATAGATACATACATATATATTCAAAATAAAATATCTTATTATAATTTCTATCATCATAGCTTTATATTAGCCTCATGCATTCTTCTTATAATACCAACTTTAATACCATGTATTTTCATTCCAAACTGTATCTGGAAATATTTTAAATATATATATTATTCCAGATGGATTGTTTTTTATGGATTAAGGCTTCCAGGGAGGAGTTCTTCAAATACCTATTTTTTTTCTTAGCATTTCCCTGCTAAAAAGCTTGGGGAAACGCCCCAGCATGGATCAATTCAACAGCCACTTAGCAAATTCTGCTTCAGCAAAGCATTGGACTCCAATGGTTCATTTCAAGATTTCTTGAACTACGGGCTGGACAAAGTACATTATCTTAGAAGAAATATACCCGGAAAAAAACTATCCTTTCTTATTGGAGAAAACAGAAGATGAAGGGCTTTAAGTTTTTGAATTGCCTTTTGTTATTTTATCTAGACAAATCTTAGTCAATAACTCACTGTAGAATTCCCCCATTTCATTCAATATTCCAATCCAGTCTAACAGCCATTTACACTAAAAAAAAGAGAAGCAACCAACCATTGTGGTCTTAGAACAAAGGGCCTTGGCTGATTGGGAAGAGCCAGGATAATTCCCCTGTTGCTACCTAGTACCTAATAAGGGAAGAGATATTGAAAAAAATCACCAATTGATGAGGAAACCAAATGGTTCCATAAAGTGCAGGCACTGCAAGGGGGAGGGGGGAAGGAAATGCTGCTCCGAACCTTTGTAGGGAGAGTAGCGACACAAGGAAAGTAGCAAGTGACACTGTGAGAGGCAATGTATGGAAGGAAGAAGCAAAATGCAAAATCAGATGAGCAGTGCAAACTTCACTTACAGTCCTGGGGTCTCCAGGAGGAAGAAACCCTGCACTGGAAGCTGTGGGGTAGGATTCAGCATAGGTTTCTCCACTCATTGATTACTGATGTCACACATATCACTAAACTGCCTGGCTGTGGGTCTTCTTGTGTATAAGAATAGAATATTTTCCACACATCAATTCTAGGGTTCTTTTTTTTGCAGGGAAGTTTGTATTTCTTTAAGGAAGAATGGGCCTTTTCATGGAATGGTACAATTTTTCATAATCACTTTGAGTGTCAACCTTGCTTTGTGCCTCCCCACCTGGCAACAACCACCCACTGAAGACACACTGAGGCTTTGTTTTTCCAGGATGGTATGACACTACTACCTATCATCAGTTTCCATGTACTGGGACCCAAGTCAGTAAGAAATTCAAAACACCACAACCTTGCAGAAATCAGCTGCCAGGTTTATTAATCTACCCGAAAACAAAACAAAACCAAAGTGGAATAAAAACAAAACTTTAAATAAATCTTTAGGTACATTTTTAAAAGAGTTGAAAATTCAATGAAATATATATATCTCTATATATTTTTCCTTCTTTTGCTGGGAAATGACTTAACATTGGACTGGTTTCTTGTTTCATTCAGTGAGTCACTACCTTATACAGCATAACATATATTTTATCCTTAAATATTAATTACATAATGGATGCAGATACTTCGTTTGATCCCCTTATGCTCCAGATTAGAGATGCTCTCTCTACATTGACTTCCTTGGATGGACTTTGCAGTGAAGCCCTTCCAAGTGCATTTCCTTTGTGGACCCAATTTCCATTCCAACAAAATGTATGCTGAGTCTTCTTTCTTTATTTTATTTTAAGTGAAGTTAATAGCCACAAGAGCTCAGGGTAGGAGGGACAAAAAATATACACATATAGAACTAAGTTTCAAGATAGCCCCATTAACCCATTATTCCAATTCCCGTGCACATAAGAACACATGCCTATAATATGTTGCTTATAGGATTGAAGTCCATTGTACAGAGTATGGGTCCCATTTAGTGTATCTGGGGCCCTCCCATCACTGCTCTGACTGGAGAGTTAAATGGTGACCCAGAGTGGAGATGTGTGGGAGAGAATGCGTGTCCCTCTGCTCTTCAGGGACACTCCTTGAATGTCACTCTGCTGCTGCAATCAGGAACATTCTTCTAAGAGTTGGTTACCAAGTACCAATTAGTTTCCTCAGCAGAACCCTGCTTTCCAATCTGCCCTAATCCCCAAATCTCCTGTTCTTTCCTTATATGGAGAAAGGGATTTTGGAGAAAGAAATCCTAAAGAGTAAAATGCAACATTTCTGAGAGCTCTCTTTTTTTCCCAACCCAAGTGGAATAAAATATCCGGCTTCATGATTCTCCCAAAAGGAAAAAAAAGAAAAAGAAAAAAATAGAAAAGGAAAAAGAAAAAGAATAAATCTTCTTCCAAAGCCATTTCCATTGAGCATCCAAGACAGTTGATGGATAACATCAGTGCCCGCATCACATCATACAGCGACTTCATCGTATTCTTGGACAGTCTGTCAATGAGTCCCCATTCCAGCGAAAGTTACAAAAGTCCCCACAGAGCGTCCCTCAGCAAGCTGAAGCTGACGATTCATTTGTTGATGCGTAGAAAGCTGCTGAGAGTCCAGCTATGGCGTAAGCTATGTTCTAAGCAATAAATGGTTCAAGTCATCTATTTTGTCCTGAAATGCTACCTGTAGTGAACAGCATTGCTTATCAATGGTCATTGTGTCAATTCAGCCTCAAGAACAGGACAGAAAAGGCAGCAGCAGAAGCTTAGCATTATCTAGTGTTTATATATGTCATCAACGTAACACAGCAGAAAAAGGCTTAAATGCATATTCATGGGTACCGTGTCTAAAAATTACTAAAGGACCTAGTTAGTGTATTGGATAGTCTTTCTCAAGGAGTGCACACCGCATCTATAACCGCGGGAGGAGATATGTGACTGAGTACAGTTAATTCCTATTGGCTAAGTAACTTTTTTCTATACTGGAGGGAAAAGACAAAAGCAGACTCTCTCTCCTCCAACCCTGCCAACATCCCAGACTTGATGGTGCCGCCAACATCAAGTAGTCCCACGGCTTTTCCTTGTTGTGGTGGACCTCCCCACACTGACTCAATCCAAAGGACTGTGTCCACTCACACATTTTTCTTATTAAGCAATCTGTAGCTCCTTTGGGGAGCCAGAGTCGGGAATGGTCTGTGGTGGACACAATCAGCTTCAGAGAAAATTTCCCACTTTATGGATTCTGGGGGAGCCAGGTGCAAAAACAAAGAGAGACAGAGAGAGGGGCAGACAGAGACAGAGACAAAGAGAGAGAAGGAGAGAAAGAGAGAGGGTGAGAGAGAGAGAGAGGGAGGAAGGCAGGGAGGGAGGGAGAGAGAGAGATTCCTCATGGAATTATTTAAATACATCTTGAAAAAGCAAAACCAGCCACGCCCAATAACCAAACCCAGTCCTGTACACTACCCAAGGAGCTTTCCCCCAACACCTGCAGATTCTTAGACATGACAAGACAAATGCTGGAGACATCTTCGTTCTTCTGCCAAAATTCTCCAAGTGGTTATTTAGACAACAAGAATTAACTGTACTGTGGATACCCAGAGAAAATGTACATTATCTTATGTTGATATGAAACAAAACAGACATGATATAGCTTCATTGTACTTCAAACCTGTATGACCCCTTCCCAAGCCTACATAAAAAGTAATCCCCACCCTCCCACCCCCACCTTCTTCCTGTTACACCGAATCAATGTTTAGATTCCTCCCCTCCCCCCTCTAGTAAAGTGCTCTGTCCATGGCAGACCATAGGATGATGCAACAGGAAAAACCCCTGTGTGTGTCTGTGTGTGTGTGTGTGTGTGTGTGTGTGTGTGTGTGTTTGTGTGTGTGTGTGTGTGAGAGACTATTCTTTTAAAAAAACAAAATGAAGTAATTTTCCTCTTTTCTTCTCCGTGTTTGGCGAAAGAGGAACAGGCCTGGGAGGGGCCCATCTCCCAGCCACACTGTCCTGGGAGCTAGTACACGTAGCCTTCATTGTAGGGGTGGGGGTCACAGCAGCCGCCTTCTTGCATGTAGGCCATGCTTTCATCAAAGTGGGACAGAGGCACGGTGTCCTCCTCATTGATGTGACGCTCCATGTCTGTCTTCAGCAATGGGCGCTGATTATCTGGGAAGGCCATGGAGAAAAGCGCCTCGGGATCACAGACAAACTTGTAGACATATCTCTCTCCAGCCACCTGAAGACAACAGAAGAGATAAATGCCCACCCAACGACCCAGAGAAGTTAGTTTACCAGAATGGAGAGCTCAGCCCTCCTCGGATTTAGCAGATCAGTCTGTCTGAGTCAGGTTCCCCATGTCCGCCCTGGTTCCAACAGTCCAAAATGCCAGAGATGGCATTTGAACACAGATTTCAAGGTTCTAGCTTCTATACCACGCTGCCTTGCATGATTGCACCAGGGAAAAAGAAAATCCTAGACAAGAGAATGAGTAGCTAAGTCATTTCCCATGGTTAGGTTGCCATACGACTAGAGGGCGAATCTAAGATCTTGGTGAAATGAAATGCCATGGAGAATACCATGCTAGCCATGTGGACATGAGCACCAAAGAATTTTCCATGAGAAAACAGTATCTTTTTCCTTTTGGTGAGAGCAAAGATATTTTAAAAAAATAAAGGTCTAAAAATCTAAATAATAGACAAACATCCTGAGAGTTATGAGCTTTGTGCAGAAACCATGTCTTTGGGAGTGTGTGTGTCTGTGTGTGTTTGTGTGTGTGTCTGTGTCTGTGTAGGCAGGGCTTAGCAGGATGCCTCATGGAGCAGGCCTTTAGGCCTTTACCAAATGTCTTGTGTGGGCCCTTCCCCCTGGTTCTGCCAAAACTCAAGCCCCCCCAATCAGTCTTCTCCAGCCATGGTTGCTTTTGGCTTTTGCTCTCCTGGCAGACTAGCAGAGGGTACTAAGAGCTTACTGGCTGACAAGGACTTACTCAGGCCAATCTAGCTGGCCTAGGTTAGCGGAAGGTCTTTTTGACAGCAGGCCTGGGCCCCAAGCCACAAAGCCAAGATGCCCCTAAGTCTACCATGACCCACTTTAAAAAAGAATGTTCAAAATTATTTTTTAATAGCAATCAGACACCTTCATTAGTATTTTCACCACATGAAAAACTTCCTGAAATTGGCCACTGCCACAGGCCCCTCCAGTGCAAGATGTGAGCCCCAAGTTCATCAAAACAAGAGGCAAGACTTTTCAAAGAATTGATGGTCCAGCAGCCTGGACTCCCCCTTCTCTTCCCAAGTTGCTCCCTAGAGTCACCCAGTGAAGGGGTCAGGCCCGTGAGATCTCACTGAATAATCAAAGCCACCCATGCTTTGGATGGCAGAGGTGGCCATGCATTGGCTGTGAATGCACACTGTCCTGCAGCAGCCCTCCCATGACAGATACACAGGTGTCGTTTTTAAATCTGAGCTAAGCATTTGCTAAAATTTGTAAAACCTTGCCTCAGCCACGGTGTAGCTTGTGGTGTTACTGGCTTGACTCGCATATTAAAGAGTCAACTTTTAGAGGCTCTTCTGGAGGTGCCACTCACCTTCTGCATGATGCCTTTTTCATAGTAATAGCGGAGAGAGCGGCTGAGCTTGTCATAGTTCATCGCCGGTCTGTTCTTTTGAATACCCCAGCGCCGGGCCACCTGCCGAGGAAAGAGAAGACCCCTAATAAATGTGGATCTGACAAGCTGCCTCCATAGAGCTTTGCTCATGCTCAGAGGTGGCTTTGTAGGTGACTTTAGAGAACAATAAAAACTGATAAGGATGTATTTATTTTCTATCATTAGTTGGCTTTACCACCATTGTTACTTTATGATGTGATGGATTTTGTGGTT
Organism: Macrotis lagotis; assembly: GCF_037893015.1. NCBI lineage: Eukaryota > Metazoa > Chordata > Mammalia > Peramelemorphia > Peramelidae > Macrotis > Macrotis lagotis. The sequence continues at coordinate 6,012,612 of NC_133664.1, forward strand.
TGCAAGGCTTCTAGAGAAAAATAATTCCACACTAGCAGGTCACAGCAGAGCCTTAGAAAAGTCCCCTGAGGCCGAGGTCTGAGGCTCCATTTGATGGAAGAAGAAATGGCAGTGGAGGGGTTAAGTGACACGTCAAGGGACAGCATGTGAACCTCTGTCCTCTTGCCTTTGAGGTCTCAGTTGATCTTTATAACCAGATTGTTGAGTAAATGTTATTGTGCTCCTCTGGATGAAGAGGAAGTTCTTCTCAGAGACTTGTCAACTTGTCCAAGGTCACACAACCAGAAAGTTAGAAACCCCCTGAGGAGCCCCACTAATCAGACTCCCAGGGCCCCGAGGGCTCACCCCTTCACTTAGTGCCTGGCTTTTGAAACCCTCACTGCCCCCCCCAGTGGCCCCCTCCTGAGCAGCCCCCACCCCACTTTGCCAGGAGGAAAGAGGTTCCCAAACAAAGGGCTGGGTGACCTGGATTTCCTGTGGTTTGGTGTGTTTTTGAAACCAGGCGTGCAGCCACCTCTCTGGGCCTTTTCAATAGGGCCCTTTGTCATGATGTTTTGGGTACAAAATTTAATGGAAAGAAGAGAAGGCTTTTCCAAAAGGAACAAACAGGCTGTGATTCAGGAGAAGTACGCATGCTTTCCACTGCTCCTTGGGGAGATGTTGGCCTTCCCTCCAATTCAATTACCAAAAGCATTTAGGAAGGCCTGGGCTGGCTCCCAAGGTGGCAAGATAATCAGGGAACAAGGCCTGCCCTCTAGAAGCTTCTGTTTTGCAGGGGGGGAGGGGGCACACAACATGTTCATAATTAAAGATGAAATATACCCCAAAGAGTTGCAAAGAAAGAGCATATGCTGCTTAATGACGAGATTAGGCAGAAAGTAGTCCCTGAGTGGGGCTCCTAAGGAACCTGGCGGTAAAGAGGGAGGGGACATCAGAGAGGGGAAGACCCCAGGGGCAGAGGTGCCCTAACTTGCAAAGTCCTAATTCAGACAAATTGATTCACTCTTTGGCCTATACAAAGGACCTCAGAACACTGGCCCTGGAGCCAGGGAAATCTGAGTTTAAATTCTACCTCAAACACTGACTAACTCTTTAACCCTGATCATATTATTTTACTTCTTTGTCTCAGTTTTCTCGCCTATTAAATGGGGTTAATAACAGCATCTACCTCCCAGGATTACTGTGAGGGCAAAATGAGATCTATCAATCATCATGTAAATTATTGCTATTATTAGCATTATGATATAAATACAATTACTGTTACTATTATTATGAGCATTATGATATAAATACATAGTGAGAGCTATGTCAGGGATTGTGAAATCGTTTTGTGTTTCCTGGGTCCCTTTAGAAGCCTTGTCAAGCCTGCAAACCCCTCTGCCGAAGGATGTTTTTTCAATACATAAAATACACTGTACTGGATGACAGGAAACCAAGCTTACTGGCACATGACTATCAAACTCAGATTTGCAAAGCGCTCAAGGGCTCCAGCTTTGGGATTCCTGGATGGAGGGTTCCCTGTGAAGGCGGCACCCACATTCTTCCGTTTCTCCCATCAACAATAAGCTGCTGCTCCATGGCTGCAAACAATATTTGCTTGTTTTTCAGATCAGAGAAAATGGTCTGCTTCTTCGGGTCTCGCTCACTCATTCCCTTCAAATCCTTTATTACTTGCTCAGATACCTTCTGTCTTTGGAAACTTCACCCCCACCACTAGAGAAACAGTGGGGCCTTGAGATCTACAAGGAAGTGTGTTTCCTCGACAGAGCCGAGTGTTAGGATGTGGCAAAGAGAAGATTATGTTTCCAGGCGGGTCCAAGTGGGAGGCCCACCATAATCTCACGGGAGGGAGAAAAAGAACCCTATTTCATGCCGACTTTCTCAGCAATAGAGGAATAGAGACAACACAATCAGGACAACGATTTTCCCCCTACATAAAATATTATTCAACCATCCCCAATCATGGGCCCCTGGTGTAAGGTCCCTGTTGTCAGAAGCTAACACAGGGCAAGTTAGGAATGGAAGGAAAAAAATGAAGTATTAATAATTCTTTAAATAAAATCACAATTGGAATAACAATCTTTTCAAAGCTGCTCAGTGGGAAGCTTCTGGAATAGGAAATGTTTTAAGGAAAACTCTGAGGGAGAGGAGAGTCTGTTATCAAAGAGCAGAGGACAAAAATAGGTGACCTATGATGGCAGGCAATATAGAGCCCTGTAGGCCCAACCATTTGAGGTCCTACAGAGATGTAACTGCCCTGAGATCATGCAGCTACAGCAGTCACCACGGCTACACAGATCAGGCAGTAAGGAAAATGGGGGGGGGGGGACAAGCATATGTGCTTTTTAACCTGCATTATACAAATAAAATATTCATTTCAACAACAATCATATATTAGGGTAACTGTTACAGATAAAGTTCCGGATTTAAAGTTGGGGATATAAGCTCAAAAGGCCACTTTGACCTCAAGGAGTCTGCATTCGGCTGGGAAGAGGTAGATAGCCAAGACAGAGAATCCATAATGGGGTAGGGGTGGGGGTTCAAAAAGCGATATAAGTTGAGAGAGAACTTCTGAGGTGAAGGGACCTCAGAGATATCTTGGCCAATACTTAGCTGAATGAGAATCCCCTAATAAATAGCCATTCAGCCTCTCCTTAGAGCGACCCTCTGAAGAAGGGGAGCCACTAGCTCTGGAACAGTCTACTATACTCTGGGTTAACTCTCAATAGTGGGAAGTTTTTGTTTTTGTTTTTAAATTTTCCATACATGAAGCGTGATCATGTATCTGTGAAATGTCCATCCTTCCTTTTGGGGGCAAATGGTTCATGGATAACACTCTTTTCATAAACCCATTTTATCTTTACAACACCCCTTTAGGGTGGGCAGGACAAGCATTATTACTCCTATTTCACAGCAGAGAGACCAAATAGCTTGTCCAACATCACAGGGCCAGTAATGGCAGGGCTACAATGCAAATGGAGGCTCTGAGTTCACATAGTATGTGGTTTGTGTTCCATAAAAAAAGTAGTCCATTACTGACACCCATTAGGACCTGGCTTGCCTTGTTAACTGGATAGAACTGATGGGCACAGCATTGTATCCTATGCCACCAAAATAAACCCAAAAAGCCTAGGCCAATCTCTGATATAATGGGGCAGCAGAATCTCAGAGTTGGAGGTCAGGACCATTTTGACTAAACCATACCCATAGAACAATCTGCTTTACAACACAGCCTCTGCTTGGAGGCTTGGACCCTAAGCCATCAGAAGAAGCTGTTAGTAACAGTGAAATGTTACAGCTGTGGTCACATAGTAGGGTTTTTTGTTTGTTTATTTTAGGAGGGTTTTTTTTTTGCAAGACAATGGGGTTAAGTGGCTTGCCCCAGGTCACATAGCTAGAATAATTATTAAGTGTCTGAGGCTGGATTTGAACTCAGGTCCTCCTGACTCCAGGGCCGGTGCTCTATTCACCATGCCACCTAACTGCCCCCACATAGTAAGTCCTTAATAAGCATTTGCTCCCATCATGGGAGTCATTTCAGCTCTAAGCTATGGCTTCCTCACTTGTAAAATGAGGGTTTGGGGTTGCTCTAAATTATTCCAATGATGACAATAATGTTCCCTATCAAAGGATACCAAAGAGGAGCAGATGTAGGAAAGGTCTAGCAAAAAGATCTGAATTTGAGCCTGCTCTGCCGCTCACTAGCCATGTAGCGTTAACAAGACCCAAACTTTATGAGTATTCTCACATGTAAGATGAAGGCATGGTCTGGATCTGGAAAGAATGTCAGGGACTATCCAAATGCTTCAATTTACAAAGAAGGAAACTGAGGTTCAGAAAAGTGACAGAAGTCTTTACTTGGAGCTGGAAGAAACTATTCATTTTGCAATTAAAGTCACAGAGTCTAGGGAGAGGAACTTGCTTGCCCAATATCATTTGGGCAGCAAACATCAGGAAATTTCTTTCCCTTTCCTTTCTCCCTTATTTGAGAGATTTGAGGGCTCAAGCAGCATCTTCTGTGAAGGGAGAAACTTTGCCCTATGAAGACCTGAGATGACCTCTCAGGGATCACTGATCAATACAGCATTCAAGGCTATGCCTGCGAGGCTGATATTGAGGTTCTCTCTGTGGAACAATGAAGAGGGGCCTGAACATTCACAGAACTTTGAATACCATCTCTACTGCTCCTTGGAAAGCCTCTGGGTCCCTTTGTAGTCTTTTATGGCCCATGAAGGGGTAGGGCTCCCTTCCGGTCAAAGCCCTCTGGTCCTAGCACCCCACATGACAAAGAGTGGCCTGTGGGCAAACCGCTCGATCAAGGAAGGTCTGACGCTTGGACACTGCTGGGAAGTGATCATTTTCCATCACATGACTGGGAGGCAACTTGAGGATCTCCCTCTGCATCCCCGGGTAATCTAAACAGAAGTCTTTTTAATCAGTCTGAAGAAAGTGTCAACTCTGCTAAGACTGTACAAAGTTCACATGACATCTGGTTGATTCATCAGGGCCAGGCTGGGTTGCCCCTAGAAACCAAGGATCCTGAAAAGCCAACAGTCTCTTCTGGCAAGACTCCAACCTGAAATTATTCTTTCCGGATGGGAGCTGCAAACCTTGAGACAAAATGGGACTCCATGTTCCATCTCCAAGAGTTCTCCAAAATCACACTGGTCCCTGTCTGCTCTCTACTACCCATCACCTTCACTTCTCAAGGAACACGGAATCACGCCCCCCCAATAACCACAAGGATATAGTTTATCTCCATAAACTGCTTCATCAAGAGATTTGGGCCGTGTCACCACTTGCAAAATATGGTATGAGACCAAACATTAATAGGGACACGGGTATTCTATAGATGTGATTTTTCTAGATAACTGGACAGAAAAATATGTATCCTAATAATCTGTGTTCCAAGAGAGAGAACATGAAAAGGCTATTAGCATTTGTTTTTCTGTTATATTTAGCAAGTAGAGACATGCCTCTTTCTATACACACATATGTATGTGCCTGTGTGCATGTGTGTGCATGTGTGTGTATGTATCAATACATATATAATGGGCAGCTGGGGAAACAATAGCTAGATCACCAGGCCAGGAATCAGAGATGAGTGCATATATGACCACAGATGCTTCTTGCTATGTGATCCTGGGCAAGTCATCTAATGCTTTGCCTCAGCTTCCTCATCTGTAATATGACTTGGAGAAGGAAGTGGCAGACCACTTCAGTATCTTTGCCAAGAAAACTCTCAACAGGGTCATGAAGATCTGAATATGACGGAAATGACTGAATAATAGCAACACACATATTTATAACTATAACTGTGTATTAGTAACTTTGAATATACAACTATATATATATATATTTTTTTTATTTGTACTATGATGAATTTTTTTCTAAGACAAATTATGACTTTCTTTAAAAAAAGGAAGAGTGAAAATCCTGGGCCATTTTTTCAAATAATGTGGGCTCAATATCATAAAGCTACAATATAACTCCTATGGCCCAACATTACACAATATCATGAGTTTATAACATATCCATGTATATGCTTACATACCCATCCACATCTACTTCACGTCTCACACTCCTTCCCCAGAGCTTTAGTAACTCAGGAGACAGTTCTCTCTACCTTGTTGCTGTTGGGTTTTTTCCTGAATTCTCTCTCACAGTCATGCCAAGTTCCATTTCCTGCTCTCTCTGACATACCTGCCTTTGGCTACCTCTGCTCCTCCCCACAGCCTTGGGCCATCTGCTCAAAACAGTATTTGGTACACAGTGGGTGATTTATAAATGCTTACTTAGGGCCTGCAAGCTTACTAGGAGACAGAATGTTGCCATGGATGCCCAAATAGTGACCGGGTCTGGGGCTACATTAAATGGAGCCCATATGGCTTCCAGACCCTGATGGGTCACAGCTGGAGTCTTGTCCTCAGGTCTGGACACCTTGTTTTTAGAAGGACATAGATGAACTGCTGGGCACCCAGAGGGCCCAGGAGCAATGGCTGAAGGACCTGGGCGTGTTGGATAAGAAAGGACTTGAGGGTTATGACAGTGTCCAGAAGGGCTGTTTCATGAAGGAGGACTGAACTTGATCCTGGCTACCGGCAAAAAGCAAATCTAAGCTTGATGGCTAAAGAAATTCAGAGATTTGTCTTTTCCTTCACCCAAAGCTTTAGCTTTAACCTTTTCCAACCACTGAGGCTTGTGGCCAATCTCAGCTGGGTCCCTTTTAACAAAGAGAGCAACAATGGAAAGCTCCCTACAGCAAGGCCACTTTGAGAAGTCTGCTGCTATCTGGTCCTTCAGATGGAAAGGTTTATTTCTAGCCTAGCCACACAGACTTAGAAACGATTTGTGTGATTTGGTTTCTACGTGATTTGTTAAACAAAAAGCTTTAGCTGAAAATGGGCGGCTCCGTGATGGTGAGTGAGGAGAGCATCCCACTCTCTGCCTCGTGTGATTTGAATGCTTCCTCCGGTCACTAGGACAACATGCTAAGGCACACCAGGGCCCAGCCAGGCATGCTGCAAGCCCTTGGGGGCCACTCATCAACAATGAACTGAGAAGCCCAATCTTGCAGATCTGGGGTCAGCTGTCACCTAGCCTGGAGTCATAAAATCTGTCTCTCAGGTTGTAGGCGGTGGGGCAAGAAGATGGACCTTCTACTTTGTGCTGGTCTTCCCATACCCTCCCTCCCCACCTTTTAGCCTCTTCCTCCGGGCACAAGGAACCAGATCCATCGTGACTAGAAAGAAAAGGTCGACTGACTACTTTAGGGACCAACTCGGCATCTGTGGGGCTCCTAGGACAGTGCATCCTCCCTGACAACACTCTGCCCTGGTATGTAAACCCCTTGAGGACAAGGGTTGGCTTACTCTTGTGATGCTCTTGTACCGTAACCCAGGCCTAGCACAATGACTGGTCTGTCAGCCATGCTTGTTAAACTCATTCCGTTCGTTTGTGTCTCAACTTTAGGACACACAATTTCCCCACTGGAAAATAGCGACAACAACAAAGAGCATTACTAGCCACCTTCAATAAAATCCACTGACTCCCTCCTCACTTTATTCATTAGAAGTTTCCAAACCTTACCTCTTCAGGTTCAATCAGTTTAAACTCCATGCCACGGCCAGTCCAAGCAATGAAATGGGAATTGGACGGGTCATCAAGAAGGGCCACCAAGAACTGCCACAGCTGCAAGGACCCCCGGCGCTGGTAGGTGGGACCCTCACGGTACATCCCCGGCTCTTGCTTGATATCTCCTGATATTGAACGAAAACAAAAGCAAACCTCACTAAGCAAGAATTGTATAGTGGGAAAATGGCTCCACCATTACCTGCGGGCATCTAAATAGCACAGGATTGGTCGGCAGCGCTGAGTGGGGGTTCTGAAGGATGGGAGAAGCCCATCACCCAGGCATCAGTACAGCGGGCCTCCCCATTCAAGAGATGCTTACTGTTTTCACCTGACCTTGTTGAACATTATTGGTGGACTGGACAAATGGATGAATCGGGTTCTAAATCGTGTGTGGGGGTGATGTCTGTCTCTGTGTGCGTGTTGTGTGTGTGGACATACCCATGTCACCTCCTAGATCCCTCTGTGACTAATGCTGGCATATCTGTTGACACCCTGCCAAGTGCTGTCCCCCAACCCACACCTGTCTGACAGCCTCACTGCAAGGGTGGGGCACAAGGGAAAGAGAGGATGGGGGAGTTGTAAGAGAGACACAGACAGAGACAGAGACAGCAACAGGGGCAGATAAAAAATGAGAGACAGACAGACAGAAAGACAGAAAGACAACAGAGACAGACTGAGAGACAGAGATTCAGAGGGACAGTGGGGGGGTGGATGAGAGAGAGACACAGACAGACAGACAGACAGACAGACAGAGATAGAAATAGACACTGAGACAGAGAAAGAAAGACAACAGATAGAGATTCAGAGACAGAGACAATAACTGGGACAGAAAGAAAATGAGAGAGAGAGAGAGAGAGAGAGAGAGAGAGAGAGAGAGAGAGAGAGAGAGAGAGAGAGACTAAAAGCTTGGTGATAGTATTTATCCCCAAGTGCCAACCAGGATGCCACATGGGGGTTCTTCACAGCCCAACACAACACAACACAACACAACAAAATAACACTCAGGGTCTTTTTCTATGCAGATGCTCAGAAGGCACATTTGCCTGGGAGCTCTACCTTGCATCAGGTCACCTGGGTTAATACACAGGACCCAAATCCTATGGACCTGAAAGTCCCTCAAGGACATAATGATCTCCCAAACACAGGAGATTATTTTCTATTTCTACCCTTCTGTTTCAAGGGTCATTTTCTCAAAGGTGGCAAATGACATTTCTCATTTTTTAAATGTTATGCTATATTTTCATCATCAAATCTGTTATGATTCTTTTGCAAAGTCTACAATCCCCAAATATTCATGCTATTCCCAATTTGTGTTCAATTGTGTTTACGTGATTCTCCCCCGAAAAAATTATTGGAAGAGGGGGCTAAGAATGGCAGGTTGAGAAGGTGTGGGTGGATCAAGGTCTGATCTGGGGAGGAAGGACAGAGCCAGCATCAAGCTCCAGGGACAGACACCGGCTATTTATAAAAACAAATTAATAGTAATAAAAGGTACTTGCTGCCCCCAACTCATCACAGCCCTGCCTCATGAAGCCGCTGCAATCAGCTAATCAGAGGGCCCCTGCTTGCCTCCTGTTGTTTGCCAATCAAGAGAAAACACAGAGGCCGCTCCTGAGAAATGTGCTGTCCCCTGGTTGGTCCTCCCACGTCCCAGCTCCCTCAGAGATGCCAACGAAAGGGGGGCCTCTGTGGCACTGCCAGGATGGGCCTGGGTGCTCATCTGCCAGCTAGCCAGGGCTCCTTGGGAGAGAATGCTTGCCCATCACCCCTCAGAGACACACTTAAGAGATCACAGGTCCTCTGTTCCCCCCCAAATCCCAGAAAATGAATCTCCTTGTTGTTCTGTGCTCTATTAACTCAGCTTTTCAGGGTCTAGAAAGAACATGGGAAGATTCCTCAGTCACCATGAACACCAGAGGAACATGCTTTCAGTCTGGTCTTGTTAATTAGGGGATCAGCTTCCAATAAATCTCCAATAACAAGCTGGATACAAGTGTAAGGTCCACAGAAACCCTCCTGTCCTCCAGGCCTATCTAGATCCAGGCATGGATGGGGCCCCTGGCTTGAGGCATCAGAACTTCCCCTGGGGGGTGAGGAAGAGGATTCTATTGGAAACTTGGAGGTGGGTGAGGTTGGGCCAGATCCAAGGTCCTATTTCAAATGGGACTGTGATCTCACGAGCTGCTGTACTTACCTTCTCAAGTGACTTAGCCTTTCTTTGGTGTATCTTTTGTAAACATTTAGATATAATTATAACTGGCATTCATATGTGCCAAGTGCTTCACCATCCTCTCAAGTAAGCACTGATTATCTTCATTCTATAGATGAGGAAACTGAGGCCAACAGGGTAAAGTGACTTCCTCGGGGTCACACAGCTACTGAGTATCTGAGGTCACATTTGAACTCAGGGATTCCTGACAACAGGTCCATAATGGCATCCCTAGTTGCCCTTCTCCATGCCTATGGTGTTTCTCCCCACTAGAATGGAAGCCCTCAGGCATAGGGGCTATTCTATTTTTGTTTTTGTATCCCAGGATCTAGACATTTAATCGGTGTTGACTAAGTGACTAAGTGACTGTGGACTATTTACTCGATTCCTATTGTCCCCATGACCCTTCTCAGGAAGCCAATGAGGTGAAAAACGTACCATCAAATTTCTCGGGGACCACACAGGTGTCATCGTAAAACTGCCTGGGACCCTTTTCAAACATGCAACCTGAAGGAGAAAAATGAGATTGGTGAAGGACTTGGATAAGAAGGAACTGCGGACAACTTTCAATTGGAAGGCAAGGCCTGCCATGTTGTTTGTGCCTCCCCAGCAAAGAGGGGGTAAAGGACTGGACTGAAGGGCATTAAACCCATCATAGCTCTAGTATCGCATACCTGGGAGGCCAAGGCCCAGGACTGGGGCCAGAAAGGAGGCCTCCAACCAGGCTGGGGTGGGGTGGGGGGGTCCTGCTGGACTCAATGACCATCCCACCATCATGATGTTATTAACTCATTCCATCAATCCTTGAGAACCTGCTGTTTATTAAGACTCTAATCATGGGACATAACAGCAACAACAATTAAGTGTCAAGCTAAGGTTTTAAGGATTGTAAATCTCTTCATATCAATGGACCATCTTATGTGATTCATACAGTGAACACAAAGCCAGGGAAAAACAATGGCTAAGAGTTGCCTGGGAAGATTCCTTAAAAATAGATTGTGATGGGAATAGCATATCCACCACTCATTCATCATGCCTTGAAAGGATTATGAATACTGGTAGGGTCAAAGGCCAAACATGCTGGTGGCCGCATCCCAGTCCTGTGTCACAACCGGCAATCCCAGAGTCCAAACTGGAAATGTCCATTAAACTTTCTAGTTGAGAACTCCTTTTATTGTAAAATGGGGTATGGTTAAGGTCCTCTTATATAGGGGCTATCCCTTGAGAATGGAGGAAATGTTCTATGTTCTGGGGGACAGGGGTGTCAGAGAATAAGCATACTCACCCTCTGTTCTGTTGGGGTGCACCAGGAAACCTTCTTGTCGCATATAAATGGAGTGGCAGCTAGGCACTTCTGAAAGGAAACCCAACATTAGTGAGGGGCATCTGGAAGGACAGCAGATATTAGATCAGCACCACAACTGGAAATGGAGGAGCAGCAGGACTGATTCTCCATCCATCATGAACATCATGGACACATCAACTGAGAGGAGGCACAAGGCATGAGGGGCACCTTAGGTGAGTGGGGAGGATGCCAAGCTTCTCCAAGAGAGGTGGAAAGCCTAACATTCATCAAACAGCAACTGGGCTGCTGGTCCGTTCCCCCAACCACCCAGCTACCATGATGGTGGCTTAGAAGTGAACAGGTCATCATTTTATGGCACAATAGTGGCTCTGTATTGGACAAAAAGAAAGCAAGGTACCAATACCCACTCATCTGCACAGATCCCCATCCCAAACACATTGCCAACCTGGATTTAGTACATGCCTAACAAATATTTATGATTACAGTCAAGTCTCTTCATTTATAGTTCCCATAGGAAAAAAAGAGCTAGAAAGGACTTTGGTCATAATCTAGTGGGAGTTTTTCACTTTATTGGTGAGGAAAGAAGGTTGTGGAGGTTATAAATGGTGAAGCTAAGATGAGAGCCCTGCTCCCCCAAACCTGACTTCTTGAGCCATAGTCTCTCTCTTCGACTCCATATCATGGAATTTCCAACCTAAACAAGATTGTAGGAAGGACGACAGAGCAATAAGACAGTGGTTGGACTTTTGGAAGAAATTTAATCAGTAGGAGTTGCTTTGATTAATTAGTTTCCTCTAAATGACTGTATTGCACTCTTTGACACATGGCTAAGGAAACCCCTTCTCTTGTCCATGAACTGAGTTACCTCAAATCCACTACCATGGAGGCCATCTGCCATAGTCACAGTAAAATTAATCCATATTTTAATTCATTCAGGAGGCATTTATTAGATATATATATATATATGTATGTGTATATAGTTATATTTTAAAGAATTTTTAGAGAGTAAATTTCTACAACCACATATTAAATGATTCCCTTTCTTTTCAACTTAGTTTATGGAAAGAACAATGGCTTGGCAATTGGGAAGGTCTGGTCCCAATTCTGTCGGGTAACCTCTGGTTAACTCTGGACAAGACATTAAACCTTTCTGAGTTTCATATTCTTCATCATTCAGAAAGAGTGTGGATTCGATGATCTTAGAGATACATTCCCACCCACCCAACCCCAGGCAACAATTGCAGAAGTCCATGCAAAAATGTTTACTCTCCAGTCATGTACAGGAAAATACTACCGAAACAATTCTATCCGCTACTTCACTGACAATTTTCCAACTAGTCAACAAAGCAAAATATAAGTGTTGCTATTAAAACATGAAAATTTATCCATTTTGAAAGGAGCTGCCCTGCCCCCCCTCTCAATGTGCCACATGGCTTCTCTCCAGGTCAACAGAGAAGGGTTTTTACTTTTTAAAAGGAACTGAACATCCATTAGCTTAATAAGACTCTTGCTATGAGAATTAATTCTAACTGACTGTTTGGTTTCCAAATATCTTTATTTGGTTTTAAAATCCTTCTGTTCAGAAGTCTATTCTGAATTTGCACTCCATTGAAGTTGCTTCATAATAATATAAAAACAAAAACACACAAAAAAGTGGACTGAATCTGCAATTTCATAGGAAAATGGAATTCCCAGTTAATAACGGCTCTCCACCAATGCAGGGCAACATTCACTGGGTAAAGGGGAGTTGGGCAAGTAGTTTTCTCAAGTTTAAAAATCAAGTCAATGTGGAAGGCAGGAACTGAACCCCTCTCTTCCTGGCTCTGGCCTCACTCGCTATATTGTCTTTTTTCTTCAAGAATGTGAATTATTTAATACAACTTATACTCATTTCAGAATGGGGTCCTAAATTTTCCCACAGAGACAGAAGGCTTAGACTCTCTTCCTCTTTTCAGTTCCCCAAAGTGATATCATGAATTCTCCACAGAGAGACAACAAACAAGCAAACAAAAAAAATCCTCAAAATCAGCATAGTGCCCCCAAAAAGCCTCAGTCATTCCAAGGGAAAGCTAGTGGGGCGCCTGCAGTCTCCTTTCCGGTGACTGATAAATAAATATAACTTTGGAAGACTCTGCTTGTGCCTGGGTTGGTGACCTTGTGGCTGCATCTCTCTGACAAGGAAGACAACATCCCTTCTGGGCACAGTCACTGATTCCCAGTATTCCTCAAATTCAGGGGATCTGATTCCCTTTTGAGTCTCTAAAGGGTTAAGGTTGATGATTCCCCCAAAGGTTGGGGGAGTTCCTCTGGTGAGTCCCAGAGGGCCTGGTAGCATGAACGGCTCTATAGGAAAGAGGATATTGCAAGGAGTCCAGGACCTCCTCCATTCAGGAGCTCTCTCTCCCAGACCAGCTCACACAGCCCTGGGGAAAGTGTGCTTGCCAAAAGGATATATCATTACTCATGGGAAAGAATAGCCCCTTCACATCCAGATGGTGGTCGACCTACTATGTGTTGGGCTAGGAACACAAAGGGAGGCCACGGATAGCCCCTGTTCCATGGGTGGAGGTCTGATGGGCCAACACCTATCCCCCTCCCCTCCTTCCCTGCAGTGTATGGAGCTTTGTCATCTGGTCTAACAATCGTTTCTCTCCCTAACTCGGACCTTTGAACCAGCGCAGAGAGGACTGAAAAAATGGACTGAAGAAGAGTTTATCTGCCATGAAGTAACTAGTCTCGTTATTCTAAAGTGTGATCAGTTAATTTATGACTCTCAGAGTGGGTCAGACTCTAATCAGATTGTAGAAACATTTCCAAAGTGATTATTCAATCAAATGACTAACATGGTTAATTAGGAGCCATAAACATTGCTCTGAAATTCATCAAAGTAATGACTTGCCCAGAAGAATTACGGCTAATTAAATTGCCTGCTGCTTTCAAGTCTACCTTATCGAATAAAAAATCCAGCCAATGAAATTTGGCCTGGCCGTTTGACATTGGACTAAATGTTCAGCTAGAACTCCTTAAGTCTTTTAACTGCTTCAGCAGCTACTTCAAAAGCAAACCTTTTAGTGGACATGCTAAAGATGGCTATTTTCTTTGGATCAAGTCTTAGAAAACAAGAGAGGGGGGCTTGGGATAGCCAGGGTCCCTAGGTATGGCTCAAATTTTGAATTTTACTCTCTTGGTCTCTTTCATGCACACACACACACACACACACACACACACACACTCACAAAATATGCCAAGAACTAATGGAATTTTTAGGAACACTAGTTTTCATTTAAAAACTGACGAGAGAAGGTAACATTAAATTTAGATTATTTAAATTCATAATTAACTCTTTTATTTTTATTACTGATGCTTTTCTCAAATGAGATATATCCCCAGTTTGTGTGGTCTCTGTTATTAGAATGCAAGCTTCTAAGTACTCTCTTGATGTATTTGTACATGTGGTAATACTTAAGATAAGCTTTCCTTTCATTCATTTATTCATCCATTCATTCTTTGTCCTGATGAGCATGTCCGATAGCTATCCATCTCTGTATCCAATTCACTTCAGCTACCATCTCTCCATGTATCATTCCATGGTCCATGGATCTATTCATCTATCCAAATTAGATAATGGATGTAAAACATTTTTCAAACCCTTAAAATACCATGTAAATATCAGCAATCATTATCATTATTATTTGTCTCTTCATCCATCCCCTACTTCATCGATCTACCTAAACTATGTATACCTTCTTGTCTGGCCTGCAGAATGTGAAAAGCATGAGCCTTGAATTTTAATTTTAAAAATTTACATAAAAGATAGATCTGGGCCAAGACTCCTTAGAGGTATCAGACATGCAACCTGAGACCCCCAATGCTTCCAAGGATGGTTGAACCAGAACAAAATATAATCAGAAAATATTTAATAAAAAAAGTGCAAATATAATAGAACATAGATGATGATAATATGTGGTTTTCTAAGTCAACATGAGGCCCACAGGGCTCTTTATTCTCATTTTTATTTGACTTGGACACCACTGTCTCACAGCAATAACCCTGTGGTGGGAAGTGGGGGTGGGAGGGAGTTTTAAAGTGAACGTATGAGTGAGGGGTTCCCAGTATGACTCTCACTCGTCCTGCCCACAGAGCCACGCCTGACTTCTTCCAGTCCTAGTCTCAGAGGTTGGATTGGTTTTCCTATCACTTTTCACAGATGAGTTAGTCAAAAATGCTCAACTACTCTAACCTATGCAGACATTCAAAGCAGCAAGCTCTTGGAACCCCATTGGCGTCATCTTTCTAGTGTCCTGCCCATGGAAGAAACACGTCCAATGAGATCAGCCTCCTCCTGCCATCCTAAAGATTTTTTTTTTTACCAAAACCTCACAAATGAATGTGGAGAGACAAGGGAAAGTCAAGAGAGGAGGAAACAACGTTGTCTCCTCTTTCCTTGGCCTAGATTTTGTGGCATGAAGGCTCGGGTATCTTTCTTTAGGGTTCATGTCTTTAATAGAAGATCAGATTTATTCTCAAAATCTTGACAGGGAGAAAGTAGAGACTTCACTGGTCTAAAGCTCCTTGAAGTCCTGGTTTGACCTGTCCTCACCTCCCAGCTAAGTCAATGCTAGAGGCAGACTGAAAAGGCCGCTTTGCTCTCAATGTCTGGGCATCCAAGATTCAGTCCAGGGATGGTCCCCAACTGTAGCCTCGAATACCGAGCACTCAGCTGGTTAGCCTAATGGTTAGTCTCTTAGGCCTGACCCCCCCCTCCCCAAGAGCTGTTGCCTGGCCTCATCACCTTCATCCTTTCCTGGGATGTGTGATCTTTTTTTAAAAAAATTACAATCTTGATTCCTATCTCTGTTTCCCAATCTTTAAAATGATCAGAAGAAATGAACTCAGCTCACAGCACTGAAAGAATTTTTTGTTCCTCTTTCAGTACCTGAAGGGCTCACCCCAGCTCACCCCAGTTCTGTCTAGAAATGAGGGGATATATAACAGAGCACTTGACTTCAAGTTAAGAAGACTTGGGTTCAAATCCCACTTTTGATACCAGCTAATGGGGTGACAGAAGATTATTCACTTAATTTCTTTGAGCCTCAGTTTCCTCAAGAAATCAAAGAAGAAAATGACATCAAATGAATAGTGACATGACATACACATTATGTTGATTAAAATGAGGGAAGTATTGTGAAAAGACATCCGTCTCCCTGCCTCTTCCAGAACCATCTTAGCCAGTCATCTGATAGCATAGGAAACAGGGCTTCCGGTGTTGGTCTGGATACCATGGGAGACCTTGATCTCATCAGTAAAATGGCTAATAACAGCCACTTTGTCCACCTCAGTGATCTGTTCTGAGACTTGAATGCAGTAAACAGGGATTACCAGGACATCCCTTCAGACCTCTCCCACCTCCCTCCCCTGGATTGGCACAAATGTTTATAAGAAAGAACTGGCACTGCTTTGACTTTCCAAATGAACAGAATGTTCTGGAGCAGGATGACAGTTCAGGATCATCTATCTCAGATCTGGTGGCTCCAGGACAGCAATCCATCTCCCCAAGGTCAACAGCCATGTTGGCTATCAGGCTGAGGAAGTCTCATAACTCAAATACTCAAAACTATCAACAAATCTAAAAATTATTAAGATATATAGACGTGTATATATGTGTCTCTCTGTCTATGGGCACACACATATGCATTTTTAGGAGGCAGTTAGATGGCACAATGGACAGAGGGCTGGGCCTCGAGTCAGGAAGACTCATCTCCTTCATATTTCTCACATATTTCCTAGTTGTGTGTTGCTGAGTAAGTCACTTAACCCTGCTTCCCTTCCCTCAGTTTCCTCATCTGTAAAATGAATGGGAGAACTAAATGGTAAACCACTCCAGTAACTTCACCAAGAAAACACCGAACAGGTCACGTGGAATCAGATTCAACTGAAAAATGATTAAACAATATTTTTTTTTTAAAGTATGTAGATTCCAAGTCAGGAATCCATGCTGTAAGCAGTCCTCCCCTCTAGCTCAGCCCCCACCCAGGACCAGGGTCCCCCTGGGCTGCCTGGCACAAATCAGAGGCTGGGAGTTTTAAAGGCTACAAAGCATGTCTCTATTATCTCATTGAAATTAGGGATTACCATTTTACTGGTGATATTCTAGTTTCCTAGATGAGGACACTGGATGTAAACTGAGTGGCCCTGGACTGCTCAGCTGCTAGTCAGCAAAGGTAAGACTGGAACTCAGATCTCACTTTGTCCCCTGCTGCCCCACCCCAAAGCCCCTCTCTGCTCCCTCGACATCACACTAGCCCCCTACCAGGAGCCCCTGAGTGGTGTTGGATGGCATCTGTAGCATTGCCCAGGTGTGCAGTGCCATAGGTCCCTGATGCTCTCCAGTCCAAAGTTAACCAAGATGGAAGGATAGAAAATGTAAGAAAATTGTAGCCAGAAAGGGAAATGTCTTAGCGCCTTGTGCATCTCACAAGGATTTGGTGGAAAAATACAAGAAATGATTAACAATCAATGTTTGAGCCAACAAAAATCAGTTTATGAAAACCGTGTCTGAGGGGCTTGTGCTTGTTTGTTTAAGGCTTATCTTTCACCCTCCACGGCTCCGGGCCGGGCTGCCATCGAGAGGTTCCCAGTTTGTTAAATCACACCAAAAGCCTCCAGCTCTGTTTCTCCTCTCCTGCGCTCTGCCTTGCCTCAATCTCAAGCACATTCATCTCCACCATTCTATCTGCTTTCAACATTAATAACCCTAATAAACATAACTTTGTTATCTGGCCAACGGTAATTCCTTCTCTGTGGAGAAGGTCTCACAGGCTCACCCAGCTGCAGGATCCCGGGGAGCCAGGGCTCAGTGGGGCCTTTTTCCTTCCTATGACTCTCTTGCCCCTACCCATGTAGGGATTATATGACCTCACGTCTGACATCGGGGTTACAAATTTAATGCTGTACGACAATCTGAACTATTCTGATTACTGGAGATGTTGACTATTGGCCATATAGTGACGCTGATCCAATTCCTACCACACATCGGCAAAAAGGATGCTAGACAAATGGGAATTCCACCATGGTCTTTTCACAAAGGGTCAGAGAGTAGAATGGCCACTTGTCTCCTATAGACCATTCTGGGGAAACCAGAATGACCAGTGGTGACCAGAGTGATATCACCCTGAGGGGGCAGGGTGTGAGGGCAGTCCAGTCAACCTGGCCCCCTGCTGCCCAGGAAGGCGGCCCCACTGCACTTCCCTGACAGAGCTCTCTGGTTCATGGACAAAACAGGGCTGTGGAGGTGGGAATGTGTGTGTGTGTGTGTGTGTGTGTGTGTGTGTGTGTGTGTGTGTGTGTCCACTGGTTTTGCACTTTATAAGGCTTATCTTTCACCCTTGTATTTATAGGTGTGTGCATATCTAAGTGTATTTTCTATGTATAATCTATACACATAAAGGATACTTATTTACAGATCTAAATTCTATGTTTGTGTGCATGACGTCCTATTTATTGCAATGTGTGTGGGTATGTATATATGATATAGTATGGATATTATATTTTCTCACATATCTATAAACTCCCATATAAATGATGCATAGATAGTAAGAGGGCATGACATAGTACATGCATGGTGCATGTGTCATATATATTTACATGGATATGTACTACACTTACACAGGACAGATGGAGACATATCTGAAATTCTGTGAATATATGCTTTATTAAATAGCACATATGCATGTGAAATATATCCTATAAACTCCCATATAAATGATGCATATCTACTCATCTGTTGTGTGTATTTATGACATGTTACATGGTATATGTACTGATATAAGTATAATAAACTCACATATGTGCAGATACAAGCTATATCTACTCATAAATTCGGTGTATATAGTATATATATCTTATTTAGTCATATATGTCTATGTATATACTCACAATAAAAGATGCATTTATCCTCATACATTCTATGTAAAATATGTATACACTGTTTGTTTAGCATGTATGTGTTAAAGATAGTATATATATCTGTTGCATGCATAAGTTGACATCCATATATTTATATAAAATTTGTAAAATACAGACATGTATGTGTGAGTAGATGTGGATGTTGCTTGAGTTCTCTTTGTAATGAGTCCACTCCATAAACTAGATGCACATAAGGAGACAGACTCACGCTCACCCGCCCGCCACGATTCACATTCTAATAAAAAATGATAATTAGCAATAATTAGTATTCACTTCACTGGGCAAAAGCAGGTTCTTGGAAAATTTTCAGGGTAAATATTGAGAGATTTGCTCCCAAAACTAGTGCACTATCCCAACCAAACACTCTAGGTAGAGAGCTGGACGGGATCTCAGAGCCACCACATTCTACAAATAAGGACACTGAGAAAATGGTTCGTTGCTAAGCAGTTTGTTTTAGCACTGTACAACACAGTGAGGGAGATCTGTCCCCCAAGGATTCCTCCACTATGATGAGACAGCAGGCTGGGATCAGGATTCGAGCCCCCTCCCTTCCCTCCATACCCCAGGTCACCAAATACTTCCAAGAATGATACAGGATTTGGGAAACATCACGGTTTTCTCTGAAGCCCAGGGACATGTCTACAGTCTAGGGTTTTTTTGCTCAGTCCCAAGCAGGCAAACAGACAGAATCACAGGCGCGCAGCCTCTGGCCTCCTCCTCAGTCACCCCTCCCTGCCCCCACCCCCTTTCCTGGCCCTAAGACCCACGCTGGCCCAATTCTGTGAGGAGGCTGGGGTGACATATTTGAATGGAATTCAGACCGACCAGTTCCTGTTGATGTTTCTCATTCACTCCACATCGGGGGCCAGCAAGGCCAGGCAGCGGCTCAGGTTCCAGGCAGGCTGCACCAATGAGAGGAGGCAGCCACCGATGAAACCCTACACCCTCCAGCTCTGGATAAATGGACATTCCGGCTCCCCAGTGGGTAGGATGTTGCTTTTCCCTTCCCCTTCAGACTCCATTTTATGAATGAACCGTCAGGCAGAGCTGCCTCCATTCATGGGCAGCTGTGTTTTCTGAGCCCAGGAGGGGGGCTCGGGAGGGGGGCCCAGAGTGCAATCCGTCTTAGGCAGCCTTCAGCTGCCCATTGCAGACTTCAAGGCAGCCCCTGTCCATCGGGCCTGGGGTAATGCACCGAGAGTCAATCCAGATCGGGGTCCCAATGCTCAAATCGAATCAGTGGGCCCGGCCACTTACTGTAATGGGAGATGTCGGAGGGACTGAAGCATTTCTTAGAAAGGCAGGAGATGGCCTAGCTGCCCAGATCTGCTCTGGGACAAATAGGGAGAGCACATATGGCCCAGGGGACTGATAAAGAGGCAGGGCACATTTCTGAAAGGGACACTCTGCTGACCAGAAGAGAGGGGTAGCCCCTGACCTGGAGCTGGAAACCTCTCAGTACAAGGCTGAGAGAGTGAGCAGGAATGGGAGTGGAAGACCAGGACTCTCTCCCCCAATTGTTTGTAGGCTACAAGGTTCGGATGGGGAAAGAAGTGAGACTCCTGCCATGATCCTGCCATCAGAAGAAGGAGGAGCCAGAGGCTGGACTTTGGACAGCCTTGTGTTAGAGAGTTCGGGGAGTGTCAGAAAGAAGGGAGACCCTCACAGCTGACCCACCTTCTGGTTCTTTCTCTACAGACATTTTTGTGTGCGATCATTGGTAGAATCAGGGTGAACGACAGGGCCAAGATGGAACAGATCTCAAGACAGAATGGAGGGTGAAGGGGTTTCTTCCCTCAGGAATAGACTCCAAGAAGAATAGGGACAACACTGGACATGCCCAATAGAAGACAGGCTAAGAAGGGTTGGGGGGGGGTGAGTAGTCCAGAAGAATGACCCATTACAAAATAATGAGACCCCTACTTGGCTGGGGTGCCAGAGAACTCAGGAGCAAACTACAAATCTTCCCTTTATTTCCTATATGACTTGGAACATAACTTTTTTCAGACTCAGTTTCTTCATCTGTAAAAAGAAGGGGCTGGATCTTGTGGCCTAGAAAAGCCCTTCCAACTCTAAATCTACAGTCCTTCACTGAAGAGTCAATAGATTCAACAGACCTTGACTGAACTGGGAATGAATGAAGCAGGGAGTGATCCTCATAAGGAACCCCCAGTAGGCATGATAACAGGGGAAAGACACAGAGCTCATAAGACTAGAATTTCTAGTGCAGAAAAAAAAAAATCCATTTCAATTCAACAAAAAACTCTCAATGAAACCTCAGTTTCCTCTCTGTCCTCACTCATTTGCCACTGGGAAGTCCCTCCCATTTGGAGGGGACTGTAGACCTATTGTGTTTTGGATATTGGGGTTACAAAGACAAAATCAAATAGGTCTGTCTTCAAAAGGATTATCCTAAAACTCTTCCATAGGTGAATCTTGAAGAGATGACCCCATCTGAACTAGACCCAATGCCTTTGATTAGCATTTACTCTTTTACCCCAAATATTTAAATGAAAATATGAGAAAAGAACCCTATCCATCAAATGAGCAAGTGAAGATGGTTAAAAAATAAAAACCACATGTAAAAAAACCACCACACAAAAAGCTGTTCTCATATCTTTGCCACCTAACATAACGGTGACTCCCACCCCCACTTTCTAATTGCCAAGGTGATCTCCTATCCTAGACCAGGCTCAACATAATGCATGGAAATAAGGAAGTTCAGGGAGAGGCCCACAGGGAAGCAGCAGAGTGAATGCCTCTGATTGAGTTTGGATTGATGGGCAAACAAGGAAGGAGACTGGCTGTGCCACCGCTCCCCTCTGTTGGCTTCCATCTTGAAAGGCAGCTATTGGCAGTTTGCCTATTATGTCTCCCAAGTTTCATCATAAACCTGCCATTGCTACTGAGAAAGACTTTTCTCTTAGAGCAGAGAAATAAGGACAAGGTTTTCAAAGGAGCCTAGTTGCTTGGCCAGTTGATGTAGAACCTTCCCCACAAGGAGAACAAGCAACTGGATTTGAGGGCAGAGGCCAGGGTTTGAATCTCAGTCCTACTCTTCATATTCTGTGTCATCTGGGTCATTCTTCTGGCCTCAGATTTCTGATCTGGAAAAGAAGCTAGCTTTCAGCCCTACCTCCTGCCACTCTATGGTCCTGTTATTTACCTAGGGCAGCTAGGTGGCTCAGTGGACAGATCTGAGTTCAAACCCCGCCTCAGACACTAGCTATGTGACCCTGGGAAAGTCCTTAGTTCCATATTTATAAAATGAGTTGGGGAAAGAAATAGCAAGTCAGGCCAGTGTCTCTGCCTAGAAAATGCCCAAAGGGGTCAAGAAGAGTCTAATATGCCTAAAAACGCCTAAACTACAATTATTTACCTGACTGAAACTGGCTTCCAGTTTCTGGATGGGGTGAGATTTTTTTTTAACAAATTATGCAAACTCAAGAGATAATTTTAGTTCCCTGTTAGTCTGACTCATTGTCTATAAACACATAAATCACTCTCATGTGGTACATTTATGCGATTTCATGGAAGGGAGGAAATAAATCTTGTTCTGGCGTCCACCCGTTATGTTCCAAGGAACAGGACATGTTTTTACAGCTCCAAGGTTTGCAAAGCTCTTTCATGCTCATCAATCAATTCAGAAGCTCCCATTTGCTAAGCTCCTACTGTGTGTGTCAGAATCCAGAGTCTCTTGGTTGACTGATGAATGCAAATAGACTTGATGCTAGGCAAACAGGTTAGGGAAAATTTCCCTCAGCACCCTCCTACCTTCCTTCCCAACACCTGTCTCTCTTCTCATCGCTTCTCCCCATCTCACCCTCAAGTCTACCTAGGGCCCTGCTCCGATGACCCCACCCTTCCCCAGACTGGACCACCAGAGCAGAAGTCTGAATCCTTCCCCTCCCAACAGAGAGCCAAGGGTCCCTCTCACTACCCAGATGACCCTGAGACTCTAATGCCTCAAACCAGTGAGGACCACAAAGGGAGATGCGGTGTGACTCCAAGAAAACGCAAGAACTCTACAGAATAATTGCAGGTAAGGATGTCCAGTTACTACTGGAATGGGAGGGGGAGGTTAAAGAAAGGCAGAGTTAGGGTTGAACTGAGAACGTTCGAGGCTAGGAGGGCAGAGATTGGACATAAAACACTCTATGTGGGAAACAGTAGGTGGAACAAAACTATAGATCATCCAGTTTGGCAGGGCAAAAGGGAGGCAGGCCCTGAAGGGCTTGTGTGCATGTGACCCTAGAGGCAGAAGGGAGCCAGAGTCCAGGCCAATTTCTCTGACAGAAGGGAGTGGAGCTGGGTAGAGGTTTGAGGAAGAAAGACCCTAGTGGAGGCTGATACAGGTGAAAGATTATGTGAGTCCACCGTAAGGTTAGTCCTTGTTTGAGAAGCAAGGCCAGAGATGAGAGATGCTAGAGAGGTGGGAGATGGCCACTGGTAGACTGACTGGACAAAGAGGAGGCAAAGAGGGTCAGGGGAACCACTGAATTGGTCCACCTGGGTTACTAGGAGAATAGTGATGTGCCCCAAAAGGAGAGAGCCATTTGGAAGAGAGGAAAAGATACTGAATTTTGTTTGGAGAAGCCAGTTTGAGGACCCTATGGGACATCCTGCTTTAAATGCTGAACAGGTAACTGATGGCAGGGCCTGGAATTCAGGAGAGTCTGAAGATGGAGAGATGAAGAGCCCAGATGAGATGATCCATGGCAGTTGATCAAGTTATCAGGATGGAACTTTAAAGAGTGAAGACACAGGGCTCAAACCCCAAGAGAAGCAGTGAGGACAGAGGATGACACAGCAAAGGGGCCTGAGAATGAGCAGGAGATGCCCAGAACACAGAAACACCTTTCTATGACTCAGGAACACCAGCCTCCTCACACACAAGACTCCATCTCCTAATGTTGACCATTTCCCCCAATTTTTACGTTCCCTCATCTCTTTCTCGTACCTTTTCTGACCTCCCTCAAGTCTCACCACAAACCCATCTTCTTCTGCACTAAGTCTTTCCCAGACCTTCTCCATCTTAGGATTGTCTCTAGGAGGTCATCTCAGTTTCTCCTGAGTATCCTGTTCAACCTTAGTTGTTTGGATGCCGTCTCCTAATTAGATCGTAAGTTCATTGAGGACAGGAAGTGTCCTATGTCTTTCTTTGTATCTCCAGTGGCCAGGGAGCATGATGATGGTTGCTGGCTTGCTAGCTTAGCTTCCATAATTGGGAAACTATTATTCTCCCTCTCTTATGGAGACCAAGCTTGTTGGTCATTAATATGGCATTTTTCTCACTATCGTAACTATTCTACAGTTGAAACAGCATTGGTTTCATAAACAAGCTAACTCATTGGGCTACTTGCCCTCTTCCCAGGCAGAGCAAAGTCTATGTGGTACCATCATTGTTCTTTGCCTTTTCCCAAGCTCTTTATGTTTCCATGACCTGGTAGACTTGAAAACTAGAGGTACAAGGAGTTCTAGAACCCCTTTCATCACTGGCCACATAGACCACATGATCCTCTTTTTCTACTGCTTACCAGGTCCTTTTGCTATGTCCCTGAAACCCTACACTGAGAGATTTCCATTGCTATTTGCTCAACATCAATAGGTGAAAAAGGGAGGCAAGGCTTCTGTGAGAAATCCATCGGGCTTCCTAAGGGGTTATTTAATGTACTCTCAGCCAGGATGGAAAAAAATGATTATTTCTAGAGAACAGATGGCAACAAGACAAAATATCTGTGGATCACAGTTGTTGACGGCAATTTTATGGCATATACAGATGTGTCAACTTAAATGCAGCAATTCTGTGGCCGGTAAAATACATTTCGATACCCACAGATTAATTTTTCATAACCCCGAGCTGCACCATTACTACACTTAAATTTTTTTTTGCCTTCAAAAGACATGACTTTATAATTGTGGTGCTAAAAGGAATCTGTGTAATGGTCCTTGCAAGAGGCCAAGGGGAGTGTCCAGGGGTGAAGTCATGGTCCCTCCTAAGAAGCCAGAATCAATCCAAAGAAAGATTATCTGGAGTCAATGACCTTGATATTATTTTCATTATTATTATTATTATTTTGATAATTTTACTTTAATTAGTTTCCTTTAAATATAATTTTAATGTATTTTAAAAATGTGATTCTGAGAGTTTCACTACATTGCTGAAGGTCTCTCTCTCTCTCTCTCTCTCTCTCTCTCTCTCTCTTACACACACACACACACACACACACACACACACACACACACACACACACACACACACACACACACACACACACACACACACACACACACAAAGATACCTAATTTAGAACCAGCTGCTCTGGCATTGGTAAGCTCCCAAAGTTGAGTTCTTATATTTACCAAATAGGAGGCCAACTTCCCAAAGCCCTTCCCTACCTGAGGGCCTGATGTTGGGTTTGGAGATGAGTCTGGAGTTGGAGAACCTGGATTGCAATCTTAGCTCTGTCTCTAACCACTTTTTTGTTTCAAGAGTTTGCCCAGCTCTGGCTTCCAATAACCTCAAGGGTCAAATAAAGGATTGAGTTAGATGGCCTGAGGATTGCCTTTCCACCCTGACTCCTAGGATTCTCTGCAATTCCTTCCTGGTTATTTCAGTCAACATTTAAGGCCTCTTTTTCTTTGGTCCAGACTGGTGACCTAACAGATTCAACCTGTCTAACAATGAGAAAGTAGTATGAACTTCCCAGAAATAGTAGTAGCATTTCCTGTCATGGCATGTCTGCAAGAAGAAATTGGGTGGTGACTGATTTGTAGAGACTAATCTTGTTTGGATATTCGTTGAATAAGAAAACCACTGAGGTCCCTTCTGCATCTGACCCATAAAGGATGATTCCATAAGGCCATAAGTAAGGAGAGATTGAGGAGGCATTCAAGTCAATAGTAAATTGAAAATCCTCTAGAAATTCTACATACAAAAGTTAATACAATTTTATTTTTCTTCCCCATAAAAGACACCCAAGGGACTGCTTCAGTGTGGACTCTGTCTCTCCTTCTATACCTTGATCAGATAAACTTAAACCAGATAATCCTGGGGAAAGGAAGCTGGGATTTCTCCCTTTGGCTTTTCAGGCTAAGCATCCTGTCACTAGTAAACTTCCCGTGTTGCAAGCAAAGAAGACATGTATGGTTATTCCTAATATTATTCATTTCCAAATGATCTTACATTTAATGACTTCACATAAAGTTGATTTATTAACTATATATGTGCTTGAATATATGTATGTATGTATATATATATATATATATGAAAAACTATATGGATGTGTACACAAATGAATGGATGGATGAATGAATGAATGAATGAATGAATGAATGAAATCTCACCATTAGAGTGGAGTCCCATCATGTAAGGATTGTTTCATTTTTTATTACTGGTATCCTAGGACCTTGTTTGAGATGTAACAAGTACTTAAACATTTTTTTATTGACTGATTGATCAATTTATGAGATGGGGCCCGTCCGGGATAAGTGATTCTCCAAAGGTGTGAGGTCAGTTTAGTGATAAAAGCTGAGAGAGACAACATGAGGAACACAACTATAGATTTTGAGCTAGACAAGCCTTAAGAGGACTTCTAGTTCAAATGTTCTCTTTTACAGATGAGAAAACTAAGGCTTGATCAATGAAATCTCATGCTGTCTGATTCAATGCAGTTCAATAGATACTTTGAATAATAGATACTTCTGCAATAATACAGTATGGTAGGCACTGGTGATACAAGATCCAACCAAATGATGCCAAACCCCTCAGGAAGCAGAGGCAGAGAAATGAGATGTCTACATTAAGGTGAGGGAGACCATTAACAAGTAGAGGAAATTCCCAAAGGATTCATGGAGGAAATGACATTTGAGCTAGACTTTGAAGGAAAAGGTGGCTACTAAGAGGGAGAGATTAGGAGGAAGTGAAATGCAAAAGAATGAACCAGGGCAGGAAAGGCAACTAACCTCCCAACAACCAATATTTATGAAACAGTGATCTGGATCATACGATCTGGGCAGGGTATATGAATATAGAAACAGAGAAAAGATTATGCTGACCTACCAGCATGCTTTGGGTTCAGAACCTCGAAGGTTGATCTATAAACATGTACACACATACATAACTGCAATGTCCATGTATGTGTGCATGTGTGTAGGCATGTATCCATGTGTAAGAATATACATACATTATCACCAACATCATGACTCTTTAACCATCACTTAAAGGTAGATTTTTTTTTGACTTTGGTAAGGATTACTTAGTTTCATTTCTGGACACTACTTCAACACAACCTTTATCAGAAACACATTCTAGAGTCCTAAGAAAGTCCTTGGGCTGCAATCAACACTAAGTTGTTTCAATGGGAAGATAAGAGAAGCACCCAAAATTACAACACATAACCACAAAATCTGCCCTTTGGATCCCCCTTGAAAATCACTCTTCTCTTCTTGTCACATCAGAGCAAGTACTATCATCTTCATTTTACAGATGAGCAAAATGAGGCTTCCAAAGAGAAGATGACTGAGTCAAGGTCACACTTTTATTATGGAGCTGAATCATACTAACTGATCACTTTGGATTTTTAAAACAAGTGCCCTCTGACCCCCACATACTGTCTCAGGGGTGATACTCCAGGTTCTATACAGTGGTATTCATTTTTAAGGTGTCATCAAGCTGAAAAAATTCAGATGCAGGCCCCATGACACCCTGAGTATTTCTCATCTGACAACCTGCTGAACTGTATTCCAGGAAGGTGATTAACAAGATTGGCCAACAAGGGAGAACTTTGGGGCCATTTGGAATAGAAGGGCTACAGTCTGCATCAATGGAGAAAATACCTCACAGTGATAAAGTCATGGCTCTCCTGAAGTGTGAGAAGCTGTGAGGGGTGCTGCAAAGACCAAGAGCTTTGGCACGAGGCACCCGGGTTTGAATCCTGCTGCTACCACCTACTATCTGTGTGACCTGGGCAAGTTATCCATCTTTGGGCTTCAATTTGCTCAAATGTGTAAAGAAAGTAGTAGACTGGTTGAACTTGAAATTCTTTTGTGATTCTACAATTCCATGGTTTAGAAAGTGTCAAATTGGTAGAACATTTTATATCCCAGCTATGTACATAGGAAAAACACAATAATCAACAATGGCCATGACCAATGGTCTTTATGGAAGTGATGATTATTCATGGACTGTCAAGAAAAAAAAAAAAAAGAGCAGCTTACCTGAGTCATAGGCAAAGTCTCTAGGTTCCTGTTTAATCATCAGAGGTGGGGGGAAGTTGGGGTTGGCCGCACTGCCCACCAGGGTGGTGTGTTCATAAACTGGATCGTGGTACTCCTGCTTAAAACCTTGGGGTGGGAAGGGGATGTTTGGCTCAGACATCTGGCGTTGGTACATTGGACGTCCTTCCCTCGGCATCGTAGGCAAAGGTGGAAAGGAATTACAAGGCTCAGAAAGCTGGCGTCGAAATCTAGGACAAAAGGTAGAAAACCCTGACAGACCACTGGGCACTGGATTCAGGTATGCATTTGTCTAAGACGGTGCTGAAGACCTGGGATCAATTCCATAAACATCATGATTCTCCCCAAGCAGGAAGCAACCACAACAAGGGAAAATGACCAATGAACAAACTCAAGTCTATTTAATTTGTTAAGTACCTTCTGAGGATCAGGTAATGTGTGAGATGTTGGGGATACAAAAACCCTTGAGGAGTTTCCAATTCACTGGGGAAACAGCATTCATGGAGAAAAGCAAAATATTACAAGGTATACACAAAGTAAATTCAAAATAACCTTCACCATTCAGGATACTCTGCTTCCTATTTCTAAGTGGGAACGTTGTGCAGGCTGGACCCCATGCCTGGAATTCTTTCACTCCTCACCTCTGCCTCTTGGAATCTCTAGGTCTGCTCAACTCAACTTAAGGGCCGCCATGATAGGGCTGTCCTTCCTGACTGTGGCAAGCCTTACCTAGGTCTTCCTCTATCTGGTGTTTTTCTTTATCAGTGCATGTGCTGCCTCCCATGGCAGAGAGAATGCTCCTCGAAGGCAGGGCTCAATTTTTTTATTTTAGTCTTTACAGCTCTATCATCTAACACACTTGTCAACACATAGTAGGCTTTTGATAAATATTCATTGACTTCAATGGAAACTACTAGCAATAGAAAGGGAAACGATCTGGAAAAGATATAGGGCTATAAACAATTGGCCTGCTAAAGATCAATGATGAAGGAAATGAGCTACCCAAACTCTGCTGCCTGGGAGGTGAAGGCCTTGGGATGTACTGAGACAGCTATGTTTGGACATTACCCTTGTAGGAATCCATTTGCTTGACTTTACTCACATTTGTAACAAAGGTTTTGTTCTTATTTTGTCTTGTTTTGGTTCCCTCCCCCCCAGTGGTGAGGAAAGGTGAAAAGGAGAAAAAAATAGGTTTTTATTAATTTAGAAAATTGAATTAAAGCTAAAAACCAAAAAGACGAGTCTCTTAGCAGAGAACTGCTTCATTTATTTTATTTGTCTTCCTTGTCAGTGCTCCCAATACAACAAAATGCTGCTTGCAAAATAACCTGCAAGTGACTGGAAACGTTCCCAAGTAGTTTAAAAAACAAGACAGGTCCACCGTTAGAATGAAGACATTTAAACTGAACAAGTGTCTGCTAAAACACACTTGAGACTATTTATTTCAAAAGCAAGTATGATGACCCCCAGCAAGTCAAATGGAAATCTAAGAAAAGCCAAGAAAGGACCAGGCTAGGGAATCTGTGTTCAGAAGGGAATTCCTTCTTGCCACTTCATTCCAGCTGCCCAGCCATAAGAGGGCTGAAAATGTTCCCCAAATCTAAGAAAAACAATCCAATACATCCCCCAGAGTTGGGCTTAGTAACACGCTCTCAACTTCCCTGATCTTTTATTTCATTGGCCCCCAACAGATGATGGAATTATAAAGAACTGTGAAGAAAAGCATGAGAAAACTGCAAGAGTTAAAGGAGAACCCCAGTTTAGTGGTGAAGCCTCAGAGGGAGGGAATGGTCATGTTTGTAAGGAATGATTTTTACAGAATCTGTATTTTGCAAGAAGTGATTCACATTGGCCCTCTAGGGACTATTTCTCCACCTGATATACATGTATTCTGTTACAGATGAAGTTCTGGGTTCTCAAGATGCTGTCTCCAGAGAAAAGGACAGGGGCCCTCAGGTCCTTGAACAAGCCTAACTGTACAATGCAAGCACAGGCCTGGTCCTGCACTCCTCAGTCAGCTGGGGAGTACAAGCAGGCCAGGCAGAGCTCCAGCTCTGGACAGCACCACAGGCCTGGGGAAACGTGCCAGGCTACTGGCCCAAAGAAAGGAAGCAGGGTGCTGGCTGGCAGGTCACTGAGCATTCCCAGAGTCAGGTAGGGTGCCTGCTTGGGGACAGATCTCCTAGCAGAGGGGCTGATTCCAGGGCCTCTTTGCCATTTGCACCTGAAAGGTTGTCACTTTCTGGCCCTGGCTCTCCCAAGAGCGCCTCCAAGGAGACATCCGGCCTCCAGGTTTGGCAGCTGGTGCCGGCCTCCACACACAGGGAGGGGGCCGAGGGAAAGGACCCTGCGTCGACCCTGGTGGTTCCGGGCCGGCTGTTCCTAGTCTCAAATACTCCATTTCAAGGAGAGATACTAAAATGAACTTGGCAAAGAGGCTGTCGCTGAGGTAACTTAAATATTAACTAGAAGCTTGCTCAGCAAACCGTTTCATAAATAGGTTCTCCTGCAGTGCAGGCTATTCTCAGTATTCCGATTTAGATCACATTTTATGGTTTACAACAGTCTCGGGGCAGTTAATGCTTCTCATAATGCCCATTTTAGAGATGGGAAAAGGGGGAAAACAGAAACGCAAAAGACTTGTGTGAGGTAACAAAGACCGTGAATATCACTGGAATAAAATGGAAAACACTCTGGAGATGGAGTCACAGGGCCTGGATTCAAGACCCAGAGCTTCCTATATGTCCCTAGACAAGTTACTGACCCTCCCTGAATCCCATTTTACCCTTTATAAGGTGAATCTAAGGTTCCTTTTGGCTGAAGAACTCAGAGTCCCTAATGAAAATTCTTTGTAATAATCATTGATGATGATGATAGTAATTGCTCATTTTATATAAAAAAACTCATTGTTCCTCACAATACACCTAAGAGGTAGGTGCTATTCTTATCCCTATTTTTCATATAGGGAAACTGAGATAGTCAGAGATAAGTGACTTGCACAGGGTCACACAGATTACACATGAGCTTTGAATCCTAGCCATCTGGTTCCAACTCTAAGGCAATTTCCAGTGACTCGCCATGATGTTCACTGTCTCTCAAGGAAGTCCCTGAAAGCAGAATTTGAATTCAGTCTTCCTAAATCTGAGTCCAGTGCATCCAAAACCTGCCCTGTCTAATCAAGGTCTAAGATGATCCCTTCCAGGACGGGCCAGTCCGAAGGCTATCCAAGAGATGGTCCTGCTCCATCCAGAGAAGTTTATCATGGGATTGAAGGCTGAGGAATTTCTAGGCCAAAGAATCTGGCAGTTATCCTGGGCTCCATCAATGTATAGACATCTCAGGTAGGGAGGCCACCAAGAAACAAGCTAGATGGTGGAACAAGAGACAAGCTAGACGGTGGAGACCACAGGAACACCATTTATTTCTCTATCTCCAGACTCCACCATGATGTACTGGAATGAGAGTAAATGTCCCGAGGGCAGGCCTGGGCTATTCTCAGTCTCTGTAAGCCCAGTCTCCATCTCCCCAGAATGTAGGAAGAAGCTTAGTAATGTTACTGAATTAAATTGACTTGCAAGCACAGGGGGCTGGGCTTGGAGAAAGGAAATGAGAAAGTATGTAATTACTAAGTCATAATTAAGGGTAGTTATGCTCAGGCCCTGAGCTAATGGCCATGGAGATAAAGTAAGGCAAACCACTGTTCCTGTTCTTGAGGAGCCTACATTCTAAGGACAGACAAGACCTACATAGAGGAGACAGGAGGTGACTGCAGAGGGGACAGTGATAACCCAGAGGGGCCTTAAAAACAGTTAGGAAAGCTAAGGGGTAGAGGTGAGGAAAGAAAGGAACAGAGCTGGGAACAGAAGATGGACACAGCCAAGCCCTGGAGGTGGCAGATGAATTTCAGTGTAGAAGATAGCCTGTATTCCAGTCCTGCCTTGACCTCCTCACTTTGTGAACTTGTCATTGGCTGCTCTGAATCTCAAGCAATCCCCTAAACTGAGAGATGGTGGGTTTGGTGGTCACAGAGATAGAAGCTCTGACCCATGGGGTACTTCAGTGCAGCCTGGAAACCCCCAGCAGGTGAAGAAGAACCACAGGTGCCCATTCAACAGTTTCATAGGGATCTAAAGTACAGAGGAAACCATCTGATTCTAAGAGCAGAGAAAAACCCACTTTTAAAAGTACTTTTCACTTGAAAATTCTGTAGACTATAGGATGTGATTGCTAAAAGATAAAAAAGAAACTAATTTCTAGAATCTGAAATAATTTCTTTACAAGAAATCTGTGACTATGGTACAGCAAGGCCATTGTTAAAGACACATTCACCTGCCTTTGGCCAACAAGTTGTGGTTTTTGCTAATATGCAGCACTAGGAGAGTTGTGGCAGGAATCCCATTGAGAAGCCCACCCTTTCTCCTCTCCCTGCCTCCCACTCACCCCTAGTTACAAAACAAGGTTATGGATATGGAGAACTTCTGATAGGAAGCCTCAGGGGCCCTTACCTGTGGTCCATTGGATAGCTGTTGTCCTGGATGGGTTGGGATGGCGGGAGATGAGCAGGGAAGGCCCGGTCGGGCTTGGGAGTGTGAGCTGCATTCGGGGAAGCATGATGCAGGGGAGACACAGGAGTGCTGGACGGCGTTGGGGGGTTGGAGGGCCTCATTCCCACTTGTGGCTTCTGATCATAGGCACTGGCAGGGAACAAGGAAAAGGGACACTTGGGTTTTCTGCATCAAGAATGGGAACACTTACTATTGGAGAGGGAAAATTTGTCTTCCTAATGCTAGGGACCCAATAAAAACCAGAGACCATAGCGATGTTTTTGCCTGAGACCCACTCCCCCACCAGCCCTCCCTCCAGCCCTGTCCTCAGCAGCAAGACCCAAACTTTGGAACAAATGAATAAATTATCTCTAGCAAGTTCCCAGTCATGTTCTGCTGAGGACTCTGAGGTGTATTCAGTGTAATAGAGATAAGGGCTGGAAATACTTTGACATTAACTTACAGCATATGTGTGAGTGTGTGTGTATCTGTGTGTATCTGTGTGTCTGTGTGGTGTATGTGTGTGTGTTTGTGTGTGTGTGTGTGTGTGTGAGAGAGAGAGAGAGAGAGAGAGAGAGAGACAGAGACAGAGACAGAGACAGAGACAGAGAGACAGAGAGAGAAAATATGACTGCTTTCAAATGCATCTCGAAGGCCTATGGGGTAAATTGAGGAGAACTCCCCAGTGTTCTTCTGTTCACACCCAAACACTGACCTGCCTGTGCCCTGGGTGCAACCTCCCTGGTCTTGGGCCCAGCCCTTGACTCCCAGCCCAGGAGTCTGTGGCCTTACCTGACATTGTAGAGGCACTTTTCTCCATAGCTGAATTTAAAGGGCTGCTCTTGACTGCAGGCCGAGCCCAGCTCGGAGCACGGGCTATGGGGCTCTTTCTTGATTTTCAAGGGGAGGCCATGAAAAGCCACTGAGGGGAAAAAAACAACAAAAAGACAGACAGACACAGAAGACAAATATGGTTAAGCTGGGCTCAAAACCATCCCTCCACTTGGGCAAGGGGGCACCTATATGGGAAAATTGATGCTCAGAAGGACCCAGAGACAGACAGACAGAGACAGAGAGAGAGAGAGACACAGAGACAGCGAGAGACAGAGAGACAGAGAGAGAGAGAGAGACAGAGACAGAGACAGAAAGAAAAACAGAAAGGGGGAGAGGGAAAAAAGGGACCTAGGAGGGAGAGAAGGAAGAAGAGGAGCCAGAGAAAATGCCCAGAGGTAAGAGATGGAGGGTCTGATTAGTAGGACAGCCAGGAGCTCCTGATGAGGCACTCCAGGATTTGGCTCTCTCCTGAAGAAGGCTGCCTTAATGACACCCTACATCCTGTCACCTTATAGAGAGTCCTCTCTGTAGTTATCAACCTCATTTCTAAGGAAGAAGGGAATAAAGAATAGAGGAAGAGAAAAGAGGAGAGAGAAGGAAAGGAAGGGAGAAATGGAGAGGGAGGGAAGGAGAAGGAGAGATTACTTTGGAAGCAATGGGAGAAAAGCACCTTTGTTTAATCTAGTCTCATCTATCACCACTCTTTTTGTTCAAGTGAATGGGGAGCCCCATCTCCTCATTCCTCAGAAGGCAGCAGCCTTCGGAGGTGCTGCCAACCCCTCAATACATAACATTATAAATGGATGGTTCCAATTACTTTAAAAGAAGACCCTCCAAGTAAATGTCACAAATAACTTGTGATTGACATGACAATCCATTTCAGACATTACCATCCTAGGTATAAATAAGGAATTAACTTCTTAAATGTTGAATATATTAAAACTGCTGTCTTTGCTCAATAAACATCCTTTGTTTATTCTAAAGTCTGAGAACATTTCCTAACAAGAACCCTAATGACTGACATGGCTCAACAGACAAATGAGGGTGGCAAACCTCCTTACATTGTCCCAGAGGACCTTGCCCATCCATGGGCAGGGAAGAGCCAGTCATCATCATTTCCAAAGACAGAACCTGGGTCTCTGAGGCATGACTTGCCCAGGATCCCACAGCTGAAGCAGAATTAGAACTTCAGTCTTTTGGACTTCCAGGACGGCTCTCTCTCCTGAAGAAGGCCACCTGAATGACAGCCTACATCCTGTCACTTTATAGGGAGTCCTCTCTGTAGGAGTCAACCTCATTTCTAAGAAAATGAAGTGTTTATTCAGGATGGTTGTGATATACAAAGAATTCACTTATGTTTAGCAAGGAAACAGCAAGTTCTATTATGTCTGCAAGATGAAATCTAATTTATAGACATGTTAACAAGTTCTCAGGCTCTGTTAAATTTCCAATATGGCCCTAAGGGCACCATTTTTATCCAAGTTTAAGCACAAATTAAACATTTTAAGGCAATAATTGAATACAATATCACAATTCTCTTTAAGCTAGTGGCAGACCATGATCCCTCCACACAGAAAGGATAGGCATAGGGAACATACCCTGAAAAATGTGGGCACAGCAAGCCCCAGGTTCCTTCCTTGGGATGTTCTGGGGATACCCAGAGCAAATCAAAAGGATCTGTTAACCAAATAAGATTATCCAGGCCCTGGGCTAAATGTTAGGGATTCCAAAAGAAGAAAAGAGACAGACCCTGCCCTGGAGGAGCTGACATTCTAATGGGAGAGATAACAAGCAGACCACTATAGACAAAGTGAACAATATACTGGATAAAAAGGAAATCATTAAATCAGGCAGACACTGGAATGAAGAGGAGCTGGCAGAGGTTTCTTGCGAAAGGTGAGATTTTAGTTGGGACTTAAAGGAAGCCAAGAAGGTCAGTAACCAAAAAGGAGGAAAGAAAGCATCCAGACCTGGGCACAAAGGAGCCAGAGAAAATGCCCAGAGGTAAGAGATGGAGGGCCTGGTTCGTAGGACAGCCAGGAGCTCCTGACTAGGCACTCTGGGATGAGCCCATAGCAATCTTTTTCACAAGCACTCATGAGTTTAAAGACTGTAAACCTTCTTCTACCCGTGTGGTTGGCAGGAGTCTGTGGGCCTGGTGACACCTCGAGACGGTGGACTTGGCCCTAGTTTTAGAAGTGTCCACCTAATCACATACCTAGGCCACAGATATGTATAGATTGAGAATCATTCCCTACAACAGTTACTGAGTAACAGTAGCCAAATCAGGAGTGCAAAGGAGTCTGAGTTGGCTCAATTTATTTTTCCAATTCATTTTTATATATTTTTTCCAGTAGGTGGGAGAAAGGGCTAAGAAATTCCAAGAATGCTCAATGATACACAGCACAATTTTAATGTTTCTAATTGGACTCTCTCAATACCAATTCTCCAGAATGAGGATTTTTTTTAAATTTAATTTTTGGAGAGAACTTTAGAGTCAACAACAAACTTAAACATTTCACTGTCATATTGGAATTCTTTCTGGCACATAGTCTTCAGTGGGAGATGGTCATGGCAAAGGCACCACATGGGCCACCTGGGTTGAGGCTGGGCCAGGTAGGGTGGTACAATGGGTGAGCAAACACTGGATGTGAAAGACCCTGTATTCAAAACTCAACCCTGTCACTCTCTTCTAATGAATATGAAAATATTCTGAAGATCTTAAAGCATTGGTCTTACTCGTAGCTTTTGTTACCATTACTGTTCACACCAATGTGACCTTGGCAACCTAAAAGAAGCATGATGCAATGGAGAAACAGGAGGAGGGAGAAAAGAGAGCAGGGGAAGAGGAGAGGAAGAAGAAAAGAGAGAGGGAAAATAAAGGTAGGAGGTAAAAGAGAGAAGCAGAAGAGAGGAAAAAGAGAAGGGAGAGAAGGAAGAAGGGATAGGACAAAAACAGAAGATGAAGAGGAGAAAGAAGAGACAAAGTAGAGAAGGGGAAGAAAGAAAAAAGAAGGGAGAGAGAGGTGAGAAGGGAGAGGAGAAAAAAACAGAAAAGGGCAGTTGGAGAGAGAAGAGAAAGGAGGAGAGGGAGAGAAGAGAGGAGAATGTGAAAGAGAGAAGAGAAAGGAAAAAAGAAGGGATGAAAAAGGAGAAGAGAAAAGAAAAGGGAAAGAAGGGAGAAAGAAGAAAACGGAAAGGAGAGAAGAAAGGGAGAGAAGAGGAGAAGGAGAGGGGAACAGAGAAGAGTTGGATTTGCATAGGAGGACATGGGCTCCTATCTAGACCTCCTCTTTGGAAGAGAACAGAAGTGGGGATTAGGTTACGGCATCTCTGGGGTTCTGGGGTTCCATCGCATTCTCTATTTCTGCTATTCTAAGTTCACTCTGAACCCATTTCCTCAAGTGCAGACAGGGCTGAATTCTCCAGGCCCATCCGGCTTGGACTCTAAGATCCTCTGCCTTCTTCAGCCTCAGTTTTCTTGTCTAGAAGAGGAGGGGTTGGGGGCAGCTAGGTGGCGCAGTGGATAAAGCACTGGCCCTGGAGTCAGGAGGACCTGGGTTCAAATCCAGCCACAGACACTTAATAATGACCTAGCCCTGTGGCCTTGGGCAAGCCACTTCACCCCATTGCCTTGCAAAAAAAATAAAAACCTAAAATAGAAGAGGAGGGGCTTAGACAAAAAGCCTGAAGTTGGATCTCCTTTTCCATCTTGAATTCTCTAACCACAGAAGGCCCTGAAATCCCAAGGACTCCAAACCTCTGATCTCCACAATTTCCAGACCGGGTCCAGCTCTCTACCTCTTGGCCTGACCTCTCTGTCCCTGTTCAGTCCTCCCACTCTGACCCTGCCACCTCAGAGGTCTGACCTGGCTCTAGATGGGCTCTCAGTTCCCATCCAGGCTCCCCTCCCCTAGCTTTGGGCCTGTGACCTCAGCGTTCCTGTCCAGCCCCTGGCCCTCTCCCTCCACAGGGCTAAGAAGTCACTGACAACAAACACTTTTCCAGTTTGTGAGCAGGCCTAGGAGTGCCAGCAGCACATTCATTTTCTACAATTTGCTTTACCTTCCCACATGGAGTTGGTACATGTAAAAGGCTGGTAAGTACTAAATTATTCCTTATCAAATCACCATCATCTGGAGTCATGATCAACACTAATTAAATTGCTTCTTGGAGCCCGGCTCCAGCCTGCTGCTGCCGGGCTGCGGGGGATGCCCACCTCTCTGCCCGCAGCTCGGGCCCCAGGTCTGGGAGTCTCCTCCACAGCCCAGCCTCTCCTTTCCCTTCTCAAGGGGTGGTGGATGTTCATCTGTGCCCTCAGCAGCTGCAGCACCCAAAAACAGATCCCCACCCTGGACCAGATTGGTTTTCCAAGCCAACTTTTGTCACCCTTTGGGCCTCCACAAAGGCATATTTTAGGGAAAGGGAGTCAAGGAACATCCTCGGAGCTCTGGGGCTCCTGTGATGCCTACTTGACCTTTCCAGTCACATCGTAGAGTTGACTAATGATTACTGAGTCATTCTAGTTGTCAAGCTGAAGGACTTTAAAATGCCAAGCCAAAAAAGAATTCACCCTCCCTGCCCAATGAACCACATCTACCTTCCAGGATGATTTGGAGTCACTGCTTTCTTTTTTGAAAGCATTTTCTAAAGCTTTGTACACATCCCCTCATTTTCACATTTTTACAATGATGATGCTCCTTCTTCCTGGAACAATGAGAGCTCCTCAACTTGCCAAGTTAAAATAGATGAACCCTTAACCCAAGCCCAACTGAGGGAGAAACATAATAAAAAGCACACTTAAGGTCCAAACTCCAGAGAAAACCAATAAATGAAAAATGAACCCTACAGAAAATACAATCTTTGTGAACCTCACTAAGTCGGCTGTGGTCTCGACGTGCAAAAGGAAACCAAGCTATGTGGGTTAGACTGCATTGTCTAATTCTGATCCTGGCAAATTCATGAACCAACATCTTGGTTTTCTTATTTTGTGAAAGAAAATAATTTTCTTAATTTAAAGAACCAGCCACACAAAGGGTTGCCGGAGTCTGGGTCCCTGCTGTGAAGACAAGGGATGGATCCAAACATATTGGGGCTCACTTTCCTTTCCTGCAAACCATTTGGGGCACAGAATACCCTAGAAATGTCACCAGGAACCGCCAGGGATGTTTGAAGTCCTTCTCCCTGCTACAGACTCTAGCCAGGGCTCAGACTAATGTGATGATCACTGAAGTAAATGGGATCTTTTTTTTTTTTGGTGTAGGAAGTCTCTCTCTCTCAGGGCAGGTTGCACCCCCTTTATTACTTACTCTCTTTCCTGCAGTTCAGAGATAAGAAATGCTTGGACTGGGGACCCCTATATAACAGAGTTGACATTTATGTAAAATGTGTTACTTTACTTGCTCTTCAGAACTGTCCTGCAAGGCAAAAACTATTCTTATCTCCACTTTACAAATGAGGAAATTCATCCAAGGGAGGCAGCATTTGAATTCAGGCCTTCCACCTTTCAAGCCCATAGCTTGATACTATGATACAACTAGAATGCCACTCTTCATCCAATATAACACTCTCTCGCAGACTAAGGTTGGAGGCAGAGCTCTCTATAGTCAAATCCTTCGACTTCTTTCCGAGACTCCCATTTACTCTCTTCAGGAGTATGGGCAACTCACTTTTCATCTGTAAAATGGGAATTCTACTAGTCCTCCCATTGACAGCTGGTATTTTCATTAGTCAAACTTTAGAGTCATCAATAGACTTAAACATGAAAGGCCTGGGTCATCTCCAGACTATTGAAAATGTGACAGTCGAAGCCAAGACTCCGTATATGGAGTCAACCTTATACCAGTAAGTCACAGACTCAAGATGCTAAACTGCTATCACATCTCATAGTTCCTCTTGGACCTTTGATGTCTTCTTTTTCTGCAAAACTGAGTTTCCCTTAATTATTTTCTAATGATGTGTTTGAATATTAAAAGCATTTTAAAAGGATCCTTACTATAGTCCTAAAATGGGAGATGTCTAGCCTGGAGGAGGAAAAAAAAAAAGAAGTCAATTCCCTATTTTAGAAAAGTGTTTCTGTTAGCTTAAAAGTTCACCTGTCTGTCTTAAAAAGCTTTAGAGATTATAAGGATCTACCTTGGAACAACCTTGAGGCAGGCAGGACAGCATTTATTTGTATTTTATGTTTAGGGAAACTGAGTCCCCAAAAGAGCAAATGACCTGCCAAAGGACAGACACTGAAGTAGTAGCACTGTCAGAACCCAGTGCCAGAGGTGGGGAACAGCTTCCAGATTTTGTTTATTAAAATACGAATTCAAGACTGAAGACCCCAAAGCCTCCTTTGGGGATGGAAATGTGCTCATCAGTTGTCTATGCTTTGCCCTTTCACTTTGGGTGCCTCGGAGCCCTCCAGTGGAGCAGTTGGTTCTGGTGTCTCCGGAAGAGGGCCCTCAACAGGAAGCCCCTCAGATTGCTGCTGGCCTCCCAAGGACCAGGTCTTTGAAGGATTCTTCCTGGGCCATGAGCCCCCCATCCGCTCCAGACTGAAGAAGGGGGAGTAAGATGGGTGTGGACAAGTCACTCAACTAACTTCTCTGGGCTTCAGCTGAGGTCAGCCTCGATGGGTTTGAAGGGACCTCCCAGCTCAAAAGCTAGGGCCCAAAGGCCTCTGATGGCTTCAGGAGATTTAGAATCAGGGCTGATAGTTATTTTTCTCCTTGGTTTTTTCAGTCATCTGAGCGAAAATGAAGGAGAGGGGCAAGAGAATCCTCATCTGGATGAGGCTACGGTAACTGCAACATGCACACTTGGCTTTGGCAGGATTTTTGAAACATTTTTTAAAAATACCCAAATAAGCTGATTTTTAAGAGGAGATAGACAGCCAATTCCTGGCTTGAAAAAGGCCCAGAGAATAGAGTCGTGAAACAAATAGCCAGAGTAGATGGAGGATGAATGCATCCAGATTGAAGGGGGAAAAGCCTTCCCTTTAAGCTAATCTCACTTCAATTTCAGGTGATGAATGGATTGAAATGACCTCAATTAGTGTGGACTTAGATGGCCCAAGCCAAGGCTGAGGCCTGTGGACCTGCTCAAGAAGCCCCTTCGATCCATCTTCCCACAGAGTCTGAGCTAAAGTGGGCAGGCCCCTCCTGAGCCCCTCTGCTCAGGGATGCCCTGCCAGGCCATTTCCCTCTGTCAAACCGAGCCCTCCCTGCCCCCACCACACACACACACACACACACACA
Source organism: Macrotis lagotis (assembly GCF_037893015.1). Classification (NCBI taxonomy): domain Eukaryota; kingdom Metazoa; phylum Chordata; class Mammalia; order Peramelemorphia; family Peramelidae; genus Macrotis; species Macrotis lagotis. The sequence continues at coordinate 6,053,085 of NC_133664.1, forward strand.
CACACACACACACACACACACACAATCCATTACTGAAGGGTCTAATCTCTGCGATCAGCCTGGAATGCCTTTATGGGACCATTAAACCATCTCTTGTTTACAGTGCCTGGAGAAAGATGTGAATTATGTCTCTGACAAAATGGGCGATAAGTTTCTAAACTGCTCTCAAAATGCAAACTGAAACACATTGTGGGGGGGGGAGAGAGATTCATGATTTTCCATCACTTGTCTTAGCATCTGGCAAAGCTTTCCCATCATGTTTCCAGGAAAGGATTAACACTGTCACTCAACAAGGAGGCTTGTTTCTTCCCCAAAGGGTCTCACTTGGTGAGTGTGGCTGCTTGTGAGGGCGGCCGGGAGAAGGGGGGGGTGTATCCTCAGAGGAGGGAGGGAGGAGGTGGCCAGGGAGCAAGCCCCCCCTCACGCGGCCTAGCTCAAGCCCCGCAAGGCGAGGGGGGCCTGGGGACCCGAGTTCTCTCTGCCCTAGCTGTCTGATGAGGACTCTGCTCCCGCAGGCAGGCAGGGGACAGTCAGGGCGAAGCCATCACTGCTGCAGCGAGGAAACGCTCCACCAGTCAAGGGCCTGGCCCAGGGACGAGTCCTAGTCCAGTTTCCTCCTCAGGGGCTCAAGGCTGCCTCCCTTCTTCACCCGGGGGCAAGACCCCCACCCTCTGGGGAGCTCAGGAACCCCTTCTCAGAATCTGGGGTTAAATGTGGAGAAGATGACAAAAGCAGACGGTGACAGCGAAATGAAGTATGCTCCATCTCACTGAGGCACATACAGACAAATGTGGATAGACACAATAATAGTTAGCTATTTTCCAAGGGACTCTATCCATCTGTGGGTCTAGAAGTCCTGGCCTTGAACCCAGGGAGCTGAGTTAAGAATTGTTAAGAAAGAAAGGGCCACTTCGGGCCCCCAAAGGGTATGTTCTTGACTACCAGGAGACTCCTTCCACAATTTCCCCCAGTGCCATCCCCTTCCGAGGGCTCAAAGTCTGGGCTAGCAGAGCTGGGGAGGCCTGGGGAGGCCAAGAAAGAAGTTCAAGACCAGGGAGGCCCCTCCCTAGGCTGCCTCAACGGATCTCAAAGACCACCTGCCAATCAAACCAACAATCACCATTATTAAGCGCCTGATGTATGTACATAACTAATGGGGTTCAGTGTTAAAGCAGGGGTTCTTTGAAAGGTCACCGGACCCTGGTACTTCTGCTTCTCTGCCATAGCAGGCCAATCCCTTCATTGTCCCGTGCCTCAGTTTCCTTATCTGTAAAATGAGCGAGTCAGAGCAGATGCCCTCTCAGGTCTCTTCCAGGTTTCATTTCCTATGAGACATCTACACACATGGAGGAGGATCTGGCTCCCTGATGCAGCCAGATAAATGAGCTGTTCTTGTACAACAAATGAGAATGAGAAGACGGGAGGAGCCTTTCCATTCTCTGAATTGTCTCTTCTAGACACTGGAGTCAGAGCCCTTTCATTCCTAGAAGGGATTATGCCCTATCCTCAACTTCCTCATCCCCCAGAAAATATTCAAATTCCAAACCTAATGAAAGCCTGACCTTGCAGGCCTTGGCTGAAGAATACTTCTCCAGGTGGTCAGTGTTCCAAGAGGAAGAAAACAGAAATTCTCTGGGCCGGGACCAGCTCTGTCTCCCATCTGGAGAGGGAGAAGCCCAGGACAGGGGAAGCCTTGGGGAGCATCTTACCTGGCCTTCTCAACCCCTCTTTTCCTGCCCCAGCACTCAGGGAAACAGAGGAAAACACAACATTCTAATTTTGGAAATGGATTCTCCCCAAGAAACCCACACGTCCAGAAGGATCTCATGGTTGACCGGCAAGAGGGGACCACAGGCCAGTTGAGAAACAAATCAGTTTGTATAAAGGAAGCACCAATCTGGCCTTGTTGGTAGTTCCTCAGCTCTTAGAAACAGATGGGCTCTGAGGACACAAACATCCCCCCCCATTCCCATTTGGCTTTTCCCATTTCTCCCTTCTCCATCTCTCCCAGATTCTCAATGAAGCCGCAAATTAGGCTGGGTCGGACTGGGTGTGATCCAGGGCAGTCCATGATGGGGCTGCGAATGGACTCACACATCTTTATAGGGCTTCTCCCCCAACACAACTGATGCCTGAGGAGTCCCAGAGATTCTGATGGCAACTTTAGGTCTATGGAGAGAAGTCAAACTGAGGCAATTGGGGAGTGGGGAGGGCCAGGGCAGGCAGAGCTGAGTCGTGTTAAGAGATTTCTTCATCTTTCCTATTTCACCTAACACAAACTTGATAATTTGAGGGCCTAGGCCCCTCAAAGAGGATAAAAATAATTCCATATCTGGCAAAAAGTGTCCTGTGGCCTAGTATAAACAAAAAATGAAAAACAAATGAAAAAAGGGCAGCATCTATGAGATCATCTATTAAAATGTACTTTTTTAAATGTGAACTTTAACTTAAAAACAAATTAAAAGGGCCGAGCCCATAACTCTTGACATTAATTAACGCAAGGCTGAAATATGACAAAGGCCTTGTCACCAAGCATGAATGGGGCTAAGTGGAGGACGACCCACACAAGCCATTGGTATCTTTGCAATGTCAAGCCCATTTAGTGGACCCCCTGAGAAGACAAGAATCCACGGGGACAGAAGGAATAAATGCTTTTCATTCAATCAATTACTTCTGCAAGCTTCACAGGAGGGGTTCCTCACCTTGAAGAGCTCCCAGATAATCCACTGACATCCTGGACTGTGTAGGCAGAAAAATCTTTCTAAGTACCCGCTAGGTGGACTGCACTTTGAGAATAACTAGACAAGTCGGGCCCAGGCTGAACTGACCAGCCCACGACAGCAAACACAAGTCGTTGTTATTTTTGTCCTCACGGTAGAAAGAAAACTGCTGAGAAGGACATACTTCAGAACCATATCAAACAGGAGAAAATTAAAATGCAAAAGAAGTATTTGCTGGGGACAAACTGAACAAATACCCATGAGTCCGGCTTTGGGACTCAAGTCAGAACCACTGTCTCTGGCCGTTACGTTGTAAAATGATTGACAAGAGTAATGGGATGTGAGGACATCACAGGGGCCTGCATGTCAATCATCTTCTAGGTCCAGAGCTCCAAGACTCCATTCCTCAGAACCAGAATTCAATGTCCAGAGGATGGATAAACAAAGCAGGCTAACAGTAAGACAAAATGGAAGAAGCTGTCCATACAATGCAACAATCAAAGCTGTGGAGCCAACCCCCTCCAGAGTCTTAGGATCACAGCCTCAGGTTACATTCAGTGGGCTTCACCTGGTCAAGTCAACGGGTATGATGAATTTTATAAGCTTTGCTGTGCTTGCTAGCTAGTAAGAAGACCCCAGCAACAAGGAGGTGATGTTACGTCAAGTACATGAATTAGATTGGAGTGAGGGGGTGCCCAGTAGTCACCAGCCTCTCTTCCTCCTCCAGAGCCATCTGAGTTCAGTGGTCAGATAAGAATCAGGAAGACTGGATATGAGGCAATCGAGGTTAAATGACTTGCCCAAGGTCACACAGCTAGTATCAGTCAAGTATCTGAAGCTGGATTCAAACACCCAACCTCCTGACTCCAAGGTCAGTGCTCTGTCCACCATACCACCTAGCTGCCCTATCAGATTTCTAGGCAGAATAATTCTAAATGGCACTGTTGCACCAATGAGAAATAAAATATGCCTTTATTTGATTTCTTTGTTTTTTTAAACAACTTTCAGTATTTCGTTGCTGTTAACTATTTTTGCCAATTTGATGGGTGCAAATTGATTCCCTAAAGATGTTTTAATTTGCATCACTGCGATTTATTAATGAGATTGGGCATTAATTAATTTAAATGTTCCTTGTTACTAGGCAAACAATCGTTTGTTTAGATTTAAGAAAAATGAGGATTCACTATACCCCTTCAGCACTGCATCCCAAAACAGCGTGAGGCACTAATCCAAAGTTTTAGGGGCCCAGGACAGGTAATCATTGCCAAAAGCATGCCTCCCCCAAAATCAGATGAATTTTACCTTTGAGTCAATATCTTTAACTAGTTATTTTTTACTTCCTTTTTAATGGAATAATGTTCTAAAAGGGGCCTCAATTTTCTTTCTGGGACTCCATTTCCTAGAATTGCTATTCTCTGTGACCAGAGCCCTGAGGTTGTCATATTCCTACACACCGTGTGGGCAGGTAGCATTGACTAATCACATTAGCCCCCAAAGGGAGTGCTGGGGAGGGGCAGGAGGTCTATGGGCTCAGATGGCATCCCACTAGAGACAGGACTGAGCCTAATCCAGACATCATTAGCCACTTGGCTACTTATTGAGAAAGGTCCCAGCAGTCGCCAATCAGAGCTGCTAATATGTTCTGGATATTCAAACTAGAAAGGTTCGAAGAAGAGAGAAAGGCAGCTGGCTGGAGGGAAAGAAGAAAAGGAGAAGGGAAGCTTCCAGTCAGTGCCAACAGAACTTAAGATGTTGCCAAACTAACAAAACTACAAAGAAAACTCTTGAATCTCCGTGACAGTAAACACCTTTTTAGAGAGATACCTTGGTCCCCTGAACTGCACTTCTAGAACCCCTCGAACCATTACTAGTAGAGAATCTGTCCACACCATTGTTTCCTTTTCTTTTAAAGTCAATCTGACAGAAAGTTCCTCTTATCTGCTACATTTACAAAATCAAATAAATTTAACTCAAGATTAATTGACATCTCTAATCCTACATCATCAGACACACTATCGGCTCCCGGGAGGGATCGCTAGCCTCACAGAGAAGTGATGACTGCCATTTTGTTAGCTGCTCATGGAGCTGCCATTTTATTATCTTCTCTGTCTTGTCTGAATTGGAATAAGAAGCAGGAATACCAATGGGCAAGCAGAAGAACCTCCAGAAGAGTCTAAATTTAGCAAGAAAACCTTTGGTAACAACTGTGGACCTATCGCTAATATGGAGAGATAGATCAAATAGATCAAAAAAGGTCCCTTTTGCGCTTCTCCAGATGGGAGAGGAAAAGTGAAAAAGTCATCAAGGAATGTAGGCTCAATCTACCATGGTCTTTCCTTCTACCAATACATGTGATGCCCTGAAGAAAGGCGCCACAGCTAGCCCAGGCTACTCCACTGGCTGTCACTGCCACCAAAATTAATGACTCTGCAGCTGTTGGACTCTCCAAGGTCAGTCATCTAGAGTCTCACCCATTTCATAGACAACAACATGGAAGAAACTGGCTTCATAGATAGCTACTGATGAGAAATGGAAATTTAAGAAGGAAGTAACTGTGACGGAAGATGGTCAACCACCACAGAGACTTTACAAAGGAACCCACAATTTACAAAAAGGCTGCCCCCCCATATCATAACACCTTCACAGCTAATGTCATAAATTCTATTGTCCCCAATTTTCAGAAGAAAAGACTGAGGCTTGGAAAGCATTCAGCAGTCCACTGATTTGTCCAAACCCCAGATATTAGGAGGTGTCCGAGTCAGGGATCAAATGTACTTCTCTAACACTAGATCCAAGGCCTCTTCTATGAGGCTGTACCTTTTCACCCTCATTTAGTAATCATAGTAATGTTCCTAAAATGCTCATTGCAATACTCGCCAAACAGTTATGAGCCATTATAATTGAAACTTGTGCACCATTGTGGTGGGGAGTTCAGTCCCCTGACTCTTTATGAGCCCATTTGGGTCTTTCTTGGCAAAAATATTAGTTTGTCATTTCCTTCTCTAGCTTGTTTTATAGATGAGGAAACTGAGGCAAAAAGGGTGAAGTGGCTTTCCCTGGGTCACAAAGTTACTAAGCCATCTATGTACTCTGGGGCCACCTATTTGACCTTTGTACTTCATAGGAAGGACCAAACAAGATCCTTAAGATAATATGAGAAAATGGTAACCTTGAGATGCCCTTGAAAATCTGCAAAGCATAAGACACATTCCCAAGGCAGAGGCAGCTAATTCAATGGGGCATCATTATGGTTAGAATTTGGGCAAGTATGAAATAGGAGAAAAAGTCTCACTACCTTTGCTACCAAAATCAATTCAGACTTGCTTTCTAGAGCTCAGTTTCTTCATTTGTAAAAATGAAGTGGTTGGACTAAGTACCCTCCAAGGGTCCTTCTGCTTCTTATCTACCAGCCTATGATCCCTTGTCTCATCAGATTTACATTCACTTTAGAGTTTGGCCAAGAGCTATCTAGCTTTTGTCTGGACTGGAATCTCATGGTGGTTCTAGGAATAAGGGCCCTAGAGGGTGGACCTGTTGACTCTTTGATAGGAGGTGCTTCACTCCCAATCCAGGTTGGCACCTTCTATGAAAAGCAAGGTCTGGGAACAGCCAGGTGGTACAGTGGATGGAGCACCAGCCCTGGAGTCAGGAGGACCTGACTTCAAAACTAGTTTCAGATGCGTACTAGCTGTAAGACCCTGGACAAGTCATTCAACCCCAACTGCCTTCTCCTAAATGTATAGTTTTAACCATCTACCAAGAGCAGGAGTGTTTATTTTCCTAAGTATCACAGTCAGTGTAACGTCCAGACTTGTACCCACTTCTTGCTTGTTCCCAGACCAGCTCTCTCTCTTCATGCATCACATTGCCCCTCTGAACCTCCTCCATCTGATTCTGAGGAGCCTCCACGAGTGTGTCACAAGAGCAGTGTGCACCCCAAAATGTCAGCCAGAAGGTTGAGCCCTTGGGAAGGCATCAGTGTTCCTTCCCCTTGGTCAGGTGGGGCATTCGAGGCTGGCTCTGCCTCCATCCCTGCATTCTCTGGGTGCACTGTACCAGGAAGACTGCTGAATAGGACTTTGGTTTGAATTGGACTCAGCCTTAAATAAATACGAACTTCACGGATGTTGTCTTTGTTTTGCATGCTTTTAACCACCCTGCAGGTAAGGCTCGGCTTGCCAGAGATTCCTGCTGTTCCCTCAGACCGCAATGACACCCTTTGCTAGCCCTGGGGACCTTGACGGCCTCCCCTTTACTGGCTCTAAACACGTCCACAACCTGTGACCCCTGTGACAGCTGTCCTGAGCTTGGCTCTGGCTTGCCATCTGGGCAAGCCAACTGGGGCCAGTTGGACCGGCCAGGGCTCAGGGCTTGCCCCCTGTCTCTCAGAAATCCTAATAGCAAGGACTGGCATTGTCCAGTGCCTTGCCAGGGCCCCCAGAAGCCAATAATCAATGAACATCAGAATAGAAATTGAGTTAACATTGGATAGTTTCATGCTATGCTCCCGGATGGATCCAAGAACACCACCACCTACAATCAGAATTGTCTCCTCCTTTGTGGAGGGGGCAAGCCCCTTGCAGAGGCATCAGCTGGGGCTCCAGATGCTCCCCAGGTGCTATAGGACTCAGTCACATCAGCCTTAAGCACTTCTTAAATAAGTTGACCTCTTTGGTAATCATGGTTTCCAAGAAAGGAGAGTAAGTAAATACACACTAAGAAAGGGAAAGCTCCAAAGATGAAAGAGCAGAGGAGATTCCAAACTCCCTCAAGGGGTGCAAACAGGAAAAATCTGCTTTTAGGTCTAACCACAAATGAAATGAGGTTGCAGAGGGAACAAGCAGTTTGTATTGGATGAGATATTCCAGGATGTGAGGAGAGATTCGGTTGGAGCCGGAGCAGGGGTCTGGACCATGGGGGCAGGGTTGACGGACGGGGGTTTCATTTTTGAACCATTCTCCACTCAAGCAGCTGCTACTGGGGACACCACAGTTCTACCTGGGCACAGGCTCAACCCTAGCCCCCCAGCTATGGGGTAACCATGTCTGATAGAGTCCCTGGAGGGCACTGTCATTGTGGAGAAGGTGCCAAGCTATACTGGCAGAGGAGACTCCTAGACCCACAGTCACAAAACTAGGGTAAATCACAATGCAGCAATGTCATACAGAGCAGGGAAGCCACTAGGAAGAGAAGGTTGGGAAGACCATTAAGGAGGAGCCTTCAAAGAAGAAAAGCACTTCATCTCGGGAAGTGGAAAGGACTTTCTGGGCACAGGGTTACCCTGCATGGTCTGGGAACAGCCAGGTGGTACGGTGGATGGAGCACCAACCCCGGAGTCAGGAGGACCTGACTTCAAAACTAGTTTCAGATGTGTACTAGCTGTGAGACCCTGGATAAGTCATTCAACCCCAATTGAACAAGAAGAAGAATAGGGACATGGAAAGGGAGAAGGGACAAATGGACAATGAAGCTGGAGACAGATGGTGGCACCCGTGAATGGAGCCACTAACTTGTAAATAGTGGAGAGACATTCTTTTTGGTTGATAATGTCAGCAGCCATGTGGAAGGTGACCCAAGGCCCTAACTCAGGTCAGTGAAGGGGTTGTCTCAAAAGAACTCTGGGCAAGAGGGACTACGGTCACCTTTCTCACCTCGAGGGCTGGAACCACAGAGGGGCTATACTAGTGGCAGAATCCAGAGGATCCCGGAACTGATTAGAAAGAGATGGCCCAGAAATGTGGAATTCTCTGCATTCAAGAGGAAAGGAGTAGTGAGTTATCACCATTCTTAGGAGAGGTAAAAACTGGAGAAGTTGGGGGGGGGGTGATTCTGACAGTCATCAAGAGAGATTCTAAAGTGCTGTGATGTCATGAGGCCTGCGCCTCAAACTGGCTGAACTGAACGAATTCAGCCTCACAACCTTGGGAAAAAGTGCCTGTCATGCCCATTTTACAGGACATTCAATGCCCAGGCTCACCCAGCAGGTGAGGTCTTCCTGGGGGCAATACTGGCTTGTGATATTGGCCAGATGTCTATCTGGGCTGGTGGAAATGAAGAGTGAAGGCTCAGGGACATGGGGGTTCAACAAACAGCTTTGGAAATTCCATGGAAATGAAGATGAAGATGAGAACCAAACAAGAGGAAAATACAGAGAGAAAGAAGCGAAGGGGACAGCTCAGATGCTAAGCTTCCCAAGTACAAGGACCAAGCCTTGACTTTACTCCCTGTTCCCCACAGCCCAGAAGGTAGGGCCTAACTCTTCCCAAGTGCCATTCATTACCCACTGATCAATGGCAAGTGAGGTAAGAACGACCCTTGACAACCACAGGATGGTCTAAGGGGCTTTCTCCTAGTATACTTCAGCAATATGTGCCCATGGCTTGGAATGTCACCAATACTCATACTTAGGAATACGTGTTAAGAAAAAGCCCAGCTCAAAGATGCTCCAGGGCCCCAGCACCCTGAACATGAAGGCACCCAATAAAGACAAGCATCTGGGGATCTACTGAGAGGGGGACCCAGAACAAAGGACATCTGGAAGCAGGCTATGGCCATTTCTGTGCCAGCAGAGTATGTGACTCCTCCAAGTAATAGATAAAAACCCAGAATTTCCTCCTGGGCAATCATAGAAAGATATCCAAAGTGAAAGAAAAGACAATAAAGATGGCCCCATGAGTAGAATTCAGGGTCATAGTCACTTTTAGTGAAGGAAAAAAAAGCCCATGGGATATAATGTGATAATATTATATATAATATAATATACATGATATAATTATAATATATATATATATGTTATATAATAAATCTGCAAATTTACATATCTTAGATGACCTTAGAGGTCAAGTAGTCCAAATTCCCCATTTTACAAATAAGAAAATTAAAATATAGAGAGGGGAGAGAAAGGAGTTGTTCAAGCTCCTAGAAATATTGATCCTGGTCCCTGACTCCAAATATGTTATCTGCATGACTGTACCCTACTCCATCCCATTCTAAATGAGGAAACTGAGGAAGAAAGGGAAGAGCCAAGGACACACAGATACTGAAGGGCAAAGGTTAGAATTGAACCCAGGCAGCCGGACAAGTTGAGGGGTCCTTGCATCAGTAGCTAAATAAACTCTGCGTGCTATCTCAAGAGGGCTCCTTCTACCCTAAGTTCTAATGCTTGCTCAATTCAAGAATTTACTGCAATAACTATTGAGTAAGTCCCTACTCTGTAATGACAGAAGAAGGCAAATCACCTTGAGGGAAGAAGCTGGCTTGTTCTGGTCTATACTGGGCATTTGTTATTGCTTTTGAAAAGAAATCATGCAAGGAACTGGGCTTGGTAGGGAGGATCCAGTGTGGAGAACCAACAGTTTTGGCTTTCAAAGAATCACCATTTGGGATATAACATGAGCGAGGGGGAGGGGGAGGGGAGAAGAAGCCAAGCTCCAGAAATACTGGAGAAAGAAGAGAGCACCAGAGCCAGGGGCTTCTGGGAAAAAGGAGACCCCAGAGTGAAGTCTTGAATGAAGAGGACTGTGAATGGCCAACATAGGGAGAGAGCAAAGATGGTGGAATAACTAAGCTTCTGCCTTGTTCCCTTGTATTTTTCAGCTATTATTGAAAGAGCTGATCATCAGATTAGCACCCTCCTTATGCTGGGCCCAACTTGATTCCTGCTGTTCTAAGTAAAATTATCTTTCAGGCTGGATGAACAGTATAATTGTTATCCCTGTTTATTGTAAAATTTGCGACTTAATTTCTAAATTAATGCATTTCTCTCACAGTAAATCTGAACATGCACCAACATGAATAATTTGGGTAGAGACCCAAGTAATATGGATATTATCTGATGTCAAAGGCTGCCCGGAACCTTCCCATTCCCACCTACTTAGGATACCAACTGGGGGAACCAGTTAAATCTCTGTCTCTGTCTCTCTTTCTCAATTTCTCTGTCTCTCTATGTCTCTGTCTGTTTCTTCTCTCCTTTTCTTCTCCCCATCCCCTTCCCCTACTTGGTTTCTAACTATCATGGTGGCCTATCTCCAATCACTGCCTAGGTTGTGACCCATGATTGGACTCTCTTCCTCCTCACTTCCACCTTTAGGGATCCAGAGCCTCCTTCAAAGCACCATTCAGATCAAGACTTTTCCTGATTTATCTGGTTCTTGGAACCCAAATTTGCTCTGAACTTCATTTATCTACTTTGATTTGATTTAGTGGTGCACACACCATGGCCTCCCCAAGAATAGAAGCTTTGTCTGAGTCTACTAGTGCCTAGTATCAGCCCTGCCTCACAACAGAAGCAAGTATACTATGGTTGAGGGGGTCCATACTGAGGGGGCAAATGCCAGGCCTTAAATGAGTTAGAGAGGAAAGTTAACAAAGATTCTTGACCTGGCTATAAGTTGCCAGTCCCAAGAGAAACCACTTTTCATCCAAAATCAAAACTCTAAAAACCCCTCTTTTAGCATTATTTTTACTAAGCAGTAGCATGGTTATTGTCCACATTCAAGGAGGACCCAAAATGGTATCAACCTGGTATAGTCAAGGTACTCGTGTCTAGCCGTGACTGATCAGCCCAATACAAGCTAAGCTTGGAAGGAAGCACAGGTGGAGAACAAACAGTTCATATGAACACTGGAAGTACACACATCTGGCAATCTGCACATCTCCCATTTCTTTTGAGCTATCACAAAACAGCCAAGATTTCTGATAATCCAGGCCAAAGTGAAAAGAGTTCTTAACCTTCTCCTCCCATTGACAGCTTGAGACAAGACTTCCACTGACTCACAGCTTTCTCATCTCCCACTTTCTCATATACCATACAGTAACAAACTGTGATGATGTTTAGAAATAGCTTTTTTTTAATTGACCTACATGTAATATGGAAAACTATCTGACATTTTCTGACAATTTCTCTTTGTTATTTTCTGTAAATGTTCCATTGCCTCAAATTCCTAGTGATACAATATCCAAACACATATCATATTTTTCCAAATTCTTATATTAATTCATGAGTCAGAACATAATCCACCTCTACCAGCCATAAGACCCTGGGCTAGTCACTAACTTCAATTCCATGAAACACACTGTAAAATTATAAATTACAGACAGGTTGTTAAACACTGTATCAATGGAGGGAGCTTTCAGATCAGAAATTCAATAAAATAAAGAAATCAATGGACCAGATCCAAGCAAACATATGCATGCATATATGCATTATATATGGTCACAGATACACTAAGAATTTACTGAAAGGTAAATAATATCATATGAATTCTATTAAATTTGAATTATTAAATCTATATTACCAAGTCTCTAAGAATAAATTATAGAGCAGGTGCCACTGACATTAGTAGAAGGGTAGATGAAATCACAGATTAAAAAGAAAATTCCATGTTTTACAAAAATGACCATGACCACTAAATGTAATCTATAGATATATTGTAGACATTTCTACTTAAATTGATAAAAAGAAAATGAAGTCTCTTTTTGATCCTTTTCTATTAAAACAATTCAATGACCTTGAAAAACATTCACTATGCCCTTCGATGCCCAACACCATTGGCTCAGCACCAAGGAGATGCCTTTTTAAAACAGCACACACCCTGCCCCCAAGAAGCTAACAATCAGTCTGGCAAAGGACAGGGGTGGGGGAGAGGGGGGAAGAGTTGGGGGAGAGAATGGGGGGCAGAGACAGAGACAGGGACAATGTTGAGGGAAATGAAGAAATCACGTTCTCTCGGAAAACAAAAGTGGTCTGGGGACATAGAACCCAAATGAAACAGTTGAAAAGATTTAAATTGATGCAATCTAGAGATATTTGTAATAGAATTCTTAAGGACAAAGGTACAACCTTTATATTATGTTATAGAAACTAGGATTCCATGCCTATGGGGGTGGGGGGTAGTGACCCTAGACTTCATACATCTATGTGAGAATAATTGTAAATGATAATTGCCTCTCATAAAAATTTAACCCAACTCTCTCAAAACTAAGGAAATCTATGTTGGGCTAATAGGTTATTTGTGGGTGCCCACACAGGCCTGCTTCTGAAATAGGTGTGTCATAGGGACTCATGGAAATAAAAAGAAATAGAAATCTGGATGTGCTTTTTTTTTTAATATCTGAAAGCTGATTCTACACTAGCTTGCAGAAATGACCATTTAGAAGCTTTCGTCCCCAATGTTTTTCCCTTTGATCAAAAGATGGACTAACTGAAGTCTATCGATTGGTTGCTGAGCCTGAGAGGCAAGCCAGCCTTTAATCTGCCTTTTCACAGGTCAGGAGAGCTGAGTTCTCGGGAAGAAGTGGGCCAGAGCAGCCTGGACCACACAAAGGCCTGTCAAGGAAGGGGTCAGGTTACCAGAGCTTCCCTGCAGATGAGGGAAAAGGAAGGATCAGTAATGTTGCCTCAGAGAACCCATGCCACATAATATGTAGTGGCCACACTGCAGGCAGCCCCCTCACTAGGAGGATGTACCAATGTACCAATGTACCAGACCTGATAGGCCTGGCTTTAGTTACAGGCCCAGGCCTGACTGAGCAATCCCATAAGAAGGACAAATGAAGTACTTCTCCATGCCCCTGAATGAAGATTTGGGGATTACAATTCAGGATTAGTCAGGGAAGCAGGAGGGCATGGGCATCAAAGGAACAGGAGGGGAGAAAGGATCTCCAAAACTCAAATTAAACCCCAAACTGGCAAGCTGTTCTCCTACGTCTCTATGAGCTAACCATCACAGAGTATCAGAAAGGCGACCCAGCCTGGACATTCCCTGATCAGACATAAATGAAGACAAAAACACACAGAAAGCATCCCCTTCAGAATGAGCCTTGGGGGATGCAGCCTTGTCTAGCTAAAGTGAAAATCTCACAGAGGGAACATGTGGCTGAGTTAATCATCCCTTTGTGGTTGCCTTCTTTTTCAGTCCAGCAAGACAAGTTGCCCCAAACCTTCTCCCATCCAAAAAGGCCAGTGTACTACAGCGGAGACATGGATGAGTCCACATAATTGCACATGTGTGTTATCAGGAAAAAGACCTGAGAAGTCAGATCAAAGAATTGGATCCACAAGGATTTCAGCAGTCAACCTGTCCTACCTGAATAAGCTCAAAAATCCCCCTCCATGAAGATACCCAGAAACAGAAAGCTTGGGGAGCTCTTACCACTGAGAAATATTTCCTTGCATTAACCTAAATCTGTCTCTCTGACACTTCCCCCATTACTGCTAGTTCTAGACTTGAGGGTCAATCAATGGATTGATTTTATGGAGGAATGCTTTCAAATGCCTAAGTTTTCTCTTCTTTTACTAGGCAAAATAAGCTCAGTTCCTTTGGCTGAACTCAGGGCAAGGTCCCAGTATCCTTCACTGTCCTGATGCTTTCTTCTGGATGCATACCCCTTCTAAACCATGGTACCCCAAAATGGTAGATCCAAATATGGTCTGACCAGGGAAGCAGAAAGGGACCCTCATTGCCGTAGTTGAGGATGTTGCCTCTTAGAAGACAGCCTAAGGCTCCTGGTCCCACCATGACAGATTGCTGATATAGTGAGCTGAAACAAATCACAAACACTCTCACACCAGCTACATATTTTCCAATATGAAGCTTTGCCCATTCTGCATTTGTAAGTTTAATCTTTGGAACCCTGGTAGAAAAATGCAACTAAACTTTGTCTTCTTAAAAATTTGGCCCAATATTAAAATCTATCAGAATCCTTTTGGGTGAATTTCTTTTGCATCAAACCATCTCACATATTAACTATGCTACCTAAGGTCACCCATAAACACAACAAGCTAACAATAAAAACGGGGGAAAATGGTAAATAGCTTTGCTCCAAATTTCATCTCATCTCTTCTCATCTCATCTCTTACCTCATCACTGTTCTCATCTCATCACCAAATTATTTAGGATGATTCTCTGGGCTATTTAAAGGGTTCAACTCCACCTCTCCACCTCACGTTCCCAAGGATACTGGTAGATTTAAGTCCTGTCCCTAAGAGCCATAAGGATGATGAGTTCATCAACAGAAGAATGCTCTACATGTGCACTGGAAAGTGTGGAGAGAAATGCAAAAACATGGTGGATGGGTCCAGCTTAGTGGAAATGACCCACACAGCCAACTGCTTCTATGGCATCCTCTGAGACTTTCTGAGGACCAATCTTTTATTTTTAGTTTTTTTTTAGTTTTTTGCAAGGCAAATGGGGTTAAGTGGCTTGCCCAAGGCCACACAGCTAGGTAATTATGAAGTGTCTGAGGCTGGATTTGAACTCAGGTACTCCTGACTCCAGGGCCAGTGCTCTATCTGCTGTGCCACCTAGCTGCCCCTCTGAGGACAAATCTTAAGAAGAATTTCTACCATGCCCCATTCATTTAAGTCACTATAAGAGATGGGGCCAAGAGGTTTCCAAAGACTTCTTGCATGATACCCAGGTAGCTTTCAAGGCTGATGAGTGATTATTTCTCAACATGTAATGACAGCTTTGAGTTCTGTGGCAGGTGGGAAATAAGACAGCCCACCCCAAATTCTGGAGTTCAGAAGGGGTCTGATGGGTGAGGGTTCTGGTTCAAATGGGTTGATCTTAGATAAGGTTAGAGATAAATATCAATTAGGGGTCTGCCTGGTCCAAGTCCTTTCATCCTGAATTCAGGGGATGCCTATGACTACAGCTGTCTGTACTGGATAGACCCAGAGGCCATGAAGCCCAGCCTGAAGAGGATTCTCTCCTGAACCATATTTGATAAGCCATAACCAGAAGAGACACCTACCAAACCTTTCTTCTCCAGGACCAGGATGACTTTATTACTCCACACCCTAATTTCCACTTCAAATAAAAAGCAACAGGGACTTCAGAGAGCTGATATGTTCATGACAATTACATTCATAAAAGTTATTGTGGGACATGAAGGCTAAAAAGTAATTACAGGGGAACCCGTATGTGATTTTGTCCTTAACCCTAAGGTCACACTGTAAAAAGAATAGCAGGATAGGAAAATGAAAGCTTCATCAATGCTCCCACCTGCATCAATGAACCCCAGAGGCACCATCAAGAGAGGCAGTGCGGTACAGTGGGGAGAGCACTAGCCGTGGAGTCAAGAAGTCTTATCCCAGACTGGGATGTCACAACTTCTCTGGCCTGCCACTCGATCATCTGTAAAATGAGGGGGGTGACCTCAGTGGTCTCTCAGGGTACCTTCCAGCCCTGTTTACCTGTGAGCCTCTACAGTCACATAATGAGGGCAGTGACTGCCAGCTCCACAGGAATCTGAAGGAAGCAAGCCACGGTAACCAGGATGGAAAGGTTTCTGTGGCTACTGGAAGAAAGGCTTGGGTCAGTGTCCAGAGGAGGACCACCAGTCAAGGATGGTATAGAAAAGACTCCTTTTCTAGTTTCCTCATCTGTAACAGTGAGCCAGTGATGGCCTGTCCACGAGGCCTAGAGCCAAGTGAGGTCAGAGAGGGAAGAAGAGGGCCCAGAGATACAAAAGGTTGTAAGGCAGCTCTCTTTTTGGTGCTAAAGAGTTGGAAACTAATAATTCTATGGTTTACGAATCTAACAGGCTACCACTGAACTAATGAGAGGATCATTTCAGAAAAACTCAGGGAGACGCCTATGAACTAACGTAGAATAAAGTGACTAGAACCAGCAAAATAATTTATATGACAATCTTGTAAAGACAAATAGCTTTAAAAGACTTAGAAATTTAACGAGTGAAATGCCAACCCTGATTCCTAGGGATTAATGGGGAAGCATACTGCCCAACTCCTTCAAGAGAGGTGATGGTCAAATGCAGAATTAGATAAGCTTTTCCCAGATATGATCAATGTGAATAGTTTTTGCCTGATTGTGTAAAGTTGTTGAGACAGAGACAAGAGTCAAAGAAAGAGAGTCGGGGTGAGATAGAGATGGGTACAAAGAGAAATAGCTAGAGAGATAAAGGAAGGGGAAGAAATAGGAAGGAGGGAGGAAAAGGATAAGGAGATAAGGAAGGAAGGGAAAGAAGGAAGAATGAAAGAAAGAACAAAAAGAGAAGAAAAAGGAAAAGGGAGGGAGGGAAGAAGAAAAGGAAAGAAAGAGTGAAAGAGACAAAGAAAGAAAGAAAAAAGAAAGGAGAGAAAGGAAAAAGGAAAAGGAAGAAAAGAAATTAAGGAAGGAAGGAAGAAAAAAGAAAGAAAGGAAAAAAGAAAGAGAAAAAAGAAAGAAGGGAGGGAGAGAGAGAGGAGAGAGAGAGAAAGAAAAAGAAAGGAAGGAAGGAAGGAAGGAAGGAAGGAAGGAAGGAAGGAAGGAAGGAAGGAAGGAAGGAGAAAAAAAAAGGAAGATACAAGAGCAAATTTGTAAAATGAATGACCCAAAGAGAACGGAAGCAGCCTGGCTAGGTAAGGTTAGGGCATAAGCAGGTATGCGCCCTTTACTCGCCACACAAAAGAAAATGGACACAGCACTTATTTGCGGTTTTTAAAAAATTCAATTTTGCAAATAATCAATTTAAACCCAAGCATTATGATGGTTTTCGTCCTTTACTCTCATTATCTCAGTCTTCAAAGGCCCAATCCCAAGTCCCTGAAAGTCATCTAAAGAATCTGAACCATCTTTTAACTGGCTTTGAAAAGCTTGAGGCTGGCCTCAGCCTGGGCACTCATGGAAAGCATCTCCTGCATAATTTAAGAAGCTTCTCCAATGATGACAAAAACTTCTTTGCTCAATCAAGTATTCAAAAAAAGAAAAAGAGAAAAGGCCTAATCACACACAAATAAATCCTATAAAGGCTTTTTCTCATCAGCCTTGTATCAGACAACCTTGTGCAAAAGGAATTTGCTAGCAGTCATTTCCCAGCACTGAGTTCTGCCATTAACATTTAGCTGAGCCACTCTCAAAGGAAACTCCTGAATGGTAGAAAATAATACAAGTAAAAACAAGACAAGACAAAACCAATCCAAAGGAAAGCTGTGACGAAGCCTCTTCCACTAGCAACTCACAGCACAAACTCTCCTTTCCTCAAGATTCCATACCCGACAGCAAGAAACAAATCCTGTACATCTCAAGTAAGGGATAGTCGTTAGAGAAGGAAAATACACAGAAATAATAAAAACATCCCAACACGTTGATTCAACTAAAACCAGTCCCACCTCCACAACCACCTGCAACTCACGAAGCAATAAAAGGTAAAAATAGTAGAACATTTGACTTATTCCAGGACTGTTTTTATTTGAGGAAAACGAGAAGGGTGATATAACCATGACAAAAAAAATGAACCATGTCAGTAAGAAGCCACAAGGCCCAGGAGCCCAAATATTGGGGTACTGACACCCCACATCTGCAGAACTACTCATCAGTCCTCCTCTGCATCAGGCTCCATCAAAGACCTGACTTCGAGGCTGGCCTGGAAATCTCTCCTCTTATTCCTGGAGGCCAGTCTAAGACATTGGGGCTAGGGTTGGGCAAGAATAAATTAACAAATGTGGTTCCCTGCAGAGTTTTCTGCTTGTCCCAGCTTCCCAACAGGGCTCATTACCTATGAGATAGTCCAGGTCAGAGAAGACAAAGACCCCAGGGAGTCTTGGAGATCCTTTCCAAGAGAATGAAGCTTCTTCCTACTTCCTGCATGACCTTGGCCCAGGCTCCATGGGGAGGGGGGTGGTGAGGTGGGTTCTGTTGGGGACCTCTGCTGCTCCCCCCAGTATGGTGCCTCCCACAGACCAGGAGCTGAACCAGAGAATACCAGCTGGACAGCCAAAGAAACCCCAACTTCCTTCCTTCTACCTATGGAGGTACCTCGTGGCAGAATGGAAGGAGCTCAGACATGGGGACAGGAGAGCCCTGGGTTTGAATCCAGCCTTGAGTCACCTCTCAGTTCATTTCCCTCAACTGTACAAAGGGGCTAAGGGCTCTTACTCCTGGACATCTGGGCCTAAGGATTTGATCATGTCTTTTTAGAAAGTTCTGCCAAGTTCTAGAGTGTCCTAGAAAGTGCATTATGCTTATTGGTTTGGATCTGTGATTTATTTTTTTGGATTAGGGAATTCCTGGAGAGGAACATTCTAAGTGGACATTCTCCCTTGGAGAGTTGCCCCTGGGGATCCCAGGGTGGGGGGGTCCTCGACCCCTGGGAGTGGCACTTCAACTTGAGTCTTCCAGACTCCCAGGCTGGTTCTCCAGCCACTCGGCCACCCTAATAATTTATTAATTGTTACTGAATGACCTCCTGGCATTTCCTCACTGGAAGAGACATGAGAGGACTCATCCAGGCCAACTTCCTCATCTTCCAGGTGAAGGAACCCAGTCCCAAGGAGGTGAAGCCCTGGCCGCCATCACGAGGTCTCTTAGGGAGAGCGCTATGTAGAAGTGCCACACATAATGAAATAGATGCATTCCTGTGAAGCTGTCTGCAAGACACTTTGACAAAAGCATCCTGTTTTCCCACTGACATTTATTTTTATTTCAGAAATACATCCCAAGAGAACTCATTCAAGCCATCAGCAAACAGTGGCAGGATCTGCCACAAGGTCCTCGGGACCTGCGGGTCTCTTGAGAGATCTGCCAGCCCACCTACCCTATGTGGAGCATCGGCCCCACCAAAGCAGGCGACCAGGGCATGTGGGAAGTGTGGACGGTGGCCCGAACAGACCTGTCACACAATCCTAGCTCCAGAACTTGGAGGAACCCCAAAGGGCCAAGATCCTCATCTTACAGAAGAATCAAAAGTCTCACAGGGCCAAGTGATTTCCCCAAAGTCACAGAGTCCTTTCAAACCAAATTCTGTGTCCTTTCTTAGCACCCAGAATATCTCCATTTTGAGAGATGGGAAGTAAACTCCCAAGTCATCATGGTTTACAACAGCGAGGCCCTACTATGGAAACCCTTGTGTGACCCTCAGAGATGTGAAATTTGAGGTGATTACTGGATCTGTCATAGGGAGGGTTCTGTGTATTTAAATTAAAATATACACATATTCCATATATGTGAGATACATAGAGATATATGCATACCACATATATGCATGTATGTTTATAAAAACAAAAAATTGAGGAATGGCCCTTTACATGATGAATAGATTCCTCTTGGAAAGTGGATTCTTCCCACCCATTTGAAATGATTCCATTTACCCCCCCACCCTAAAATGTCCATTTATAGACAAATTAACCCGGCACAGCAAAGGTGGGTGTTTGAATGTTCCCACACACATACATGCATTCTGAGGAATGCACAACTTGCCATGGCTCTGCTGGACAATATCACACCTCCCCCACAGAGAAGGGGGTGTCCATGGACATGGGTGGGTGGGGTTAGGGACATGTGGGGCTAGGAACTGGAGAGAGGAATATCCCCCCCAGAGCCTGGAGTTCACAGGACTCCTGCCAGACCCTCCCCCAGTCCCTCACTCCCACTGGGACCTATTCCCTCAGTTACTGAGCAGGAAAGGATCCGGGACAGCAAGGAGTGCCACACTTGTCAACAAATTCTACAAATCCAAGAGAAAGCAGAAAATGAGCCTGGCCCAGCCCTAAACAAACTCTGCCTCCTGGCCTGGGAGATGGGCTTCCTCAACTCAACCTGGTGCTCAGGTAGGACCCCCTGGAGATGGTCTCAACAGGAACATGAAGCAGACCAGACTCCCCAAGTCCAGATACTTAACTAAACTAGTTCAAGTTAGAAAAGTAACCCCCACCCTCCATCACCCACCTTTCTTCCAAGCAGAGGACTCGATTTCCTTTTTCATTAGAAGGCATCTACAGCTCCAATGCTCTGTCTTCAGCCTTCCTCTCCCCCCTCCCTTCCTTCTTGAGACACCCACTCTTCCAGGGCAAGCACACCCTCTCCCCCACTTTCTAGATTCCATCCCTCCCAATTCCCCTGAGATCTGAGTCTGCGAGTACCTCTCTGTGGTCTGCAGTCTCTCTCTCCATTCATTCCTTCCCATTATCCTGCCTGGAAATCTTTTCTTCTCTAGGTTGCCACCCCCACCCCCTGCCCTGCCCCCAGGCAATCCTGGTCCAGTGGCAGACAATTTTATCTGCACAATAATCTTGCAAATTATCTCCTCACCTCTGCTGCTGGGCCCCCTCCCCCAAATTACCTATCTAGAGTCCAGGTGTACCAGGAAGTGAGGCCTCCCACTCTCAAGTCTGAGGACAGACTTTTTTTATCTCAAAATTCTCATCAACAGTTAGTGGAAGGAGCCAACCTTGATTTTGCATCTCCTATGTAGCAGCCACTGTTAGATCCTAAGGATAATGACACAGTTCCCTTCCTCAAGAGGATTACAATCGACTTCCTGGGCTAACCCTAAATCAAGATGCTAAAATCTTTTCTTCTCTGCCCCCCCCCAATCTCTCTTCCACTTGGGCTCACAGTGTTAGGAATGTCCCCTAAGCACTATGCTCTTCTACCTTCAGTAGCTCCCTGGTACACAATACACATATGTGCTGGAGGTCAAGTCTGGTTCTGGCATTCCAAGCTTCCTGGAAAGGTGTCTGAATGCAGAATTTCCTTCCCCATTCTCCCTTCAGTCACTCACTTGGCCCTCTCCAACTCTGGCCTCCCTCCTCCTCCTCCTCCTCCTCCTCCTCCTCCTCCTCCTCCTCCTCCTCGGGCTGCAACTCTCTGCTTCCCCCTCTTCCTCAGTAAGGTGAGGCTCAGCCCAAGCAGAGACCCCTCTTTTGCCCAGCTCATGCCAGTGTGACACAGGATGTCTCAGGATGCACAGAATGTGGAAGAAGAAGCAGAAGGGTATCAGTCTGAGAGTCGCCATCTCCCTTCCCCATCTTCTCTCCAATGTGTTCTGTTCAGTTCCACAAATATAACCAGTCCAAGACTGTTTAGCAGAACTGGGGTCTGACTGGAGGGTCCCAGAAGCCAGGATGCCAAGCTCAGTCCACTAAAGCACTGGGCCATTCCACCATTAGCAGCTGCCCCATTCCAACAAGCTGCTGCACAAATGGCCCCATTGCTTCTTCAGTTTCCTAACCTGGATTGCTAACAAATCACCTTCTTACGCATGAACTAGGTCCCTCCCTCCTTCCTAGTTT
Organism: Macrotis lagotis; assembly: GCF_037893015.1. NCBI lineage: Eukaryota > Metazoa > Chordata > Mammalia > Peramelemorphia > Peramelidae > Macrotis > Macrotis lagotis. Next base: position 6,074,820 of record NC_133664.1, read on the forward strand.
CACTCGTTTTATCTTCTCCATGTCCCAAAATAATCCAGAATGGTGGGGCGTCTCAACTGTATCAAGCCTCTAAAATAAACCTTGGGACTGAATCACCCCTTAGTCTTCTCTCCTTGAAGAATTTTCTTTTTTACAACAAAAAGCTAGTAAGCCATCAACCAACACGCACCGAAGTTGCCACCTTTGGCCAGTCCTTCACCAGCAGTGGCCCTCAACGATTCAAAGCAACTCAGGGACCTCAGAGACCTCTGGTCCAACCTGTCCCAGAAGAATCTCTCTTGAGGATACCCAACATTTCATCATCATCAACAGCATTTAAACAGTTCTTTGCAAATCCTATGTCCTCCTCACAATCCTAGAGGAAGTTGTCCTTAATGTCCATTTTACAGATGAGGAAACTGAAGCAAAAAGCAGTTACAATCACTTACCTGGAATCACAACACTAGGAAGTGTCCATGACTGAATCTGAACCCAGGTCTTCCTGACTCCAGGCTCAATGTTCTGCACAGAAAACTGCCTTGACTAGATGAAAGAATTTCTCCCCCCACCAAAAAAAGCAAAGCCAAACATATGGCTATTGTTTTAAGGTGTAAATATGAAATATTTTCTAAGTCAAAAAAAGAAGACTCTAAAAATATTTTAAATATGCTTTGGTGTGAGAAAAGAAAAATTGAAAAGTAGCTCTACCTTGCCTGGCAACTTGGATTAAATTCCAGACTGTGATTAGTCCACAGTAGAGAGAGACCTGACCTCAGGGTCAGTCCTGGGTTCAAGTCCTACCCTCTGACAATCACTGGCTATGTGACTCTAAGCAAGCCCCATAATCTCTGAACACCTTCCAGGAAATCCTCCCATTCTGGGAGTGATAGAAGGGTGGCAGATGGGCAATGGGATCCTCATGCCACACTTTCCTCTCTGGTAAAGTTCCAAATATAGGCCCTATCCCCTGTGGGGCATAATGTAATAAATGAAGCAAATATACTGTAAGAAAACATAAAGGAATGATTCATTAGAGCAAACCATTTGGTAAAGAGGCAACAAAAATGAGGTTGATTAAGCATTGGATTCAGACTCAGGAAGAGCTGGATTCCAATTTTGCTTCAGCTGCTTGTGGAGTAACCCTAGATAAGTCACTAAATTCTAAGCCTCAGTTTCTCCATCTGTTAAAAAGGAGGTGGACATTCAAAACATCCATCTCACTCTTGTGATCCTCAAAGATGTCCTACACCAAGAATCAAGAACCCTAAAGTAACCTAGAACATTGGTTACAGAAGGAACAAGTCAGCTCACTTCCCCATTTCCTCATCATTATAATGGAGGTAATAAATGTGATTTCCAGGGGAAATGTCATAGATCTGAGTCTGTGCTGACCTGGATGGAAGAGGAAGCCTCCCCCATCCCTCCTGCTGGAGGGGGGCACCTGGGTTACAGAAGGAAGCGCCGCTAATTAGAACACAAACTCCCCGAGGGCAGGCACTGCCTTTCTTTTCTATAAGGGTCAGAACTCAGAAGACAACCTGACTAAGAGTTCAGTCAATGATTTTTATTTCAATCTCTCAGAAAAGCTGAGTTCCTAGACAGTCCCAACGAGTGGCCTTGCCCTCCCTAAGACTCCACTGACACACATGTACAACTGGCTGTTTCTAGGGTCTCTCAAGCTTGAATAAGAAGTAATAACAGCTGCACCTCCCATTCCTATAGCTCCTGACATTTTACCGAGTACTTCACAAATATTATCTCATGGGATCCCACAAATCAGTGATCCTAGGAAATCTGACTCATAGAGAGGGCACATGGGATTGGGGGCTGGGAGGAGGGAGGAACCATTCTTGCTAACATTCAATGCTCCTTGGCTTTGCCACCTATCAAGACTAGGGAAGATGAGTAACTGGAAAGGACTGAACACAGTTGGATTCCCTTGTCTCCATCATGTCCTGAAACTCCCACTGGTCTGGCCTAGTGAGCCCATGGACCATTTCTGATACACAGATAAAAGGCTTTCTGTGATCTCTTCCACAAACAAGACATTGGCACTCACTGCTCGGTTTGGTACAGCTTTCAAATAAAAACCTACACTAGATCAGCCTGACAGCCGCCATATTAGAGCATGGAGGCATCCCTTCGAGTTGCTCCTCAGAGCCAGGCTCAGAAAGGAGCACAAAGCTGAGAGCCAGGGGCTGGTCTTGGACTCTTTCATGTCAACTCCAATACACAGAACTTGAAATATCAAACATCATTGGAATTGGGGACCAAGTAGAAAAGACTCCAACAAATTCATGCAAACACCAAGGACGCTGAGTAGGTGGCACCGCGATCATGAATAGGAAGAAGGGAGAAATATTTATCAGTAAATACTGGCATTGACACTGCAGGACCCCATAGACCTCCTGCCCAGTCTGTGCAAAATTCTGGCTCTACTTGGAGCCACAGCTACGTCCTGGGAGTGGGAAGCAATTGACCCTCCCTATCACATCTTGCAGACACAGATAGTTGGCGGGCAGGCAGAAAGCTTGACCACTAGGCAGGGCAGGACTCCTCCCAAATCAACAACCCTCTGTTCCGGCACCTCACCAAATAAAATCACCATCCAACTAGAGGTGAGGAAGGATAAGGCAAAATGTGTGAGTCAACAGGAGGAAAAGGGGAACCAACCACAAAAGCGAAGAAAAAGGAAGGTATGTGGGGGGGGGGAGCATCCAAGAGATGAGTCACACTGTACTTACAACTTTCAGCCTGATAGTCTGGGACAAACTGCTCATCATTGTCAGGTACCTGAGCTGAAGAAAGAAAAAAAAAGAAAAAGAAAAAGAAAAAAAATGAGCCAAACAACAAAGCATAATGGAGAAATAAGGTCAGCAGGGGTGGGGGTGGGGGTGGGGAGGGAAGGGCAGGAAAGCCCAGCTGGAGGCAGCTTGACACCCGAAGGGTCACAAGACGGTCTGGACCCAAGGAGGGGACCCTCGGCAAGACCAGAGTCCCTGGGAGCACTACCTAGGCTTAGAATTCAGAGGGACACAACCCTTGCCCACCCCATCTCCAAACATCCCTAAGTTTTGGAACCCACCCATAGGATGAGCTGCCTCTTGCAATTTCTTACTTAGGTGAAGCCAGCTCCCAGGAGCACAGCCCAACCCTAAAGGCTGCAAGCCCATAGACCCTGGAGACTGAAGCAAATGGAAAAATAAAAAAACTCCATCTCTAGGATACCACCAATGGCATCCTTTCACCAAAATCTCTTTGCCCGCACTCCGTCGGGATATAACAGAAATACTGACAGCAACTCGTCATGAGATGTTTTTGTTTTTCCCTCGTCCATGTCAGCATTGGGAAGTGGCTCAATTTGAAAACGTCTACAGCCAACAAAGCCAAGGGCACCTCCTCCTGAATTATCTTTGAAAGGTCAAGTAAGGGCTGTCATTACAATTTAGCATCATCCTCTCAAATCCTCAGAATATTTCAGAACTAGAAACCGGGCAGAATCCCGTCAACTGGAGATCCGGTACAGGAACGGACAGGGCAGACCTTTTAGTACTCTGTTAGAAGAAACAGCCATTATGAAAACTAGAGAGAGACTTGGAAAGCTATCCAAGAACTGACAGAGAAAAAGTAAGGAGAACCAGGAAATAGATGCCATGAGTAGAACAGTGTGAGCAGAAAGACACTACCTGCCCTCCAGCCCCCAAATCAAACATGAATACTGTACAAGAAGTGTGAGGAATAAGCCCCAGTGGGAAAGAGTTATGGCAGATACTCTCCCTTTGCTGAGGTGGAAAGTCCCCAAGGCTTGTAGATTGAACAGATTTTCAGACTTTTCCAATAAACTGATCAATTATACTGATTTTTTCCCTCTTCTTTTTCTGTTGTTAAAATATTATTTGTGCTATGGGATGGCTCTCTGGGGAGGGTAGGAGAAAGGAAGCCTATGATCATGTTAAAAAATAGACCAAAACCTGATTTCAAAATGTGTTGCTTTTTTTCCCTCTGTTAGCTAGATTTATGAATTATGAATGGGGCTTAAAAAAAATCACACCCCAAACATAAGTTTGTTTGTTTTTTAAAAATAGCAATATAGCAACACTTCATAAAGCAGAGTTAAATGGTGATTTAATTTTTCTCCATCATCCCTCCAGGCTTGGAGTGCCTCTGCTGAGGAATAAGAAAGAGAAAAAGTCATCTGTGGCACCTCCATGCTGCCCCCAGCCTTCGTTTTCTAATAGGCAATATTTACAGGAACCTGGTAAACATGCAGCATCCCTCTCCAAGAAGAGTTAGAAATGACCAGTGCCTCCGCATGGGTGACTTCGGAGCCTGGCTAGGCACCCATAAAAGAATCTCCAAGTCTTCATCCTTCTTTGTGCTACATCGGCAATACAGCACACAAAGTAAAGGACAGTGGGTGTGGGGGTGTACTGGGGGAGGGGGCAGACATAAGCCAAGGAAGAGGTGTGTGGAGGGATGACAGAAATTAGGGACCCAGAAAAAAACTCAAGTCTAAGTCCTATCCATCCTCCCATTCAAGTCCTCAATAATAGGTGCTTACGCACAGTTTGTAAAAGGAGTAAGGAGGAGAATTGGTGGTGGCGTTGCGACTCTTTTTTTGAAGATTCCAAATAAATAGGCCTCACACTTACGCCTAAGCACATTACAGAAATCTAACAAAAAAACATATGACTCACATTCTCACAGGAGCTAATCTTAAGAAAGTGAATAGAGCAAGGGAACCAGTACAGTCCTTAAATAGACAAGGATGGTGTGTCTGTGTGTGTGTGTGTGCTTGTGTGTCTGTCTGTCTCCATTTCTGAGTGAGATTGAGCCGGAAGCAGTTAACCAAAAACATAACTTGGATCCAAGCAAGGAAAATGTGATAAGTCTTGGGGCAAGAAAACACGAACTTCCTTCCCATTCCAGTGGGTCCCAGACTGCACTCTTCTGCCAGATCCAAAATGGAGCTTTCTTAGATTTCCCCCCAACGAGACCAATGAGACCTGGAGACTCACCCGGGCAAGCGCAGCCTCGGGGTGGACTCCATCCATCCCTCGGCCAATGGGAACCACGCTCACAATGATCCCGAACAAGATGAAAATGTTTCTCCTCATGACTTAATTCAGGGGAGAAGAGGAAGAGAAGGAGAAGGGGGGGGGGGGATGGACCGAAAGGCCAATAAAAGGCTTTCAAGGAGCCGGAGTCTGTGGATTTTATTGGCAAGAGCCGGGCAGCTCTATCAGTCCGTTGCCCGTTAAGAGCCAAGTAGCCATCCAGTCTCAGACTCTCTTCCTCGAAATGGCCAGAATTTGCGTCCTCAGCTATTTGCTTTCGACCTCAATGATTATTACCAAAAGCCAATACCTACCCCCCCCCCCAATTTTCAGCACTCTGGGAAAACGTGGAACTACTCATTAGAATCTGCATACCACTGGAACAGCAGCAACCCCACTTTCAGTTGGAATGTGGGCTGAACGAATGTCCCCTTGCAAAAACCAAAACCAGAACCGACAGCGACACGAGGCACGATCTACTTCCCAAAGGATAGAAGTGAGTGCTCAAGGAAAAGTTGGCATTAAGGCGCGCGTGCGATCCGCTGGTTAGCGAAAGAGAATAAGACCCGGCTTTGCTTTTTTAATAGGAAGCCACAGATTGGCCTTTTCTTTTGGGGGGAGGGGGGAGGGGCCCAGTTTCCCAAAGCTCCAAGCCCACAGCCCTGTCCCACCAGGGTGCAGTAGCAAAGGGGTTAACTTTTAATTAAAACCAGCTCCGAGCACTGAAACAATGACCCCGAGCCAAACAAGACAGAAGATGTATGAGTCATTCTTTCTGCTAGTGAATGAGACAGCTGATCTCCCCACCATTCCTCAAGACAAGCCGTCAGGGCTGGAGGCCGGTCTCCATTCACAAAAACCCAGCCAGGCCGGGCTGAGCCATGTGGGCCAGCCGCAAGCTTCTCCTGTCACACCCTGCCAGAGGGCTGCAGGCAGGAAACTTGAACTCTGGGCAGGATAAACACACCAGGCTGGCGGCTTTGTCTTCCCACAGAGCCCGGGCCGGCCCAGGAGGGAGCACATGGGAGAGAAGCGAGCGGTGGGAGCAGGAGACACCGAGGCTTAACCCCTTCTGACCAGAGCTGGCTCCAGACTCCCAGAGGCCTCGGTGGCCAGGCGGTCTGCCCACTGCAGACAAGCTGCTGGGGCAGATCAACTCCAGGCCGGGCGGCCTTCTCCACACACACGAACAAGAGGTTAGGAGATGTCGGGCCAATGGAGCAACTTTTCTCCCTTAGCTCTCTTCCGAGAGCCTAGAACAATGATCCCCTCCCCATCCACCCAGAGCAGAGCAGGGCTTGGCTAATCCCCAGATCGAGCTTCGGGCTATGGAACAAAATCGTCATGAGTCCACTAAGCCTGGTTCAGGGCCACATCCGCTGGTAACACTGCAAATGACTGCACAAAAACATAAGCATTAATTAATGCTCAAGCATAAACACGGCTAGGGAGACAAAAGGGAAGCGGCTTCCCCCACTGGAGAAGCTTGAAGACTCCTTGAAGATATCCCTTCTTTCTACGCCCAGCCTTGGGTCTCAAAACAACCTCCACTCTCATCTTCAAGTTGATCTGCTGTGACTTGTAAAGGCATCGGGGCTTAAGTTAAAAGAAGGCCCAGAGGTCTCTTCCTTTCTTCCCTTCCTCCTGACACCACTCCCCACTTTTAAAAACTATGTTCAGGTTGTCTGACCTTAATAAAAGGTTGCAACACTTTACCTACCTCACTAGCAAAGAGCATCCCCCCCAAAAAAGACAAGTAATATCATTCTTGTCAACTGCCCAGGCAGATAATCAGGGATGACAGCGGCATCAGATCCTAGATGGGTTTCAAAGACTTTCTCAGGTCCAATTTAATTCCCCTTTCTCTTTTTCTGTTGGTGTATCTCAATCCCAAGAAGCAGCCTGGTAGGCTGCTCCAGGGGTCCTGGAGCCTTAAGGCACGGCCTCTCCCAGGCTAGCCTAACACAACATTCTGACTTATTTGATGCCCAAATGGAAAAATGTCTCCAAATGAGTCCAAGAATGACTCTGAATTTTAGAAAACCTCCACTCCAAGCCCCCAAGATTCACAATCACTCAGGTACTTAGATGATTAATTTTTTTTTTGCTGAACTGTACAAAATGTTAGGTTTTTTTAAAAAATTGCAAAGTATTTATTATTGCTGTAACATACATAAATAGTACACATGCATCACGCTGCGTTCTTGGGTTTGATTGAAATTGCAATGGTGTTATTTTGAACCCCATCTAAGTCAAGATGGATGCCATCTTTGGATTCCCATGCATTACTTATCAAGACGATATAGATTTTTTTTTAATATCATCAAATCATTTCTAGATACAAGTTCAGGAAGAAGGACAAAGTCTTAGGGACAAGCTCCTGAATGTTTAAGGCTAAAACTGATTTATTCAGTGAAGGGGCAAGTAAAAAAAAAAAAAAAGGAAAATCAGTCCAAGGTGTGGTCAGTGGCCTTCTTTGGGGTGGGAGTCATCCTGAGAGACCAGAGGAATTAAAGAAAAGGGATGGTGTCCTATAGGCAGGTAAATTCCCCTTGGGAAAGAACTCCACAAAGTTCTCACTCATATTAAAAAGTCTTTTTACCAGGCAAAAGGGCCAAAAGGGCACTTGTGAGTCTCCCTCCTGACTGTCAATGGGCTATACTTCATGGGGTTTTAAAGTCATTTTTTTCCCTCTTCAGGTTGACCTCAGGTGATGAAATTTGTAAACAAATTTCCAGTGAATACTGTACTTTGTCAGTCAGGTTTCCTCCTCCTGTCCCGTCCCCCGAACATTGCTCCAAATCCCCACCCATTCACCCGGGATGGGTGACAATGCAGTCAAGGTGAAGAAGTCAACTTTTTCCCACCCTCTCTATTTGCTCCTGAATCAAGAGATTTCACCAAGACAGACTGAGATGACACTAGGTTAATATTTGAACCAATTATTCCAAGTCACTGAATAACTGCCATCTGCCAACAGCAATCTAATATCAAAATACACACAATCAATAAAAGCATTTTGCATATGAAAATGCCAAGAGGAAACAGCAAGAGCATAAACAGAACATTGGTGCATGGGGGAAAAGGGGGGAAAAGAGTTTCGAATCATTGTCATCTGCCTCTTGACATTGGGGAACCTGCCTCCCTGTTCTCTACTTCAGGACTGGACAAGAAATTTCACAATTCTGCCATCAGGAGATTTTTACGAGACTTTTTTTCAGAATTGCAGATCCTGGAAGTTGTACCAGACTAAAATTGTCCTACTCGGAAATGCTTCTAGTCTGCTTATTTCAAAGAGGAAATGAATTTTCATAAAACACCCAAGGATTTGAAATACTCCCCCCTCCCCATTTTAAATTATGTAGAGCTATTTTCATCAACCCCTTCATAGTCACTAGTTAGCAAACCCTATTAATTACCAAATGACCCATTAATAAACAGGTTAAACTGCATTTAGCCTATAAACATTCTTACAGAAAATAGCAAATAAAAGTTTGCAAGACTAAAGGCGCCAAAGGCTTCAGAGGGCTTCCCTCCAGTTATGATTTTTTTGGCCAGTCATTCTTTTATAAATAATTTGCTCCAATAGATATGGTTAATAAATAGGTTTTCTAGCCTGACAACTACCCCCACAGTGTACTCAGATGGAGGGAGAAGCCTGGTTAGTTGCCAAAGATCCTTCTTTAAATAAAAAAAAAAAAGGTCAAGATAGCTCAAAGTTTGGTCACTTTCCTGGTTACAGAGCATCATGAAAAGAAATATGTAAACATGAAAAAGTCAGCCAATTTGGCACGGTCCAGAAGGACAGAAATGGATAAATCCACCCTTGGATAAACAAGATGAATCTCAAGATCTATTCTCGGCTAAAATGGTTCACTCAGACAATCGAGTAAGTGGAGGTAAGGTATGCCATCCTGGTACCAACATATGGTAACTATGCCTGCATGCCCATAAACTTGTATTCAACTGTTAATAAAAAAAAATAATACAGAAGATGGACTGAATAAGCAAATGATGGAGAAACAAATCCTCATTATTAAAGGATAATTAAACTCCTCTTCCAAAGCAGTTCATCAACTTTTATAGTTTTATTAGACATGTGAGAAGGAGAAGCAATACAGTTCACCCCAAAATAAGAAATTATTCTTATTTTGAAAAAAAAATCAACACAGGCATCAGGGTCAAGAAGTCTACATTGGCATTGCTAATCTAAAGTACCACGAGGGGAGAATTTTTGTTTTTTTTTTAACAGATGTCTTTCCGGTATTCATAAAGGTGTTAAGATTCATAGCACAAATATGCTTTCACAATCAAAATGCTTCTCCATAAAATCCCATTTTATTTCAAAAAATAGCAACCATACCCTCAGCCTGGGCTTATAGAGCTGGGTCTTTTTTTTTTTATTCCTGGGTAAGAATTTATAGAACCAACTTTAAGAGCATAAGGGGAAACTTGGATGGATCATTCAAATCACTCATTCATTTAGCCACCGGAAACTTGCTCAAAACTATAAAAATGCACCAAAGCTGATTAGATATCTATAAAAATATTTATAAGTCAATTATAGTTGCCACATTTTTGCAATTCCAAGAAAAGGGTTGCTATGCACACCCCCAAATCTGCCAGCAATTATTTTTCCTTGGAAGCAATGAGCACTAAACACTGGAAGAAGTCACAGAATGTTCCAACAAAACGAAGAGAATATTCAGTTAGAATCCATTCACCAGTGATTTAGCTCCTAGATTTGATAAGGATTCGGATACATTTCCAACTTTCCCCAAGCAGCAGCGAGCCGACAGGAACGGAGCATCAGGGCAAAAGAGAGAAAGACAAGTCACCTCCGGGTCTCCGGGTGACTGGCGATGCATTAAAAGAAATGCCATTTTCAGGGACCAGTCTAATAACATTTCCAAACCCTTAACTCCCTATTAGTGCCTAACCTTTATTAGTGGCTCAACATAATCCCTGCTACAAGATGGTGAGGAGAGTTGAGGGGTGCAAACCCTGCCCGAAATAGCTAAAGCAAATACTCAAGCTTACAGAATTGAAATGTCAACAAAACAAAGAAACTCACTTTACATGCTGCCAGCAACTTGACCAAGGAGAACTCGCAGGGGGAGATGCCCTTTCTCAAAGCAGCTTAGAAAAAGCAAGTCTGACTCCCACTCCCTTAAAACCCCCCCAAAAACTTGCAACAAGATGGGTTGGAGCCGAAGGAAACAGCAAAATCTGGAGTTCTCTCAAACTTTTCCCCTCAAATCTTCCATCAAAACCCACTCTGACAGGAGGACAACACAAACCACTTCTAAGTCTTATGCTCAGCAGCTAAAATGTCAAAGGATTTTCCCCCTCCCCAAAGAAAACAAACATCGTTCCCCACCAGGAACTTCTTCCCTTGGACAGAAACACTATCTCATTGTCCCTAGGAAATAGAGCCAGCCCCACACAGGGAAGGAGAGATCCCAGTGGATCACAACAGTGTTTAAGCTAATCAAAACTGGAAGGGAAATGCCTGGAAAAGTCTTCCTGGCTTCCAAGGGGAACCCCAAGAAAGGCACCAGCTAAAGCCCATGCCCATCCAACACTGGCTTGCCTGCTGTACAGTAAGGAAGGAGAAGGGTGGCCGAGCCCGACTCGGCTCCCCGAGGCTTCCTCAGCAAGCCCCTCGGAGTCGAAGCATCCCTGGATACACACCAAAAGCTCTATGCTGGGCACAAGGTGGGAAGAAGACACTGGCACTCAAATCTTGAAGCATCCCGTCCTGATGAACCCAGAGCCACTAATTTCTGCCATCAGAAAAAGTAGTCCAAGAGGAAAGCGGGGGCTAAGTGTGCGCTGCCTCCGGGCGGCTTCAGAGGAAACAGCCAGCCCCTCGCTGGCTCGCCCAGGTCTCTTGAGGTACAATCATATCAACCTGATCAATTGCAATTAAAATCGGAGTCGAGGCTCCCAACTGGAAGTCCTGGTGCATTAGTTCTTGCCCAAAGCAGATGTGACTGGGAGCTGGAAGCCGTTTCTCCTGGTAATTTGTGATGACACAGACTAGAGCAGCCCCAGCGTCCCCAAAGACAAACTCATCAGAGGCTCTAATGTATTCATGACACATGAGGTGGCTCTTTTAGAGCTCAATTAATTGGTCTGAACATTAAGACAGCAAGTTCAGGACTTTTTTTTTCCTCCAGAGTTTCATTCCTCCCTCCTTTCCCCCCACTCCCCCCCACCAACCTTTTTACAAGCATTCCCCCCTTACCTTCTGCAAGCCATGTTTCCTGTAATTGGCTCAGATCTTGAAAGAGTTCTGGAAAGGAAAAAAGGTGAAGACATAAAATAATATGGCAACTCAACCTTTAATCTCAGCCTTCGGAGAATGAAAATGTTATCTGATATTTTTTTTCTCTGACACATGTATATTATATGTGGAAATACTATTAAAAGAAAATCTCTTAGAAAGGGGGGGCTCATTTCTCAGTCTGATCAGGCCAATTCCTGATATTGGCTTTGTGGGGAGGGGGGGGCATCTACCCAAGTCATTAATCCTTGCATAAAAAGGAGAATCCTTGGATGCATCAAGCTCACAGTTCACTCATGGACTATCACCAAAGACTGTCCAGGTCACCCATTTATCCAACAAATCAAAGAGAAAATGGAAGAAGAGTCAGGGCCAAACATGGAAAAATTTATGTGGCTACCCTTGTAGCTTCAGAGAACTGTGGCCCTTGCCATGGTGAAGGGGCCCATAAGAATGTTTTGCCTAGAAGGGAGGGTGTGCTAGAGGCCAGTTGGAAGGGGGGATGCACTATTGCTCCCTGAAATACAAATCTCACAGCATTTTTGTTTTGATTCAGCCCTCAGGGGTCTGTCAAGGGACCATTCCCAAAAGGAAAACATTTCTTTTCACTGTCTATTAAAATGAACATCAGTAAAACATAAACTTGGCTTTTCTCTGAGAATTAAAAAAAAAAATCCAAAGGAGACTATATTCTGAATGGCTATGTGGGCTGAGGCAGGAGGGTATTTTAAGAAACTATGGAACTCAAAATCCTAACTTCAGCCAGCTAAGAATAGCAAACTTTTTGATAAGGAGCTGTGGCAAGCTAGCCAGAAGGCTGGCTTTCCTATGAGGCGATTCACCTGGCTGCAAAGTTTGCTTTTCTGTAGCTACTCTTTTGGTTCATCTTATTTTAGGATATATTTTCCATTTCCATCTCAAAAGAGTTTTCCGCCCATCTTCGCAAGCTTTGGAGTTCCACATTTTTCTACCACCCTCCCTTCCCCAACATGTCCCCAAAGCAAGGCTCACCCAAGATCCTAAAGGGTTAAAATTGAGCCTCTGCCCCCTGGGGGCCCAAGGAAGCTTCAGTGACAAATTCACGTGGACTCCAGCCTTAAATAGGGTTTACTAGTACCTCCAAGGCTCCTAAACCAATCCAATGGCCTAAGAACTTGGTCAGCTTTCAATGGGTTTTGTTTTTTAATGTATGGCTTAACTTTATCATGGCACACTCCAAAGGGGTGGGCTAAGGCCCGATGGGGTTGTTCCACCTCAACCATACATTAAGTCATTTCTCCCCAATGGGCATGAAAACAGGCTGTCATCCGAATGACCTCTCGCTGGCTTCTACCACTGATTTGGGCATCTTCGAGGTTTCTCTCCCTGCCTTCAGTTCTATTGATACACCATATGGGTTGCAATATTGAAGCGCAGCCATGGCTGGAGAGAAGGAAGGATGAGTCAGAGAGAGATGGCACATTGAACTCCACATTTTGCTCTTTGATTAATCTCTGACACCACCATGAAAAAGTGGAGAAGTGCAGGTCCTCACAATATGCAAAGGGCTCTGAGTAACAAAGTCCTATTATTCTGGGCCAAAATAGTTCCTTCTCTCTTCTCTCTCTCTCTCTCTCTCTCTCTCTCTCTCTCTCTCTCTCTCTCTCTCTCTGTAACATACAAACGCTTTGGGGGAGAGAGGTAGGTATCTCTTGTTTACTTCTAAAAGGGAAACAAAAAGGGAGCACTGATTTGGGGGGGATCAGAACAAGACAAAACCTCACCTTCTGAGTCATGAGCCAGGTCTCTGTTAATGAATTTTCTTTTTCTGACATTTGCTGGTTTCTCATTACAGCTTCTCCCACGCTGACTCTACAAATGGGAAAAATCAAATACTTAGAACAATGTTTTTGGAGCCTCTGATTGTCACCCGCAAAGCCCGGAGGGAAGACTAGTCTAAGGGGCCCTCTCCCTCTCTCCTGCCAAGGGCCCCGATCGGATCGTCCTTTCCTGGATGCAGCTGCTAGCCCAGGCAGCCGCTAGCCTTCCTCTGGGCAGCAGAGCCAGCACAGGCTGCGGCGGCGGCGGCGGCTGCTGCCGCTGCAGCCGCTGCTGTGACCTGAGGCCGCGGCCAGCCCACAGCATTTTCTCCTGACGCATCTCGCCGAGAGGGAGAGAGCTACTTAGGGCAGGCTCCCTCCCCAGCCTCCGGCCCCGGGAGAGACCTGCGTGGAGCCGGCGGCTGGCCTGGCCGGAATTCGAGCCATTTTCCTGAAGCTGTCGGAAAGGATGGGGAACGGCAGCCCAAGTTATTTCGTCTCCCCCCGCCCCCGCCCCCGCCCCCCCCGACAAACACGCCAAAGAAAAACAAAATCCTGAAAATCGAGTGTCGACATGGATCTCAACTTCATTCTGTTCAAGGTGGCAGACAAACCCAGCCAGAAACTTTGACTGCAGCTGCCGCTGCTGCCGCCGCTGCTGCTGCTGCCTTCCTCCTCCTCCTCCTCCTCCTCCTCCTCCTCCTCCTCCTCCTCCTCCTCCTCCTCTCATCGGGGGCACTTTAACTATCCACAAAGAAGTCTTAAAAAGAAAACGATGCCTTAGGCCAGTCCCTGGAAGGGGGGTCGCTCATTCCGAAGCCTCGGCTCCTACAGGGAGAGTCGCCCTAGAGAGGCGAGCGAGCGAGCGAGCGAGCGAGCAGGGACCAGGCAGCCAGTCCCTCCCGGCGCCCCCTCCCCCCGCGCACACCCTCCCCCCTCCCGAGGAGAACTAAGTGGAGGCAAGTTGCTAAACAGCCACTCGGGCGCCGCTCACTCACGTTGCTGACCCAGTAAGGCACTTGCTGGTCCAGGAAGCCGTCCATGGTGGGGCCGGGCCGCCGGGGGGCCGCGGGGGGCCGTGGGGGGCCGCTGGGGGCCGCTGGGGGGCCGGGCTCTTCGGCGGGGCGGCCGCTCCGCTCGGCTCCCCACCTAGAAAGGGGCGCGGGGCCGAGCCCGTGAGGGGGGCGCCGGGCTTCCCTAGCGACCGCCCCGCTCGGCCCGTTCACCCACCGCCCCCTCCCGCGCGGCGCCCCCTCCCGCGCGGCGCCCCCGCCCCGCGCGGCCGCCCTCACCTGGAGCCCCGCCCGCCCGCCGCCCGCTCGCTACTTTGTAGCCGCCGCTCGCTACTTTGTGGCCGCGGCTCGCTACTTTGTCACGGCCGCGAGCCGCCGCCGGCGCCCAGACAAAGCGGCGGGGCCTCGGGGCGGGAGGCGGGGGGCCCGGCCGTGCGCCCCCCTCCCCCGGCGGGGCCGGCCCCCCAGCGGCTTTCCGCCGACCGGGAGGGAGGCAGGAGAGGCGGCCCCCGATCCGGCCACCCCCCTTTGGGGGGGCCACCCCTCGGAGGGGGGGGTCGCCCGGCCGAGGCGGGCGAGACCCACCTGAAGGCCGCGCCGGGCGCTGCGCTGCCCACGCTGCCCCGCCGGGGTCATCCGCACCTGAAGGGCGGCCCGGCACCTCCCCCTCGGAAGCCCCGGCGCCTCTGGCCGCGCCGCCGCCGCGGCTCTTCCTCCACTTCTCCTCCGGGGGCCTCCGAGCCCGGCACCGAGCTCCGCCTCCCATTGGCTCTCGGGCTGCTTCGGCAGATCAGATTTCGGGCTGTCAATCAGGCGGCTCCCCGCTCCGGGCTGCTCCGCGGCCCCCCGGCCCGGGGGGTCCCTCGGCGCCCGGGGGAGAGGCCGCGCGAGGGGGCCGCCCGGCCGGGGCCCCCCCTGGCTCGGCCCTCGCCCTGCCCATCTTCCGTGCCCGGCGCTGGACTCAGTTTCCCACCTGTCCGTCCGCTCCCCTCGAGTCTGAGTGTCTGGTTTATAGGAAGGAGGGGCTCGGCTGCGGGCACCCCCCCTTAGACTGAGAGCTCCCCGAAGGCAAGGCTGCCTTTGCCTTTCTTTTCCTGCCCGAAGCTGGGTCCAGGGCCGGGCCCCTCCCGGCCTAGTAAGGAGACCTGGACGCCTGGGTTCCCGGAGCCTGCGGGTTTGCTCCGGCTTCCCTATAGTTGCGGACATCATTCCCGGCTTCCCTCTGCCTGGGCGGATGGTTCCTAGAGAGAGGGCCCCAGACCAGGGGCCTTGAAGGCCGAGGGGTGCCGGCGAGGAAGACTAGGGGGCTGGAGAAGACGGGGGGGGGCGTGGGGGCGGCGGGGGGGGGTATAGGAAGGGTAGAGTACCAAACTACCCCCCTCTCTTCCGGGTTCAAATACACACAACGGGAGGGCAGGGGGAGGGGGGAGGGGGAGGAGTGGGGTCAAATACCGGCGGAACCTGCCCATTTCCTGAGCTTTGTTATGGATACTCTCCAAAGGGGAGGGGGAACTTAACCCTTTTGGGTCTCCTGGAGAGAGGGAAAAGGGGGGGGTGGAGGAGGAGGCGGAGGGCCGAGGCGCAGGGTGGCCCCAGCTGGTCCATCCTCCTCCCCTCCATCCTCCCCTCCATCCTCTTCCTCCCTCCTCCTCCCCTCCATCCTCTCCCTTCCATCTCCAGTGGGAAAGTTTGCTGGGGGGGGGGGGGGTCCGGCCTCCCCCAGGGGCAGCCCGCAGGCCCTTCGGCGTTCCGCCGTGGGGAGCAGGAGCCGATCGGAGGCGCTCGCAGGCTGCCCCGGGGCCGGCAGGGAGGGACGCCGGGAAAGGGGGAGCCGGGCAGGTTTCCGGGGAAACGGGGGGGACGAGGCCGGCGCCTCGGGGGGGCGGGGGCCGCTCTGGGCCTGCCCGCCGCGCGCCGTGCCCCCATTGGCCACCTACGACCGGGGGCGGGGCAGGCCCCATTCACAAAAATCCCGGTCCGGCGAGGTCACGTGCCTCAGAGGAGGGGGGGCACGGCAAAGCCAAAGCATCCGCTGACTCGGACCGGGCGCCACCCCTTCCCCGCCCCTCACCCCAACCCCCCCCCCATTTTCCCGGGGCCTCGCGGTCTCCTGGAGAGTTATGGGCACGGAGTGCGGAGCTTAGCCCCGGAAAGGCCGCGGGGGGCGGGAGTCAGCAGGGGTCCACACCACCCTAGCTGCTCCCTGAGTGAGTCCAACGCCCCCGGCCCCATTGGCATCCATCCTGAAGCTCGGGGGGGAAGGGCAGGGCAGCCCCAGCCTTAAAGTCCCGGCTTACAGTTGCTGTCCAGGGCCGAGGGCGAGGGGCCTGGAAGCCCCTGGGTCTGCCCTTGCCTTCGGCTCTTCCCCTACGAGCCAGCCCACCCAGCCTGGCCTGGGTCTCGCCCCTTCCCTGGCCCTGAAGGGGCCCAAGATGCCCAGGGGCCGAAGACTTTGGAGAAGCCCCGGACAGGGGGGTGTTTTTCAGGAAATGTTGCCCTTGTGAGAAAGGCTTCGGCTCCGGCCCAAGTGCCTCGAGCCCGACCCAAAGTCTCCACTGTTGAAAACGAGCCTTGCAAAATCCGTTCGGTTCAGGCCAGCCCTTGGGCATGGGAATTTTCCCTTTGGCAGGATGGCAGTGACAGTGGCAGGGGCTGCAAATGGCAGAAATACAGGAAAGGAAGCCTTTCAAGAGACAAAACCCGAAGCCGAAAGGGTCATTCCCGGCTTCCCAGCCATCTGGGCAGGACTTTGATCTGCTCTTCTTGTCCTTTCTCGAAGGAAATGAATTTTCTTTGCAATTGCTTTGTTTGGGATGTTGTGAGTTTTCCAACTTGGACCTGCTTAGACCGTGTCGTAGCCCAGGTTCACTAAGAAACCACATAGCTGTCATTAGCAAAAAGTAAAGGGAAATTCGGATTCTTTTTTTTCCCAATGTTAGGCCGAGTTACTTGAATTATTTTATTGACTAATAAAAATAAAATGCCCTTTATTTTGTTCAAAATGGCCCAGATCATTCAATGAAATCATAGATTTTCATTTCTTTTAAATTCATTGACTCAGATAAACTTAGTTCCTTTGCTTTAGAAACCCATAGAAGATTGATTTAGGGAGAAGAGGTGTGGCCCAGGGCTGATCTCCCCCTAGGGAAGCTGTTGCCAGTGTAGAGGGGTAGGTGGGGGTGGGGTGGGTAAGGATGTGTGTCCTTCAGATTGAGCAAGAGCTCCCAGCTAACTCCCATGTCCAAAGCCTCTGTTGTGACCCATAAATAAGGGAAGTATTACAGGCCTGTGGCCCAAGGAACCTTTGAAGTCCTTTAAAACAGAGCCAGCACATTTCAAACAATAGCAATGACCATTATTCGGAGAACTTACACAAAATGTTATTCTTAAGATGGAGAATGCGGCTCCACAAAAATTCATTATTATTTTCCAGGCTACAGATACAAAGACAAAAGCATGGAACTTCGAAAAGTGTGACCTGGAGTCTGAGAATCTGAGTTCCAACTCTGCTCTGACATTTGTAAAATGAGCCTCATTTTCCTGAAATAGAAAATACTAGGAGGGAGTTAGAATAAATGTCCTCTGAGACTTCCTCCAGTGCTACTCCTAGGATCCCAGGAGATAGATGATGCTTCAAAGGATTAAAAAAAAAAACCAATTTATTTTATTTTATTTTTATTTTAGGTTTTTGCAAGGCAATGGGGTTAAGTGGCTTGCCCAAGGCCACACAGCTAAGGAATTACTAAGTGTCTGAGGTCGGATTTGAACTCGGGTCCTCCTGGCTCCAGGGCCGGTGCTCTATTCGCTGCGCCACCTAGCCACCCTAAAAAGGACATTTTTAAAAAAATCTCATACAAATAACATGGAAAAGTACATTTTTGCAAGATTCCTATTTGAAAGAACAGATATGCCCTGGCAGAGAAAGCCCAGTGGTGAGAGAACTGGCTCAGAAATATTACCCCATCACAAACGGAATCAAGGTTTTAAAAAAATAGTCTCAAGACTTATTGAGATGTGTCACTTACATTCCATCAACCATGCAAGGAAATCTCTATCCTTTAGAAAACAATTTTTGCCCTGAAAATCATGATGCAAATCCCTCTCCCAGATGGATTATATAAGGTTAGGCCCAACAACATACTCCCAAATGGATGTTGTACTGTGAGGTGTACTCTTAGGTGGCCTTGGACACTGGAGCCAGTGTCTACCAGGAGCTAGACCTTGTGAGAAATGCTGGAGATGGAAAGAACTCCAGGAAAAGCACCTGTGCCCTAAGGTCCATATTTAGTGAAATATTCCAGATGGAGCTCATTTCCCATCTCCCACTCAGAAGGAAGAGTAGGCCAGCTTCCTAGAAGTAAGGAACTGGCTACTTCTCCCCTTCAGATCCTAGGAATGACCCTAAGGGAATGGAAGGACTTCTGTTACTAATTGCTCATGAGACCCCATCCATATCGGGGTCCATGCTGATTAACCAACCTGGGATCAAGGGTCAAAGGCAAGCAGAATTTCTTAAAACTCAGTCACTGGACTAAGTAAACACTTCTACAGAGTTAAACAACCAGTTTATTAGTTTCTAGAAAAAAGGAATTAATGTGAGAGTAAGAAGATCTTGGTACAGGCCTAGGGAGGGTCACACACCCCAATAAATATCTGAGGCCAGATGGGAACACCTTTAGATGAGTCTCCCTGACTCCAAGCCTAGCACTCTATCCACTTCATCACTTAGCTGTCCTGATATAAATATTATAAATATCATTTGTAAACCCTGCTTAAAGTCATTGTGGGTGTGTGAATTAGCCTTGACGTACCTGCTTATGTTCAGCCAGATCAACTTGTCAGATCTAAGATGAGGATTTATAATAAATAAAAATAACAAGAAAAAGATAAAGTGGACAATTAAAATTAACTGAAATTTTTTTAAAAGCTATTGAAAATCAGCAGTGGGAACTGTAATACAGAAATAGCATCAGTTTTGCATATGATAATTTCACATGCAGTAATGGAAATTAATTTCAACAAGGAAACCAAAAAGGCCTCCAAATTACCTTAGTCTACCAACATCTGGCTTATTCACCAAACAGAAAGCAAGGGTCGCCAATGACAACACTGGTTCAAAATATAAACTCATCTGCAAAATATTATTAAGGACAATGGCCAATTACAAGCTTTATCATCTAATAAAGCAGAGAGAAGCAGTGGGGATAAAACCAGTTTAAACAAAGCTTGATAGCCATGTAGGTGAAGTCGTCCTAATGGCATTCAAGGATGAAAAATGGAGAGAAGAGGAAAAACAGAAGAAAAATAGAAAAGATTTGCTTAAAATTCTTTCAACAAATTGTCTCCTTCAAGAACAGTGGAACCATGTCAATAGAAAAAAAGCAGGGAATTCATCAAAGAGAACAAAATAAGTAGCCAGATTGCAACCAGTGCTTAGAGAGGAGGCTTGCGATGGAGGCAATATCTTTCCAGGGCAGCAAAAGACCAATATAAAAGGGAAATAAAGGAGAAGATATTGAAGGCAGGAGAAAATCTTGAAGTTTATTAAAGCCAAGAAAGGTGACTGAGAACATTAGCACTGACCAATGTGTATAGCTACTCCCCCATCTCAACAAAACTCCTTGGGAGGAAGGGGGTGGGGGGAGAGAGAGAGAGAGAGAGAGAGAGAGAGAGAGAGAGAGAGAGAGAGAGAGAGAGAGAGAGAGAGAGAGAGAGAGAGAATGAGAATAAATATAAGAAGAGGTGACTTGGAACCTTGTTTGAGATACTATTCATCCCAGACTTCCCTAGAGTAAATCAGCTAGGATGTTTCAAAGGGAAAAATCGAGCCCAGGTTCTCCTGTGTCTGAGCCTGGGTCTCTAAGGATTATGCTGTTCCTTGATATGTGTCTTTCTAAAAAAAAAAAGAAAAAAATGAGTGTCTCTATATACCTAGCCACACACATTTCCACAAAGTGTGCATTTTGCATGCATGTGGATATCTATATATGCACACAATGGCAATAACACTTCAAATAATGTTATTTTTGAGGGCAGGGTCATCATTATTGTCCCTTGGGCCATGCACCTTTGGGTCCCTCCTCTGTTGCCACTCTGATATTTGTTGACCTTGGATTTTAGATTTCTCTGTTCCGGGCCTCACAGACTGTCTCTGGTATTTAAAAGACTCCTTTTGTCCTGGGTTCCCTCCCAATGATAAAGATAGCTGGGTGACTCGGGGTATGCCTTACACACACTTCAAAGAAGGCAGCAGCAATTCTCTTCCCCTTTGTAGAAGGCTGATTGTTTAGATCTCCAAATAAAGCCCAGCTTTGGTTCTTAGACTATACTGAAATGACTCCCCATTTCTATTGTGTCCCACACCTGGGGCCCTTGTTTCATCCTTGGGTTCCTTCGTGGCAGTACTTTTGAAGCAGGCAGCCTCTCAGGGGGATGGATAAGTGAGTCACCCCTCCTCCGGGTAGCTTGCAAGCAGACAGCTTTCAGTTAGCCGCAGGACGGAGACTCTCCCAGCAGCTACCGCTCCTTCACCAGAGGGCTACTCAGTCATTCCAACCTGAAAAAGACCTTCTTACTCTTAGTGCACAGACACTGTTGCCAGGGGATGTCGGTTCCAATTAATTTCCGTGTTGCCAGTGCATAGTGACGGGATTCTAGGCCAGGAGGGCAACTGAGGTTGCCTCCTCGGGTTCACTTTGGCAAGCAGGGCCCCTCAGAGCTTGGAGAGACAGGCATTCGTTAAACTCGGCATCATCCCATCGTCCACATTGTCGCCTAAAGGAGGCAGAGGAGAATGAGAAACAACCTGGGCTCGGACTGGAGGCAGATGGTTTGGGGGAGGCCTAATGAGGGTAATGGACTTTTTCCTTTATTAGCATTTGATTGATACTATTTTTCCCTTTTATTGCTCAATTCTGAGGCCTTCATCCCTTACAGAGGACAGGAATATACCAAAGGAGTCGCCACACCGTATGTGACAACCCACACTTCCTTCTTCAGCTTTGGCCACTACTTCTCTGCTGAGAGGAGTGAGGGGAGGTCGAGATTTCCTCCATCTCAGTCCTCATGGCCACCAATGTGGCATTGTTACCTACCCAGGGAAAAATTTCTCCCTTTGCCCTACCTTAGCATGTAAATCCTCATGTAACACTGACTATCTTGTGGCCCAAAGGACCTGAAGACTAGGTATCTATTCCATTCCCTGGGTGTGCTAGTTCCCTAAGGGGATTATAATGGTGGGGGGCAACTTAGATCGAGGGGGTTCCCTCATTGTAGGGATAGTGGTGTTCAGCACTTTGCTCTAACTTCTAAGTCTGATGAGCTTTTCCAAAGATGTTTATAGTCAGAATTGCCAATGTTGTCAACTTATCTTATGTCACTTCATACTCCATGAAAGGGAACAGGAGTAAGCTCATAGTTTGGTTAGTTCTTCTAGAGTTCAGTCCTGAGTTCAAATCCAGCCTCCCTTCCCTTAGACTTGAGTCCTAGGTACCCTCACTTCTCAAGGTTCCTTTGGTGGGCTGGCTAGCTTCAATATTCCACTTGTATTCCATGGTCTCCCCAGCTTCAGCTCTCTGGTGAGGCAGGGCTTGCTCCCCATATCTAAATCTGAGAAAAACAAACAACCAAAAAAGTCCATTTGGACCCATGGAATAAAATTGGTGGGGGGGGAGGAGGAAGCAACCCCCTCAATTTAGTTCATAGCACCCATGCTGCGGGTCAGTGAACTGTGTGTGAATCTAACTCTTGGGATGAGAGAGAGAGAGGGGGGAGGGGGGCGAGAGAGAGAGAGAGAGAGAGAGAGACTGTCCCCTGATCCCAAAATGGCAGTTTTAAAAGAAGCCTGTCCAGCTCAATAGCCATTTGAGAGAGGCTCTTCATACTGTGTGGAAAGAGAACCCAGAATGGAGGATGCTTTCATGTTAGGCAATCTGGCAAGACTCCAAGCCCTATTTCACTCATATTCTCCATTTCTTAGTTTGTTAATATTACATTATGTTCAAATACCACAATTTGTTCAGTCATTCCCCAAACTGATGAACACCCACTTTGTTTCTAGTTCTTGCTACCACAAAAAGTAAAGTTATAAAAGCTTTCATATATGTGGGACCTCTTGCTCTTTCCTTAGACAAAATTTTTTGAAAGAAGTCTGTCCACACCATGAAAAGGAGTAACTACAATTCTGAAAAGCTCTCAGAGGTTCTTCTGGGGACTTTTTAAAAAAATATTCTGTTATTAGGAACATTAATCTGAGATCTCCATAGGCCTTGCCAGACTACCAAAGAGGGTCAGAATACAAAAAAGTTTAAGAAATCCTACTGGAGGAATGATAACCACTGCCTTTCTAAGCCCCATTGTCCTCTTTCTGGAGACATCAGATACTTGAAGAGCATCTGATGGGAAGTCAGGAAACAGGGATTCTAACCCAGCAACGACAATTATGTCCGAGTAGTCTACATTGGAACCTCAACACTCATGGGCTTCAGTACTTGCCAGTCCTGTTATTCCCCACATTTGGACAAGAAATTAAGGTTTCAGCACTCTAGACTTAGATGAGACGCCACACAGCTTCATCACTTGTCATTTACTCGCCATTCCTAGTCCTTTTCTCATTGGAACTGAGATCTACAGTCAGGCTCAACTCTGTTGTTTGTGCCGTGATTGGTTCTGAACGAATGTAGAAGGAATGTAAATAGCAATTGTTTCTGTTTTGACTTCCAAGTTCATCTCCAGTTGTCCTGATCCATATGTGGCTACTGGACCCAGATAGCTCTGGGGGAGAAATTGAGGCTGGTGACTTTGCACAGACCCTCCTCACTCAAATCCAATTCAATTGCAGGTCACGGCATCATGTCATGGCCCTCTTCAAGATCCTTGGACAAACACAACCAATTATGCCAGAAACACCTCTCAGTAACATCACTCAGTAAGTAAAGCTAAATTTTATTTTATATATATATATATATATATATATATATATATATATATATATATATACATATATATATAATATATATAAAGTTTATTTTATTTTTATGTAATTAATCGCTTTTTAATCCATGACTATTAGTTTAATTTAGATTCTTTATTACAAAACAACCTCATTACTTAATTTGAGCCTAGTAAAATATGAAAGTTCTGGGGATCTTTCACAAATTATTTCTAATTACATTATTTCTTATGGAAAAAATTTGTTCCCTACTCCTCGGTTTCATCTCTTGTCAAGAATTCCAGAATGAAGTAATGGCAAGTATTGAGGTACCACTATACATATCAAACAGATCATCCCACATCCACCCCAGGACCCCACAAAGACACTAGACACTGTCTGAATCTCTCCTATATTTAAAGGTCTACAGAGAAGAGTATCTATAACCTCTCTTTCCAATCCCCCTACACTCCCACTCTTGGCATTTTAGTAGATAACATCCCTTCCATAGTCTTACAATGCCTCTTTTATAGGAAGGGCCTAATTTGGATTGGTCCTCCTGGTTGGGATTTTCAGCAGGTTTAGAATCACAATGAAATGATACACGTTAAGGCTCAACCTAAACCAAATGAAATTTGCTCATCAAGAGCTGGGAAGAGATCCTCAGTGCTGAAGTGGTTAAGCCTGTTGGGAGTCACTACTGCCTTCTCCTGAACTATGTCAATAGCTTGAGCCTTAGTTCATGAATTTAAACCAATTAAGTCCCCTTTAATACTTTTGTAATGGAAAATCCGGTCTGGATTAAAAGGAAGATGTGACTTCTAATACATGTTCTTCTGTCTGATTTAAATACCTCAAGCTTCCACTTGTGAAGATGGTTTAGTTGAATCTATTCTATCAAATCACCTTAGTCCAGTGACAAGATGCCCTGGATATTTATAAGGTGAAAAAAATCCATCTAAATCATAGTATTTAGTTTGAAACAATCACAGAAATTAAACAAAGCACAAAAATAGAGTGAAGAAGGTTTAGATACGGTGAAAACACTTGGTCCTGCCTCCCAAAGGGCTTGTCCATTTAATAATCTAGTCGATTGAGAAGATAATCATCCTAGAGATTGTAACAACAATAGAATTTCATTACAATCAAATAGGAGATAGAGGCCATTATACATTGCAAAATGGACAATATTGATTCCATTAAATTTAAAAAGGTTTGCACAAATAAACCCAATGCAACCAAAATGAGAAGGAATGCAGAAAGTTGGGAAACATTTCACAGCTAGTATTTCTGATAGAGAACTCATTTGTAACATAGAGAGAGAACTGAGTCTAATTTATAAGAATACAAGTCATTGTATTGATAAATAGTCAAAGGATATAAACAGGCAGTTCAATGAAGAAATTAAAGCTATCTATAGACATATAAAATGCTCTAAATCATTATTAATTAGAAAAATGCAAATTAAAATAACTATGAGGTACCACTGATGAGGTCCATAAGCCCCCTCCTCAATACTACCTCAAACATATCAGATTGACTAAAATAACAAAAAAAAAAAAAGGAAAATGAGTAATGTTGAAGGGAATAGTGATGCATTGTTGGTGGAGCTGTGACTTGATCCAATCATTCTGGAGAGCAATTTGGAAAAATGCCTGAAAGGCATACCCTTTGATCCAGGAATATCACTATTAGGTCTGTATCCCAAAGAGATCATTAAGAAAGGGGGAAACGATCCACATGTGCACAAATATTCATAGCAGGTCTTTTGTAATAGCAAAGAAATAGAAATTGCTGAAATGTCCATCAATTGGGCATTGGCTCAACAAATTATGGCATGTGGATGTGATGGAGTTCTGTTAGAAATCATGAATGGGCAGACCTCAGAAAAATCTGGAAAGATTTGCATGAACTGATGCTGAGGGAAGTGAGCAGAACCGGGAGAACATTGCCTACATTAACAACATCGTGTGATGATCGACTATGAAGGACTTCAATTTTCTCAGTAGTTCAGTGATCAAGACAATTCTAGAAGACTTGTGATGGAAAATAACATTCACATTCAGAGAAAAAACTGGAGTCTGAATAGACCAAAGCATACTTTTTTTAAAAATTGTTTATTTTTCTTTCTTCTTCTCATGTTTTTCCCTTTAAATCTGATTCTTCTTTCCAAATATGACAAAGATGGAAATATATTAAAGATTACTGTACCCTGTATAACTTAAAAGATTAGTCACTGTCATAGGGAAGGATAAAGGAAGGGAAGGAGGTAGAAAAATGTGCAACTCCAAAGCTTAAAGAAAGATGAATGTTGAAAATTACCTGATGTAATTGATAAAATAAAATACCATTCAAAAACAGAGTAGACTTTCA
Source organism: Macrotis lagotis (assembly GCF_037893015.1). Taxonomy (NCBI): domain Eukaryota; kingdom Metazoa; phylum Chordata; class Mammalia; order Peramelemorphia; family Peramelidae; genus Macrotis; species Macrotis lagotis. The sequence goes on from NC_133664.1 coordinate 6,100,259, forward strand.
GTAAAATCTATGAGAAGGAAATGGCTGAGGAACAGGAGACAGGGACAGGAGGAGAGACCTGGACACTGACTTCAGACTTGGAGTAGGGCTTTTTCCCTTGCCCTTGCCTCTTTGCTGGAGGAGGGCACGGCGAGCTTCCAAAGGTCCAGAAGATACTGGGGTTCCCATCTTCTCAATGATGTTGCTGGCTCAACTGTCAACATTATCTGTAATTCGAACCAAAACCAAATTTGATGTTGATTCAAGGTCTCACAAGGAGACCATCAAGGAAACTGTAAATGACATTGAGTGCCCTACAGGTGGTCAAAAAGGACTCTGAGCCACCAGGAGCACTGAGTACCTCTTTTCCAGAGTTTCTGTGGGTTACACTTGTATTCGAACCTGGAGAGGCACAAGACTGCCAGTCAGAAAGACCTGGGATGAAATTTCTCCTTTGCTACTTCCTTCCTAGGTGAGCCTAGGGCAAGTCTCTCACTCCCAGAGCTTCATGTTCACCCTCTCTGACAAGGGAGTGTCAGACTAGGTGACCATTGAAGTGCCTCACAGCTCTCAATCTCTACCCAGCAGGGGGATTCTAGCTTGTCTGAGGCTCCCATGGACTTGTTTCCAGTCTCTTACTACCCTTGTGACTTCTCTGCACCTACCTCCATTTTCCTGTGAGACCTGTAGCGCTTCTGGACCACGGAATCCAACCTAGTTTGTGGTAGTTGATCAGAGAATGGACTTGGCCATTGATATTACCTTATTGAGTTTAGCTCTAAGTGACAACACTGGGAAGTACTGCGCAGGTAGCGCTGCACTTTAAACTCTTCAAACTAGAAAGAAATTTCCAAGGGAATATAAAACATCCAGATAAAAGTAATTATAAGATATTGTGAGAATGGCCCCACTCCTCCAGGGAACAGGGACAGCTCCCTTAGGCTGACTTGAAGGATGTTAAGAATTCTGGGATTTGGAAGGGATACTGGTCTCTCAGAGACCATCCCCTGTTTTGTCTGTCACAGAAGTCTGGGATAGCAAGCAGTCCAGTTTGGTTGTGTCTCAGAACACAATCAACCTAGAAAGGCAGTTGAGCCAGACTGTGAAGGACTTCATGGGTGACCTGGAAGAATTTGAATTTTAGCCTAAGCAATGGGGAGACACCAGACAGCAGGGGAGTGATTTGATCCCCTATGGGATTTATCAAGATTAAGCATCTGGGTGGGAGATGAATTGGAGAAGAGGGTATAAGCAGAGAAACCAGTTGGGAGGCTGTGGTAAATCAGAAAGGTGGTGGAACCTAAAACCAATGTGCTGGAATATGTGAATATCAGCATGGATGTGAAGGAGGGAGATTTGGAGGCAGCAGAGCTGACTGAGCTTGGCTCCTGGTCAGATGCATGGAGTGAGGGAAGAGTTGAGTATGACTCCAAATACCCCCAGCCTAAGGAGAGAAGCCTGTTGAAGGTGAAGCTCTACGTGACAAAATAATGATTTCTGTATTGGATGTACCATGTCTGAGAAGTTATTGGATTGTTGGGGTGGAAATCTCCAGCGTGCCCTAGGAGACATGAACTCAAGGGAGTTGATGATATGGTGGAGGAAATATGGGAAAGGGAAGAGGAGAAAGTGAGGAGCCTTAGGAGAACACTTGTTCAGGCATTGGAATCCGGGTGCCGATCTAGAAAAGGAAACAGAGCAGGAGAGAGAAATGTCACAGAAGCTGAGGGAGGAGAGAACGTCCAGAAGGAGCTGGTAGTCTATAAGATCCAAAGCTGCAGAGAAGTCAAATTGGATAATGACCAAGAACACACCATTGGATCAAGCAGTTCAGATCCTTGGGTGAGTTTAAGAGAGAAGAAAATCAGCTGAGTGGTAAGGATGGAAGCTAGATGTCCAGAGGGGAACCCAGTAGAAGCTAGGAGTTTTAAGCAGTTTTTTTTTTCTAGGAGATTGCCTGAGGAAATGGAAATATTAGTAATAATGTGCAGATGTCATGACCAAGTGGAGTTTGTCCTTTAAGGAGAGATGAAACCTGGACATATTTGGAGAGAACATGCAAGAAATCAATAAATAGACATTGGAGGCAAGAGAGGAGAAATGTCCAAAGAGAGATATCTCCAAGGTATAGGTAGGAGGGAGAGGGAATCAAGAGCATAAGGAGAGACGTTGACAAGAAGCCTTGGTAAGGAGAAGAATCACCTCTTCCTTAGAGAATGAACCAAATGAGGAGAAAATGACTGGTCATAGAGGAAGCGCAGAATGAGAGACAAGAAAGAGTTCCTGGAAGAAGAGTTTGATTTTTCTCAGGGGAATTAGGAAGCAAAGTCTTCTGTCAAGAGTAAAGAGTGGGTGCAGCTAGGTGGCAAGTGGTAGATCACTGGTCCTGGAGTCAGGAGAACCTGAGTTTCTGACTTCAGACACTTAATAATCACCTAGCTGTGTGACCTTGGGCAAGTCACTTAGCCCCGTGCAAAAAGCAAAAAAAAAAAAAAAAAGACGGAAGAGGGAAGGGTGGTACCTGGAACTGGAGAAGAGGATTGGTGAGGATGGACAGGTGAAAATGTTCCTGAGGAAGCTTTCTAGGAAATGAATTACAGGTTTCCTGTTCAAATGTGCTAGTTAGTTATTTATTCCACAGGTCTCACTTTTCCTACTCCTTCCACATGATTTTAGGCACAAAAGTGTTGCCACATCATAGTAGCTATCTCTCTTCTCTCCCCGCATTTGTTTGCTTGTTGTCCTGTGTTTCCAGGAAGATTCTCTAAGAGGAAGGAATTATCCTTGCCAAAATAAAGTATTAAATTACTCACCACTGGCTGGGGTGGGAGATGAAAGAGCTGGGAAGCATCCCTCAATCTCCTTTCATCTGCCTCTCACTTTCCTCCCTCATTATCTCCATTCTGTTATCTCTGGACTGAGGATACAAGGATTTCTCTTGCCCCCAGCACCTCAATGGTGCAAGGACTTGTAGGTCTTGTCTGGTTCTTCTTCCAGTTTGATGGAACAAAATATAAGGCACACATTATCATCACTAGTATGTCATCTTCATGTTCCCATGTCCTACAGTACAAAGCCTTTGGTAGTCAAAACCCTGATGGTGAAGGAGTGGGGTCATTGTGCTCACAGAATCATATGCTTGGCATGTATGCATAGACACACACATGACACATGTATGAAAACACACATGTACACTGGCTAGTCCAGGCTACCTAGACAATGCCTTCCCACATCTGGATAGATTTGGCCAGAAAGAATCAAGCAATAGTTGGGGAAAGTGGATGTGTCTCTAAGAAAAAAGAAAGAACATCAAGGATGGCAATTCAAAGTCAAACTAACTTCTTATTAACTGATTTTTTTTGGTTTTGTTTTGTTTCTGCAAGAAAATGAAGTGAAGTGACTTGCCCAAGGACACACAGCTAAGCAAATATTAAGTGTCTGAAGTTGGATTTGAACTCAGATCTTCCTGACTTCAGGGCCAGTGTTCTATCCACTGTGCCACCTGTCTGATTTTGATGAACTGGATGAAAGATGTATAATAGTGATCTAAGCCACTTCTTGTGTAGTGAGTCCCAAGTGCTTTGTGTCTTGTGGCAAAGTGTTTCCTTCTTAATAGTAACTGAATAGTTTGACAGAAATGTCTGTATTTATAAAGAAGACAGCCAAGTACAAGGTAGAGGTTTACTTTAGCCAAAGTGGCATATCTCCTATTTAATTTATTCTACTTTGTGAGGATGCAGCACAATGCATAGAACTGTGACCCAGCTTGGAATTCCACTTATACTGTATACGTGTCTCCTCTGAACCTTAACTTCACCTCCACCCATAATCTGAAGAATGGAAATGACAGTGCTTGTAGTACTGGGGTAGTTTTATGACCCTCTGGTTTTCTAGGGCCAGCTTTGCTTCTGACAGGATGCCAGCAGCACAGCTCCTCCTCTGTAGCTTGCCTTCTCTTCACTAGAATCTTCTCTAGATTAAATCTTTCCTGCTGGGAAATTCACCTCTGTGGCCAGGGGAGTGGTTTAGGGAGAAGTGTTAATCCATTCTTGTTGCCTTTTCTGACTTCAAGGGTGGGGAAAGGGTCAGATCTGTCTGAGTGAGACCCTGATTCTCTTCCCTCACCCCATACCCTGAGCCTCATTTACCTCCTGGACCAGTCCCACGTGTACCTAAGCATGTAGTGAGGATAATGGGAGCATGGCTTCCAGTCAATGGATTAGCTTCTCAGATCATCTCACAGTAGGTTAGCAGTCAGTTGTCCTTATAGACATCTGAATGTCTCTGTCTCTCCAGTGACTAGGATCCATGGATTTCCTAGATTTATCCTTCCTTGTCCCATCTTTCATTGTCCCATTCTTCAAGCTGAAGCAGGGAAGACCAAAAATTCTGGGGGGAGTTAGGGGCTGCTAGGAAGTATTGGATAGAGCATTGAGTCTGGAATCAAGGGAGACAAAGCTTGCTCAGTTCAGGTCAAAGGAAGACTCCACTGATATTCAAAGTCTGGAAGTAGTCTAGCAACCAGGATTCATTCTGGATAGTTCCAGGTCAGGGGACAGGATGAAGGGAAACCAGATAGAGGGAGGGTGCCTCTGGTAAGAGAATAGTGAGAGGAAAAGGCATTGAAGAGGAACTGGGGGAGGGTCAAAGAGAGAAGGCCAGGTGAACTGGATTATTTTAACTTGGAGAACAGCAAAATATTAGAGAGATAGATGGGGTCAGTTTGTAAAATGTTTTACAGGATAGATAAGGTTTGCATTGAATTCTACAGGGAATAGTGAGTCACATAGTAAGGGAGTAGCAGGTTCAGATCTTTGCTTTAGGAAAATCTCTTCAGCAGAGAAATGCAAGACAGAATTATTGAGAGACCTGAGTCAGGAAAATCAGTTAGGAATCTGTTGCAATAATGTAGGTGAGAGATGATGATGAACTGAACTAAAATGGTAGCTTGTGAATTAGAGAGGCTTGGGTGCAAGAGAGCTTGTGGAAGGAAAATGGAAACATGTAGCAGATGATTTGGTATGTGAGTTGAGGGAGAGCCATGGAGTATGATAATGAGACTTTGGACCTGGAACAATAGAAGAGTGAAGAAAGGGAAGAAATAGGGAAGGTTGAAAGAGGGAAAAGCTTGAGAAGGAAAAACAATGAGTTGGGGGTATGAAACACATCAAGTTTGATAGGCTTTTGGAAAATCCAGGTGGAAATGTCCAAGAGGTAAGTTGATATGTGGGGCTAGAGCTCCAGAGAGAAACAAGATCTGGGAAGTTATTGACATAAAGATTATCATTTAACCCATGGGAGCTGATAAGATCATAGAAAACATATAAGAGAAAGGCAGAGAACTCCAGTGAAGCCCTACAAAAAGTCTTAGTCCTGCTTCATAGCAGTGCCTTCTCTCAGAGATTACTCCGTGTTTTCATATACATCCCCCTTTAAAATGTGACCTTCTTAAAGACAGAGATGGTCCTTCACACATAGCATAACAATCTACGTTGACTGACTTACTGGGGATCCATAGGTTGGAATGCTGCAGAGAACTCAGAAGTCACCTTTGTCGAAGTTCTTCAAGTGAGAGATTGTGATCTGGAGTTTCAGAGAGGTTCAAACGTTTACCCAAGGTCACAATGGGAGAACAAATCAGAGACAGGATTTGAACCCCAATTCTTTGACTGCAGAAGCATTATGCTTTCCATTGTATTGTTGGCTTCCCATATGAGAGGGTCAGGTACATAGGTGTCTTTAGAATGCGGGAACAGTGCTTATTACCAACATGATGAATTTGGGATAAGAGGACAGGTTTCCTCTCAGAAAAGTGCACTTCTTCCTTGCTGTGACTGAGTTTGGTCAGACCTTGAACAGTCCTGGGTCATTTCCAGTTTCATTGACTTTTGCCTTGCCACTGGACTTCGATGACTCTGGAAGAGAGAGGCAGACAAGTTTGTGTAAATATCTCATTTCAATCCAATTCACCCACGACGTCACTGGTCCTCTTCAAACATGAAGACCAAACAGCCACTTTGCTATCCCAAGCAGTTATGCTCTTGGACTAGCATAGCCAACAGGTACCTGGGTCCAACTTCCAGGGAGGGGAGCAATCCAAATCACAATCTTGGAAGGGAGACTTACTGGAGCAAGGCGACTGGCTAAGAGGTTTTGTCTGAGAATGAGATAATGATGGATGAGCAGTGATATTGGAAAGGGAGATGATGAGAAAGAAACTTTGAATAAAACCAAGGGACTTGAAGACCAGTGGGTTGTAGGGGTCTTGGCACAAGAAACAGGCAAAATAAACTATTTCAAGACTTTGAACCAGGGTCACTTAATAAAAGAGTTTTTATGATCATTCCTAGACTGCTCCAATGGGTGCTTGTATCTTTTTTCCCCTACACAGTCATTGCGCTTCTAAGAGTCTCCTTAACTTCTTCCATGATTATATGTGGTTTTATGATTCGTAGCACTCACCTCATTTTCTTCACTACTGCCAACTTTCTGCCTGGCATTAGTGCTGCTGGTGAAACATTTGATGCCCTCTTCTTATTGAAAGATGGAGTCTGGGGATCACTGTGGAAGCATAAGCCAAGGAAGTTTAGCTAGATTTCTAATTTCAGTTGTGTGGGAATGTCCTCAGTGATAAGAGCATTTGATTCTCATCTACATCCTTCTGTAGATTCTCTAAGAAAGGGTAATTTAGGGAGTAGAGTCAGAAAGACTTATGTTCATGTCCTACTAACTGTCTGAATCTCAGTTTCCTTATCTGTAAAATGGGGGAGGGAATAATAGCCCCTACTTCATTGCATTGTTGTAAGGTTCATCCATGTAAACATGCCCTGCAAACCTTAAAGTACTGAATGAATGTCAGTTTTTACCAAGGCATTTATGGCCCTCCACACATCTGTTGTGTGGATTAGATGGACTTTCAAATCCCTTCCTGCTCCAGTGCTGTGATCCCTTATTGACCACATCATTGCCAAAAGGAGTATTTGGGAATACTTGGGACAAGGGGACAAAGAGATGAACCATAATCACACAAGCAAATTCACACACGCCAAAACCATTAGCTAACTCATAGCTAGGTTTGTGCTTAAACCCCCATTACTTCAACTACTCTCAATTCTTCTAGACTGATAGAAACTGCCAGGACTTATGCCTCATGCCTAATATTCCTGTACCCTAGATATGGATGAGGACAGGAGGGTCCTGAGTCTAACTCAATCATTTTACAGATGAGGAAACTGAGGCCTGGGAAGATCAGATCAAGTAATATGCTAAAGTTTACACTGAGAGAGAAAGCTTTAGGAGCGGGTTTTGAACCAAGATCCTTTGGCTTTTGAGTCAGCAGTCTTCCCTCCATAAAATACAAATTACACCAATCTCACATCTGATAAATAGGTAGATTTTGTAAATGTCCTTTTTTGAGACCCAAATGGGAAGCTAGATAAGACCCATTTCCATCCCATCCACATGCTTATCCTCATGATGTCACATAAGGATAGAAGCCTCAATACATATTGTGGAGAGACATGCCGTCAGACGAATATACATCTTCTGATCAATTCATCACATGTATTCATGGTTCCACAAAATGCTATGTTTAGCTATAAATTTAGAAAGCACATTTTTAAAATGTCACCAACTGTCCAACAAACATTGAATTTACAAAGGGTAGAACCAGAGATGAAAGTAGGGGCTCAAATTTTTCTGCTGTGTCACAATGGGATATAGTGGGATACAGAACCAACTTTGGAGCCAGACTATCTGTGTCAGAATTCTGGATCTCATTGGTTGCCTGTGTGACTTAAAAAATTGCCTTTTTAAAAGAAGAGGGGAATAGTGATCGTTGGAGGAGCAGAGTTGGGGAGGCAGTAGGTAATGCAAAATACTTGAGGTGAGACAGGGAAAGGAGAGAGAGAATAGAATAACTGGGAGGGGTGGAATAGAATGGAAGAAAATACAATAGTAATAGTGGCTGTTAGTTATATGCAGATAGAAATAATAAGACATTTTGAAGAGGAAAGAAGACATTTTGAAGAAAATTTCTCTGATAAAGTTTCAAGTCAATTTTATAAAAATAAGAACCATTCCCCAATTGATAAATGATCAAAAGATGTGAATAGTTTTCAGATGAAATAATCAAAACTATCTATAGCCATATGAAGAACTGCTCTCGCTATTGATTGGAGAAATTCAAATTAAATCAATTCTGAAGTAATCATTCATATTTATTAGATTGAATAATATGACAGAAAAGGAACATGACAAATGTTAGAGAAGATATGGAGAAAATGAGACATTAATATACTGTTGGTTGAGTTGCGAACTAATTCAACTATTTCATAGACCAATTTGGGATTATGTTCAAGGGGTTATAAACCCCACATATATACCCTTTGACTCAGAAATACCATCACTAAGTCTATATCTCAAAAGATATTTTTTAGAAAAGGAAAGGGATCTATATGTATCAGGGGTAACCAAGAATTGGAAATTGAGGGGATCCCCATCAATTTGGGAACTTTTGAACAAATTGTGTTATATGATTATGATGGAATACTACTGTGTTTTAAGAAATGATGAGCAGGAAGCTCTCAGAAAAACCTAGAAAGACTTAAATGAGCTGATGCAAAATGAAATGTACTCCATATAAATTAACAGCAATACTATAGGATGAATGACAGTTTTCATCAGCGAGGCAATGACCCAAGACCCATAAATTCTGAATAATTTATGATGAAAATTGTTATCCATCCCTAGAGAAAGCACTGATGGGGGCTGAATATAAATTAAAGCGGACTTTTTTGCTTTCTCTATTTTTTCTTGAGTTTTCTTTTCAGTCTTTTTTTTCACAATAAAATTAATATGGAAATGTTTTCCATGACTACAAATCTATAACACATTGAATGGCTCGCCTTCTCAATGTGGGATATGTGGAGGAAGGGAGAGAAATGGGAACTCAGAGTTTTAAAAATGAATGTTAGAAACTTTTTACAAGTAACTGGGGAAAATAAAATACTAAATACATACAAAAACTCTTCTTTCCCTTTTGGGACCTCAGATTCCCCATTTTTAAAAATTATAAGATTGGGTAAGAAGAATTCTAAGATCCTTTCTAAATGCTACAATGTAATTAAGGACCCTAATTTATATGATTCAGAAATTTATATAACTTACCTGCCATAGAGTATTGGGAGGAGTTAACCCTAGACTCTGGGACCTAAGTGTACCTTAGGAGTCAATGAGTCAATTTTTTCATTTCATGGTATGGAAAATGAGTCACAAAGAGGATGACTGACTTGCCCAGTATCATATAGCTAATAAATATCTGAACTAGTATTTGAACCAGGTCTTCCAGATTTCTAATCAGGAGGCCTACTGTATGACATTATTCTGAAGATCTCTTCTCACCTTTCCTAGTAATTTACTCTTCTATGACATGGAGGCCTTCCTGTCCTGCGGGCAATCAGGGCTCCTCAAGTTTCCCTTGGCTGCCTGGACCCCACCTCACAATGTTTCACCTAAGCTGTAGCTGTCTCTTGACATTTTAGCTGCTCTTTGCCTTTTTCCCATGGGAATCTCTCCAAATTAATTGAATTCAACTTACCTGCAATACATAGCTTCTATGTGTTTAGCACTATGTTAATTATTGAGAAGGAATAGACAAAATGAAAATAAGCCCCTATCCTCAAGTAGCTTGTACTCTATAGAATAATATGCCAGTCCAGGGATTCTGCCTTCCTTTAGTTCAATGTTCTAATGGTTCTATTAGCACCATCCATCGTAGAACATAGATTTGGAACTGGAAGGGACCTTAGAAGCCATTTTGTTCAATTACCTCAATTTCTAAAATATAAACTGAGTCAACATATAGAGGATATAACTTATCCAAGAAATTTCATTTGAACTAGTCTTCCAACACCCCAACACATTTTCTACTGTAGCTCCACAAAGCTTTCCCATGCAGACTCCATGTTTGGATAAAGGAACACTAATTTCTGGAAGCCCTACCTCCCTCTGATATCCACTATGACTCTACCCTAGGGGTATTTTTCAATTATTTCCCATTAATCCCAATGATTGATATAGGTGAATGAAGCATCGTTATTGTAGGCATGTGGAGGTACTTTCATATGTCTTCACTAATTCCCATTACAGTGTTACATATATCAGATAGTTTTCTGGGAGAAGGGAAAGGAACGTTGAGAGAAATTTTGGGATATAAAATATATATATATATATATATGTGTATATATATCTACTTATCTAGAGAGTTGAAAATGAGGAAAGAATCAAAGTTGATTTCAAGATTGGGGACTTGGGACCTTAAAAGGATGATGTTCCATCAACAAAAATTGGGGTGGGGAGAGTTAGAAAAAGATTTAAGAGATCATTGTTAATCATAGGGAGAGGGTTCAGGATCTGGTGAGATGATGATTAAAAATATCTATTTGGGAAAGGGACCATGAGGTGGATTTCATGTCACTATAGAGGCAGCCACACAATTTGCCAACACATAAGGTTTTTTTTTTTAAATTTTAAATGAAAAAAGGCTCAGGGATGAAATTTAAATGAGTTTGACTTCTGGTAGAAAAACTAACGAAACATCTGTGATTCAGATACTGCAAAGTGGAAAAGAGGACAATTATGGGAGAAAGTTTATTTCAGAACAAGACCATTCAGAATGTCAGAGAATTGGTGAATTAATAATACAAATTACCTACTTACATCACAGTGTCATTCTGCCACACTTTCCAATCTCTTAGTAAAAGCCTAGCAAACTAAGAAGGAAAAGGCAAATAAGGGCATAGAGAGCATTTCAACCTTTGTAAGGACAAACATTATTACTTTTTTCTAGTATTTATAGAAGCTATGGGAAATTGGAGAAGGACAGAGCACACGTATATTAAATACAGTTATGAGAATCTTCAAGTCTGTTTTCCACCCCATCCCACTCCCTTCCCCACACAGAAAACAAATTACAATCCTCACCTCTTCCATTCTCATGATGAAGTGGGAAATGTTCAATGGGTTGGCTCTCCTGTCACTTCAGTTTAGTGGTTTTACTCCTGATGTCTATTTATATTCAACAAATGAACTTGGATTTGTAAATTATATTTAAATACTTTGAAAATTCTTTGGTTCAGTGAGTAAATTTCTCTGGGCCTCCTTTTGATGAATTTGCACTATATCCTTCTGGGGCAGCTAAGGAATAAAGTGAGTTGATTAACTTATAGTTTCTCACACAGAGCACCCCATCTCCTATGTGCGGGTCTTTGAGTGGAGTCTGGCATCCATGACTGAAACACTCCCACTTTTACCTCTTAGACATTCTTGTTTCTTGCAGAACTCAACTCCTCTTCCTTTTCTATAAAGCTTTCTCTAATCTTCACTACTTCCCCTCTCCTTCCTTGGCTGGTTCTTCTAGAGAAAATACTTTGCTTTTATATTTTGACTATAAATACAGATTTGCAAAAATACATATATATATGTATGTATATATATATGTATATATAAAATAAAACCAAGTTTATAGGCCTCACCAATCTCATTAGGGTCTGCTAGGATCCAAAGGGCATGATTTGGGAGGTAGCAAGGTGGGTGGCGTGGTAGATAGAGCACCAGCCCTGCAGTCAGGAGGACCCAAGTTCAAATATGACTTCAGACTTATGTAGCTGTGTGACTTAACCCCACAGCATTAAGTTAAAAAACACTTAAAAGGGCTTTATTTACTTCTGTCAACATTCCTCTGAAATAGAAGACACCCCCATGAAGGTCACATTGTGTTTTGCAGTGAAAACTTGTTAGCTTTTTTTTTTATGTTGCTCCACACCCTAAACTGATAGACATGAACATGCCTGCATGGGTGTAATAGGAATATAAATATGGAGTAAATCATGCTTAAATGAATGGAACAAGGGGTTTGGAGAGAGAATTCTGCTCACTGTTCAGGCATTGGCTTCCATCTCCTTTGTGGGGTTTGCTTTGAGGATATAGCAAGGTGGTATTTGCTTTCCCAAACATTAAGTTAGACCTTAAAAATATCTGATATGATCTCAGGGTGTCTCATGGGTGGCAATAACCTTTCCTTATGGCCTATGGTTTCCATGAGCCATTTCAGTCAGACTGACTCATCTGTTGGTGGCCAAAGTTTTGGAGATTTGATGAAATATAAATTCTTCCTAAAAACATACTGCTAGTGGAGTATAGCCCCTTATACCTAGGGATGCTTATAACAGAAGGGAAGACATTCATCATATTTTTTATTAAAAAAGGTAAAATAAATGACTGCATCTCATTCTGTTGATTATTTGAAATGATACTTGCTATTGTGGGTTCTTTTTTGAAGGGAAATGTTTGTATTGGGGGGTAGGGAGTGTGGCTATTATCTAAGCTGGGGGATGATACTTCTGAAGCATAGTATTTCCAATCTCAGGCAGGTTTTGGATCTTTAAAAAACTGTGCCTGCATTCAAAGAAAATGCGTGATTTAGATTGGGGTGATTTCATGCTGGCTTTGTGGGTGTCCATTTGTTGGACAGCAGTCAGTTTCCTGCCTCCAGTACTTTTTGTTGAGAATGGGATGCATAACAAATTATCCTGAATTGATAGCAGCATGCTTCGTGGAAAGTAGCCCGAGAGTCCTACTAGGAAGGCTTTGTGAACTTGGAGGCTCTGTTGCTCAGCTACAATTTACCAACAGGTTGGTGATGTTTTTCTGACTACCTCATGGCTGGCTCATTAATGTGCAAAAGAAAATCATGGCGGCAACAATATTCATTCTGGTCCAAGGGGAAGTGTTGAGTAGAAAGAAAATCTACACCATCAAAGCAGAAAAGCATTCAGAATGAGCTAAACATGAGAGCCACAAATGACAAATAAAAGGCTAGCAGATGGGTTCTCCCAGGGATGCAAAAAGTAGATTGTAAGAAGCAGAGGGAATTTCTAGAAAGGAAGCCAAAAACCTGGAATGATGGGATGTGTGAGAGTCCAGCCATCATTTGATGAAGCAAGACCAGGGCGGCAGAGCCAAGCTGTGCTTAGATAAATGGAGCCGACTGTCCTAGTGTTTGAGTTGTTTATAAAGAATTGTCAATGGGTAGGAAAGGATGATGGGAGAAAAAGACATTATCAAGTAGTTACAAGAGTTCCATGTTACATTCTAATATAGAGCTTCCTTTGAATGTTTTCAAGCAAATCAAAAGTGCATATAATGATGGATTGCTTGGTTGTTGACTTTTGTGCTTGAAGACAGCCAAAATGACATCACTTTATTGGGATCATGGTACAATGTGTCCTCCCACAGTTGATCAGATCAGTTCTTCCACAGATCAGGCACAAATAGTTCAAATGAACATTTGGATTGGAGATGACACTAAATTTGAGCGTCTCATTTCTCTTGAGCTACAATTCTGCATTGTTCATAGATCACAGCACTTTCTCTGATAAGGGCATGGCATACTGGGCATCCTATGTATCACAGTGAATTTCAAAATTCTGCAGTCTTTGGGAGTCTTTGTAGAGATTCTTTTCAGGTCAAAAGAATGTGATTGTTCTGTAAAGTAGCCTTTCTGACCAGAGTTCACTTGGTATTTGAACAGCATGACCAACTCCTTGTAATTGTAATTTCTGCAGTAGAGTTTGAATTCTTGGCAGTTTAGCTCAAGAACCCCAGGGACCAGGACCTTCTCTTGGCAGGTGATCTTCAGACTCTTCCCTAAGACAATTCAAAGGAAGTGACTCACAGGGATTCAACAATGAACTCAGTTTGTAGACCAAAAATTAAGAATAAAAATACAAGAATGAGCTTATAGGGTTCAGTATTTCCCAGTAGACTTCCATTAAAGCACTAATGAGAACCTACCCTGCTTAGCGCTCATGATCAGACAAGATTAGGCTTTCAGGATGATATGGCTAGAGACAATATTAAATGGCCTTGGTTATATTAAACACTTGGGCAACTGGATATTACTGTGCTAGTGAAAGTAGTCCTTGATCTCAGGGATTCTGTATTCCATCGGGGTGGGAAAAGTTAAAACGACATCAACAAAGATGGTCTTCGACAAAATGGATATGTGGGGCAGCTAGGTGGTGCAGTGGATAGAGCATTGGTCTCAGACACTAAATTATCTAGCTGTGTGATCCTGGGCAAGTCACTTAACCCACTTCCTTGCAAACCACCCCCAATATGGATATATGGGGGTACCTTTTGACATGCTTCTAAAACTGTGCAGGGGTAGACACCAGAAGTGGGGCATAGTTTGTGCATAGGAAAGTAGTCTGGAAATGTGATGGCATGTATAGGGAAGAATGAGGTCATTTTGTGGAGATCATAGGAAGCCAGACATGTCATGTTTTAAAATGCAACCAAGCCATGAATCACATTGCAATTCTCCCAATAGGCCCATAAAAGCCATGGTCGATTATAATGCTCCTCTTTCTCATCTTGTGACCCACTGATCCACAATCTCCTCTCTTTCCTCTGTAGATTTACCACCATGCTGGTGACTTTTCTCCATGTGTTTGTATCAACTACAGCTTTATGTGAGCAGCACTCAGGTTGCCTCCTTGTGAATATGGAACATGAGGACATACTCTATACAAGTCTGAGTCAACATTTCCTACTTATGCTCATCTCTTCTCCACTCACATGGCTATCTCCCTCACCCAGGCTCAGAGCCTCTTCACCCTTCACTTGGACTTTTGCAATGACCTCCTCATTAGTTTCTTACCTCTACATTCTAGGCTCCATATGATCAAATGACAGTTCTGACCACATGAAGAAGTTTCAATGATTTCCCATGGACTCCAGAAGAAAATAGCAAATCCTTCCCCTGTGGGGCATTGAAAACACTTCACTAACCTGTCTTTTCAGACCAATTGTCTGGAATTCCTGCCCTCTCACATTATATACAATTGAGTCTAATGGTACAGAATGCAAATACAGGGTTCCTTAAACCACACTCACATTGTGAGCAGCACATTAGACTTAGAAAACCATATAACAATGTTTTCTATATTTACTGTATTTTTATTCATTGCATTCCAACTTCCTCTACCCCAATCCTATTTTAATCTGGTTCTGGGTGCAAAGTGATCTGTCCTTAATCACCCACAGTGTTCCACTTCCATCATTGTTGTGAGCTATCTCCTCCTCCTTCCTGCCCTTCAAAGCCTCCCTCCTAAGAGTCTAGAGCTCAGCTTGAGGATCACTTCCTCCAGAAAGCCTCTTCTCTCCTCTCCTACCCCTCCTCATTCAGTTGGTTTCTAATGACTCTTCACAAAAGTGAGCTTGTATTTACACTATGGATGCATAAGGGCCCACATTTGCTCAAGTTCACATTTTGTTTTTCCTATATAGTATAAGTAGTTTGAGAACAGAAAAGGTTTTATTTTTGTCTTTGTGCCTCTCATCCTCTGTCTGGTGGCTGACATTCAATATAGGGACTTAATAGATGTTTGCTTTCTTGTTTAATGGGGAGAACTGGAGTCTAACACTTGGGTTCAAAAATCATTTTAGGGGCAGCTAGGTGGCGCAGTGGATAGAGCACTGGCCTTGGAGTCAGGAGTACCTGAGTTCAAATCCGGCCTCAGACACTTAATAATGACCTAGCTGTGTGGCCTTGGGCAAGCCACTTAACCCACTGCCTTGCAAAAAAACTTAAAAAATAATTTTAGAAATAAAATATGGTGAGACATAGCTAGACAGCAGTGAATCTAAGAAAAAGAGTTGAGGGTGGGGGCTGAATGGCTTAGAAGAGAAATTTGAGCCAACAGTGATATGGCAGCAATAACAACCAAAACAAGGCATCCGTTGCTTTAAGGCTGCATTAATGGAAACATAGTGCCCAGGAGTATGTTTCTCTGTCTTGGTCAGACCACAATCAGAGTACCATTTTCATTTCTGGGCATCTCAGTTTGGGGAAGGGCAACAAAAAACTGGAGAATGTGCAAAAGAAGGCTTCCAAGATGGCCAAGACCCTTGAGATCATAGCACGTGAGAACTAGTAGAAGGACTGGTAGAAGGGAGGGGAAGACTAGAGAGAGAGAAAAGGAGTTGGCGGAAGCTCAGTGAACTGGTTCCCATCAATTCCAGGAATGAGGGAAAACTAGAAAACTGGAAAAGAAATAGGTTTTCTGTAAATAAAGATGCTCTTGGTAACGAGGAAGCTGAGAGGTGGAACAGGCTGCTTTGTACCCTAACCACAGGGGAATTCTGTCCCTGGAGATCTGCGCTCAAGCAAATGTTGCATGAAGCTTTGTTGGGTCCTTGGTAAAGAGGGCTGCTGCTCAAACTACTGGTTAGAATAAATAAACGGTTAGTCTCTAGTGACTTCAGGTGAGAAATTTAAAGAGAATGATTCAGTGTCAAACCATATGATTAAAATGTCTCAGATCCATCCTTCACAGTAGCTATGTTCTGCATAGCAGAAGTGTGAGGAGATTGCAAATGAAGTTGGAAACGTTTATTCTTTATATCAGTAGCACCATGCACCCATCCTCCACGCTTTGAGTTCTGCCCTCTGGATCTCGTTTACCTGATTTGTCAGGGGACTTACTGGACTTGCCTCGACTGCTATGTTCCTTCCGCCTAAAAAGGAAGTACTTCCCATTGCATGTAGGGTCCAGAGTGGTCCTCAGGGACAGTTTTTCCAAACCAACTGGCCCAGAAGGATGACATACCATTCAAATTTTGCTCCCATTATTATTCATGAAGCAACATTTCTCCACTGGGAAACCTCACACAGATATTACATAGTAACATTATCTCAGAAGACTTGTCTACGGTGCAGAATATCTCATTTTCTCCACACATAAATATGGACTATGTAAGATTTAACATTAATTTGCAAGCAATATTCAATGTTTTAAAGGGCTCTGCCCTGTACTATTTTAAAAAATTCTGTGATCACAGAATTTATATTTCTTATGAATTGATATTTATGTGACACCTTTCTTCCAGTCTCATTTCAGTGTTTTTGCAGAATGGAATCGAGATTTTGGAAGTTGCCTGAATTCCTACTTTAGAGAAAAGGAAAGTGGACTAAAGGATGCTAAGAGTAATTTGTCTAAGGGTGGAAAGGAAGAACAGATGAGCACATCTATTCCCCCACTGACTGTACTGGAAACCTTGAAAAAATTACTAGGGATAATCATGGTAATACATTTCTTTATAATCCTATAAACTTGGCAAATCACTTTAAATGTAGGTTTGAGGTTATCTAGGTCATTTTACAGTTCAGGAGTTGAGGACCAGAGAACTAATAAGGGACAGAGGCAATATTTGAACTCAAGACCTCTGGTTCCAAATATCTGATTTTGCCATTGCACCCAGAGAAATGTGATTTTCCCATTGCACCATCAAAAATGCCAACACCAACAAGTGTCAGCAGCACCGTCACCACCAGCAGCACCAGTGTCGTCAGCAGCAGCACCAGTGTCGTCAGCAGCAGCACCACCAGCAACAACATCAATGAGGTTCCTTGGAAGAGGTGGCTGGAGATCTGAATGGTGGAAGCTTGACTTGGATGGCAACACAGGGAGATTTGTTGTGGATGAATACTGGCAAGTGGGGCCATATTGACTGGAACATAGATCAAAAGAAGAAAATTCTATGTGTCAATCTAAAAGGGAGTTTGGAAGATGTAATTAAACCAAATGGGAATACTTGTATTTTCACTTGGAGGTAATGGGGAACCACTAGGAGTTCATGAGTAGAATGACCTGGTTAGATATGCTTTTAGAATATTAATCTCAAGGCTTGTGAGGACCTATTTTAATTGCAGTCTGTAATCTGTCCCTTGACTTTATTATGAACTTCTGATTCCTCTGGAACTTCAAAGGAAACCTACTTTAATCTGAATGTCAGGGCTGCTGTATGAGGCAAAACTCCAAAGCTCAGGGAAGGTTTGAGGTACAGATGAGATTTGAGGATATTTATCTAGAACAGAGTCCAACCATCTAAAGGGGGGGGGGGTGAGCACCAACTTCCAAGCACAGATTCTTTAGGGAATGAAATAGTAATTAAGGTGAGATCACAGATGGGAACCAGAAGAAACCTGGTGGTCATATACCCCACAGGTGTCAACATGAGACCAATGCCATTGGAATCAGATTAATATGGAATTACTGCTCTCCTATCCCTGTCCCCAATCTCCCCAGCAAAGACTCATAAGGACCTCATTGAGGTTCTGCAAATCATATGTATTTGTAGTAGGCAAAATGAACTGTCTCTTGAATTTCTCCAGCAAGGCTCAGCAAGAAAACTAGAATGCAGTGGGGGGGGGGGGGGGTTAAAAGGTTTCAATGCATCCTGTTTCCTTGCTTTATCAACCTAGAGTTTGTCTATTCTCATGGATGATGCATATTTGGATTAGGAAAGGCAGTAACCTCTTGGGTCTCTCATTTCTCTTTCTAAAGGCTGGAAAATAAGCCCAGTTAAAAATGGAGAACCCTAGAAGGTAACCATAGATTACATCCCCACAACTTTTGTAATTCTCCCAAGAAGGATATACTAGTAAGTTCCTATTATAAATGGAGAAAAGTCTGAGAGGAGGGAGCCATTTGAGCCTGAATAACTCTAAAATAAGTAATAACTTCACAAATAGGAATTTCAAATGAAAAATAGATTTGTTCTGTGCTTAGAATATCTATTTTCCCCTATTTCTTCTAGATGTATATTTTTACTCAGGCAGACAAGATGTGACACCCTGGGGAGTCAGGCCAACCTCGCTGGTACCCGGCCCACCTCTCCAGCAGCTCCTTCTCTTTCCTTTCTGCTGGCTCCTCTTCTTTTCACACTCTTGCAGAGTCTTGTTTTTAACCTTGTACTATCCTAACATATGATGAATTCATTACGGGATTAATTCACCTTTAAGTGAATCTATCTCGAATTTATTGATAGCATTAGCCCTGGGGTCTCAAATGCATTTCAAGCCCAATCCATATTTCCAATTGCCTCATCAACCATTCCAATACTGGGCTTTATTGTTGAATAAACAAACTGCAATCTCACTTGAATGAATGAACCTCAATCTCACCATATCTACAACCAAATTCTCCATCTTTTTTTCCCCTAAATCACAAGGTAGAGCAGTGGATAAAAGCACTCTGCCTAGAATGAGGAATACTCAAGTTTAAGTCTGGCCTCCTTTATTTCCTAGCTGTGTGATCTCAGACCAGTCACTTCAACTCTGTTTGCCTTAGTTTCCTCAACTGTAAAATGGGAACATCAAAAGCTCCCACCTCCCATGCCTGTTCAAGTAGGGAGCACATTCAGGATAATTGTAGAATGGGAAGGTCACCTCAGAAAAGAGGTAAAACTACCTGGAGAACCAGGAAAGATCTTTTGGAGCAATTTTTGAGCTGAGTCTTAAAGGAAGGCAGAGAATCTAGAAGTCAGAGGCTGAGTAGGAGAACCTTCCAGGTAGAAGGAAAGCTGAGCAAAGAGATGGGAGAAGTCATGAGGGAAGGAAATGTGAATATAAGAAACTTAGAAAGGTGGGGGGGGGCAGGCTGAGAAGGGTTGTAAGATCAAACGAATAATTTTATCATTATTTGATCCTGGAAATAATAGGGAGCCACTGAAGTTTATTGAACACTGAGGGGGATGATTTGACCTTTACTTTCCAAAATGACTGGTCAGAGTGTAAATGAGGAGTTGGCATTGGAAGAAACCTCAGAGTCCATTTTGTTATTGCAATAGTCTGGGTAAGAGGGGATGGGAACTAAAACTACCATGGTGGCTGTATGAATGGAGAGAAGGGGGGGAAACACAGAGGAGAGAGGGGGGAAACATGGGGGGAGACAGGGGGTGGAGATAGAGACACAGGGGAGAGAGGGAGAGACCCAGATGAACAGAGAGACCCAGAGAGACACTAATTGATGATGCCATCAAGGGTGCAACCCTGGATAATTTGAAGGATGTTGGTACCTTTGATAGCAATGGAGAATCTGAGGAGGGAAGGGTTGATTTTTTTTGGAAAGATAAGTTCTGTTTTAGTCATTTTGAATTGGGACCTCTAAGGCTAAGGTCCAAAGTAAAAGGGGATACATACTAAAAACCATGCTAAAATGGCTTCATTTCTCTACGACAATTCAAATGTCACTATCCTTTATGGCTCTGATTACCTTCAACATTCAATTACATTCAGCAAATATTTATTAAGTGTCTGCTTTAAGACACTTTGATAGAGGATTTATAAAAATAGAAAATCAAATCTAGAGAATAATAGAAAAGCTGATCATGTAAAAGAAAAGAAATAAACTCTGTCCATCTGGCTTGTATGTTTAGATTCCTGCCCATAATGCCAAACTGCCTCTCCTAGTTCCTAAAATGGGGAAGTCGGATGCCTTTCCAGCACTGAATCTTTCACGCTCTATGGAGCAGGGCATGGAAAGTCTACCATGATATAAGATGCTACTCTTTAGGGAAAATGAGATTCACAATACAGAAAGCCTATAATTGCTTCCCAAAATAAATTAAAGAATAGCATTATTAAGACAATAAGATCATAGAAAACAGAATACTAAACTTGAAGACAGGAGATCTGGATTCAAATCTTTCCCTTGACTGCTTTGTGGTGTGATAATGTAGAGATACAAAGATAGAACATTTAAGAAGTTCTTGCATTTATTTATTTGTCTTGCAAGACAATGGGGTTAAGTGACTTGCCCAAGATCACACAGATAATGAGTGTCTGAGCTCACATTTGAACTCAGGTCCTCCTGTCTTGGGGTGGGTGCTCTATCCATTGTGCCACCTAACCACCCCAGGAAGTTCTTATTATGTACCAACCACTGGCTTAGTTTTGGACACTTAAATAGAAGCAAGACAACCCCTGTCCTGAAAGGGGGACACAAGATGGCCAGGATTCACATGGTCAGGAAGGAGGAAATAAGCGTTTCTCTATCTTTTAAATAAGAGTCACTGTGCTACACACTTTATAAATATCATCTCATTTGATCCTCACAATAGCCCTGGAAAAATAGGTGCTGTTATTAGCCTCATTTTTATAATTGGGAAAACTGAGAAAAAACAGTGTTAAGTGATTTGCTCAGGGTCACATAGTACTAAATGTTTGAGGCTGGATTTGAACTCAGGTTCTATTGACTCTAGCCTCTATTCACTGACCCACGTAGCTGCCTAAGGGAAGAAAGTGGGATAAGTACCAATAAGTGGCAGGTCCTGCCTAGGCAGATCAGAAACAAGAGGAAGCAGGACTGTTGCAGCTCTAGCTGTTTAAACCCACCATGAGTCTGTCTAGGTTGGTGCCAACATACCAACCAACTTTCCTTCTCTGGGAATGCACAGGCTCTCCAAGGACCTGGAGGAAATTGTCCTTTTATTGCCTCGGATCTCTAAATTATATTGGGCTGATATTTGACATACTTGTTGACAGCCTAAATGGATTTTTTAATCGTGTAACTTAGACAAATCTTTTCTCTCAGCTGTAGGGCAGCCAAAAATGTTTTTATGGCTAACTCTAGCTTAATAAGCAACTGGAGTTTTAGAAATGCAGCCATGGAGTCTTAAATATGGATTGGTGCCTTTGAGTAATTAAAAACAAACATTTTGTAACACTGCCAACTAAAAAAAATTACGAAGTAGATATGTTAGAAATTTCCATTCTGAATTAAGCCCATTATAGATGAAATGGCCAATGAATGTCGAAACACCCCAAAGAAACACAAAGTCCAGATGATGGAGATGTACAGGACCCTCATTGAAAACCCATGCTTTTGGGTGAGAAGAACAGATCTCCTTGGCCATGTTTAGCCAGGGGTCAGGATTTTGGCAAGCAGTCTGTACCTTGGCTAGCAATGTCTGCATTTGTAGCAAAAACCATGCAATCTTTTCCTCCCTCCCTCAATGGACATGAGGAGGCCCATTGCTGGAAGAGTGGGAACATGGGAGGAATAGGTAGGGGAAAGCACAGGACAGAGAAGACCCCACTTAAATAATTACCTGGGGCAATAGGTCAGGATGGAAAACATAGGAGCTCAGAATCACAGTTTCTGGAAATAGGGAGTGGTCTTTGTTATACATGAAAGGAATCCCCTCTGTAACCTATTGGACAGGTGGTCAGGTCTGCATTTGCTTGGAGATTCCAGTTTGAATTAGTTATTCAGGCTAACTAGATGGTAAACTCAGAGACTTCTATTCTTGCTGATGAAGTGGCCACTAAACCTTCTAAACTTGGGACAAATTCCGCTTGACCCCATCCTAGCAATGTCTCTGCATACGAGAGCCACCCCCAGCAGAGCCATCTAA
The DNA here is from genome assembly GCF_037893015.1 of Macrotis lagotis. Classification (NCBI taxonomy): domain Eukaryota; kingdom Metazoa; phylum Chordata; class Mammalia; order Peramelemorphia; family Peramelidae; genus Macrotis; species Macrotis lagotis. Next base: position 6,122,501 of record NC_133664.1, read on the forward strand.
CTGGGATACGGTGACGCCTGGGAGAGTGGGATGGCGCCAGCAAAAATTTTGATATTCTCTCCTCGATGAGAGAGGAGAGAAGTCAAGCAGCTTCTTTAGACTCTCCTCACGGGTTTGGAACAATATCTCTGCTTGAACCAGAACCCAAAGCACAAGGCCAAAAAACGAAGCAATATAGAAACAGAGCAGCAACTCCTTGAGGGCAGGGACTGGGTTTTTTCTATCATTGTGTCTCCAGCACCAAGTTCCTTGCACAGAGGATGCATTTAAAAAGATGCCTCTTGAGACATGAAAGAACAATTTGAAAATCCTAGAGAATGAGTAAAATAAATTAATTGAGAAAAATAACAGATTCATTAAGATAGCAGGACAAAAACCATAAAAAATCATTATTCCAATGGAGCAAGAATAATATTTAGAAGGAAGTTCTAAAAAGGGAAGTCAATCAAAATGACGCCAACATGCCGACTCATCTGGGAATTAACTTCCTAGGGTACATACAACATCTGGGTAAGTATAATTATAGAAGTTTCCTTAAGGAACTAAAGAAGAACTTAAGTGCCTGGAAGGCTAGCCATTGCTCATCACTGATCCATGCCCATAGAATAAAGATGATGGTACTATCTAAATTAATTTGTATCATTGCTATTTTAAACATATCACCAAGGGAATATTCTCAGAGCTAGACAAAATAAAAGCAAAATTCATTTGGAGGGAAAAGAACAGCTCTAGAATTCTAAGTGAAATGATGAAAAAAAGAAGTAGGAATAAAGGGGCAAAAATAATTAGAGACCCTAGATTATAGGATAAAAAAGACATCCTCAAAGCTATACAATTAAAAGGGAAATTAGTGATTCAGGACAGAGCAGAAATAATTAGTCATCATCTCAATGCTTAATAACGTACTTGGGGAAGAGCTCTTTATTTGACCAACACTGCTGTGAACACTGGAAAGAGTTTTAGTAGAAATTAATGTCAGACAAATATCTTGCATCATATACCATAATAAAGTAAAGGGGATGGGCTACCAAAATATTAATCATCCTACCATTGAAAAATGGGGGGGGGGAACAGATCAAATACCTTTCACTTAGGGTAAAAATTCTAACGAAAACTAGAAATAAAGAAAAAATAGATGATTTAAATTACACAAAACTAAAATATCTTTGCACCTAAAAATATATCTAGGATAATAAAGAGGAAGTAGTTGATTTGGGTGGTAGAGAGGGAATGTATCAAACATCTCAGAGAAAGTATCTGCTATCCAACATCCTCAAATCTGTACAGTCAAAATCTATATATCTCCAAATGGAGGAATGATAGAATATGAAAAATAAAACTGTTTTCAAAAGAAGAATGGCAAATCATTAATAACACTAGGAAAATATTCAAAATCACTTCAAATAAGAAAAATGCAAATCGAAATAGGACTGAGGCTTTACCTCATACACAACAAATTGCTAAGATGGCAAAAAGTGGTAATAGTCAATCTTGGAGGGACTGTGAAAATATAAGTATGCTAAGGCACTCTCCGTTAGACCTAGAAATCGGTTCAACCTCTCTAGAAAGTAATTTGGAATTATGCCATTTACATCTCTCTGAGATACCATTGATTGGACATGGCCACACACACACACACACACACACACACGTATTTATATACTCACATGCATATATATATATATATATATATATATATATGTCAGCAAATGATCATATATGTATACATGGGAATATCAACAAAAACATACTTGGATATATACATGCATATATATCTATGTGAATGTGCATACATCTGTCTATCTATCTATCTATATCTCTATAATATCTCTCTCTCTCTCTATATATATATAGAGAGAGAGAGAAGAAAGATGGAAGAATCAAAAATAATAATAAATAATTTCAAGGTTATAGACATGGTTGGTTCTTTGTTATCAAAGAAGTTCAAAATACCATCACTATGTGAGAGATAAGGTGCTGTGTGTTCAACTGTAGCTGATCAGACCAAGATGAGGTTCAAATGCTCTATCAGAGGTTAGGTACAAATAGTCCATGTGAACACCTGGGCTGGGTTTTCTAAACATGTGCATCTCCTTTGAGTTGCTCATGGAGCACAGCACCCTCTCTGATGAGGACACTCCATGCTGGCCAGTCCTGTGTGAGTGTCTCACATGCTTCACAATCAATTCCAAAGTTCATAAGAGAGACCTTCATGGTGTCCTTGTAATTCTAGTTCCACCAAAGAACTGAATACTGGATTGAACAGACATAAAAGACTGAATGAATAATAGATCACAAAGTTTAGTAAAAGTGTAGGTAGAGTGATAAACAGGTTAGGGAGAAAAAACAAGAAATTTGAGTATGAGGTTGAAATAAGGTGGAAATGTTCCTGAGACGTTTGGAGATGAGATTGGTAGCTGGGAAGAGAGCTCAAGACGTTTTCTGGCCATTCTAATAGAAAGAGTTATTGAAGACTAGTGGTGAGTAGCATTCATAGTAGGAGTGAATGGCATTGCCACGAAGGAGAGCAGGAACAGATCTAGGCCTGGTCCTATGGACAGATCCCCGTGAAGCGATCTGTCATAAAGAAGATGAGGAAGCAGAGAAGCTAGAGAAGCAGAACCCAAAGCAAAGGAACGTCAAGTTGCAAAGCCCAAGGAAAAAGGAACATTTAGTAGGAAGCAGGTGGCCGAGAGGTGAAGAGACAGGTGATCATGGCAGCACAAGGTTGGGGATGGTTATTGACTTAGATGAATTACTGGTGACTTAGAGAAAGTAATCTCAATGGCAAGATAAGAGCAGGAGAAACTGGGAAGGGACAAAATGGAATCCTGGACCCACAACAACATAGAGCAGCCTGTTTGGGCCAGAGGTTCACCCAAATTAAAGACTATTTCAGTGTCATAAGTCAGACCCCTCTTCAGTCTCCTACTTCTTTATGGGGTTGGGGGAAATAAGACATTTTCCTGGAATATATAAGAAAAGCAGTCCTGATAGGAATGATTTTTCATGTTTAATATTAACAGCCTTAGACTTACAGGCAAAAACCAAGAGTTTCCTTCCTAGTTTCAACTTGTCCCATCTTGTAAGGTATAGCAGCTATTACAGTTTAATCTACAGAGTCCTGGGATGTTCAGTCATCATGCACATGTTAACTTCAAGACGTTTTTTTTCCAAACAATGAGTAAAGGGTACCCTAGAATTCTTAAATTTCAGAATTGTCTAGAAATGAAAAAACTCCAGCCCTTTTCTCTCCCCCACCCAATCTCCCAACTTGCATTAATGCCCAATTTAATTAATTAATTGCATTAATCCATTCTCTAACTTACAAGTGTGCAAACTAAAGTGACTTGCTCAGGGTCACGTAACTAGTAAGAGTCTGAAGCCAGATATGAATTCGAGAAATGAGTTTCTGACTCTAGATCTGGTACTCTATCCCTTGTGCCACCTAGATGCATATTTATATCTATGGGCAGGTACATACATATGTGTGTGTATGTATTTATGAAACTGCAAACTTGTCAAGAAAAACATATTTCAATGCAAAAAGAAGAATGAACAAGGCTTGGCACATAGTTATCACTTAAATGTTTGTCGATTTGGTTAAGAATCTTTTATTATGTCAGTTACATCTATAAATCTACCACCTAATTAGCATTTATATAGCACTTTTTTGTGGGATAATGGGGTTAAGTGACCTGTCCAAGGTCACATCTAATAAGTATTAAATGTCAGACTGGATTTCAACTCAGGTCCTCCTGACTCTTTGATGCTCTATCCTCTGCGCTCCTAGTTGCTCCCAATTATGCAGCACTTTTAAGGTCTTCAAAGGATATTACAAATATTCTCACAATAATCTTGTGAGATGAGTCCCATTTTACAGATGAAGAAGCTGGGGCTATCAGAAGATTGGCCCAGGGTCACACAACTAATAAACGTTGGAGCCTGGATTTGAACTCAGATCATCCTGACTCCAGAATCCTATGTGATATCGCACTTGTGTACCTGGAATTAGTACTCTTATTAGTGAGATCTCCTACTTCAAACAGAAGGGCTCTCTATAGGAAATCCGAATGGATTTTAACTAAATAGACTCAGTGTACTCAAAGCAAGAAAGATCTCCCCAGTTCCTTGAAGTCCAAAACCAGGTCTCTTTCCCCACTAACCCTGAAGAATCTCTCCCACTTGACAATTACTAGCATCCCAAGTCCTGGGCCATAGGTTGGGAGGTGGGAAGGGGAGACTAATGAGGCTTGGACAGCTCAATTGTAGACAAGAAAAGCTGACAGGAATTCTGGGGCATCCTTAGCTCACTGTTTGGGAAGAAGCCTTGAAGTGAACTGATAAATAACCACTGCAAAATGTGTGATCTAATTGTCCTTCTTTTCACAACTCTCAATCAAGATGATGTCGGAATTATTCCTTTAAAGAAGACCATTAAGCAACCAGTCAACAAACATTCTATTATTTCCAGCTGCTCTGCAAAGAGCTGGGACATAGAGACACAAATGAAACCTGCCCTGCGCTAAAGGAGCTTACATTCTAAACTGAGACTGCTGGCAAATGTTTTATGTTTTATAGTCCTGTGAAGGCAGGGGAAAGAAAGAACTCTTGAAGTTAAGGAATATCATTGGCAGAAATATTTCTCCTGGTTTTAGTTCCAGGTTCTGGTTGAGAAAATTTCATTTCGTTCTTTTCTCATTGCTTACTATAATTATCAAATCATAAGCTTCTTAAGGACAGGGATCTCAAAATTCATAATCCATCCAACAAAATCTGCAGATGCTAAGAAATGGAACTCCACATTGCCTAATAATCTCAGTGGGGAGACAATCAATCAATGAGCACCTTGAAGCACTTACCCTTTGCTGAATACTGTGATTAGTACTGGAGATAAAAACAGAAACATGAGATGGCCTATGCTTTCAAAGAGATCCCATTCCCCAAGAAGACATGGCAGAGTTCAGATCAGAATATAGTACACAAAAAAATCCCTACTGGAGTTTTAGGAAGAGTTGGTAGCTCCAATGTTAATGCTTGTGGCTCTTGGGGACATAGAAGCAAAATAAATGATAAGACCCGGTTGATCAGATGTTTTAGGAGCTTGGGCATGGAGATTATCTGTCTCACCCAAAGGCTGATATAGATTTGTGACTTCACACACATCTCCTCAGCTTAGGAATGGTGAATTAAGGTCCATGAACATTGGGAATGAAGAGTGAGTCTGAAAGTCTAAGTGGAGCAGAGCTTACCAATTTCTTCCTATGTGGGAGGCTTGGAAGGTAGCGGAGAGGGGTGTCAATGAAGAAATCAATTGCCAGTCAGGAGGGAGAAAATGGAAGAGAGGAAGGAAGAAGAGATCCATTTGGGATTTGAACGTGGATGGTTTTTAAGGTCTTATCCCCTTGGAAAAGAAAAATAAATGAAACTCTGCAAGAAATCAAGATATAGACAATGACAAATGGTGACATCACCCAGGAGAAGAGGACAAGATGTTAAGAGAGAGTTGCAATCTGGGCTTAGCTACTTATCAGCTTTATGGATGTGGGCCCATGGGCTTTTGCCCACAGGTAATAGGGAATCAGGGAGCTAAGTAGGCAGGACCAGTTAGGGGACAGTTATACTAGTTCAGGTAAGAGATAATATTTTGGGGCAGCTAGGTGGCGTAGTGGATAAAGCACCGGCCCTGGAGCCAGGAGTACCCGGGTTCAAATCCAGTCTCAGATACTTAATAATTACCTAGCCATGTGGCCTTGGGTAAGCCACTTAACCCCGTTTGCTTTGCCAAAAAAAAAAACCCTAAAAAAAAAGATGATATTTTAAAGATGATTATAAATGACTTGGATGATGTTGGGGGGAATAGGGGGGAAAAAGAATAGTGTGTTACTTCCCTACTCAATGACTTCAGCAGTTCCTCATTTTTGACATGTAAAGACCATTACCACTTGCATTTTCTATTATTATTTATGATTTTCCTTCACACATAGTCTTATCTGATCAAACTGACTTTCTTGCAGTGGCTTACAAATGATATTCCAACTCTTATCTCTTAGACATCTAAAAAATCTACCACCCCATTCAGGGAATGGCCTCCCTTCTTCATCTCCTCTCTACCTGTATAGGATACCTTTAGGGAACCCTGGTATCCTTCAAAGTTCTGTCAAATCTCCCCTTCTAGGTGGTGGCTTTCCTGAAAGATTAACCTTCTAATGTCTCTGCTCCCTCTTCGATAACCTTGAAATTTCTGCATGCATGACCTCCATTAGTCTGAAACAATTTCACTTTTATCTTAAAATCCTCAGTGGCTAGCATAGAGCCAGGCCCCAAAATTATTGTTAAGTGATTAACTATATAGAACAGAAATTACCAACAAAGACTGGTGTATTGAGGGGAGATGGGAGAAATCAAACTTGATTATTTGTGAGAACCATAGTACCACGGACAGAGAAGAGGGGGGGGGGACTAGGTCTGTTGTACCACTGACATCTCCATGGAAATCAACCGTTATCCATCATACCTCCTAGGTTTCATCTCTATAACTCAGGCCTTGTTGAACAAAACGTTGTTTTTAATGCAATGTAGGCCATATTTCATTGCAAGCATTCAGCAAGGATAAAATGCATTTGCAAAAGGAAGGTGGGAACTTGTGTATTACTAAGTGGACATAATGGGACCAATATTTCTCTTCCAAGAAAGCTGCTGTTAGTAGTGTATTTAGCCGTGAACTACATCACTTAGCAGAGACCTTGCAGCAGTCAATTTTGTCATTTTTCATTTCAAAATGTTAGTAGAATAGTTGCTTGTTATTGGAGTGTTTTCTTTATAATGGAGGGAAAGGTCTTCAGTGAAAGTCATCTATAGTTCATCTGATAAGAACCAAACCTCAAATACTTTAGAAACAAGAATTCAGGAGGCCTATTCACTTCAGTCCAATTCCACTCTTTTCAATTAAATGTATTATTAAGCACCTACTATGTGCTAGAACAAATAAATCGGAGGATTGGGAGTGGATCTTTGATTTCACTAGGATAAGGGGTGCCCAAACAATAACTGAGGCCTTTACTGAATGAGGCTGGCCCCCTTGAGCCAATGCTGGGGGGAAGTCAACATGCCTTTCTATCCCCCTTCCTGTGAGCCAGTGTGCTAAAGGCTTTATAGGTGTTCTCATTTGATCCTCACAACATCCCCAAGAGGGTTGCTATATTATTCTACAATTATTTAACAGAGGTTAAGTGACTTGCCTAGGGTCACAAAGCTTCTTTGCCAAAGGAAACCACTCTATTTACACAAGTGATCCCATTCCATCTTATTGCTTCACCCTACCCCAGCCACTCATATTCAGTTTCTTCTTGTATATTGACTTCTTCCTCACTGTCAAAGATGTCCATGCCTCCCTCCTTAAAACCATCCATTCTTGCCAGCTATTGTCCCAAATCTCTTCTTTTCTGCAATTTAGTTCTTTATGAAAACCATCTTTTCAACAGATGCCTTTGCTTCCTTTCCTCTTTTTTTTTCTTTTCTCTGGCTCCTGACATCTTATTTCTATCAAAATTTCATTCTCCAAAGTTACCAATGATTTCTTAATTGCCAAATCTCTTCTCCATCCACCCACACACATACACAACCTGTTTGGTTGATAAATCTCTTCTCCCCCAGGCCCTTCCTACCTTTCCAGACTCCTTATACATTCCTCCTCCTTATACTCTGCTGTCTAGCCATACCAATGTCTTCACTGTTCTGTACATAGGCCATACCAGCTTCCATTTTCCATCTATTACTCTCATTGTGTCCACTATACCAGAATGTTATCTTTCCCCCATCTAGGGGACCCCAACTCATGTGCCATTCCCTCCCATTACCCCCAACTGTTACTCCCCCCATATTACTTTGGTGTTTATTCCATATAAACTGACATTCCCACATCCATTGGCCTTTGGTAGATTGTAATGCCTTTGAGGGCCGAGACTCTTATCTTTGGAGTCCTAGTTCTTGAAGTCTGGTCTGATATATCAGGGTTTTAATAATGGTTATGATCAACTGATTGTTTTAGGCAGCGTGTTTGGCATGAGGTCATAAAGGCAAAAAACAAGCACGACAATTTCTTTCACAAGATAGTCATTTTCTACTGGTGGGGAAACAGCATGGGCGCAGTTAACGAAATACTAATGATAATTTGACCAAATTAGATGTGAATGGGAAGCTACTTGCTAACAAAATGGAGCAGGAAAGCCCTTTAAACCTTTGTAAATGGTTCACAAGGGATAAAAAAATTCACCATCTCATGAGCAACCTTCTGGTACTTACTGAAGTGAGTAGGAAACTAGATGAAGAACCAGAGGGAATGTTTAGAGCTATTTAAGTGAACCTCATTTTACATATGAAGAAAGTAAGGCTCAGGTCACATGATTCATCCATTTATAGTTAAATTTTTTTATTAGGTTTTTTTTTTGCAAGGCAAATGGGGTTAAGTGGCTTGCCCAAGGCCACACAGCTAGGTAATTATTATTAAGTGTCTGAGACCGAATTTGAACCCAGGTACTCCTGACTCCAAAGTCAGAGCTTTATCCACTACGCCACCTAGCCGCCCCTTAGAGTTAAGTTTTAATAAGTAATTTATAGCAGTCATCTAACTCATGGCCCTCAAAGCCTATCATAAGGCATTACATTTTGTTATTATATTTTATGGGTTATATCACAGTCATAAATGCTAAGTTCGATATGCAGTCCTTGACAACTTTTTGTTGAGTGATATGACCCAGAAGAGCTCAAAGGTTAGATACTCATGGTTTATAACTATATTTCTCTTTAGACACATATGTAAGAGAAGTATACACAAACATATATATAGATGTTCCATATATGGAAACAAGTATCAGAACAGATTCTGGGTCATGCTTTATAACAAGAGGTTGACACATCCTTATCTAACGTACGTTGATCACTGCAAATTTGGACCATCTGCTCCTTGGATGAATGGTACTCCTGGTCTTTTCCGGCTTTGCCACTGCTAGTATTCTGTTAGTACAACCTTTGAGGGCCCAGGGTCACCTACACTGAAGATCCTTCTCTCCCTGTCTCTCCTGTTACAGCAATGTTCAGGAATATCTGAAAATTGGTAGTTTCTTTCTTGACTTGGGTTTTCTTAGGGTGTGAACTTATAAAATAGAATGGGCAGAATTTCCTTGGAAGTAATCAAAAAAAGTCACCACATCGCCAAGACATGGTGGATGCCCAGCTAGCTGAGTTAAGTCTCCCAAAGACTAGTTACTTCTTAGGGATCAAATGTTTTACTATTCATTTGTTACAGTTGAGGCCAGAAAGCTCCAAAATCTCATTGGAGTGACAATCACCCAGTGTTCTTGGTGGGGTATAGACATATCACTCAACTCACTCCCTATTTAGCTGAACATTCTATAAATGAAAGGGAACAATGAGCCTTAAGACTAGGCAAGAGCATCAAAACTTCATGATGGGTGGCCACAAACATCAGGCTACAGAATCAGTGATAGAAACCTAGATTTTGACTGGAAATTGCAGGTTCAAATATAGCTACTATTTGAGCTCTTGTCAGTTTTACTTCCTTCATCTATAAAATTTAGGTGATAATAGAATCTTCCTCTTCAGGAAATTTTGAGGATCAAGTGATACAATAAGGCTCTTTGGAAATCTGAAAGTACTATATGAATATTGCCTATTTTTGTTGTATTAGGTCATTCAAGACTTTCTTAAAAGAGCCACATAAAATCATTCTGCATCAAACTGGTGGCTTCCTCATCAGATTTGTTGCCATTTTAGCTCCTCTTAAATAACCAGCATCCCTACTCTTCCACTTAAAACAAAATGATACCACAACTTCCCTCTCATTGGAGACACTCTCCTGGACTCCTGTTTTTCTCTTACTGAGCTGATAGCTACCCCTGATCCTGCCTCCTCTGACTGCTTCCAGTGGGCGAGGCTTCCTCTATGGCCAACCTCTTGGGCCCATTGACATCTTTGACAATGCCAATTGCCAATTTCTGCATTTAGTTTAAGCCCTCCAGTGATGGAGGCTTATTTACTTCCCTTCCAACGTAGCCTCAAAATGACTAAAAAGGCAGCATCTGGGTCTTAGCTGATGGAGTGTTAAGCTACTGAACTCTGCCCTACCAGGCTACATTTCTAACTTAGAGCTTTCCTTAATAGATTTGTCCACTGAATCACCTCCATTATCTCCTGGGATACTCTTACCTGCCCTGTGAAGGAGGGGTTAACTGTATTTTCCAGATTATGGAAGGGAGGCACAGAAAAGTCACATGAGTCAGTCATGGCAGGAGCAGGATTCAAAATGGGCTTCCTGACTGAGTCCTCCATTCCTTGGGGCCGTCTCGTAGTTGCCTCTGCACTAAGTTGGGATCACTGCAGCGGACACAGAGGGACATCGATTTCCCCTGTTCAAGATCCAGGTATTTTGACAGACAAATGAATGGCAGTCAAGAGACCTCAGGTTCTCCCCGTGGCTGCTAGCACAGCACTCAAAACCAGGTCTGATGGAGATCAGGGCTGATGGATCCACCCTATCAATAGGACCAGGGTGTTTGCCCCATACAGTGATCATTAAGAACCCTGGAAGAAGCTCTATAGACCAGTTGAATAAAGATGATCTCTGAAGGAACAGGGGACTTAGAAAAATTGAATAACCCTTTCCTCTCTTCAGAGCTATTGCATTTATTTCACAAATGTCATCTGAGTTTAGATCAGGTTCCTGGACCAGTGGGTTTTGTGCAGGTTTTATAATAAAGATGGTAACTGGTACAAATAGAGTTCCTTTAGGGTTAAGACGTGTTATTATATACATCTTTCCAGTTAAAGTTATAACAAGTATGAGGTAGGTATTTGATTTAACCTGCACTTGGGATTTCATTGTTGTAACCTCTAGTAATGAAAATAGGAAACTCCTCTGAAGGCTCTAGTCTTTGGATTGCCTGGGGTCACCCATGGCTGTATGTGCCTAGGTAAATCCTGAAGCTAGTCTTCTTGGTTCAGGTATAATACTATCTACTTAAACATCTGCCTCTCTGAGGAAGATACTTTGGCTCCTATCATGCCCACTTTGGAACTTTGGAATCAGAGGATAAGGGAATATCAAGAGCAAAGTAGTAAACATTTATATATAGGACCTATTATGCATATATATATATATATATATATATATATATATATGTATTTGATCATTACATCATCTTTTTCATTAAATCCTTCTATTGGGAGCATCACTATCCTCCCAGTAACCCAGATTCAGAAATAGGTGTAATACCCTCCATGTCTCCTTTTTTCTTAACTCTCATAGACAGCCCATTGCCCAATGTACTCATTTTCTTCTCACCCCCCAAAACCTCTCCAAGCAGTCTTCTTTCCAATCCCCACAGGTCTCCAGTCTAGTCCTCAGCTCCTCTTGCATGGTCTGAAGCAATGATTTCCTGAGGCTTCCTGCCTCCCACCTCTCCCTAGCCCCATTCACCCTCGACACACAGGTGCTGAAAGGATAGTCTTCAATACAAGTTTGCCTTAGTCAGCCTCTTACTCAATCCAATGAGGATGATCTTTCTTTTCTCAAGGATAAAATAAAAATAGTTTGTATATTCACAAGCTGGCCCCAAACCAGTTTTCCAGCCTCAGTAAACATAATAAATTAAAATAGATTTTATTTCATTCCTATCTCATTCTTTAAGGAATTCTGATTTTATATATGTTGCATGCCTGTATGTTTTCTAATAAAGTCATGTACGCATATAATTTAAAAATAAATAAATGTACATGTATTAGGGATGAATACTCAATTTAAAAGTTTTATTTTTAATTTATTTTGAAACTGATGGAGTAAGCAATCAGAAAGTTTCAATGCTATTGGTTTAATGAAAGAGTAACTATACATGGTCTATGGTTATGTTGTGATGGATTTTTGTTTGATGTTTCCTCAAATCATTGCTACAGAATTAGACTTGCAGATGTCAGAATACTTGGGCAGGGAAAGAAGATTTTTTTCAAAAGAAAATCAGACTATTAGAATGTGAGTTTAAAAGTTGTTCTCTGGCTCTGTTCCTTCATCAGACAGCCTGCTTCTTGGGCTGAGCAGCAATAGCTAAGATTCAAGTTGGAGCCAGAATTCTCTCAGGATGACTTTTGGGACTACAAACAGTGTTTTCAAATGGCAAGCTAAATCCCAAACAATTTGCCAAACTGAATTCCTGAACAGTCTAGGAATGCGAAGGAGCTAGAGGCCATGGGCATGGATGCCATCATGCTGAACAGGAATGAGGTACCCTGACTCTGCAGTTTATAACTCCTTAATTAAGGATAAAACCTCTTAGTGACTATGACATGGCCGAGTTCAGCCCTGCCCAGGAAAGCTGATTTAACATTCTAGTGTGCGATCGATATTGCTTTTGCAGAACATCAGGAATTAGCAAACGAAATCTTACTTTGCTAAAATAAATTACCATCGGGTCATGCTAGATCAGCTACAGGAGGAGGCTCACATGAGGACCCATGTACGCACACCCACCAACATGGAATTGGCAACAAGCCACCAAAATGAGCAGACATACTGGCTAACAGGGTGGGCACATAGTAGGCACTTGCATTTGTGGAATGAATAAATGACATCACCCCCACATCCTCCTGCAAAAAAAAATCCCAAGTTTTTGCCTTCTTTAGAACATTCTTATAGATCTCGTTGAGTGACTAAAAATATAGGACCCAGAAGTGGGAAGAGAGCTGGATTCAAAAATCCAATGACCTTGGTCAAAAGCTAGGCTTTTCCTCTTGTTACGAGAGCTTAGATCAAGTCTAGTGACCCTTCTGGTCCTGAATCTCCCCTCATGTAAAATAAGAGGTTCAGGATAATTCACTTCAGGTGTACCTTTCATATCTAAATCTGAGATTTTCCTATTCAGGAAAAAATTCAGTATAAGGTAATGTAATAAAATACAAGAAATGCTTATTAAGTACCCACAAAGCTCTGGACTAGGTGTTGGAGCAGTTACAAAGTTGAGATATGGCATCACTCCTCTTCTCTTAGGGATTACAGGGAAGAAGGCAGTGTGTATGTGCATGCACATACCTACCTCTCTCTCTCTCTCTCTCTCTCTCTCTCTCTCTCACACACACACACACACACACACACACACACACACACACGCACACTTGATAGAAGCCTTGGAGAAGTTGAAGACAATTAATGAAAACAGGTATTAAGTGCTTACTGGAGGCAAAGTTCTGAGGATATAAGTTTACTGTTTGTTTTATTTGATTTGCTTTTGAAGCAGAGAGAACATCTTTACCCTGAAGGATCTTACATTCTGAAGAAGGAAAAATCATACCTGTAGAGGATGGAGAAGAAAGATTGGTGTCCTGGGTGGAATCTGAGTGCCATCAGCAAGGGTCAGCAAAAGTGTTAGAATTTTAGAAAGCAGATTTTTATCAATATCTTCTATTTTTAAATCACCTATATTTTTCCACCTCATTTCCTTTTTCCCTCAACGTAATGCCTATCAAGTTACTCACCATATTGTCATGCAGAGATATTTAAATCATTGTGTCTTCACAGTTTTTGTCTTATTGCTATCACTATTACTTTTAAAACTCTAGCAAGTGAAAGGGAGGAGAGGGGTTATTTTACTCTATGATCTGTTTACTAGGAAAGCTTCTAGTGTTCCTCATTGCATGCAGAGAGGGGACTTGACATGTTAAAGATACAAAATCTTCAGTATATTGAGTAGGGGTTCGAAAAAAATTAGTGTTTTACTTTGTCAAAGGCTTTTTCCCCCATGTGTTTTGTGAGATATCCTTGTGCTTGGGAAAATTTTTGCTTTTGATTGGATGTCTAGAGAAGTCCCTTCCAAACCTAGAAATAGCCAGAGCAAAGACAAGAGGGGAGAATCAGTCCTTTTATCTGGAGTAGAGAGTGAGTGTGAAGAAGCCATGGCAAGGCAATGTGGACAAGTGAAGTTCTGGAGCCTTTTAGAAGAGGCTGAGGGGCATCTCCCATCTACTTACAGCATTCAGTGCTGGGCCTTGCATGGTTTCTGTAAGGCAGCCAGGGCAGTGCAGAGGAGAGAGAACTAACTGGCCTTGAAGTCAGAAAGCATTTGATTCATGTCCTGAGACAACATAATTATGTGACCTTGGCCAAGTCTCTGGAAACTTCCTAAAATTAGAAATTGTAAAGAAGATGAAAACCAAAAGCAAGGGAATTAATTTGGGCAGAGTTCCTAGAAGTCACACTGACCTCTAAAATCAAAGGACATTTAAACTATAGCCTGGAGTTTCCAAATCTTTTGTCCTTTTTCCTCAGGGAGACAAAAAATCTGGAGTATATATTGCCTGTGAATTCTTTTTATTCATTGAGATAAATACGAGGGCATACCTGGATTCACTGAAATGTGGTTAGATTTCAAATAAAGCAATATATCTTATTATATATGCATATGTAAAATTATACACAGATATAATTTAGAAAATGAAAAAAAATTATCCATATCAATCTCCATAGTGAATGCTAAAAGAGAGGAATGATTTTATTGACCATTTTCTGAAATTTTCTCTCATGGTACTTCTCACTCTTCCCCAAACATATCCTATTAATACTTCTAATCAATTCAACCACAATTAAAAAAACCCTGCCCGTCCTCCCCCACACCCATCCATCTTTCAGTCAAGGCAAAGAACAGTTCCTGGATGTTTTTTTACATAGAGAGAAGAGAAGGTAATAAAAGATGGAACAAGCAGGAGGCAAACCATGGTCCTCCTTTGTGGTGATAGGAAGGCTCAAAGAAGCTTGCTGATTATTAATAAAAGCCATTTCTTAATGGGGGAGGAGGTGAGGGAGGGAAGGAGAAATTTGTTCAAATTCTCAAATTTATTCTTGGAAAGGCAAGAAAGTCATGTTCTTAACTGGCAGCCTGAAAGTGATTACAGCCTAACTATTAATTATGCTGTCTTCTTGCCAGATGTTTTCAGATAGCATGACTGACTGGTAAAAATCCTTGATAAAATAGGCAAAATAAAGAGTACAGACAATTACCCATATACAGATATAATTAGGAATCAACTAAAGAATTCAGTTCTAAATAAACTCCTCCAAGAAGAGCTCTAACATCTCCTTAAGCCTCACATGTCAGCAAAGCCAACCTCCATTGGTAAATGGATGGCTAGTGGAGGAGATTCTTTAAAGAAAATCTGAAAATAAAAGGTTAAGTATCTGATGACCCATCATATTAGGGGTGAGTTCTTCAAGGTTCTACCAGTGGATTATATGCTCTAGAAGGTCCTGACAAACTGGAAAGTCTTTGATTGGAGGGGTCCAGAGATGGGTGTCTTTCAGCCACGAATAGCTTAACTAAGACCATGGAAATTCAGAACTCAGTTGACAAGAAGGGGATGGAATTTTAGGCCATAGCAACTCTCCAAGCTTGCCTTCCTAGGGCAGAGAGTGGAAGCAATCTGCTTCAGTGCAAAGAGGGTCTGAACAAAAAGAAGCTTGAAGCCTGGATGTAAACATGATTGGAAAATGAGTCAACTATGACAGAATTTGAACTCCCCTCAAGCTGAGGGTACCTTGAAGGTGAACTCGGATTCATTTCTTGATGATCACATGCAGGAACGTGGTATTATGAAGCTCAATGGACAGGTGCACCACATCAATTTGATTGTGTGTAAGTCTGTAGAAGGATCTATCTCCAATTACAAAACTTTTAAGAGATAGACCTTTGTCTACAGACAAAACAAAATATAGTCCTGAATATATTATATGAATTGGGATTGGAACAGGCAATAGAAAATGAGAACTAGGAAGCCTTTGGACACTGGCTAGAGTCCGCAAGTATCTCCTGTCCTGATGGTGATTTCTAGATCACCTGTTTATTTATCAAATTGGGAAAGAAGAGGGTGAATGCCAAGGAACTATGGATTGAAAAGACTTTTGGGGATACATTGCATCCCAGGATCCACTCCATTATCAAATTTCCTGACATGTTTCAAATAATATCTGCCCTATTTCTAAAGACTTTAATCCTTTAAAATGTGTTGGTCACTTATTTTTCAGGCTTTCTGACTCTGTGAACCCATTTAGGGTTTGCTTGGCAGACACTTGGCAAAAATGGTTTGCCATTTCCTTCTTCAACTCTAACATACAAGCAGATGAAGGCTAATAGCAATACTTAATACAGAGTTTATTTGTCATTCACATCAGCTCAGTGAATCAGAGGGTTAATTATCCCCCTCTTAAGAAGAAACCCAGTTAGAGAGGGTTCAAAATCCAAATTCAAATAATTCAAGAAACATTTGTTAAATGCCTATTACGTGCTAAGGAAGCTAGGTGGTTCAGTGGATAGAGCACTGGCCTTGGAGTCAGGAGGAGAGGAGTTCAAATCTAGCCTCGGGTGCTTGACACTTACTGGCTGTCTGGTCTTGGACACATCACTTCATTCTCATTGCCTCACAACCAGGATCATCTCCACTTGTTCTGGGTCATTTCTGGACCCAGCTATCTGTGGAGGAGAAAGTGAGGCTGGGGACTTAGCACAGCTCCCCTTTACTCCAATCCAAATGTTATGTTTGTCAAATCATCACACACGTGTTAGGTATTAATCTCTGGGGATATTAATAATAAAAAGGAAACCGTCAAGAAGAACATAATCCAAGGAGACAGGGCACAGGAATGACAACATGGGAAAAGAAATTGAAATGAGGCAGGGAAGCTCCAGAAGGCAGAGTCACATTTATAAGAATACAGCCATTCCCCAAGTGGTAAAAGGTCAAAGGATATTAACAGACATTTTTCAGATGAAAATATTAAAGCTATCTCTACTCACATAAAAATACTCTGAATTAATGATTAGAGAAATGTAAATTCAAACAACTGAGGTACCAACTCACAGCTGTTAGATTGGCTAACATGATAGAAAAGAAAACTGATCCATGGTGGAGGGGATGGAGAAAACTGGGACAGTAATACATTGTTGGTGGAGTTATGAACTGATCCAACCCTTCCCAATGAAATGAAAAACTTAGAAATACCGTAAACTAAAGTTTCGTTTGCCCTGCTGAATTTTCCACAGCTGAGGATATTTTCCCTTTATTTTTCATAACAACCTAGAATGTCCAGATGAATGGAAACGCCATTATATCCTTGTTTTGTTTTAATTTTTTGCATACAATTTTGTTTTGTTTTAATTTTTGCATACTAATTTTTTACTCCATTCTAAAATTTCTCAGTATTTTGGTGGAGAGAGTTTGGGGAACAACTTCACACCCCCTCAAATAAAAATCTTGTCTTTCTTTTAATAATAAAGAACTAAGCTACACTGCTAGGGGAGTCATCCTGTCAGAAACTGCAAATGAGAGAATTAGAACTCACTGGCCTAAATTGCTGATATCATCCTCATACATTATTAATTAGAACAAATACAAAATAAAAGGGTCAAAAAAAGAGACTTGCTCTGGTTGCCTTTTGAAAAAGCCTGTAATGCATTATTTTACAGTCAACAATTCAATTTCTTTTGACCATATCATATAAACCACTAACACAGTAGCTATGATTAGCCTCTCCATGACTTTGCCACTTTGTTTTCATTAAAAAGAAAAATTCTGTCCACATATGTTTTAGGCTAACAAGGCACTTTTCTGAGTCTCCTGTCTACAACCACCTTCCAAGAACAGGGAGTAAATACTACATGGAGAGTTGTCTTCAATGGGCTCCTTGGAATTAGAAAAGCAACCCAAGTCAATCTATCTTCCTGGAAATTCTCAGGCTCTCTTTCCAGTGCTCATGAACTCAGACCTTAGAAAATGACTTAGGTTTTAGCCAAATGAGGCTAAAACTAGGAGCTGATCAGCCATCATTCAGGCTATAGGTTGTTACTGTTTTCATAGATGCACATGTTTACATATGTGAATGCATTGCATATAGGTGTAGGCAAAGATGTACACAAAGCATATACTATGCATATACACCACTCATAAATACATACACATATTATATGTATTAATACTAAACCCACTGTAATGAATTGGGAAAAGATTGATCTCTCAGTTCAGGAAGGAATGGTCATCCTTTCAGCCCCAGAGACACAACCTTCATCTTTCCATACCTCAGCATCTAAGATGAAGCCTGGGCTATATTTGTGCTCTCTCTTCTGGCATTGATCGAGAGGGAAGCTGACCTA
This sequence comes from Macrotis lagotis, assembly GCF_037893015.1. Lineage (NCBI taxonomy): Eukaryota > Metazoa > Chordata > Mammalia > Peramelemorphia > Peramelidae > Macrotis > Macrotis lagotis. Next base: position 6,140,704 of record NC_133664.1, read on the forward strand.
ATAGGTTCCTTTTATAGACCTCCATTGGAAGAAATCCCCACAGGGCAAAGCTCTCCAGAGGTGATGATGGCTTATTGGTTTAAAAAGGGTCTTTTGGACAAGCAATCATCCTCTGCTCAGCCTTGGTGTTCTGAAGTCTAATGCTTGCCTGTCTCCTATGTACCTGGATGCGACAGGTTTACTTGGGGCAAACCTGGAAAACTCAGCCTCTGTTCCCTGTTCCCATCTTTTGAATCCAAAATCAATCCTCACTCTCTCCTGAGGTCAGTTCTAGTCTTCATTCAGTACCAGGGTGCACATTGAAGACTCATGGAATGGGCAATGCAGGCCTTGTGATTCTATGCATTGACAAGACACGGAAGTCAAAGGTCAAGAAGGGACTAGTCTGGAACAGATTGGGGCTTCTGGTGGGTGGTAAGAGGGCTAGTTCTTTGCTGCGAATGGAAACACCATTAAACAATGTTTTGTTTTTTGCGTCCTCACCCATTTTTCATATGCCACCCCTCACTTTTAAAAATTTCGTTGTGCTATTGTACAAAATTACAATCTTCAATATTGTCCCTGGGCTCTCCCTCTCCTATAATTAAAAGGCCAATGCAAGTGGGAGCATACTAATTGGAGTCTTTTCCACAGTGATGTTCATTGCATTGTTTTACACTGTATATTTTGCTCTAACTTTCAACCCTCTACCCACTTGAAGCTAATGGTAAAAATATAGTGATAATTATATTTCACTGCTAAGGACTTCAATTGTAAATCTATGGATTTTATCTTATTCATGAAAAACGTCATTCTGAAAAGGGACCAACCATTTCATCAGACTGCCATGATGTAAACAAAGTTAAGGACCCACACTCTAGTCCAACCATTCTAACATTTGTTGAAATCTTTCTAAGCCATCTTTTATTTAGCACTTGTAATGAAAGTGAGTTAGATCTTTTAAAAAATAACTTTATAGAAATTCCAGAATCTCAAAGCAGAAAACTCCTCAGAGACTGCCTGGATTAGACTCCTCTCTCTCTCTATTATTTCCCCTTCATTAATATCATTCTTACCTGCATATGCACTGTATCCTCCTAGTGCAAAGGAAGCTTCTTGGAGGCCTGGACTGTTTCAATTTAATCTTTGTGTCTTCATTGGCTAACACAGTGTCTTGCCCACTGTAGGAACTCAATAAATATTTGTTGAATGAACAAATGGTCAGAGTTAGACTGATCCAGAGGATAGAAAAGATGAAGAAGCTGAGAAGGTGGTCAAGGAGCCAAAAACTGACCAAGATGAGTCTGCAGAGTCAAAGGATAAGAGATTCCCGGTGGGAAGGTATTTCAAAGCTAGGATAAGACTTTAGTTTTACCAACGATGTTGAGACCTAAGCTTAGAGGAAAAAGAAGGCAAGGGGAATCCAGGGAAAAGGATGGGATGGGAGCTCTGAGCAGGCTGGCAGCCAAGAGCTTCTGAGGAGGCAGGCAGTCCTTTTAACCATTTTCCATTGTGGGAGGGTGAAGATGAAAAACCAGGTGATAGTTATTTTCAGATGAAGATTGAATCCTCCTGATGTACTGAGATCTAGGCTGAGAAGGTTCCTTATAGGTCTCCCAAAAGCAATGTTTATAAAGCAGAATTCAGAGAGAAATGAAATAACTTAAAGCAACCATCCTGGGAGATTAAAAACATGTTGTTCAATGACAAAGATCTCCCTGCCTCTTCCCTGTAGGGAACAGGTCTAAAGAACCTTTCTCTGAGAAGTCAAATTGACATTCATTTCCTTTTGAAAACTACCTATTAACTTTTACAACTAATGGGCAATGGAAATTGTTCTTATGCATTTGTACCAATTCTCTACATATTCTGAATGTCAGATATTCCATATTCCATATTCCATGGAAAGCTTTTTGTCAACATCCTTGATAGCATCTTCTCTTCTTAGTCTAGCTTTTCTCTTGTTTGAAGAAAAGTCTATTCATTTTATGAGATAGAAAAGGTCTCTTTTATACCCATCCCCAAAATACATTTGTACACTATATCTCCTTCATATGACATTTGACACCTTAAGGCATATTTCCATTTGGAACTTGTGGTGTAGAGAGTACGTTGTTGGTCTAAACTTAATTTCTGCTAGCCTGTTTCCAGTTTTCTCACAATTTTTGTCCCATCCCACCACACTGGGAATGTTTTCTTGTCACACTGTATCACTGATGTCTCATTGCTATGAAAAACAAACAAATTCTTAAATAATCATTTCACTTGTGATATTTAAATTTTGCCAATGGTTGGGGAGAAAGAAATTATTTTCCCCAAAGAAGACAAATGGATTCTTAGCAAAATGAGGTTACTTTGCTTTCAATGCCCATTTGTCTATGTTGCTTCTTTAATGTTTAGCCAAGTGTTGGCTCATGAAACATCTCTATACCTAAGCACAAAAAAGTTTGACTTAGTGATTGATATAAACAGTCAGGTTATTGTTCCCATTTGGACACCACACATGCCAGGACAAAACCAAGAAGTCAAAGTCTGAAAGATGGGCAAGGTTGGGGAGGCTAGGTGGCATAGTGGATAAAGCACCGGCCCTGGAGTCAGGAGTACCTGGGTTCAAATCCGGTCTCAGACACTTAATAATGACCTAGCTGTGTGGCCTTGGGCAAGCCACTTAACCCTGTTTGCCTTACAAAAAAAAATCCTAAAAAAAAAAAAGATGAGCAAGGTCTCATTAATCCTCTATATCTTCCAGAAAATCTTCTTGGAAGGACCAAAATTAAAATGAGTTTTATAAGGGGCATGATTTAATTTGCTTTCATCATTTCAAGGAAGGACACAAGAAGGGTGGAACAGAAAGGGCTTTGCTCCAGGTTTCTTAATTTAGACACTACCTAACTTAAGGGCAGTGATAAAACGTGTCATCTTTCGGCAGCATGGCACCATCAGAGACTGGCACCTGTTGAGCTAGAACAATTCATTCAGTAGATAGCATGCCTTTCTCCTTGATCAAGGCAGCCTCCCCAGTTGCATCCTTTTTGCTCTGTCCAGATTCTTCTCACCATGGCTAGCTCCTCATCCTCCCCCCACATCTACAGCAAACTCAGCACACTTCCTGCTCCCTGCCCTCAACACAATTTTTTGTACTTGGCTTGGCCTCCAAACCTTGCATATTTGGGTTACAGTCATGTTTGTGATGACAAACTGAACGTGAGGCTCCCAAATGTATTTGTATGCAAAGAAAGCAATGCCTTTGGAAAGAGCTGCATGTCCTTGGAATGAAAAGGGAACCATCTGAGCTTCTTTTCTACTCTTTCTACATGGGGATTTTATAATTTCTGGCATATATACTCTTCAGACTCTTCAGGGCTTTCCTTTGTTTGATTTTAAAAGCCCAATTTCCTTCAAGGCCCCCATTGACCTTCCCCCCTCCTTTTATATTACTCTCTTTCATTTGGGATTGCTATACTGCTCTTCTCTGTAGTGTACACGAAGCTTTATCTCCCATCTTTGGACCTTTGCATCATGTCTTTCTTGTATCCAGAATGCTAAATTGTAATCTCCTCAAGGAGAGGAATGATTACATTTTTGTCCATGTATTTTGGACAGCTCCCAGAGGTTCTGGTAATTATGAGGCACTTATTAAATACTTCTCAGTTGGTTGGTTTGTTGTTAAAGACCTTGTAAACTAGTACAAGTAATAAGTAAAAACTATATTCAGAACCTATATATGTAGGTTTTTATGGGCCTTTTCCTCAATGACTTATGAGGCATTTTCTCTAATCATTCTCATTCCTATTTTGCAGATGAGAAAACAAAGAACCAGGATGTGGATGTGACTTCTTGTCCACAGTTAGTGAAGTAAGGGCTTGAGGAGGACTTCAAATCTAGATCTCCTTCCTCCAGGTCCAGGAGTCAGCCCAGGGTGAGATGGAAGTCCTGAAAGGCTGGTTCACTTTGTCACCACCCTGTTTCTTTCTGGGTGGACACCTGGACCCCATGATTGCAATATGAAAATGACTTGAAAAGATTTTCTACGGATTGTACAAAGTATCTCCTTCATACGGCATTTGACACTTGGAGGCATTTATCCGTTTGGAACTTTTTGTGGTGAAGAGTGGAAGTTGTCGGTCTAAACTGAATTTCTGCTAAACTGTTTTCCAGTTTTCTCTGTCTTCCTCAGAACATCTACTTTTCCTTTCAGAGAAATCCTGGGAACTGGCTATACAGTCAGAGATCGTCCTCAGAGACTGGGAAAATGATGGATTCATTCATTTCCTGCACCTAGTCAGCTACGGAAGAGAGTAGGTGTTGAATCAATGCTTGTCGATGGATCAATTGCTTCAGATTTTGACAGCAACATTTCATCTCGGCTGGAGGCATTCTTATGTTTCACATACATGTGGCTCTTTCACCATGCTAAGTTTTCTCCCATTTATTTGCTAGTGTTCATGTTTGCCTTATTCTAGAGTGATTAAGAGAGAAGGGTAGCCAGTATGTCTCTCAACAGTCCCTCTCCCTGGGGAGCTGGATAAGAAAAGTGAAGAAGGCAGAGTTTATGCCACAAAGAAAATCAATAACCAAACTAAATTGAAGAGAAGGAAAATGGCAGAGATCCTATCAGTGCTCTTTAGGACAAAATACCCAGAGCTTCTGTCTTCTAGATCTAAAGATCTAAGCAAATCTGCCTCAGTTCTTTTATTCTGATGCCCCTCCCATGGAAGGCATGTGTTGATTTCTAAGAAGTAAAGCTAGAGCAGAAGTAGTGCCAAGGATATTCAGTAGGCTGCTTTCAGTCCTTGTCACCATCCACCAGTGGCACCTCTCAGGAGGGACTGATGGAGATGTCTTCCTATTTCTCATTTATTGTAGGTGAAGGTTGATTTCTAGTGGGGTCATTTGGTTGAGGCTGCATATCCAAAGGGGAAAAAGATTATTTGCCAACTCTGATTTTTCCATTTATTCATTGTACATTTACATTCCACTCCTGATAAACTTGCTTTCCCAAATACCCTCTAAGGGCAACAGAAATTAATAGTAATGAGATCATTTGGAAAGAAATGGGTCTGTGATTATCCTGGCTCTATTCACTCTGCAGTAATGGCTCTGACTGTTTTTATTTTAGGGTACTGTGCTTAGGCAAGATGCTGAGTGCGGTGAAGAGATTTTCTCTAAAATAAACTTATTGAATTTTGGTGAGCCTTGGGGACACAAAAGGAAAGACAATGGCCCATAAAAGGTAGAATTGTTATCTTTTGGCTAAGAGGAACAGTAGGTGTCTGAAGCTTTTGAGCAATAAACACTTACGTTTTTAACTTCATTTGTACACCTGCCAAAATTTCTGAACAGCTGTCACCATTAAGGAGCACGAAGGCACACGTGGGCTGGGAACTGTTAACTTCTACTGAGCTGAAACACCCAAACCATCAGAAAGGTTCTCAGATCATTCACTGGTCAGATTTAGTGGGTGAGGAGAGTGTTCAGGGGATGGGAAGTTGACCTCTTGAACCTTTAGGGTCATTCAAAATCTATGATATGAAAACAGGCATCTTTCCTAAATGAGGATGAATGAGGCTCAGGCATGAGAGGTAGCTGGTTCCTAGTTCTCATCATTGTGTGTACTTTCTCCACTGGTGGACTTCCCTGATTTTCTGTGATTCTTGACTATTAATCTTCTAAAAATGGTCCACAAAGGAATCACTCACCACACTGGAGTCCTTCCCAGAGAATTTCATGTCTAGCAGGGCAGCTCCCAGGTTTCCCATCCTGGATCCCTCACTCTCACTGCACCCTCATGGGACCATCTTACCTCATCACACATCAATATGGAATAGGTGGCAATTTCCTTATTTCTGACAGTGGAACAATAGAATTTCTAGGACCTACTTTATAAACTTTAAAGCACTTCTTGTCATCTACTACAGGATGATGACAGTACTGGTGACAGCTGCCATGCCGTTGTGCTACCACTTGCCCTAAGTGATTGATGGGAACAGGTCAAGTTGGCATGAAATGAAGCCTGCCTTCCCATCACCCTTTGAGTTTGTTTTCTGAGACTGTTGCCCCTTGATTTGCAGCTCTGTAGTATACTGAGGAGAATGTGGGCAACAAAAAAGAGGCGGCAGTGCCAGAGAGGAGCTTAGGGGCCTGGAAAGGGTTCTGAATCCTGCCCTAAATCCTTGAATGTGCCCACAAGCCAGTTCTGGACCTTGCTCCTCAGCTATTTTCAGTAAATAGTCAAAAGATCTTGCTCCTCTGTCTTTAGATCTTTATATATGTATATATATATATATATATATATATATATATATATATATAATCTTGAGTTTATAGCTAGCTATATAGAGACATATGCACATATATGTACTTATACATGTACATGTGCATACATGTATATGACATACAATCATTTTATTGATTATTTCTATGACAATCATCTACTATGTGTCAGAGTAGAGATATGAAGAGGACCAGTCCCTCTGGTGGGAAGGCTGCTGAGTCCCTCTTGGGGCTGCTCATCCACCCTTGGTCCACCTTTACCCATCTCTGGCTCCAAGAAGCTGTCAATGTAGAGCAGCCACACCCCAGTAAGCTGTCTTGGCAGATGAGTTAAACTAGGCTGAAGGTACATGAGAGACCTCAAGTTCATCAATAAGTCAGAGGGATGTCTATCCCAAGAATATGAAGAACACTTCTCCCCCACCACCACCACCATGGACATGAAAGTACCTGAAACAGCCTTTATGGAGCACTTCGAGCTTGGTTGGACATTGAAGACAACAAGGATGCCCGCTGTATGCAGACTAATACCATTCATCCTTATGCTGTCGCTGAACTTTGATGACTCTGGAAGAGAAAGCATGAATGACAACTTTGTACAACTATCTCACTTCAGCCCAAGTCAAGATGTTGACTCATGAGGTCACTGGACTTCTTCCAAAATGAAGGAGAAGGGGGAAGCTAGATGACACAGCAGATAGAGGAATCTGGCCTCATGATTACCTAGCTATTACCTAGCTATGTGACCTTGGGCAAGTCACTTGACCCCATTGCCTTGCAAAAACTAAAAAAAAAAAGTAGGTCAAACACCAACAATAACAATGTGGCAACACTGTGCTCTACAAAAGAGGCAAAAGACAGTCAAGCCTTCCAAGAAATCACAGTCAAGTAGGGAAGAAGGCAAGCAAAGCAATGATTTTTAAAAGATAATGGAGGGAAATCATGAAAATTAAGGGGAATCGGGAGAAGCTTTCTCTAAAATGTGGAATTTTAGTTGGGAATTGAGGGAAGCCAGAGAAACTAGGAGACAGAGAAGAGACAAAATTCCAGGCATGGGAGATTGCTAAAGGAAATTCCCAGAGTCCAGAGATGGAGTGTCTTGTTTATGGAATAACAATACAGCTGGTGTCATTGGATGAAAGAATACATGGGGAAAGGAGTGGTAGAAGGTAGAAGAAGACTAGAAAGGTAGGTGAGGACTGTTCAGTATGAAATCAAATAGGAGATTTTGAATTTGGTCCCAGAGGTAATGGGAGCTTCTAGACTAGGGTTCATTGAATAAATGTTTTTGTCCTTCATTCTCAAAGAAGACCGTGACATCAGGGAGGCCTACCATGACAAGCACATGAATTGGATTGGAGTTGGGGGGGGGGGGGGGTGAGACTGTGCTAAGTCACCAGCCTCACTTTCTCCTCCAGAGTCATCTGGATCCAGAGGCCAGATAGGAATCAGAACGACTGGAGGTTCTGGATGGGATGCAATTGGGTGAAGTGACTTGCCCAATATCACACAGCTAGGAAAAGTCAAGTGTTTGAATCCAGATCCAAACATATGCATACATATATATTCAGACTTTTTATCTCTATCTCTCTATTTCTCTCTGTCTCTTTGTCTCACTCTGTCTCTCTGTCTCTCCATCTCTCTGTCTCTATCACTCTCTGTCTCTCATGCTCTCTTTCTCTCTCTGTCTCTGTCTCTATTTTTGTATCCATATTCATATTTCTGTCTTTATCTTTTCATACTTGTCTCCCCTTTTGAATATCTGTGTCTCTTTACACACATAAACCCTAACACATACAAAGGCTGAAGACCTTCCTTACTGAGCTTTTGCTCATCCATCTGTAGGTCATGTAGGTACTAGATATTTTCATTTACTCAGTGTTTCCTTTGTGAATAGTTTGGAATTTTTGCATGATTATGGTTTTTGTTTCTAGGAGCTGGTCACGTTCTGGTATTCAGGTCCTTCAGTACTATGCTATCCATGAAGCAGGGCACTTGGAGGACCTCTCCATCTCCTAGTCCACCCACTTTTCTTTGCCCTTTCATTTGGAAATTTCAAAGGATGCCCTGGTCTAGGATAGAGGACATGGTCCCTGGGAAGCCCCCTCCCTGCCACTTGTAACATATTAAAAACCAAAGCTCAAATATCTCAAAAATCTTGCTTTCTATAATATAGATTTTCTTATTCTATATTATTCTATATTATTTCCCAGAGCTTCCAGATCCCATTTGGGAAATGTTAAACAAAGTAAATAAAACTACACTACAATATAAATAATTTTAATTTGTGATATTGAAAGTAAACATGTGACCTGTGGGAATGTGTTTCTAATTGAGTTTGAGACAACTAATAAACAATTATTCTGTATCCAAAAAATGGAAGATATTCAAAATTTGTAGATTTTTGAGAAGCCTCCCATGTATCATGAAAATATTTTTTGAAAGAAAAGACTTGGACTGCACCAGACATGTTAAAAGCTTCACAACACACTCAATTGTGAGACAGAATATATCTTAGGATAAGAAATAACTAGTTGTCTGTCATTGGTTATTGTTCACAATCTGATCTCTATGGGAAAGCCAAGAAAGCAAAACATGTCCTGGGGTATCCCTCAATTTTTCCAAATAATAGATTTTAAGAGTCCAGATGCAGAAAATATGAAGAAATAGAAAAATGTTAAACACCTTTCTATATAATTTTAAAAAATAAATATATTCTTTATTTTTAGTATTCTTTTATTTTTAAATTTTGAGTTCCAAATCTCTCCCTCCTTCCCACCCCTGAGAAGACAAGCAAAATTATATCAATTATACATGTGAAATCAGCTAAAACCTATTTCCATATTAGTCATATCACAGAGAGGCAAAAAACAAAGTGAGAAAATGAGACTCCAATTAGAACTCAAAGTTCATTAGTTATCTGTCTGGACATGGAGAATGATTTTTCATCATAAGTTCATTGGCATTGTCTTGGGTCATGGTATTGATCAGAGTAGCCAAATCTTTCACAGTTGATCATCTTTATAATGTTTTTATTATTGTGCCCAGTGACTTCCACTATTCACTTCACTTTGCATTATTTCATATAGATCTTATGATGTTTGTCTTTTGCCCTGAAACTCCCCCTCCCCTCATCATTTCTTATAGCACAATAATATGCTACAATTTGTTCAACCATTCCCCAGTTGATGGGCATCCCTTCGGTTTCCAATTCTTTGCCATCACAAAAGAGCTGCTGTCAATATTTTTGTACATGTGAAATGAGTTCCTTTGAGTTCTTTTGGGGTATGGACCCAGAAGTGGTATTTCTGGGTCAAAGAGTATGCACAATTCTCTAGCCCTTTGGGCATAGTTTCCAACTGATCTTCAGAATAATTGGACCATTTCATACTGCTGTCAACAATTCATTATGTACCTACTTTCCTCCAACATTTGTCATTTCTGATAAGTTTGTGGTATCTCAGAATTGTTTGAATTTGCCTTTCTCTAATCTATTGTGAGTTACAACATTTTTTCATGTGATTAGAATATGGTTTGGGGGGCACAGTTGATTGAACACCAAACCTGGAGACAGAAAAAAACGAGTTTAAATTCAGCTTTAGACACTTACTAGCTGTGTAACTTTGGGCAAATCATTTAACCTTTGTCAGTTGGCAAACCATTCTAGCGCTTGTGCCATGGAAACCCCAAATGGGGTCACAAACAGTCAGACACAACTGAACAAACCATACAATATAGAAAAATTTGAGTTCTTCTGAAAACGGACATGCTCATATCCTCTGACCATTTGTAAATTGGGGAAATCTCTTATTTTTATAATTTTCCCCTCAGGTTCCTCCCTAGACACTTGACAGATGAGGCCTATATCAGAGAAGTTTGCTTTAAAAAATTTTGATTTTTCTTCCTTGTTTATGGTACCTTTTGGGAAATTGTTGTTTTGCTAATTATTTCTTTTCATTAAATCCCTTTTTGCTTTATCTGAGATACTTTTATCCACAGTAACTTATCAAAAGCTTCACAAATATTCATAACATGTGTACACGATAGAAAGTAGTTGTGTCTCTGAATCATGGGACAATCATAAGGAGCCACAAGAGATGCTTTATTTACTATTCTCCCTAACAACCAAAGGAATATTTTGAGTATTATGGGATAGCTTGCTTCCGCTGAAATCAGAGAACCTGTGGATAAATCACCCTCCTGCTGCTTGCTATTTATATGATCGTCAAGAAGACATTTTACCTCTGGGCCTCAGTTTCTTCATGTGTAAAATGAAGGAATTAGAGAAGATGAATTTTGAGATCCATTGCAGCTCTGAACCTGTGACATTGTTATGCCAAGGACAAGTCACTTCATTTTTCTGATGTTTAATCATCTCATCTGTAAAATGGAGTCATATCAGCCACAGTGGCAAGTCTCAATGAGATCCTGCTCATCAAACTCTTTCCAAACTGGGGAGCGCTATTGACATGTCAGCTATAATTCAGATCAATCTAAAGGCACCATCCGCATTGACAATGTTTGCACCTTGCCCTCATCTCCTCCATTCCTATTAATATAATGAATTTTTAATGCCCATTTTATATACTATCTAAGAAAATGAGAGTGGCCCCCAGCAATAATGCCGAAGAAAAATGTCTGTTTGATAAGCCATTAGGCATTGTATATTTAATATTCATCCCCTAGAGGTTACCACAAGCATGCTTCAAGTGGGTATTGTAAGAATTCTTTTGTTTAAAATTAGAGGGCAAAGAGAGTGGTTTCATATTTTGTGCTGTATTAGGGAAACATTAGCAAATCAAATAAACGTGATTTGGGGCTTTCTAGCACTTAGGAGCAGATTTCTCTTTGAACTCTAAATTATTTATGCCCCAGTAGGAGACACTTGGTAAATAACAGGAAAGGCCCACAAATCAAGTGCAGATTGTGGGATAGGACCAATGCTTGGAACTTAACACTTGAATCAACAAAACCCATGACTGATGCCAACTTGCGGAGTCCCACGGACCTTTGGGGTCCTCTCCCCAGGATATGAGAGATAGTCAGATGGACAAAGATGGAGAGACAGAGAGAGAAGGCAAAAGTCAAAGAGAGACAAGGCAGAGACAGCAAGATCAGGAGAGAGACAGAGATAATAGAGACAAAGATTAGAGATGGAGTCAGAGGACTCATATTTTTCAGGGCAAATAAGGGTTCCATGTCAACCAGGACCCTTGGAGATCTGCACTTAGAGCACTGCAACCCTGATGTGACCTGTATGGACAAGAGTTCTGGCTCTGTAGCGTTCAGAGGACTGTGTTCATCACTGCAAGTGAAGGTGTCCTTCCCATGGAGAGAACAGCAAGAGGCTCAGACAGGGGCGCTCAATGGTCACAGACATTACTCATCTCAGGTTTTTCCAAATTTTTGATATCCACCTTATCTTTGCATACTATATGGATGTCTACAGAGTTGGGGTCATGCTCCACCAACAATGACCCTTGGAGACACATTGAAGAATTAGAAATTATTGGTGAATGGAGGAAGCTGTTTCTACTACACAGAATGTGCATGTGGAGCAATGGCTAGAGCAGTGGTCTTAGAATCAGCAATACTTGGCTGGAAACCCAGTCTAAATACTTATTGTCTATGAGACCCTGGGTAAGCCACTTCACCACTCTCAGATTCCATTTTCTCAGCTGTAAATCACAGCTTTGACCGAACAGATCTTTTGTGAGTCTTAATTGACGTCCACAGAAAGTGTTCGACCAACTTTTAAGTTATTTTCACAGTTATTTTCTTGCTGAAACTTTGCTTCTATCTGACCAATTTCTCTTTCTGGCTGCTGCTTTCTCTTTCCCCTGTCATCCCTGCCCCCCAAAAATGACTTTGACTTCATTTTGTATGTTCTCATTTAATGGGAAGGTGATGTAGCCAGAGAAAGACTATAGAACCTAAGGCAGACCAAAGCACACTATTTTCACTTTTTAAAATTTGTTGAAAGATTTTTCTTTCTCCCAATTTTTCTTTTTTTCTTCTGAAGCCCAAAATGGCTAATATGGAAATATGTTTAACATGATTATAGAAGTCTAACTTACATCAAATTACCCACTATCATGGGAAGGGGTGAGAGGAGAAAAATGTGCACTCAAAGTCTTACAAAAATAAATGTTGTCAACTATATATGTTACTGGAAAAAAAAGAAAATTTAAATTAAAAAAGAAAAAAAAGAGCAGAGTGATTGAGTAAATCAATCAAATGACAGCACGCAAATGAAAGTAAATGATCAGTTGCCCAGACAATCAATCTCAATCAAAGACTTTAGACTAAGTGCTGAAAGTACTTGGAACTGAACTGATATTACCCAGGAAAAAAGGGTTCAGCTAGGTTGCAGAAACTTGACCACGCCCTAGAGTTCATCCATAAAATATAAACTTAGTTGATATTATATAAACTGGAGTCATTCCATATACTGGCATGAGCATGGAATTCTAATTAAGCCCTCCCCACTCCACCAGGAACCATTAGGGGTTTGGAGTGGAAGGAGAGGCTCCAGCCCTGGTCTCAACCATATTTTGTCACGTTTTTGCAAGACTGTTAGGCATCCTTTATGCTCTTTGGTGCCTTGGTTGGCTTTGGAAGCCAAGGAGCTCAGCAAAGAAACTGTACCGAAGGGAGAAGTTGAGTGCTTCCCCCCAAAATGACAGACTTCCAGATACTGTGACTTGCTTTTTTGTCACATGTATGTCCTAAGCATGTATCCATTTTCCTCTTGATACTGTGAATTGGTGGGAGGGTGTGACACGGATTGGGGGGGGGGTGATAAAGGAAGGTATTGTATATCTTATGAAAGTTGCTTAATGTTGACTGAATGAATGATTCTCAATTGGTTATATGGGAAGAAATACAAGTGTTGAGGTTTGAAATAAACACATCAGAGAATTTCTTCAGCCTCTAAGGGTATTGTATACCTAGAACTACTGGGGGGGAGTAGTTGTTGTCATAGTGTAAAACGATATTAATATATATATATATATATATATACAAAGAATTGGATGTGCATTTTTAGATAGATCTCTCCTTATCCAGGCATCCAGCCAGCCACCTATTTATCTATCTACACACATGCGTGTATGCACACATATTTATTTATTTATTTACATTCATATATATATATTTACAGAGTATTCTACAAGACTTAATACAGCCTTAATAATCCTTTAAGTTTCCCATCATATCTCTGGATAGGATGTCAACTCTTTGAGGTGGGTACTTTCATTTTCCTTTTTATATACCCACTGCTTAGCTCCACGACTGGATTTTGGAAATTTAATAAATGTGTTTTCATTAACTGATGGAATGAATTGATTTTTCTTTCTCATTTCCTACTGCTTCTGTCTCTCTTGTTGCTTTTGAATAGATATCCTGTATTTTCTTCAAATGATTCTCCTGACTTGTCTCTAGGACCCCTTATTCATTTAAAAAAAGTTTTCTCCTTGGAAGCATTATTTTAGTTCTTGTCCAAAGCTTCCCTTTGCCTGGAAAAGAACATTGTCCCAAGCATAGAAGAGAAGCTACTTGTGGGGACTGATTTTTTCTCCTCTATCTTTGTATCCTTGGTGCAGAGGAAAATGTTGATCACAAATTAGGTCCCTGATAAATGTTGAATTGGAGAGAAAGGGATTACTTGATAAGAGAAAATATTATCACCTTTTACTTAGAATACTGCAATTGTTTCCTAATTGGTCTCCTTACTTCCCCTTTCCCCTCTCCAATCCATCTTCCACATAGCTGCCAATATGATTTTCCTAAACTGTAAGTCTGAACACATCATCTTCCTTTTCAATAAACTGTTCTTTAGCATCAAATATTAGTTCCTCCATTTGACTTTCAAAGTCCTTCATGAACTTGTCCCAACTTGTCTATCCAACATCATTAAACATGATTTTCCTGTCATCCCTGTAAGACCCAGACAAACTGGTCTTCTCCATTATTCCCTTACTTCCCATCTCCTTTCCTTGGTGGTACTGCTTTTCTCCCAAGTATGAAACACCTTGCATCATCACAGTCTTCTAGAGGCCTCTCAAGCACTATCTTCTATGTGAAAACTTTCCTGATTCCTTTATAACTATATTATATTTATTCTGCTTTTATAGATTTAGATATTGGCATTCCTCTCCCAATAAAATCTTAGTTCCTTGAGGTCAGAATCTACACTTTTGTCTTTGTATCCCACAGTGTCCATGAATACATGATGCTGAAAATAATCTGAATCTCATTAAATCTAGAGATCCGTCCTATGATGCAGATTGCAACCCACCCATTCCTTTCTGTTCTGTGTGTCTCATCCATATCCTCCCCAAAGTTTTCCAAAGGTGCTTCCCCCAACATACTAGGTCACTTCCTCATTTCCTAATGACTTCAAGAGAATTCTAGGGAAGCATTTTGGCTGCTCATCTGTCATCCCTCACTCAAACCCATGACCATCTCCTCTTTCTGTACACAACTCCTTGATTATTGTCTTGCCATGAATTCTTCTTCAGAACTCCTCATTTGCTCCATGTTGTAGCTGCACATACTCACGCTATGCCTTTTCTTGCCCTCTGTACACAGCTCATCTTCAGTTTTTCAAAGTGGTGGAGTTTCAGGTCTCATTGACATACAAGCAATAACCAAATGTTTGTTTTGGAAAAAGAGGTCTTTGCTGGTGTGAGAAGCTTGGATCCAATAAAAGCGTTTTGCAGTTTTTCCAAAACAATCCAGTCCATTCCCCTTTTTCTTTCCAGCATAGTGTCCATCTGTTTGGTCCGTCCTAGATACACTTCCTATTTTGTTAGACCTATAGAGTGTCCATTGAGTTGCATGTTGACATCTAGGCGGGGTATATTAGGCACTTGTTTCCTGCATGTGGATGGATGGGTCAAAGTCTTGGCATTATCACAAATCTCTTTCAGGAGACTCTGCAACATCCTGGGCAACAATCAGCATAAGACTACCTAAACAGGCATCCAATGGAAGACTTCACCATTGACAAAGAACATCTCCTGGAGCTGAAAAGTGTATTGCATCAACTCCATTACATGGGCAATGCACCTTTGGGGAGCAGATGCCTCACTCTTCACTGCCCCACATGATGATTATTTTTGGAAAATAATGGCATGGAGATATTTTGATTATTGCATTCTCCAAGGATTTCTGAATGAAACTGGTACATGGATGGGAGACCCCTTGTTTCAAGGGTCTATAAAAGAGTTACTTTACGCTACTGAGTCAAATATTTTTTCATTATATGTCAACAAACCAAAAGTCCAATAGGATTTTACATTCTTTATATCTGAAAGTCAAATGGGAGGCCCATTTTTGAATACATTCTGGAAAATCTGATTCCTTCTAATATTCTTACTGAGTATGCTTTCAAATTGTATATAGATGGCTTTCATAAGGCTGATACAAAGTGGATGTAAGAAGGACCAGCTCCTTAGACAGATGGGAGGGAGTAATTATGGACACATAGAGAGAAATTGGCTTTAGGAAGGGTCATACTTTAAAAACTGAGGGCTACCTCTGTGTCATAGAAAGCAAAAAAGGAAAGGAAAATATGGCAGGATGATGAGGAATTTTGAGGTGTGAGTTAGGGAGAAGAAGGGATTTGTATTATAGGATCTTTTCAGTAAAATAAAAGACAGCAAGGCCTTCTGTTGAGAACTTCATTGAGCTGCTGGCACGGGGGGTTGAGGAAGCAACTTTGCCAATGAACAAAAGCATTTCCCAAAAGCTCTTGGAGTTTGGCAAGGCCACAGGGCTGGGAGGGCACTATCCCTGGATGACAATTTGAATTGAAAAAAAATCTTGCCAGATTGTAACAGAGGGTTAAATCTAATAAGACTGAATTCAATGGAGAGGAATATGAAGTCTTATATATGTGTACAAAAACATCAATTGCACATATATATGATGGCAGAAGCCATTTGCTCTCAGAAAGTTCTGGTGATTTGTGAACCTTTGGAGTTACAAGTGGAATGTGGCAGTCACCAGTACTCTCGTAAACTTGGACTGCACCAAGAAGAAGGAATGATACCATCTAGGAGTAGGGAGGTCATCTGGAGACTTGTGTTCGGCATCTTGGTTTAAGAATGGCATGGACAAGGAGAGAACAACTGAGGATCCTTCAAGGATCATTGAAGGAGCAGATTGTGTTTGTGTGTTGTGTGTGTGTGTGTGTGTGTGTGTGTGTGTGTGTGAGAGAGAGAGAGAGAGAGAGAGAGAGAGATGGAGAGAGAGAGAGAGAGAGATGGAGAGAGATGGAGAGACAGGGGAAACAGAAATTTCAACTTTCAGCAAGTGTTTGAGGGATTCTCATGTGAAGAAGGGATTCAGTTTGTTCTGTTGCCCTTGGAGAAAATTACCAAGAATAAAGAATAAAAATTGAAAAGAGTCTCATTTTAACTGGATGACAGGAAATATTCCACATGATTGCAGCTCCCACAGTGGTGTGGACCTCTTCAAGGCTGATGGGTTCCCCCTCCTTAGAGGACTTTCAGCCTGGGGAGAGTGTTATGGTGAATATTAGCTTATGCATGAGTTGGTTTAAATTATTGGTGCTTACCCACAAAGGCACATTACAGAGAATATGCAAAAAAAGATATGACCAAAAGAAAGTGGTGAATTGGTCAAGTAACAGGAGGGGTATTAGATGAATAGCTCCTTTGGGTCATTGGTTCCTGTTAATTGGGAGTTTTCTTCTTAGAGAATTCAAACATGCTGAGTGCATCCCCTGAGTTTGAAGAAGGCTTTGGTGACCTGCAACTGTACTTATGGAGAAAGGACTTTCATAGATAAGGTCACAGACCCAATGAAGAAGGAAAGTTAGAGGAATGAGTATGGATAGTCATGGTCTAAAATGAGCAAGAAGGGGGTAAATATGGAAGTAATAAAGAACCGCCTTCATATTCCTCCCTCTCAATATATGATGTGAGAGGGAACAATTCTACCTGGGGAAGAAAATAGAAGAAGGAAGGCTTTGAAAACACAATACAGGTTTTTCTTCCTTAAAATTTCCAGTGAATAGAAATCACATCAGGTTCATTGAGGGTTTATTGGATACAATACTTAAAAATTTAGAATTTAGTTTTTACAGGACTTCAATTTACTTGCTCTAAAAGACAAACACCATGGTTTCTCCCTTAGTTTTCCAAAGCATACATTCCAAAGAAAACAAGAGCTCACCCAACTCACAGTGGCCTTTCCCAAATTTCTCCTTTGGGATCACACACCCTTACTCTTGGCCTTGCCTCTTTTTCTTATTCTCCTTTTGCTTTTTGGCTCACATTCTCAAAAGGTCATTCATTTTTTGACCCTCTTGCTTCCTCTGCTCAGTGTCCTCACTCATATATAGACTTTGAAGAAGAAAGCTTGACGCAGCCATTCTCACTGAGGCCCTAACTCATCAAGCATTCAAACTCCACTGTAGAGGGAGCACATTGTTCAAATACCAAATATATGCTTGCCTAAAGACATTTAATGGAGACCTCATGCAAGAAAAGAGTCCGCATGGTGGTCAGAAGAAGCAATGGAGGACACTCTCAAGGTCTTTCTGAAGAATCTTGTAATTGATTGTGTAAATACTGGCAAACCCATCCAGTATGGCCTGCCTGCACCAAAGGATTTGAGCTCAAAATTGAAGTAGGTCAAAGAAATGAGAAATGCACAAATTTGGAGCCATCTCTACTCCAAATGGATTATTTGTGCCTGGCCTGTAGTAGAGCATTCCAAGTTAATATCAGTCTAATCAGCCCAAGTTGGACACACTCTATCTTGGCTCCAAGATAGTGATGCCATTTTGGTCCTCTTTGAGAATGAAGGACAACAGCCACCTCTTGTCTGTGACAGCCAGAGATGGTCTGCTCAGCGTCCTGGAGATGTACTCATATGAGTATCATTGGAGCTTTTGAATTGTCCATGGATCATCTCTTGCTCTTACTAAGGGTTTATCAGTTCCCCAGTCATATTACTTTATCTATGCAGTTCATCATTGATAATAAGATCCTGGGCATGCCTACTACCGGCTTTTTCATTTTCCTTTGAGTGACATAATATTTGGATTCCTTTTGCTTTGTACATTCCTTGAAGTATGTCTGTTAAAGAGATAGAATTCTGTTTATTTTCTAAAATAGGGTTTTAGTGAAAACAAATAGAGTTTCAGTTAGATTATTCAAGGTTCTGATGTTTTAGGTATTTGCTGGCAGTTCCCCATGGGTTTTGTACTAAAATATTTCAGAAAATGCTTGGAAGGGTTTTTAAAAATAAATTCAAGAAATGACAAAATCAAAAATAAAAGTTTTCTCTCAATAGATTCTGTATTTGAGATTGGAAATAACAGTGTTCAAGAACAATGATTTTGTCTTAGGACTATAAATGCCCCTGAGATTTAAAAAATAAACCCCAACTAAGAGTTTTTAAAAATAAAGGTGACAGATAATGGAGAATATTACTTTTGCATTTGTATGAACATATTCATTGTATTAAAATACAACTTTAAATATGCAGTACACATACATGTGTTTGTATTGTCTATGCATACATATGCAGGTATGTATATATGCACACATGCAAACCTATGCACAAAAGCATACTTTTGTATGTACATGCATTCAGGGGGGGTATGTTCATAGACCCCAAGTTGAAAACTCCTGTTGGAAGTGAGATTAAAGGGACTTTGGTATCTTTCAACTGTACACCCCCCAAACCCTGAAGTCTTAATATTGGGTCTTACTGCTCACTCTTGTATTCAGCATTTTGTTTTTTAGATTTTTCAAGGCAATGGGGTTAAGTGGCTTACCCAAGGCCACACGGCTAGGTAATTATTAAGTGTCTGAGGCCAGATTTGAACTCAGGTACTCCTGACTCCAGGGCCAGTGCTCTATCCACTGCACCACCTAGACACCCTTGTATTCAGCATTTTACAAAAGCCATTTCATTCTTAGATGAGAGAAAGGAGAGACAAATAGAAAGGGGGGGGCAGAGACAGAAAAGAGAGATAGACAGAAGCAGAGACACACAGATAGAGACAGAAACATAGAGACAGATATCTATATCTATCTATCTAACTATCTAGAGAGAGAGAGAGAAAGAGAGAGGGAGAGAGAGAGGGAGAGAGAGAGGAGAGGACAGAGGAAGAGAGGGGAGGGAGGGAAGGGAAAGAATGGGGAGGGGAGGGGAGGAAAAACAAAGCCTCAGAGCACTATATGTCTCCCTGGAAAATCACACTCACTCATTCCATTTTAGAAAACATCTCTCTGCTATAACTACTTTCGAACAAATGCCAGATATTTGGAGCTACATATGTGAAGGTAATCTAAAATATTATAAGCCAAAACACAACGGATTCTTCCTGGATATGAAAATAGAACTCCCAGCATGGAGTTACTAAAGAGCAGAGGAAAAGTTACCAATGTGTATAAACATTTTGCAAACATGATTTTGCCCATCTGCAGCCTTTCAATTTTAAATTCACTTTATTCTTTCTTTCGTGAAGCAGTCCTGAAATATAAGCTTCTATTATCATCATTTCAGTAGGACTTTGTGAAAGAAAGCCATTTATCCCATTCCTGAGTTTTCTTCTCCCACCCCATTGGGCACCATTTCTCATTGATGTTGTCCCCTATCCTTCAGAAGAGGGCTAAGGAGCAGGAGGTAGTAGTTTGGGTGGTAGCATGTGTGTGCTTTCAGAGACCTTTGCATGGCATGGGTTGTCTCAGTATAGCTGTAGAAGTTGCCTTCTGGAAGTCTAATCATTCATTCAAGAAACATTGAATAAGTAGTTGTGCGCAAAGTTCTGGGGAAGATATAAAATGTAAATAAGGGAGGACTGCTGTCATCTTTTCTTTTAACTTCTTTCCTCCTCATTTCCTTCTCTACTTTCCCTTGTCTCCACTCTCATCCCCTCCCCTCCCCTCTCCTATCTTCTCCTTCCTTTCCCTCTCCTCTCTTTTCTCTTTTTCTCTCCTTTCCTGTCCTTTTCTCTTCTTTCCTTCCCTTCTCTTCCCTTTCTCTTGCAATATCCATATCCCTCCCAGGATCTCTGAAAGCATCTCCAACACCATTCCAGGATTATAAAAGGTCACAGAGTTCTCTCCTTTTTATTTCTTCTACAAGGTATACATTTTCAGAGTCTTTCATTTGGGGTAGATTGGAGGTTACAAGTTCTAGTCATGGAAACATTAATTAAAAATTTTGTTCTTAAATGCATTTGTGTCAATGCTATAGTGATTCTGGGCAGCAGTTGTGGCTACAATAATACTCTGAGTTTGGGGGCAGCTAGATGGTGTAGTGGATAGAAAACCAGCCCTGGAATCAGGAGAACCTGAGTTCAAATCCGACCTCAGACACTTCATAATGACCTAGCTGTGTGGCCTTTGGCAAGCCACTTAACCCCATTTGCCTTGCAAAAACCTAAAAAGTAAAAAAATAAAAATAATAAGATAATACTCTGAGTTTATTTCAGTTCAGGGATATTGGGGTGAGCACCATTTCCTGTTGGACATATGTCTTTTTTTAGTCTATGAAGGACAGTAAGACTGTAGTAATGATGTCTTCCTATGTTTTCAGTAGAAGTTAAATTTTGCAACATTCAGGCTCATTTTCTTGTAAAATTCCTTATCAATCCATTAGTCTGGCCTCCTTCAAAATGAAATTTCTCTCATTTCTGGTGTATTATAACTTTAAGCTCCTCTGTTTCTCTAAACAGAACTCTCCCAGTCATTTGCTCACTACTTTGTCAATATGCTGCCAGCTAGATTCTGACTATCTTCATTAGCCAGTTGATGCAGTCACCAACTGGCCTTTGGTCAACCAGATTGTCCCCTTATTTAGCAGTGGGAGCTGAATAGGCTGCATAATAGATCGTGGGCTCAACCCGGAGTCACGAGAGACCTCGGTTCAAACCTAGCCCCAGACAATTACTAGCTGTGTGACTCAACACTAACTGCCTCAGTTACTTTTACTATAAAATGGGGATAATAATAGGACCTCTAGCCCAGGGTGGTTGTGAGAATAAAGTGTAACATATATTTAAAGCATTTTGCACAATTTTAAGTTTTTATCTCCTAGAGAATGAGTTAGTCTCTGATCAAGCTTGTCACATCTTCAGTCCATGGAACACCTTAGTGAGGTAGATAGCCCTTTCTACAATTCATCTTGGGGTCTTGCACTGGCTGCTGTGGTGTGGAACTTTGACCTTGGTGAAAGACCATCACTAGGGTTGCATTCAGGTTTTATTTCCATGCTAAATTTAATTAAGATCTGTGATGTTAAAAATATACTTTCAGAGAAAAACAATGCAGTGCGCAGAGTGCCTTTGTGGCTTACCAGAGAAATGGAAGGAAATTTCTAGCTCCTTCTCCTTTTCTTTGGTGTCAAGCCTTTTGCAACTAGATGGTTGAGTTGACTGGTAAGTTTTCCTGGTTTGTTAAAAGGGGCACAGACTTTCTAACATATAATAATGTCAGCAAAAATCCAGCAAATATTAAATGATGTTAATGAGGAAAAAAGAACAAAAAGTTATGGTCTGGGAGTCTGACTTCCATTTCTGGCACAAATGAATAATGAATATTAAATAATATTTATTAATATTAAATATTCACTAATATTTATAAATAATATTTATTCATTAATGTTAAATAATAAATCTAAATATGAAAGGATAGTTTGTTAGCCTATAGAAAGGGAAACTGTGAGCACTAAGAATCATCATGCCTCCATCAAGAACAAATCTTTTTACCAACAAAATTTCTTTCAGTAGGATTACTAGAGGGATTGGCAGGAAATATTTGGATTTTCCTCAAGAAGTTGATCCTGATTTCACGATGCCCACTTGTCAAGCACGTTGTCCTGCATTCATCTGCAAGATATGGTTAGACTTTGTGGAGCCTGAGGTCCCTTCCAAATCTGAAATCCAAGGATTCTCATGAATAAGTTGGAAAAATATTGATTAGGTGAAAGATTGCCACACAAAGTCAGAAATGATGCATTAGGGAACCCAAAAAATAGCAAAGGTATGGACTTAGAAAGTCTCTAGTGAAATGCCACAGGTCTTTACCTTGCCTGAGTTTTATTCTGTTTTCATGTAAGGGCCATCTAGCACAGTTAGCAAGCTTGTAGCTGATAAAAGTCAGTCTTCATGCCTGCTGGTGACAATCAAAAAACATTTATCTACTTTCTAGAAAATGTTGGATGGTAAACTCAGTAGAAGTCAACAATGCTAAGATCGCTCATTCTAGGGCAGCCGTATTTTTAAAAAAGCAGGTCTGTGTGTATGTGTGTATGTGTGTATGGGACACAAATCCATAATTAATCCCTGTGACCAGGAAGGCAGAAGGTGGGGGATCTCTGAGCAGATATGGTCTGAATCTAATGGTACTATTTGGCACGAAGCTGCTAAGCTCCTAGAGCTATAGGGATTCTAAGAGGACAAACTGGCCCAGGCCAGTATGGGGGCCGATCAGAGCTTCAATAGCCTTCTGACTTGAATGCAATAAGGAGAATGAGACTGGGCTGGGGTTGGAGAGTCCCAGTAGCCTCTGGGCCCTGGTGGTCAGTTCTAGTTTGGAAGAAGCCCATTTTGGAAAGGTCATTGGCAAATGGGAGGATGTCTAGAGCAGGGTAACATTGAGAATGTGAGGATGGTTGACTAGGCCATTTATCAAAGGAAACTGGAACTGTTTGATGAAGAAGAGAAACCTGGGCGGGAGGAGTTTTTAGATATTTGAAAGACTATCAGGGAGAGGAGGCCCTAGACCTGATCCTTTTGGACCTTCTAGACAAAAGCTGGGAATGATCAATCAAGGGATGTTTCCTAATCACATATAATGTGCTGAGTCCTGTGGTAAGGATTGTTTAATGAGGTACTGAAGTTATATAGAGACAAGCTTAAGCACTGAAATGGGGTTCCCCATTTTAAAAGTGAGAGTTGACGCCAAATGAAAGAAGCTGCTTTGTGAAGTGGTGAGAGCCCCTCCACCATCTCCTTCACTCAAGACTGATGGCCCCTTGTAAGGGACACACTCTTTAGGCACAAGCGGGAGTGATGGTCCCCCGAGACCCCTAAGATGGTGACCTGTCTCCTATCTGGAAAATACTCTGATGTCTCAGGCATCCATTTATACTTGAAAATGTTTGCAAAGTGCTTCATCCCCTCCCCTCCCCCCCCAGCACCTAGTAATTCATACATGAGCCAGTTTACAGCTATTAGCATCTAACAAATCCACCCCCTTTTAAATGTCTTCCTGGTTTGCCTTCTCAGCATATCAGACTCCCATTGTTATCTCTGAAATGAAATGTGTGAGGGGCTTCCCAAGGAAAATAGTGGGTTCCCAGAAAAGAGCTGAGAAAATGCCTCTCCCTTCTTTCCCTACAAAGGTGGGGTCATGGTGGGGATTATGCCCCATATGGCAAGAGTCAACGGGATGGCTACTTGCCATCAGTCAGTCCGCTAGTCCAGCAGTTAGCACTGATTAAGGGCCCACGATTACTAGACCCTGTACTGAGCGTTGGAAATACAGTGGAAGACAAAAAGTGTTTAAGAGAGCACAGGCCAGTGCGGGGAACAATGGGCAGATGGTTATGGACACATGTGCAAGGACAGGCATTTGTGTAGACATGTACCCATTCACATCCATAGCCATATTGAGTTCGGTGATGCCATGTGCAGCACCTGGAGTGCTAGGTCGGGGGCAGGAAGACTAAACTACAACAAATGTACCTGCAGTCATGAACAAAATATATATATATAAGAATATATAGTGGATTATAGCATTGTGTACATTTGTTTATATATACAGACACCTACACATTGACTTGAGGATGGTCTCAGCTAGGAAGGACCAGGAAAGACTTCTTGCAGAAGGTGGGACTTTAACTGAGACTGGAAGGAAACTAGGGAAGGTAGGAGTGGAGGTGATGAGGGAGCATAACCCAGACAGGGATGAGAGCTAGCGAAAACCCTCAGAGGAGAAAAGGAAAAGGATCACACGCAAGGAAGACAAAGAAGACCAATGTCACTGAATCACTGAGGACATGGAGGAAATAATACGTAATAAAGTTGGAAAGCGATAAAGGGCTTTTAAAAGTCCAACTGGAGTGGGAGTTGAGTGAATAGGAAGGTGATATGATCACATTCGCAATTTAAAGCTATCAATTTGTTGTCTAATTAGAAGATGGATTAGAGCAGGGAGAGATTTGAGGAAGGGATAAAATGGGCATTTTACTTCAATAACCCAGGTGTGAGATGAAGATGGCCTGAATCAGAGTGGTGGCAATGTCAGAGGCAAAAAGGGAATATATGCAACAGATGTTATGATGGTAGATGGATGGGATATGGGAGGAAGAAGGGGATGGAGAGAGAAAGAGAGAGACAGAGACAGAAAGACTAGGAAGAAAGAAAGAAAGAAAGAAAGAAAGAAAGAAAGAAAGAAAGAAAGAAAGGAGGAGGAGGAATGGATTGATTTCAAGGGTAGGTAGGGAAAGACTGACAGATTATAATACTGTCCTTTAATTAACAGAGGGTCAGAAAAGCATTGTGACCAGAGAGACAGAGTTAGAGACAGAGACAGAAAAAGAGAAAGAGAGAGAAAGAGAGAGAGAGAGAGAGAGAGAGAGAGAGAGAGAGATAAAAGATGTGAGAGAAAAGTCAGAGACATTGAAAAAGAAAAGAGGGTGAAAAACAGGAGAGAGGTGAGGGCTAGGCAAATAAATCTGAAAGTCATCTATATGAAGATGGCAGTTGAAATCATGAGAGTTAAGGAGATCCCCAAATGAAATTGGATTGGGAAAGAAGAGAAGAGGAGCCAGGACAGAATTTTGAGGACATTCAAAATAATCCAGGCTGACATGGATTAACATCTAGAAAAGGTGAAAAAGAAGGAGCAATTCTAGAGGTAAAATGAGAGCTAGGAGATAAAACGGTCATGAAAACCTAAGGAGAAGAGCGTATCAAGAAAAATAATGAGATTGACAATGGCAGGGACTGCAGAGAAGTTGAGGCCAACAAGGTTTGAGAAAAGACTGTTATATTTAGTGATTAAGAGATCATTGATAACTTTAGAGAGTGTAGTTCCAGTTGAATGATGCATTTGGAATCAAGACTAGTTAAGAAGAGAATGAGAGGAAAGGCAGTGAAGGCACCTGTTTACAGACATCCTCAAAGAGTTTCACCAAAAAAATAATGAGAGATATAAGAAACAGAAGTTAACAAAAATGGAGGGATCAAGTGATTTTTTCGAGGACTGGGAAAATGTGGGAAAATTTGTAAACATCATGAAAGCATTCAGTTGACCATGAGATGAGGACCAGAGATTAGTGAGAAAATGGGTATGAGTAAGGGAGGTGATGGGATGGAATGAGATTCTTTTATGTGTAGAGGGGTTTGCTTTGGTAAAAAAAAAAAAAACAGCCCCTCTTTATGTGAGAGAGAAATGAAGGCAGAGTAAGTGACAGAAGGCACCTGAATGAGAGAAGAGGAGGAGAGGACAAGTTCAGTTAATGGTCTTATTTTTTTTTTAGGGAAAGATAAGGTAAGGTTCTTAACTGAGAGGGTGAGAGGAACAAGAGTCATGAGAGTTTTGAGGAGGGATGAGAAAGTTTGGGAAAACCCCTGTTGCTGATGGCTTAATTAATCCCATAGGACAGTGTAGGAGTCGGGCTTTGATTCGGTGAAGGCCCAGGAGAGATTGTAAAGCATACTCTTGCCATGGGCTAGTCTAAGTTTTGGAATTTCCTCTCATTTCATTTAGCAGCAAGTTAGTAGGGGTGAAAATAATGGATGGTGGAAGTGAGGAATATTGGAATTTGGTGAGGGATAGTCTTCTGTAAGATAAAGAACAAGGGTAGGAGGGGGTGGCATAGAGCCAATAACTCCTTTCTTTACACCAAGCATGAAAGAAACAATGGCTTTTAAGGGAGCAGGCAGGGCGCTTCCCCACAGGTAGCTGCTCTGTGGTAGAGCAAATACTGAAGAAAATGGCAGTGGCTTCTTTAGATTTCAATATAATTGACTCTTGTCTTTTGAAGGTCTAAGTCTGATGTGCTTAATCCCTTACTCCAAAATCTTCCTTGGCTCCCTTTTAGGGAGGTATGGAAGCTAAACACACACACACACACACACACACACACACACACACACACACACACTCAGTTTAAAAAATAAACAAAACATCCTTTCTACTGTAATTATTTCTTTTCTTTTCTCTCTGTCAGAGCATAAATTCCACAAAGGCAAAGACTGTCTTAATCTCACTCTTGATCCAGGTTCTTCTTGGAGAAAAGACTCCATAAATGGTGACTGTACCAAGTAGTTACTGGTGGGAGTTAAGTTGGCTTCATGGATTCTAGGTTCATCTACTCTCTTTTCCATTGGTCATACATCAGCGAACTGAAGGCATGACTTCTTTAAGATCTGTTGACTTCCTAGGTTAAGCTATGGCTGTGTTGGAGAGGGCTAGGATTCAGTGAACTACAGCTGGCTAATGGGTTAATGACTGATCGTAAACTGGAAGACCATTGGGGTCATTTGTTGAAGGGTGTACATCTTTATTATGGAAAGATAGAAAAACATCAGAGTTGAGATTAGGCTTCACCAGTGCTTCTGTTCTCCTATCTTTATATCTAAGAAATTCATTTCTTTTGGTTCTAACTCAAATGATCCTTCCTTTATGAAAGTCTTTAAATTTGACTGCTCCTTGAAGGTCATAGCTCTCTCTCTCTCTCTCCTCCCCTTCCCCTCCCCTCCCCCCTCCCCTCCCCTCCCCTCCCCTCCCCTCCCCTCTCCCTCCCCTCTCCTCTCCTCTCCTCTCCTCTCCTCTTCTCTTCTCTTCTCTTCTCTTCTCTTCTCTTCTCTTCTCTTCTCTCTCTCTTCTCTCTCTCTCTCTCTCTCTCTCTCTCTCTCTCTCTCTCTCTGCTGTTCCTTAATATTTCAAACTATAACTGTGCAGTTGATGTCATATGTCTCTACTAGACTGCAAACTGCATGACAACAGGGACTGCCTCATTGAGTACCCAACAGTTTTGTACATAGTGGGTGACTAGCCCGTGTTTATTCAATGAACAACTGAATGAGTCAGAAGAGGCCAGCACTATCCCCGCTGGCCACACTAGCTGACCAGATGAGGTAAGCAGAGTAGAGTGGGCAGACCATAGTCAGGGCGTGATCAGAACAGCAAAGAGTAGGACAGTCAACCTTGTGGGAGTTGGTCCCTCCAGCAGTACCCCAATAGGACAAGATTTTCCATGCAGAGACCTGGACAAGCTACAGTTGCTGGGGGTTGCCTGGTACAACTTAGATCCTGAAAGTTGTACTCAGCCTGCTGGCCTGGTAGAAGAGAACAATGCATTGTTACCAAAGGAGTGGAGGGTTGTAACATTGAGTCGGGCATTGCCAGGTTGAACATTTCGACCAGAGGAGGGTGGCTCAGTAGCCATGGGGATCTCCTGGGCTACCCAAGAAAATGAAGTGAACCCTTCCTCCTCCAGAAGCTTGGGCTATGGCTAGAAATATTCCTCTTCAAAGAAAGAGTCACAGGCCATTTAATCAAAATTTCTATTGGGTGGTGACAAAGAGGACCCCCTGGAGAAGAGCTGAACCCCTGAGCTTGCCATAATCTAATCAGCCCCAACCTCAGCACAAAGGGACAAAGGAAGCCAATGAGTCACTTTAGGGCATGGTTTCCTTTTACCTGGACAAAGAATGAGCTGCAGAATAGGGTATAATGAAAAGGCCAATAGATGTAAAGTCAGTAGAGTCAGCCTCAGATGCCACCTTGCCTATGTGCCCTTGGTCAAGTCTCTTAACTGTCAGGGACTCAATTTCCTCCTATGTAAAATGATGAACCAGATGACCTTGGAGGTGCTTTACAAATATAAATTTATGATCCTAAATCAAGTTTCTAAAGAAATAAAGGTCCTGTTTATTCAGAATTTCCAATCTCATTTCCCATATCTGCCTGTCCTTAATATACTAAAAAAAAGGCTTAAGGGTGAATTTTTGTTCCAAGCCCCCAAACCAGATTAACTGACCCCAGGGAAAATAATAATGGCCAATAATAACAATAATAAATAACAATGACGTATTTATATGGTACTTTAAAATTTATAAAATAATTTATATCTTATCTCATTTGATCATCAAACTATGCAAGATAGAGAACTTCATAACACCCATTTTACAGATGAGGATGGTGAGGCAAACAGAGATTAAGTGACTTGACCAGTTAGTGAGAATATGAAGCAGAATTTGAACTCGGGTCTTCTGGCCTCCAAGTTAGGTGCTCTATCCACTCTGTTGCCCCTTAGTAGCCATAGAGTGCGCTTCACTGGCTGAGTGGGGGACCTTTAGGAAGAAACTCTGACCTGGGAACCCTTGTATGTGTATTTTTGGTATCCTTTGGCTGATGAAACCACCCTTCTTGAGGGCGGGGATTGTTTTCTCTTGTTCTTCCTGTCCCCAGTGACTAGTCAAACACAAAGGAAATATTTGGTCAATGCCTGCTCAATCATTGCTGGGGGCCTGGGTGGATTGGCCCCTCCCCCAGGGGTGGTGGGAGATGTTAAGGAAAAAGTGCTAAGTGTTTATTTTGTATTAGGACTGTATTTGGGTTACAGAATCAAGGCAGTTCCTGAAATTAGAGAGCTTACACTCTATTGTGCAGTTACCACACATAGAACCTTGGTAGTCAGAGAAGAGGGTTTTGGAGTAGAATATATAGGGATGATGGATGCTGCCATAAGAGCCTGGACTGTATGCCATTTCCAGTAGTGATAGTAGCATTTGATTACTTCGCCAAAGCTAGAGAGCATTGGATGGGTTGGGGGGGGCACTCAGGTCTTAGTCTGGTAGATAGCATAATGATCATCAAGGTGGAAAGGGAATCATGGCAGAGGCAGAGAGGTCTAGCAGTGTCCACCAACCTCCAAAGCCCAGGTCCCAACTTGGGGATTCCAGAGCTGAAGGGGTTAAGTCCCCAGGGGTGGGGTGCAGAAGCAGGGAGGGAGGATAGCAAGATAAATGAAGTGGAATTTGAAGTATGGCCAGGGACAGCCAGATATATTAAGTTGAATAACTAAATATAGACAGAGACTCCAGGATTCTGTGAGGTCCTGCTGAAGGTGGTGACATTGTGGGGGGTGGGGGGGAGTAGGATCTCACCCAGGGTGAGAGGGGGCAGAGAAGGAAGCAACTTCCAATTTTAACTAATTGTCTCTACTGATGAGGTGGTAAACTGCAACATTACTTCAAATCTGCTGAAATAAATGCCAGAGATTTCAGTACCCAGTCAATTTTTGGTCCCTGGGGCAAATTCCTTCTTGCTTACCCTAATTTTTGCTCTGTATTTTCCTTCAAGAATCAAAAATTCATTTTAAAATAAGTCTGCATTGTTAGTTTCAGAGAATGTGTTCCATTTATAGTGTGATATTTAGAAGTCAGTCAATTAAATGAATGAGTAATCAAAAAAGGTAAGAGAAAGGAATAATATGTCATGGAAGTAAAGGAAATAAAGAATTTCACAAAGGGGCACTGCGAGGTTAACGTAATAAAAATAAAATAAACATAAAAAGATGAGACCCAAGAACGTGGGCTCTGTTGACATCTGAGTTTACACTGAGGGGCACTGTTACTGGCACATCAGACAAATGGCCATTATTGCTCTGCCAAAAGGGCCATTGAGAGGGAAGCCCATTCCCCTTTTGTGCAATTTTTACCATCCTTCCTAGTTCTGCCTTCAATGACCATACTGAACATGTCCCATTTGTCTTTCTCCTGATAATGTTTCAAATATTCAAGACTGAAGTCCTTTCCGTGGTGCTAAAAACCTTTAGTTCCTTCCATTGACATTGGCTCAAGGACTTTTACCATCCTGCCCTTTGCTGAACCAGCTTATCTACAACCTTCTTAAACTGTGGTGCCCAAACAGAAGAAAAGCCCTCAAATAAGACATGCTGAGGGCGGACTGCCATGGTTCCAACACCTCCTTATTCCTGGAAGCCACACCTCTCTTAATACCCCTCCAGATCCCATTAGTGATTTCAGTGATTATAGCACATTGTTGACTTATTTGGTTTGGTGTCCCCTATAGGACTCAGATAACCATGCTTCTTCCATTTTGCAATTTCTGAGATTGCTTATATGAGCCCAAGTTTCACTTTACATTTATCCCAGTTGACTTTTCTCTTTTCCCCTTGTTTTAGACATTTTTAAAAAAATATTTATTTTGTATGAAAATGACTCATTTTGATTTTTCCTAGAAGAATGCAAATTTCTTGAAGACAAAATCTCTTTCTTTTCTTCTTGGAATGCCAGGGCCTAGCACAGTGCCTGGTACATACATATATACATACATACATATACTTCATATTTATTAAACTTAAAAACTTTTCTTTCAGAATTTTGAATCAGACCTAAATCAACCTTATTTAATAAGGGAAATTGCACACTTAGACTTGGGTTTTTTCAACAGTATTTAAGAAGAATGCCACTGGGCCACCCTATTCATTTACCATATAAAAGATTGAGAACCCCATTCCTATAGATAGAAGAAAGTTGATTTATTAGGGGAAGATCAAAAAGACAGTAGAGAGTTGGATTCATAGGGTCACACAGAACAAAACTGGCTCCTGTGTCTTTGATTCAACCTTCAAACCTCTACACAGGACCATAGGCTTATGGGTGGAACCTCCAGTCTAAGGCACCCTGGACCACTAGGACCACTGCCTACACCAGATTGGCAGGGTCAAACATGCCCAAACTGAAGGTCACCATTTCAGAGGATGTCCACCATTTTGAGCCATTCAATAGCACCCATTCCCATCTTCAGTTCACCAGATCCTCATTCAGCCTGGACTATGGATTGACTGATTTGGGTTACTCATCATCTACAAAATGCAGCTACAACAGAATCACCAAAAAATAATCTGCAGGACTGTTAGCACATTTATTTTCAGAAGGTGAATGGCAGAGATTCTTTCTGGCAATATAATTCTAGTTTGGTTTCTCAAAGCTTCCAACATGTTAAGGTTGATCGTATTTTCAGTTAATGAGTTTCCAATAACTTTTTAAAATACAGGTGCTTGGATTGTATGCTTCTCATCTGTGACATGGCCTTTCATGAAATAGTTCTACGTTTTTTTGGTTTCCTTATTCTCTAACATCACCATAAGAGCTCAATCTCTTAGCATTGCTTTC
The DNA here is from genome assembly GCF_037893015.1 of Macrotis lagotis. Lineage (NCBI taxonomy): Eukaryota > Metazoa > Chordata > Mammalia > Peramelemorphia > Peramelidae > Macrotis > Macrotis lagotis. The sequence continues at coordinate 6,172,163 of NC_133664.1, forward strand.
TGAGGTACCCATATGGTCATCACTGATAAAAGAATTTCTTGCATTGTGGAACAGGGACATCCAAGGCTTTATGGACATGACCCAACTGAACAGTTGAGTTTTTGAAATGACTAGAAATACACAAATTCGTGTGGCCTTTTTGTATTCTGATGGCTTTTCCTCCCTCTAAAAGAAAATGAAAAGCAAAAATTGGAAAATAGAGATCATTATCAGTCATCACTGGTTAATTATGTCAAGTCCCAATGACTTATACACATTAACCTGTACACCGGTACAGTGACCCCATTGACGCTGACAACATTCACATGACCTATCAAAAGGAAATATTTTCATCTGCTATTTCACTTTGCTTTGACTGTGCCATGCCAAAGAACCAGTCTGATTGGCTCCTGTCCCTACCATTCCACCACAGAATTGACCAAATTTTTCAGCATCTTGTGTTTCTTAACCAAAAATTCAAGAATTTGTTTTTAATATTTTTATAAATAGATTTAAATATAATCTGTATCCTTTGTAATCTTGTGTGCTTTATCTGACATTTTAAAATATTATTCTGGGAAGGGGACCATAGGTTTCACCAGTTGGTCAAAGTTGTCCCACTATAGATCCATTTTTAAAAGTTATTTTTAAAACTAAACATTATATATACATATATATATATATATATATCCCTGTTAATTTGCTTTTCTAATATTTTAGAATTGTCTCATGCATTTTTTCTTTTAGTTTTTTCAAGGCAAATGGGTTTAAGTGACTTGCCCAAGGCCACACAGGTAGGTAATTATTAAGTGTCTGAGACCAGATTTGAACTCAGGTACTCCTGACTCCAGGGCCGGTGCTCTATCCACTGTGCCACCTAGCCACTCCCATGCATTTTAAACATATAGGAATAATGATGATGAAATGAGAAGTGTCTTCACTTGCTGCCCAGCCTGTTTTTGGTTCCATGGACAAGATGCTCAGAATAAGCTCATCTTGTCTAAACTCATCTCTTGCAGCTCCAAGTCTTGATTGGCCCCATCTCTCTCACAGTCCTCTACCCTCTGTAGAATTCTGGAGGGCAGAGGACCAAACTGCTCCCAAAGCTTTTATTCATATGGGGCTGAAACTTGAATCTCAGATCACTCTGCCTTGTGTTTGCTACCTAGCTGGGTTTCAACCCTCTTACAAGTACCCCTGGAGTTCCTTCCCCAAACCCCTTCCCTGCATCCTTTTGTGCCTTATCTTCTCTCCTGGGTTGTGAACTATTAAAGGCAAGGACTGTCTTTCTGTTTATTAACTGTATCCTCAAAACCAAGCTGGATCGCCAGGTGGGGCATCTCGTCTTGCCCTTTAGTTGACGACAGGCAACGCATTTCAGAGAAACTGAGAGGATCTCAGAAAGCTCAGAGAGGTGCATACAAGGTGTGCCCCATGAAGCAAACATTGCTCCCTGAATGTTGAATGGCTAGCACTCAGGATAGGACTGAACTGAAGCAATATCCCAAAGAAGCCGTGTTCTACAGCCCAGAGAGGAGGAAATGTCTTCTTGCTTTCAAAACCATCAAAGTAGATTTTAAAAAGACAACTGTTCTCCCAGGAAGAGTGTGATTAGAGAAAACACACACACACACACACACACACACACACACACACACACCTCAGCAACTAAGAAATAGGTTTTGTAAAGTCAAAGTGGATTCCTGCTTTCAAATGCTCCCTCTTGGCAGAATGACTAAGAGTGAATCACTGAGTGGGATTGTGACGAGCTCTAATTGGGGTTCCATTAACATGTTGGAGGGAAGCGCCGGCCCCTAGTTATGGCCATCAATATCCATCATGGAGGCCCTGTCTGCATGTTGTTTAGTGTCTACCCCGATGTTGTCCACTCAGTGTTTTCCTTGGGCCCATCATTAAGAATGATTCACAAACCCTTGTGGCATTTACAGCAGAGTTCTGTGAAGTAATGAAGAGATAATCACATACTTTAGGGAACACAAAGGTTGTAATTTCAAAATATGGCCTGACACCAAAGGCCTTCGGCCTGTGGTGCATCATTTTGTCAATTCATGTGAAATTTTTTTCCCCCGAAGCCATCATTTTGCAAGATCAGGGTCCACATCAGGAAACCTCAGGCTGACAAAGACATTTTCTTTTTCTGTTTATGAGAGATCTTTTCAGTTGGTTAGTTGTGGTAGCAACTTTTTTGGGGGCCCTGCAAGGGCAAGCTTGCTGGGAGGATGGTCTTAGGAATGTTGTACTATCTTTAATTTTTTTGGAAAAAAAAAAGATTCTCTTTCAAGAACCCACGAAGACATTTTGTTTATTGTTATTTGACTTGGAGAGTTCTAGGATCTTAAGAGAAGGGGCTTCTCTTGGGTACAGGCTCATTTCCAGTATGTCCACCTAAGAGATGGGTGGGTCCCAGGGTAGGGTTCAGTAGCACTCTTCTGATTTAGACCTCCAACCAAAGCACAGAGATGAAAGCGATGTCATTGGGAATCTATAAATCCATACCCATGACTAAGTTCAACCAAATGCTAAATGCTCTTTGTTATCCAAAGATGAAACAAATCAATACAAAATAGCACTGATAAATCATTAGCACTTTAATTCAGAGAGAGAGAGAGAGAGAGAGAGAACAGAAATCATGCGTTTCAAACATTTTTTCTCCTTGTGGCATGTTTGAAGACATAAAACATTGGAGGATGAAATGGGGGCCAGTAGGAACAAGCGACCTTGGCTGTTCATGTGTCCTTAGTTCACTGCCACATAGGGATGGGTACCATCCTAGGTTATGTCTCAGGTCACTACAAGGGGTCAGAAACACCATGCAAAGCTCTATGCTGTCATGTAAAAAATAGTTCTGAGAATCTCCCAGAGGCAAGAACCAAGGACATGCAGGATTCGCACTCCCATCACCTTAATGATTGACACAACATCAAGAGAAGGCCCTGAGAGCCCCTCTGGCTTCCTTTCTCAGATGCACTTCACTCAAACACGGGTCTTATGTTTATGAATAAAGGAGGCCAAGAAAACCCTCTGGGACCTGGAATTCTAGATTTTGGAGCTCAGTCTGTCAAAGGGGAGCATTTTCCTTATCAGTAATGGTCAGTTCACCCTAGCCACAGCTAAAGGAATTCAAACAACTGTAAATTTCCCAAAGTGGATTGGCTGCCTAGCATCCGATTAATTAATTATGCATGAGCTCATTTCTCTCAAGCTTCTCACTAACTCTTTGGTGGGAAATACAGTTGATTAGGCACACAGTTTACAAAGTCCACTTGGTTATTGGTTCCGTAAGTCATTAAGAGGGGCTCTAAGAGGGGTTCAGAGGCAGGAACATTTATGATATATCTCAGTCACCAAATTTAGACCAGAGTCAAATGCTTTCATTTCTTTGTGGAAGAAGGAATTTGTTTTTCCATTTTCCTAAAAGTAGAGGTCGCCTGCTAGACTTTCTAGTCGATCCACCCCCCACCCCCCAATCCCACACAACAGAGTGAAGCTTGGAAGATCAGAAGCACAGGACAAGTAGAAGCACAAGACAGGACAGATAACTGTTTAATGAAACCTGGGATTTTAAAGGCCCCTTCGAAGTCAAGGTCAAAGACCATTGATCTGATATTTGGTTCCCAAAAAGACAACAATGATAATAATATTCATAATAATCATGATGATAATGATGATGATGATGATGATGATAGGTTTAGCTCACGTTGCACTAGTGCGTTTCAAGGTCTACAAAGCACTTTACATCCGTCACCCCTTAAGTTTCTACACCAGCCCAGGCTCGGTCAGCCTCCTCACCCTGGTGGGGCTGGTCTGGACTCCATGAAGGGGATCCCCCCAAGAGCATCCACTTCTTCATTTTCACAAGAAGCCACTCCCACAAGGTGCTAAGCAGGGGTTGCAGAAGGGGGCAGGGTAAGGGAGTGGAGCGAGACAGAAGAACCCATGGAAAGGCATGCCACAGCTATATGCAGGGTCACTTTATGGGAACATCTGCTTTCTTCATGCAAAATGCCTCTAAAACTGGGACAAGAAATGTTCTAAGAGCAGAATTGGACAGGAGTTCAGGCACAGACACTGCAGGGCCAATTCCAAGAGTTGGCCGCAAATACAGACGACAGCAATGGGCCGGAGCTTTCCAGAGTGACCGGTGGCAAGCCGGAGGATGCCCACTTGCCAGTGTGAGCTGGGCAGCAGGCCTCACTCCTTGCTGCGGGTCCGGGTCCTCCGGACGATGGAGCAGAAGAAGCCAGTTTTCGGCGGGGGTCCCATAAGCATCGGTGCTTGGTTCTTGTGGGTAATTTTTATCTGGAGAAAATGCATATAAATACATAGAAAGAAAAAGTCAGCATTAGATTCAATTCTCTTTTTGCTGCAAGTCTCCGCTAAGGTTACAAATATTTCATGAGTGGCTGAATGGCTCCAAATAGCAGCAGCTCTGGAGCCTCTATTATTACATAAACGTCCCCCCCATCCCATCACTCTCCTCACTGCCCTGACCTTTTTTTTTTTTGAAGAAAAGCTATGAGAATGCATTAAAACACATTTTATTACACAGGATGCTTTAAAAAACCATAAAATTAATCGAGTTCATATTTTAAACATTATGCTTTCTGTAACCACATACAACAGAGCCCAGGGAAGCAGTGGGCAGCTTCGATGGTGGGTTGGCTCCTTCTTCCTTGGCCATTTGGCATTTCATCTGAGCAAGATGCCCAGGCAGGAAGGGATGCGCCCAGCCCATGGAAACCTGGGAGAGGTGGAAAGCCTAGTGGGTTTTCATTCACCTGTCCCTGGAATTCTCCCAGGCCTGCGTTTTTTTATTTTTTATTTTACTTTTTTTAACAATCCTAAGCCCCGGGTTCTTGATTTACCTCGCTTCATTTTCAAAACAATCACTTGAAGACAAAGTCAAAAGTGAACATGGAAAAAAAAGGGGTCAAAAATGATGAACTAGCTTTTTAATTTGTTAATTAATTGGGAATAGAATAGAATCAAATATTGAAAATCCTGTTTCCTAACCCTCTCGGAGACTGTTTTAAGCCTCCCTTTCTTCGATCTAGACGCCGATCACCTTAGATGAGATGAGACAACCTCAGAGTAGATTATGTAGGCAATTTTCTCTAATTCCAGCCTAAATTAGAGAAGACATTTTATGAATCTCGGCTATGCTCACAGCTAATTGAAAGCAATTATCAGAGTGGCATTTTGTCTGTGGCTCTAAGATACATTGTAAGATAATAAATGATTCTCATTATGTAATAAAAAGGTCACGTCTTGCCTTTGGGCTAGTGACGCCAAGTTTTTCAAAAGCAATCGGAGACATTTTCTTTAGCGAGCTGCGCCTGCTACAAGAGCCATCCCTTATTAAATATCAGTTGTCACCTGCACACTCCCCACATCAGAAATGAGTATTTCTTTCAAAAAGAAACACCATCTCATTAAAAACGGCAAAAAATATATCTCTTAAAGTGCATAGCTGACATTTCCAAGTGAAAATGAATCTCCTTCACTTGTCATTCACTAATAGCAATGAAACAAAAAGATGTGTGTCACATGGATGGGATCATTAAAATCTGCACGGGGCCCAGGCTGGGAAGGGGGGCGACTAGAGGAAACACCTTAAAAGAAGGAGCCCCTTAGCCAAGCTCCAAAGGAATCTGAGGCCATTCTAGATGCAATCAATGGGATTCTTCTCTGATTAAAAAAATGGGGGTGCAGATTGGGATCTCCGGCCCTTAGTGATTTGAGGCTCAGGTCTCATCAACACAAATTATCTGGCAAGCCGGCTCATAAAATAGGACCCTTTTACCTCCTCTCTCATGTAGGCATGTGGGGCATGAGGAAGACATGTGGGAGGGGCTCATGAGAGCCTCCTAGGTAGCATCAAGCATTTGTCCTGAGTTACGATCCACTTATGTCAGCCCATAAACATTTATTAAGCACTCAGTATATATACTCATTTCCCATGATGTAATTTACTTTTTATGTAGGACGTGCCATATGCTCTTCTTAACTAGATCATTTGGAGAAAAGTAGAATGGAAGTTGCCGGTGGGCAGGAAGCGCTTGTTATCTTTTTATCTCTGGTACCCAGTAGAATAGTTGATATATGGTATTTGGGCATTGGTTGATTGATAGGGACATGGGAGAATTTTTGTTGTTGAGAGAATGGTTTCTTCCAATCCAACCCTGCCTCTTTTACTAAATGTGACAGATGCTGAGGAAACAAAGTTATACTAAAAAATAGTCCCTGTCCTCAGGGAGATTCCATTCTACTATTTTTTCCTTTCAAGTGATCTAGAAAGAAGGGCTTTCTGTATCTGTTTTGGAAGCTGCTAGGTCCATGAACTAGCTTTGTAGATAACTCATAAACTGCACTGTGAGGATCATAGAAACTTCTCTCAGAACATAAAATAGTTCATTGAGGACAAGAACTGTTTTATTTTTGCCTGTTGCATCCAGCCAAGTTCTGACTACGATAATTCATTCTATATGAATCTAACTTGACTCAGTAGAATAGGAAAGTATCTCAAGGATTATTTAGTCATATGGGTGGTTGAAAGAAATTCCTCTGCTCAAGTGGTCACTTAATCTCTACTGAAGACCTTCAATGAAGGAAAAAACCCACTCTCCTGAGGCAGACCCTCTAAATTTGGAATAATTCTCTGGCTCTGGTTCTCTGTATCTCTGTATTTCTTTGTCTTGGTCTCTTTTTCTATCTGTCTGTCTGTCTCTCTCTGTCTTTCTGTCTCTCTGTCTCTGTCTCTGTCTCTGTCTCTCTCTCTCTCTCTCTCTCTCTCTCTCCATATGTATATATATATTTACCTATTTGTGTCTTTACATGATAAATTGAATGTGTCCAAGTCGAATAGCATCTATTAAATAGAACATACTAAACATATTTAACAAATGCATTAAATAAAGACATGTATTATACTCTTTGATAGTGATGATGAGAACCCATAGATTCAGAATTTGCTAGATATGGAAGAGACATAAAAATCACTCTAATCAAGTCACTTCATTTCACTGATCTACAAAATAAAGACTCAGAGTCAAAAACACTCATAACCACACAGACAATTAGTGGCAGAGCTGGGAGTAAGCCCAGTGTCTCTTGATTCTCCATCTAATGCCACCAACCTTTCTATCACAGCATCCTTAATATGGGAAAGCTGAAGGGACTGTCTCACCAGACTCTCAACAGACCCTTAACATTATAGTCCAGGAAGTGTGGATGATCCATGTATTCTCCCTAGGTGAATCACTCTATTCACCACACAAACCTCAGGGAATTGATGACTGGGCATTGCTCATCATGCCATGGAGCATGGAGAAGGCAAGTGATGAATGCAGCACAGTTTCAGAGTGTAGACGATAGGGGAAATTTTAAAGAGTCAACTCCTCTTGCCTTCATAGACCAAATGGTAGAAGATAGTCACACATAGGTCTTCCACTCTTTTCTTTTGATATCCATGTCCATTTTCCTTTGAACTGAGTATGATTCTACCTTTGCTTTGAAACATCCTTTCTTTAAGTTTCAATCTCTCTAACAATGCTTCCCAATTCCTCCACAGAATATGGGGGCTTAATAACAGTTGTTGATTTATCGTTATTCCTATGCCCTTGAGTACATCTCCATCTCATTCCTCCATGAGCTAGTTCCAGTGATTATCCCAATTATCCTAATCATCTTCAATCTCTTCCTCTTCATTGGCTCAGTCTATAAATTTGTTGTTGCTATTGTTCAGCCATTCAGTTGTGTCCAACTCTAGGCAACCTCCTGGACCACTGCACACCTTTCATGGGGTTTTCTTGGTTAAAGAAAATGGAGTGGTTTGCCACTTCCTTCTTCACTAGTTTAAGGCAAACAGAAATTCAGTGACTTGCCCAGAATTGCACAGTGAGTCACAGTTAGTAAGTATCTGAGGTCAAATTTGAACTCAGGTTTTCCTGACTCCAGCCCTAGAACTCTATCCACTGAGCTACCTCAGAGTCTTTATAAGATACCACTGTGCTCATGATTTGATTAAAAAAACATTTGGGTAGTGTTTATTACATACCTGATACTGTAGTAAGCACTTTACAATTATTATTTCATTTGATCAGAATCATTGTCTCCATTTTACAGTTGAGAAAATTAAGGGTTTCAGAATTTTTCTCATTGGAATTCATTTTCTTGGTTTTTTTTAAGGTTTTGGGGATTTTTTTGCAAGTCAATGGGGTTAAGTGGCTTGCCCAAGGCTACACAGCTAGGTAATTATTAAGTGTCTGAGGCTGGATTTGAACTCAGGTACTCCTGACTCCAGGGCCGGTGCTCTATCCACTGCGCTGGCATTCACTTTCAATGATCATTTTTTTATCTTCCAAAATAATGCTCATCTTTGATGGGCTACTAACTTTTGGGATTAAAGTCCTTATTTCTTGGCTTCTGATACATTTCAAAATCTTCAGTCACTTCTTATTTTTGTAGAACAATTTTTGAAATTTTGTGGTTATTTTTTTAATATGTGTCACTTTTCCTCTTTGCTGTTCTATTCTTAAGATCCTATCTTTGTCAGTATAGACTGGAAGCTTGAAAATGATACATTGGAATATGCTGAATTTGAGACTTGCTTCTCTTGGCATCACAAGAATTTTTCAATCTTTTTTCATCCCTCATTCTTCATATATTTTAGGATTAATCTCACAGAGTTTCTGTAAATAAGAGTTAGATTACTTAATTTTAATACATTTTTGAAAGTCAAATGATTTTATTATTCTTTCTTGGGGTATGCTCTAGATATTTTGCTTTTGTTTCAATTCCTTCTAAATCTATTTGCATTCGGGTTTGCATTTCTTTTCCACCTGTGCTTCCTGACTTTCTGTTCTTTAATAGAAATAATACATAATAATTATATGATATAATAAAGAGGAGAATGATAGTCAACATTAATACAGTGTTTTAAGGTTTGCAAAAGGCTTTATCAATATTATCTCAGACCAACCCTGTAAGTTATTTTATTTTTCCCATTTCAGAGTTCAGGAAACCAAGGTACACAAAGGCTAAGTGACTTGTCCAAGGTCACCCAAGTGGTGCCTGAGGCTGGATCTGAAGATCTCCTTGACACCATATTTAGTGACACGGAGAGCAGGAAGCACCATCCAAAGAACAATATAGGAACCACTCAAACAGGAAAAATAAAGAGTATTAACAGCAGCAACACGTATGTGAGACATCTAGGCTGTCTTGCTTGGTAAAAACTAGTATATCACAGCAACTCTGAGTTCTATTTCAATAGCTATCATTTGCAACTGTCAATCATTTGTAATAACTGTCAATTTAGCTTTCTTTTTTTCCTGTTCATTTATTTGAGTACTTATAGATGAATAGTAAAATTATTTTATTATATTAAAAGAAATATAAAGTAGTTCTAATGGCCACCATTCAGGCCTCCTTTCCCTATTATCCCACGGTTAGACTATTGCCTTTCAAGTGCCAGGCACCCTACCACTTTACATCCACCCTGATGATATAGATTTTCAGTGGCTACTTGGTTCCCTTTTTTGCTTAGATTATGTGTGTGTGTGTGTGTGGGGGGGACTCCAGAGGAACAGGGGAATGACAAAATGCCCAGCTTTTTTTGGTTTCCAGCCATGAATGTCTCAACATTGAAGACCATGAGCTTTGAGAAGATGGGCCAGAAGGGCAAATGATTGAAGGAACTTTTGAAAATGGAATGACTAGTCCCTGGAATTCTCACTTCCTCAATCAATTGGGGCTAGTATATTGGGCACATTTTTTTTTACATCCCCAGTTCTGGAAAGTTCTCTGGTTTTGTGAAAAATATCTAGCCATGTCCTTTCAGTTCCTTCCCTGCCTGTTAGGGAAATTCAATCCTCACAATCCTGTGCTTCTTCTGGATCCCTGTTATTGGACTCTTGCAGAAATTTACTGAGAGCAGGCACAGGTCTAGGGTTAAGGCTTGAAGAACATTCTTTGGAGCTTTACAGTCAGCAGAGAAGCAAAATTAAGAATTATATATTTTAATTTATTTCATCTGAATTCAACATCTCAGTTGAAAAGCATTTATTATCTAGTAACTAGCAAACTCTAAGCTATTCTAGTCCTGACTTGGACCATCTAAGATTATTTTTTTTCCATTAAACATTCTATTTATCCATCTAAGATTATTAAAAAAAATTCTTCCTACTTAAAACTAGGAATGATTGTAAGCATTTCTGGGTGAGTCTTCTGGGCTGTCTAAGATGAATTAAGCATTTTTCATTTCTCTAACTTGTTATGTACAGTCGTGGGATACTGCTAAACAGTTTGAATTCTACTTAACCCCAGTTAGCTATGTTAGAAGGGTGGAATGTAGCTGGTTTTTTCTGAATCTTTGGGATGGAAAGAAGTCCATGAATATCAGATGTCCATGTAATTACAGTCAAGTAGTGAATAATTAAACCCAGAAATGTAAGGTCTACAGTGGAAGTAGCATATTTCAAATTAAAATCATGCTAGTAGGTCAATGTCTAACAGGTCAAAAGAGATTAATGAGAATCAAAGTAATTAAAATATGGCATCCCTTTTCTGTAGAAGGTAATGTTTTGCAGAATTCAATCTGTGAAAATCCTGAATTAGAATATGTATGAATATTCTCAGTTTTGGTAATAGACCAAACTGCTCTGGGTTGGGATCATGCAAATCCACTTTCATCACTTAATCTCTTAATGACAAGATAAATAAAATAGAGGATGGAACTGACCTTTTATGAACAGGCTCATGGGAACTCATCGAGGTGTGTTTTCCTTTTTTTATTCTTAATTTAAGATTTTGTCTTTGTCATCATGTGTGTTCATATCCTACAATAACTGAAAGAATTTTCACATCTAACCCAATAGAAAAGGTAATTTTCATTGCGTATCATGCATCAGAGCAGCTGCCAATCATTGAAGTTGCCCATCTTGGCTTTCGAATAGACTGGACTTCTCAACCAAAAGATGCTGGGAACCATTTTGGTCTCAAGCATGGAGCAGAGCCACATGGCTCTAAGTAGAAAGTGCATGCTAAACTTTGTAAGCCTAGGACTGCCAAGAAGCTGGGAAATGCAGTACAAAATTTGCTCCAGTCCCGTTGCCAGTTCCTTTCGCATTCTAGGCCTTATTTTCTGGAACCGACATGTCAGTTGCAATTTCTAAGTTTAATGTTAAAATCTTTTATCTAACATCATACTGAGAGAAGCCTTTAAAATAATTTTTTTCAGTCTTCCAGAAGGGACTTGAGATGTTCACTTGCCAATGGAAGACACAGACAGTGAAATAAGGCACAGTCTTGAAGAATGGAAAGATGGCTTTCCAAAGGGCATTGAATTCATCTGTGTAGGATGAATGCCTCACTTTGGTATGGACACACTTTTGGTGACAATTGGAGTTTGATTTTTTTCCCTCCTAAAGTCTAAGTCACTATTCTGGATAGAAGTTAGTCATGAGGTCTCTGGATGCTTGGATACTGTATAGTTTTCTAGAAACATCTCATAGGGAGAGGGGAAAAAACTGTATTTGAAACATGTGGGTTCAAATCCCAGCTCTGCCGCCTAGTAATTGTGTGATCCTATGTAATAATTTGGGTTTTTTTTTCTGGAACTCACCTTCTTCATTTGTAAAATGAAAGTTTTGGATTAGATGATATGTAGTATACCTTCTGGTGGCAACATTCTCTAATCTTTTAAATGAATTCACACATTTATTTTAGTAACCTTTTGCCTATAGTTAAGTCATTGTATTGTAATCCACTTCACTTTTTGCCAACCAGAAATCTTAAATAATCTCTAATGTATCACATTTACACTGGAATGGCAGTTAGCATTCCTCCTAAAAACGCCAAGGCACTGATTAATCCAGGAGTGTCTTCTGAATCCTCAAAGATGACATAGTAAACACTATATTGGGCTTATTACAGTTCCTGTGCCAAGTAAATTTTATTATATTGCCCTTTTTGCTTAATTGGCAAACACATGGTAATGCTCTACTAAGTTGAATATCTTCTCTGAAAGTGTCTGATTTAATGGGAAAAGATCCTGGACCTGGACTCAGGAAGGAGCTGGGTTAAAATCCTACCTCTTTTATTTACTGGGTGATCAAGGACAAGTCACGTAATTTCTCTGCTCCTGTTTCCTTCCCTTTAAGAGGGGGTTTCATACCAGTTGTATCCCATGCAAATGGTTGGCATGAGGATCCAATCCAATCCCCAAGCACTAATCAGGCACCTACCACATTTGGACTATGTTCTGGGGGTACAGACAAGGAACATACTCAAGACATGGAATTTCCTGTTGTCAAAGAATCAAAGATCCAGGCAGGACAATAGAGCCCTTATGGTCTTTGGGGGCAATGTCATTCTTCATTGCTTTACTTTAAAGAGCTCAGATGGTATCAGACATATCTTCTAATGCTTTTTGCTAAGGTTGGGTACCATTATAAAGATGTGAAATCAAGAGAGTGGGGCAAATTGTAGTGAGTGGGGGGGAAGGGCTTTGGTCCTGCTTAGTGTCCCATCTGGACTTCATCAAAGAGGCCTGGGGAGGTGGCACCCTGTTTCTAGACCATATGAAGCCAAAGAGGACAAATCTAATCCTTTCTCCACAGGCCATCCCAGGAGACCTTAAAGACAGCCAGCTTAACTCCCTGAAGATTTCTTTTCCCTGCTAAATATCCTCAGGACCATTAACTAATCCTTATATAAATGATTTCCAGAGCATCTTTCAGGTTGCCTTCCTCCAGACACTCTCCAGGCTACCAAATTCCTCACATAATGGTTCAGCAAACCAGGGAGACAGAAACTTTGGAGTGTCCCTAACAAATTTCACCATGAAAAATCTGCATGGGGCATTCATTTATAGTCTGAACCAAACCTATATTTAGTCATTTTGAGCCTTGGATCGAGTGGAAGTGGGTGGTAGTTGAAAGATAGGGAGACTAACAAAAGATGAGAATATCTGTTGGAGATATGAAGCTGAAGGAGTTGCTGGTGCGAAAATTGGGGGCAGAGTTCAGGTGTGACTATTGAATGATTCCGGCCAAAGTCCTAAGGACATCAAGGTTGTCACTATGGAGACAAGACCAGATGAGACGTGAAATATGCCCACAGAGGATGCTGTTCCCATCCTGGGAGCAATCCTTGGTTCACTACATTTTAGTTAGAGTTATGGGTAAAATGTTTTGGTTGTATTTCTTACAGCAAACATTTGTCCTTTGAGATGGTGACAAACTGCATCCCAGTGAGGCTTGGTGTGTCTAATGTAGTTATGGCCAGTAAAAACCCTGCTGGTCCCTTTTCTCAACTTAAATGTTTTCTAAAAGAGAAGTGATGAGCCCAGTGATTAAGAACTGAGGTTCTGGCAAAAAGGAACTATTCAAGTTGATGTGAAAATATTGAAATCCTCACGAATAAAAATGAAGGGCAATAATAAATTAGTCTAATTGTAAACATAATGTTTGGAGTAGGATTTTACATGACAGCTTAAAAAATTTCTTTAAAATATTACTGTACAAAATGCAATTCAATCTAATCAGTTTGGCATTAATTAAGCTCTAATAATGTACTCTGGTGTCTTTCCGAAGTCGGGAGATCTCTTTCCCTGCCATCCAGGTAGATTTGAGAACATTATGGTGTCATCATAATTTTTAACATAGTAAGAAAATGACAGAGCTGCAAAATTACAATAAATGATTAATGGTATTTTTTTTCATGTTTTGTCCTAATAGGTATCAGGGAGCCTTTAAATTAATAGAGCTGTCAGGCTCCAGCTTGTTCAAAATCCCGCCTTGAACTCAAATGGAAATTGTCTATTCCACAGACACCTGAAGATGACACTCTGGAATCTTTTACATTTTAATTAGTAGGTGCAATTGTTTGGCTCCCCTGTAACCACTGCAAATTAATTGGAAATTAGTCACAACTCATTCTTTTCTCAACGGCCTGAAATCCTGGGGAGATGGGTGCATTCTATCCTGGCACCCTTGTCTGGAAGCAAAACGCACACATGCAGCAAATTGCATTGTCAATTATAAAAACAACAACTGCTGGGAAATTAGGAAAAATTATGCACAGGTAAACAAAAATAATTAATGTTCCGAGTAACTGGGGAATGAACCAAAAAATGCCCAGCAAGAGGCTCCCCAGTAGACTTGGAGTTCATAAAGGCAGAAGAGTGGATGCCTAGCTGGCAAACGGGCCCCCTGGAAAGACTCTGGGACCTGGACTAAAGGTTTCTCCATTTGGTTTCTTTGCTGCTACTTCTCTCTTCCTTCTGTTTATTGCTCTAGAAAATTAAAATGATGTGGAAATACAAGAACTTATGGAAATTGGTCTTGAGATGATAGGGAACTCCATGGAGTAAATGATCTGGAGTGACCTGTATCAATTAATTGATTCTTGGAAAATGAGAAGCAAAGATTATGATTTGGGGTAAGGAGAAAACAAAATTGGACTTAAGTGTCTTGGAAAGGGGACTGGTATCATTGGCAAAATGAGAATTCAGGCAGGGAAGAGGAAGGTTATTTGTCTTGGTGAAGTCCCAACCACTTCCAAGTCATGCCCTAGTCTCCCCCATAGATGTCACAGAGTTCTCTGCTTGCCTTCCGTTTCCCTGCCCCTTTAAATTGAGTTGTTTTAGCAGCTTAAGACTCTTGAAAAAACAGCATGTCTACCAAGTCAGTTAGTGTTACATTAGCAATGCTACATAGGTTGTAATGAGGAGAGAATATTCTTATCCAATTCTCAAACTCAGCTTTGTTCTTGCACACTGAAGTGGATGAATTTTTAAAAAATGATTTCATGATACTTGAAGCTAGAAGTTAATCAGTTCAACACAGGGGTCTTTGAAGATTCATTACAATTAATGGCCCTGTCTGGCAAAAGGTGAGCCCGTGGACACTGCAATATCTATCCCCGTTGAGATGAGCTGGAATGAGATTCTTTTCTTCCCTAATTAAATGATATACAACCTCAAAAATGATATTGGGACCCAAATCAACCAAAGGGTCATCCTTAAGGATGCTGCAATTTCAACACTGTTTTGACCAAACCTTAAAAAGTTGTCAAACTTTATCTCCAAGAGAGAAGAGCACCAGATGAAATTTTACTTTTTACTAAACAACTAAAGATCAGCCCCTCAGGACTGAGAAAGGGAAGCAAAGCTGGCCTCAACTCTTCCCATCCTGATTATGCTGCTGTTCATTGTTGATGCTGGCATTGTGATTGTTGTCTCTAGTAGTCAGTCAGATAGCTTGACTTTACCACCTACTAAGGACTAGTTAGGTTCTGTGTTCAAATATGGGGACATTGAAGAAAGAAGACAGAAAAATTCTAAAGGAGCTCATTGTATAATGGTAGAGATCACATGCCAATGGCCATGTTTGAAAAAGAGATACAGGACGAATGGGGAAGGTAGCAGATGGAAGGAACTAAGATCAAGGGAGATCAGGAAAGGGTTCATATTTATAGAATGCTTGAATTTAACAAAGCATTTACATAAGTTTTCTCAGTTGATGTCAGTCAGACAGTCAATATTTATTAAGCACCTACTAAGTGGAAGGCACCCTGTTAAGGGTTGGGGTACAAAAAGAGGCAAAAGTCAGTGGGTGCCTCCAAGGAATTCAAGTGTGATGAAGGAGACAAGTTGATGAAAATAATTCTCTGCAGACAGTATAGTTATGACAAAGTGGAAATAATAATAAGAAAGAAGGCACCAGAAGTAAGGGGGAATCAGAAAGGCTTTCTCACGCTAGAAGGTCAGGTTTTAGCTTGAAATTGAAGGAAGAAGAGGCTGAGACAAGGAAGGAGAGACAAGGATGAGAGATGGAGGAGAGTCAGATAAGACACCAGGTGTGGAGAGATGGAATGACTTAGTCTGAGCACCAGTAAGGAGGACCGTGTCACTGGATGGCAGAGTTTGTGAGATACAAAAAAGGTAAGATGTGAAAAGACTGAAAAGGTGGGAAGATCGGTTATTTATTATGCACCTACTGGGTACCATTTACTATCCTAGGAGATGAGGCTATAAAGACAAAAGTAAAATGAAAAATAAGGGACTCAGCTTCTATTGGGGGAGACCTCAAGCCCATGTGGAGGTGTCAATACAGTATACGTAACATTAAAATAAGAGAGTTTGGGTAGGAATAACACTAGTGGCTGGAAACCAGGGAATGTTTGGTGTAAAAGGGGTACTTGACATAAATCTTGAAGGAAATATGGGATATTTTTGAGGCAGAGAAGAGAGGGCATTGCGGAAATGAGGGTGAGCAGTTCAAAACAGGAGTGTTTGTATTAGAAATCATGAAAATGGGAGTTTGGTTGTACCATATCATATGTAAAGGAAAGGGATGTGTGTGTGTGTGTGTGTGTGTGTGTGTGTACATATATATATATATATATATATATGTATATATATGTATGTATATATGAAACCTGGAGAGGTGGGTCAGGGCTGCCACAATGCAAAAAATTTCTCTTCCAAATAGGGGCATTTCCCATTGATCCTGGATGTAACAAGGCGCCACTAGAATTTATTGAGTGAGATCCTTACAAATAGTCAAGTCTGTACTTTTATTTAGAAGATCCCTATTGGAGAAGGATGAAAGATGGATTGAAAGTGGAAGAGTTTAGATTCAAAGAGGTCACTTGAGATATTATTGCAATCCTAACATTGAAAATAGTATTGCTAATAACAAGAACAACAGGTGAGCGACAATGAGGCCTTGCTTGGAGAAAATGCCATTTCTCTGTTTTCTCATGGGGAAACGAGGCATGTGACAGACAGGGAGGCAGAAAGACAGAAAGAGACAAAGAGAAAGCGAGAGACAGAGAAAGACAGCAAGAGGGGGATTGAGAGACAGACAGAAAGACAGACAGACAGAGAGAAAGATAGAGAGAGAGAGAGCTCCCAGTGTTGAGATCTTACTCTGGATTATAAAGAGTAAATTTGTTCCTAGTGAGCCAAGGAGGGAACACTGCCTTTTGGCTGTCTTGTTTTGCTTCCCCCTCACCCCTTCAGGATCTGTGCTTAAGGAGTCGCCCACTAAAGTGTCCCCTGAAGCTTCTTTATCTACATTTAAAGAAATCAGTATGTGGCTAAGTAAAGGTTGGTTTCAGAGCTAAGAGGCCCACAGATAAATGGGTTCGTGCTACTAAGAATCTTTCAAAGGAGGGCATCAGCCATGACTTGGGCTACTAAGGAGCAGGTGGAGAGGAAGTAGCACAGCTTTTAAATGACCTAGAAAAGATTTTTGCTGGTCCAAACGTGAGTCAACCAACAATCCCTCCTGAAGGTAAGCCCATTGAAGGCAAGCATTGTTCAGCATTGAATCCTCAGCATTCAGCACAACACCTTGCACACAGCAAGGGATCACTAAATGCTCATTTAATGAATGAATCAATGAATGCGGAGAAACAACAGTCCTACACCGTAGCTATGAGCCTTTCTGCACTCCGATTTGAATGTCCTTTCTCTAGTTGTAAAATTATGAAAAAGGAAATATTTCATTTTATGTAGTCTGTAAGACCTGAATTCAAAGCCCCTTTCAGAGTTGGATTAGTTCTGTTTCCCTTGGTGAAACAATATCTCTCTAGGCCTTGGTTTCCTCAGTTGTAAAATGATGGGGCGGTGACTCTAGTGGCTGCCAGGGTCCCTTCAAGTTCTAGGCCTTTAATCCAAGAGCAGCAGAGTAGGGATAGGATTCCCATGATCCCTCTGGACCCTAGTAGTTACTCCATCACCATGTTGGGAGAAGAAGAGGTGAGGAACATCAGGGAAGCTACCTGGGAAAGGAGGAATTCAAGAGTCCTTCAAGGAAAATCACCATGGAAGCTTGAAGTCATGGAACCCTGTAGAGTTCAGGTCTTTTCCTGTCTCTAAGCCCTAATACCTGGATGGGGTATTTAAAAAGGTTTATTTTTAAATTATCCTAACCTTGGGTTTTAGTGTTTGGGGAGAGAAACGAGGCTCATTTGGTTCACCTTTCCATTTTACATAGTCTACCTGGAAAGAAAAATGAGCTTTGGACAGGCTCTGAAATGGGTTCTAGAGCAGGCATTCAGAAATTCGATGTCAAGTCCATCTCAGTTCCACTGGCAATATTGGTGGTGTTTAGGTTCTCTTAAGAACACCAAAGGGTTCCAGGGAGGTTGGGCTGCAACAAGCAGATCTTTAGTCAAGATGGTATGCTAGAGAAATGCAGAACTTGGCTTATCTAGATTAGACAAATGAGCCCCTGTACACCTCTCCAGAATGGACAGAGAATCAATCAAAAGGTGCAGGACTCATCAAGAAGTAGAGGCAATGTGGGGATTGTTCCATTTACAGAGTCTTACTCTTCCCACCCGTTCTAGAAGAGGTGAGCTCTGATGTAAGGCAGGAATGATCTGCATGGAAACTCCCAGGAAGAGAGAACTAAGGCTTACTGAGGAAGGGGGTGGGAGCTAAGTGTAGAATAATTGAAGCAAGTGTGCAAAATCCAGAACTGCATCTCCTAATTAGAATAGGGCCCAGAGGCATTTACTGATACCCCTTCCCTTAAGTGAATCCCTCACTTCGGTGAATCCCTCACTTCCGTGAAGCCCAGCTGAACCAAATGACTGGCTCAAGGCCATATAGAAAGAGTTGTAGGACAGCTGGGAGCTGAAGCCAGAGTTTCTGATTTGAAGAGCAGACACATTTCACTGCACCACATTTTATCTGTCCTTCTAAAGATTTTTTTTTTTAACATTGACCTCTTGATCTCGACCTATCTGCTTACTGCTTAGTTGAATGGATGGCCCCCATCTGAAGTGTGGTGAAATAGGGTATGGCATGCTTCCTCTCCCACTGTAACTATACCTCACTGAGTGGTTTGCCTTTTGAGCCCATTCCTACTCACACATCCCAACAGAACTTGCCAGAATGTCTAGTGACAACAGTTTTGCTCTCACCACTTAGCTTTGAACTACTTGGGGTCACCTCCACCTCATAGGGAGACATGAAAGGAAGATCTCATTGGCAAGGGGAGTTTAATATTTGTTTTAAACATCTCAATTCATATTTGGCATAATGAAGGAAAGAATAATTCCTAAAACACTTCTAAATAACCTCCTTCACTCCCCTCTACAAACAAGTATAAACATTCCTAGAGAGGCAGAAGATCCCTGAACTGTTGATAAACATGAGTACTCACGGTACATGGGGTCTGCATCCATGGCTCCCCATCAATCTGCATTGGCAGTGACTTGCTTGTTCTGGAAGGAGACATGTTATTAGAGACACAGGTACTGATAAACAACTTAAATCAAAGGCAAGCTGTGGGCTCAAAAAACCAGTCACAGTGGGCAAAGGTGGAGCTGTCCCAGTTGAATCCATGACCTCCAAGTCATGAATTTCCTCTACCAGAGAAAGGGGAACCTGCTCTTGGGTAAGCTGCTCAAAAGAAGGGCCCTTGACCAATCCATGGCTATCATGGTAGTCAGGGTCTTTGAGAACAATCGTTTATGCCATGGGAACCTGGGCCCAGTGACAAGAAGTCACCTCCTGAGGATACATGAATCAGCAGCATGGGGGAAGGTGAAGAGAAAGATTCTTGACCTTGGTGTTCTTTATATCAAAGAAATCATAGGTTCATCTCCATGGTATAAAGGTGCAGCAAGAAGATCAACAGGGTAGGTAGGAAGAATAGCTATGTGAGAGCCGAGATGCCAAGTCAAGGCTTTATCACTTGCTATTGGAAAGTCATTTCTCTCTCTGGGCCTTAGTTTCCCCATTTGTAAAATTAAGGGTTTGGATTGGAAAGACTCTAAGCTTCCCTTTCAGTCCAAGGTAGCAATACGTGCTGACATTCATGCAGCTCCTGAAAGGGTCTCGAATAATGCTCGACAGGACACTTGCTCCTCCCAACCACTCTAGACCAAATTCATCTCACACGTTATAGGTACAGAAACATAGACCTTGGGATTAGAACCAGTTCAGGCCTCAGGTCCACTTTCCACCTTAAGACACTGCTTCTAAAGTGCAAGGAGTCTTTGAGATCAGTTGGAATCTCAGGTCAGATGAGGATAATGTTCAAGGCATGGCTGCTTATGTTGATTGAGGCACTCCCTGCATACACAAATTATGCACCATATGTATGCCTGTGTGCACGTATGTAACTATGGGTGCACACATGCCTATATGCACATTCAAATCCATGTGTATGTCAGGGAACCCTGGAAATATCCAGGGAATGAATTAATTCCTGCTCTACTACTAAGGTAAATTAAATTACATTAAATGAAATAAATGACATCATGTCAACCAGGACAAATATATATATATATATATATATATGTATATATATATATATATATATACATATATACTTATATATATAGGGATATATATTTATATAGGGATTTATATAGGGATATATATATATATCCCTATATAAACATCCACATATCATTTATTCACACACTTCTATGCATATTACTTGTCCATCTGTATAAATGCATATATAGATGGAGAGGTGTATTTCTGTCTACAGATATCTACACATATCTACATACCCATATAATCTCTTCCCATCCTGGGATTTATACACACACTTCTCCTTAAGGAGACTCGATCTTTGAAGAAATTTAAAGTCTCTTGTTAATAGCTCTCTAGACACATCCTTCTGCAGGATCCTTCTCCCCTGACAAGGGCAGATTGCTTGGTCCGATATCTGTAGGCCTCCATAATCATTGTTGTCAATGTGCCAATGGGAAAGGAATGGCCTTTTCATTCCAATTTTTTAAAAAAGACTCATTTATGTATTTGCAACATTCTGGGGGAAGCAATAGGATGAGAAGGTTGTGGAGGAGTCGGAGGAGGAGAAAGAAGGGGAGGAGGAGGAGGAGGAGATCCTGAAGTACAGTAGATCATCGTTGACCCTTCCTCTTTGAAATGACCCATTTAAGTTTCTAGAAACCTCTGGGAGAAGCTTGTTCAGTGACTATCTGGGAATCATGAGTAACAATGTTTCTCTGGCACAAGGTTTTCACATCCCAAATAGCTGATTTACAAACCAAGTTCTGAAAAACAACTCATTTGTAACTGAATGGAACTTCCTGCCTCTTACCTACTTATTTCACTGAGCTCTGGATCCTGTTTTCAACATTGACTGAAATGATCTACTCAACCTGGAAGAAAAGTTGCTTCTTTGGAGCCCTCTGCCAGTCCTAGGTCGAGATGCCTAGGTTTCTGTCAGAAGTCATGTCCTGGCCAGGGATGGGAGAAGCTTCCAACCATTCAATAACACTTTTATTTTTATGTTTAAGGCTGGGCTTGCAAGTTGAATATGTGTTATTTCCAAGAATATTTTTAAAACTATTTTGACTTTTGGAAAGCTCCCTAAATATTTAAATTCTAACATTTTTGAGGCTCATAATTTAGAGGTAGAAGAGCCCTCATAAGTCATTAAGTTCAGCCCTTTCATTTTGCAAGGGGCGGGGGGGGACTTGAGGTCCAGGAAAGTCAAATGATTTCCATCTCTGGAGAGGATCCCCCTTCCCTTCCACCCTTGGCCTGAGTCATTCGGGATGATGGACTAGATGGCCACTGAGAATGGGAGCCATGATGAAGTCTTAGAAATGAAATGAAAATTACCTAATGACGACAGAGGAGCACTGAGCCAGGCGGCGGCCAGCACTCTTCAGGCCAGTGTAGATCTGTCCCATCTCCATGGCACCTTCTAGACCAACCACCTCCAACAGCTGATCACTCAGATCTGAAACAGAAAAACAACCAAAAAGCACCTCCCATTAGTCCTCCTCACAATAAGTTGCCATTGTCATTCCACCTCCACAAGCAATCTTCTGGCAAATGAACTTCCCGCTCAGTACTCATCAATATGTTGCCTATCTAGGGCCCCCCAGACCCACCCTGGCCATTGCTGTATTCTTATCTCTCCCCCTCAACATGACCTCCTTGATTCCTTTACATCACCACTAACCATCCCTCTCTTTTCTACAGGAAACCTCCTTTAATTCCTATTTATCCTGTGTCTAGCCCACTTGTATATATTTGCTTTTCGTCTCCCCCTTAGTTTATGAGGGCAGGGATGTCTTTTGTCTCTTTTTGTATCTCTGTGTCTTAGGACACTGCCTGGAATAGGGGATATCAAATAGGGGCTTAAGCTAATTGACCCCCTGACATCTCCAATTTGTCCACTTCTCTCCACTAAAGTCACTCCCCTAGGTGAGGGTCTCATCACTTCTTGTAGAGTTTCCATCTTGGTCTCCCTACATCTAGTTACTTTTTTTCACCAATAATTCCTCAAATTGTTGGCATCATCTTCCTAAAGCACAGTCTGACTGTGTCTTCAACAACCTCCATTGGCTCCCTATGACCTCTCCCTTTTACTTTTAAAGTCCTCTGTCACCTTCGCTGCAGTCCCCCACATTGCTTCCCTTTGCATTTTATTGTGTGTAGTTTGCATGTTTAGAATCAAAGTCATTTCCATCCCCATTCTTCACAGTGAGCTTTCGATTGTATCAAAGAAAAATAATGGATCAAAAACAAAGGTTGATTGTGTATGAAAGTGAATATGGGGCATTCTAGAGTTATGGTCCCTCCCCTCTCCAGTGAAAGACACCTCCAAATCTGTTCTCACTCAATACATCTCAGAGATATAGCACCATAGTATCTGACCCTGCTGATGATTCAGTTTTGCAGACCATGGGATATTTGAGGAATTAGTCATTAGCAAGAGATGGCTCCAGTAGACATCAGTCCTCATTAAGTGATTTGGACAGTGTGTTCAAAGCAGACTTGTACCCAAAGCACATTCTTTTGAAGTAAATCTGTCCCAAAATAATGTGACCCCCCCCACCTTTAAAGTACAAAGAGGACATGACATAGCCTTATGAAAAGGGAATGCCCTCTTCCCTCCCCTCTGACCCTCTCTCCCTTGTCTGAGAGCCATCCTCCTGGCCTCAATGCCCCACCCCTCCCCATCATGAGTGTTTGGAGATTCCACCCAGCCCTCCCAGAGCTGATTTAGGCTCATTTCTCATGAAACTTGTTCTGTGTCTCTCATTTAAATTTCTGCTGCCAAGAACAGATGGACAGGGAATGGAAACATATTCTTTCAGCTGTAGCCCGCATCAAATGTGCCTCACTTTATAGGCTGGCTGTTAGTCTCGGTGTCTGGTAGGGATATGCCAGCCGGAGCACTCCACGTGGGGACTGTCAGGCCCCCAGATGGGAACCCATGTGAGACCTCGCAAGGCAGCCAGAGGGGCGGCCAAGCCTCCCTTGCTACCACTGAGCTGACGTTAGCAGAGGAGCCGGTCCTCAGAGAGGCTGAGCGGGGCCTCTGGAGACAAGATGCAGTTGGTCTCTGCGCCCGGACTGTTCCGTGAATCACACAGGGAGTCTGCTACGCCCACACCAGATTGCCACTGTCTAACACCCTCCTTCTCATTTCTTCTTTCTTTTCATTTGCCTTTGTTTTTCTCCCTGCTAAAATGCCAGGGAAATCAATTACCCAGGCTGGTTAATAAGCAATAATGAAGACAGTTCCTTGTGGCTTTCCAAAGTTTTAAACTTCTCCATTTTTCTTCAGTCAAATACCAAGGAGAACATGACAGGCAGAGGGAACATTGGAAAGTTTCTGGCAGGAGGGCACCTTACCCTCCTACACATTGGGTGACCAGGAAACTTTCTTCCCCAAATAACAATTATTCTTCACAGATTCACTGCTGATCACCAGCTACAAATTCTCACTTAGCCATGAATACCAAGCAGGGAAGAAATGAATGTATGAACCTATGGGAAAGGATGCAGTTCTGTCTAAAGGGTAACAATCTCAGCATTACTGAGTGTGAAGCAGAGAAAAGCATCAGCCCTTCTTGCATTCCTGGAAGAATCCATCCAGTGACCAGCTCCCCATTTCAGTCCAGGTCTGATGGTACCCAACCCCACTTCAAAAATCTTCAGTGCTTGTTGGTGGAGTCCTGAACTGGTCCAACCATTCTGGAGAACAATTGGAAACTATGCCCAAAGGGCAATGAACTTGTGCATACCCTTTATCCAGCAAGATCATTACTAGATCTGTGTCCCAAAGAGATTAAGAAAAGAGGGAAATGACCCACATGTACAAAAATGGTGATAGCAGCTCTTTTTGTAGTAGCAAAGAATTGGAAATTGAGGGGATGCCCATCAATGGTGGAATGGCTGAACAAATTGTGGTATCTGAATGCAATGGAATGTTATTGTTCTCTAAGAAATCACGAGTGGGTGGACTTCAGAAAAACCTGGAAAGACTTACATGAACTGATGATGAGTGAAACAGCAGAACCAGGGTGACACTGTGTGATGATCAACTCTGATACACTTAGCTCTTCTCAGCAGCTTGATAATCAAGGACAATTCTAAAAACTTGTGATGGAAAGTGCCATCCACCTCCAGAGGAAAAGTGTGTGGAGTGTGCATGTAGAACAAAGCACACAAGGTTTATTTTCAAAATTGATTTATGTTTTTTCCTTTCCCATATTTTTCCATTTAGTTCTTATTCTTCCTCTATAACATGACTAATATGGAAATATGTTGAGCATAATTGTGTGTGCATGTGTGTGTGTGTGTGTGTGTGTGTGTGTGTGTGTGTGTGTATTCAGAGGGGGAAGAAAATGTGGAACTCAAAAGCTCACAAAAAGATGAATGTTGAAAACTCTCTTTGCATGTATTAGGAAAAAAATCAAAGAAAATTACATTTAAAAAACCTCTAGAAGCTCTCTATGGCCTATAAAATATCAACTGCTCAACCTGACATCAGAAGCCCCCTCTGCCTGGCTTCAGTTGGCCTTTCTGGCCTTACTCCACAGGACTGCCCTCCAGCCAAAATGGACTATTCGAAGATCCCAAACACTGACAGTCCATTTCTTGTTCATCTGCTGCCTCCTGGACCTGGAATCCACTCCCTTCTCAAATCCATCTCTTAGATTCCTTAGATGCATTTGAGGCTTTGCTCACATCCCACCATCAACACAAAGTCTTTCTGCCTAGTCCAGTTGTTAAGGTGCATGCTCTCCTCTCTCTCTCTCTCTCTCTCTCTCTCTCTCTCTCTCTCTCTCTCTCTCTCTCTCTCCCTCTCCCTCTCCCTCTCCCTCTCTCATTCTCTCTCTCTCCTCTCTCTCTCTCTCTCTCTCTCTCTCTCTCTCTCTCTCTCTCTCTCTCTCTCTCTCTCTCTCTCTCCCTCTCTCTCTCCCTCTCTCTATCTATCTATCTCTTATTCTCTCT
This sequence comes from Macrotis lagotis, assembly GCF_037893015.1. Lineage (NCBI taxonomy): Eukaryota > Metazoa > Chordata > Mammalia > Peramelemorphia > Peramelidae > Macrotis > Macrotis lagotis. The sequence continues at coordinate 6,197,421 of NC_133664.1, forward strand.
CTCTTTCCTCTCTCTCTCTCAAAACTGTTATGCTTAGTTGTTGCTGTTGTTATCGAATCATTTGAGTTGTTTCCAACCCTTTGTGTTTCAATCTGGGGTTTTCTTGTCAGAGATTACTAGAGTGGTTTGCCATTCCTTCACCAGCTCATTTTATAGATGAGGAAACTGAGGCCAACAGGGCTAAGGCCTAGTGTCTGAGACCACATTTGATCTCAGGACCTCCTGACTCCAAGACTTGAGCTCTATTCACTAATACCCCTCCTACCTTCTTCTGCTTGTCTAATTCTATGAATTTTAGAAGAATAAAAAACATTTTCAGGGCAAGTGCTTTCATTGTCTTATCTTTACACAAGTCCTCAGAGTAAAGCTTCAATCCATGGCTGGTGAACAGAAGCAGATGAACCCCAGATCTGACAATGCAACCTGTGAAAGGGGTTCATTTCCTGGGTATTAATGCCAGACATCCCTGTGACCTCTGGCACTACGTCCTTGGCACTACGTCTCTGAGCCTGAGAGCACAACTGCCTTGTCACTCAGGGGGATCAACCAGGTGCCATCAGGCCACCTGTTGCAGATTGCCTCAGCTTCTATCAGAGAACTAAAGCAGGAATTTCAAGGGCAGACACATTTGTTTAGGTGTCCCCAGGGACTCCAAGGAGCCTAGGCTCTGTCCAACTAAAGAGGATTGCATCCCGTCACACTTCCTCCCTTTACATCTGGGATCCAGCAGGGAGGGGAATGATTGCAGTTCAAAGCTCACTCTGAGAGTCGATAGGAAAGCAGAGATTTCCAACCAGATCTTCTGATTCCAAAAGGAACTGTCACTCAAGTATTTGAAGGAGAAAGTAACAATACACACCTAAAATCTGGGTCTCACTAGAGAGCAAGACTTGTGATTGACTTGTAAAATCCTCCTTATTGGCACAGGTGGCACCTTCAACCTTTGCTTGTGCCTTTCAACATCCTGTTCACTACATCCAAAACAGTACTCCAAGGATCGTCATTTTGTCTAGAGCCTCCCTAAGAATTCGTTTAGGGCATGAAAAATAAATTAATGAAGCAGGATTTGTGAATTAGAGGTACCATGCTGCCCACTGTGCATATGAGCTTGATGATGCTTGTCCTTTGTTCTCAAAGAAGTCCATGATATCAGGAAGGTGATGCCATGGCAAGCAAGTGCATTGGATTAGAGTGAGGGGGTGCTGTACTAAGTCACCAGCTTCACTTTCTCCTCCAGAGCCGTCTGGGTCCAGTAGCCAGATAGGAATCAGGATGACTGGAGGTGGCCCGGGATGTGAGGCAAAGAGGGTTAAGTGACTTGCTCAAGATCACACAGTAAGTGTCTGAGACTGGATGTGAATTCAGGTCTTACTGACTTCAGGGCCAGCATTCTATCCACTTGCCACATAGATGCCCACTATGGATATAAATAGAGAAGAAAAGTACAAAGTGTGACCTTAATATATGGCAAGAAACATTTTCTTAAACCACCAAAGGAGGTGGAAACTCCAGACCACAGCGAGCAGTGACTAAAGAAACTTCCTCCTGGTGTTTGTATTTGTGGGAGAGGGAAGCAGAGTTGAGAGGGAACAGCTCTACTGAGATTTTCCTTGACCATTACCGAAGGCAGATGCTTCCTACTTTGACTATTCTTCAGCATCCTCTTTATTTCAGTGCCCATGAAGCCCACTTCAGGGGTTCCATCCCTGTTGTATACTTTTGGGAATAGAGAAAGCTTGCCCAGAGAAGCATAGAACTCATAGGAGCAGCCCTTCTTCCCTGACTCCATTGCTGGACTTTGCCAGTTGGGCAGTGCAAGTTGATAGACTGCCACACGTGAGCGAACAGAAGAGGGGGCCTGGCTTAGCCAGCCTGAGTGTGGGCACAAGCATCTTGTGGAAAGCAGGCTGCCATTCAGAGAACGAAAGGGCATGCCATGCTCACGCTGTTTCAGTTGGATTATGGAAGAGTCACGCAACCTAAGAAACAGCAGCAAGAGAGTCAGAAATCAAACCTACAAATAAAGGAGATGTTTTTTCCCCAAGCACTTATCTCCCATTCAGTTACAGTGACAGACTGCCCCCATCTAGGTCCCCCTTTCTCCATAAAATCTCTTCTGATCCAACTGATATGATCTTTACCCACTCCAAATTTTGTAGAGAATGCTATATGGATCTTGCTAATTCCCTTCTATTCTGCCATGTGGAGTATCCTACTGAGGATCACCCAGAAAACTAGAAGACTTTCTGGACTTGTGACCCTTCTTTCTTCCTGCAAAAATGAGCTGATGAGGAGGATGAGCTTCCATGCTCAGGAGTTCTCTGTATCCTATAAAATTCCAGATCCAGAGCCCATTCCCAGCTTTCTCTCTAACTGGATATAAGCGGGCCATGATGGGATCATATTAATGTTAATGCTCCCATTACCTGACTCCTGGGAGGCAGGTTAAAAAGATTCAAAGCTGTGTTTTACAGAATAATTATGACAAATCAGGGACAAGCACATACATATACCCCAGATGCATACATATAGACCATGCACACACACACAAACACTCTGTGATAAGTGTCAAGGATCCCCAGACCACTGCTACAAAGGAGTGCTACTTCTTGAAGAGGACAATCTGCCATCACAAGGAGCAAATGAGGGGAAAGGATGATCACAAAAAAAGAGAATTAAAAAACCTTTCGTACCACTCAGAGGTCATATCACTTCTGACCTCAATAAATGAGATAGGTAGGGGCAATGGGCTGACCTGCAACCCAGACCAGTGGAGCAAAGACCAGTAGAGGATAAGCATCTCGAGGGGAGGGCTTCTTCACCTTTGTGACTGTAGTCCTCACACCTGATCCCCAAGAAGAGAAGGTATAAAATGAATGCCTGAAGAGTTGAATTGAATTGCTGAGATTCAGAGAGTATGTATGTTAGGCAGATTTCCATAAGCAGTGAATAGGAGGAGGGCTGTTTGAAATGAGATGCTCATCAGTGGAAGAATGACTGAATAAACTCTGGAGGATGAATGAATAGAATACTATTATGTTGGAAGAAATGATGAAAGGAACCGTTTCAGAGAAACATGGGGAAAATGTTATAAAATGATACAGAATGAAGGGAGGACAATCAGAGCAATTCATATAATAATAATTTTAAAGACAAACCACTCTGATATACTTAAGCATGCTAATCAATACAATGACCAACCATAATTCCAGAGAACTGATCATTAAGGTATGGTAACCACCCCAAGAGGTCCTGGATTCAAAAGCAAAATGAGACAACATATATAATGTTGAAATAAGTTTTGTTTTGCTTGATTATGTAAATTTGTTACAAAGGTTCTTTTCCTTTCTTTTATATTGAGAGGGGAGAGGAGATATTATTGACTAATTGAATAAGGAAAGGAAAAAATCATGATAAACTCACACCAACAATGCATGACTATTCAAGGAGAAGGCTGAGAATAATGGCACAAATTACATCACAACCAATGAAATTCTCTTCAACAGAGAAGAGCTATTTTGGTTGTTAATGAGAAATCTTGTCAAAATTAACCATTTGAATATGATCAGGTCACAGCTTATTAAACAAGCTTAAAAGTCCAAACAAAACTAGAAATAATTTGGAGACTCTCTTTAATATTAGATGACCATTAAGGTCCCTTACAAATGTGAAATTCTGTGAAAAAGATAATGAGAAGAGACATATGATGCTACTTTGAACTGACAGAGATGAGTATGATGCTGAAAATGAAGGTTGGGCTAAAACAATGGATATCATGACAAATTGTCACCATGTCCTAAGTCCAGCTTTGTCCAGCAAATGACCTCCTTGGTAAGTGATAGGATAGAGCAGACTAAGATATTGGTATAGAATAGAAATTAGTTTATAAATTGCATTAAGGAAGCTGATAGAAGATTATTAGTAATACTGACTCATAAAAGAGAAGCAGTGAAAACAAGCAAACAAATAAAAACAAGTTTACAGAAAATTTGCTAAATGATGTAACTAAACACAATTCTTTCAAGGGCATTGAAGGATTAGATGTTAAGGGTGAGAAATAGATTGAAAATGGAAAAGATCTGTCAATTTGTATAATAAACTCTATTTGTCATTAATGATAGTAATGCCACTGCAGTTGAATTCTAACCTGACAGTTTTAGTAGAAATGGAATGAAAAGAAAATAAATATGGAAAAAGTAGCTGGATAAAATCAGGTCTATATCATGGAGGACTGTATGCGATGTGACATACAATTTTCAGGGAATTGAGGAACTGATTCTCAAGGTATCTGAAAGAGAGAAGGTGATGAAAGTCATGGGGGGGGAGGGAAGGGAATCTAATTCCTGTGCCCTTCCAAAAATAACTAAAATACTGTAAATAACTATTGATGCATGTGCTTACTGTCTTATCATCACATTAAAGAAATGTGGGTTTGTGGAACTAAATACCTTCTTGGGGGCAGCTAGGTGGCGTAGTGGATAAAGCACCGGCTCTGGAGTCAGGAGTACCTGGGTTAATAATTACCTAGTTGTGTGGCCTTGGCCAAACCACTTAGCCCCATTTGCTTTGCAAAAGCCTAAAAAAAATACCTCCTTAATTGTCCCTTCTGTTCAGGTGCCTCTCAAAAATATAACAAAATCATATTGCAAACACTGAAAGATATAATAACAAACATAACTTTGATGACCTTCTGATAAATAACACCAAACAAGGCATTAAAACAAGGCTATTGTGTTCACCAAAAATGTTAGCCACTATAGTGGGGGGATTCTAGGATAGTATAAGAGACTAATTTATTTCCCACTAGAAACCTAGATAAGAGATATGCAAGATGGGTGGGGTGGGGTGGAAGGGATATGATATTTACTATTTGATAAGCAATTATATTGATGAATTCATAAATTCATTGACATCTTGAAGATCTGTCAGAAATTAACACAAAACATGCATATATTGTTGCTTTGTAGAGTAAACATTGTTATTTGCTTTTTTTTTTGAAAAGTCATTGGTAAAAATTAGAACAAAAAAGCAGAATTCAATTGAACAATTTTGAATAGGAAAAGAGTACTGGATAATTGCAAAAGCAAAAATCACAACGATAACAGATAGTTTTCATTTACATGGTGACTTAACCTAACTCTAACCCTAACCCTAAGCCTAATTATACGATATTTGGTCATATACTATGTATGGTTCTATGTTGGTTCTCATAAGAAACCTGGAAGATAGGTGTATTTATACTAGCCTCATTTTATGGATAAGAAAACTGATAAATGACTTTTTGAGGACAGTAAGTGGAAGATTCAAACTCAAGTCTTCATGAGGCCACTTCAGCATCACCTGACCGTCAGATAAAAGAGACAGACTATTCACATGTGCAGAGAATGAATGGAAAAAGCAGTCATTAAACACTGAATATGGATAAAGCACTTGGGGATACAAATAGAAATTTTCTATTCCCTGCCCCACTGTGTCTTCCTCTATGTTTCCTCTCTCTGTCTCTCTGTCTCTGTCTCTGTCTCTGTCTCTCTCTCTCTCTCCTTTGCTTCTACCTCTCCTTTTCCTCTAGTTATCTGTCTTCTCTATTTTTCTGAGCTTTGTCTCTGTTCTCTCCCTCCCCACCCTGTCTCTCACACATGCACACACTTTAATGTGTTGGTATCACATATGAAAAGTTTCAGCAGCAACCAAGATGGAAAAGTCCCCTCTGAGAGAGCCTGGTTCCATGACCAGCACTTAGGACTTAGAGGATGATTCTCTTAGAATAGATGAGATCATTTATCTGAGAAGGACCAGCAATGTAGTGGCTAGCCAGGTCTCACCATGGACTGAAACCCCACTCTTCCCTAAGTAAGTGTTCTTAAGGGGACACAGAGATGACAAGGGCTTAACAACCTGAACACAGGCCAAGGGGCAGTTAATCTGAGGCTGGGTCCCCTTTCTGAAGACAATCCAGGGGATCATCATCTGGCTTCCTGGTGGAGTCATGGAGCTGAGCACTGGGTCCACCCTGATTCTGCTACTCCTCACTGGCCAGGATCCATGGATACCCGATGAATGAGGCAGGAGCTAGTGGGGGAAGGGCGGGGGGCATCCCCTCCTGTTGCTTCTGCATCTTGGGCAAGTTTGTTCATTAAGCTTTGTGGCAAGGCTGAAGGCACTGGCTTGTTTCCTCTGTCAATGGGCCATTCGAGTGTGTGGGAATGTTTTCACAGCACCGTGCCTCTTCTGCTCTCTTCCATAAGCCCAGCCACCTCACGTGTCTCCTCCTATTAGTGCCTTCAGTCCACAAAGCCAGCTCTCAGGAAGCGGGGCTGAGGTCAGCAGTTCTTGAATAGCCTGGGGAGGGCTATCAGTCCCCTCACCCTCATTCCTGGGGAGGGGAGATAGCAATCCATGGCTACCTATCCCTTAAGCAATTCCAGCAATGGGAAGAAGAAAGGAAGAAGGAAAGGAAAGGAAGAGAAAGAAGAAAAGACAAGTAAGAGAGTTAAAGAAAGAGAGAAAGGAAAAGAGAAAAGAAAAGAGAAAGAGAAAAAGAAAAAAGGAAGAGAAAATGAGAAAAGAACAGAGAGAACAAGAGAAAGAGAAAGAGATAAAGAAAAAGAGAAAGAGAAAAGACAAAAAGAGAGTAATAGAGAAAGAATGGAAAAGAAAGAAAGAAAGAAAGAAAGAAAGAAAGAAAGAAAGAAAGAAAGAAAGAAAGAAAGAAAGAAAGAAAGGAAGGAAGGAAGGAAGGAAGGAAGGAAGGAAGGAAGGAAGAAGAGAAAGGGAGGAAGAAGAGAAAAGGGAGGAAGGAGGAAGAAAAGAAATGGACTCTAAAATTCATTTTCTGTGGTGGATGGTGCCTGTAATGGTCAGGTCATTTTTCCATGAATTCTCAGATACACTTGAGAAACGGGCTGCCTGGTAATGAGATGTTGACACTGTCCCTTTATTTCAGCATCATTGAAGTATTCAAAACAAATGGGAAGTACCATAATACATTCAGAATTTGTTTATGAACTTAAAGGCTGAAAATTAAACTGAGGGGAAAACACGGTGATTAGGAAACATGATTTACATTAAGGATCCCCCCTCACACCCATAATGCAACTCTTTTGGATATCCAATTTATCTTGGTAATATATAAATATTACACTCCTGGCAAGAGATTGAAAGACTCTATTATGCTGGGGGTGATTGCAGTCCCTCAGAAGCATTTGCATAAAAACACTGCTGGCCAGTGGTAAATCTGCCTCTCCGGGCAGTTTGTCTTCAGAAAGAAGAGCCTACATGACTAAATATAATTAAAACCCAGTAATCATCGTGCGGGAACTCTTTAGTGCCAGTTAAAATATAGGATAGGAGTCTCAAAGCTGGGGCCTTGCCAGGGGTCCCTAGAAAGCTGCTGAGCTCAGGGCTGTCTGCCCACCATAACTGCCTGGGGCCTGGCTCACAACACTGGGTGTCTTCAACCCCAGTTTGGCCATTATGCAGGAATGCAGGGCTGCTTTCAGAAGAGAGACAAGAGCAGGGGTCTCAAATGCTGAAGTCCTGCTCCATAGCCTCATTGCTTGTAGGTTGGGCAGTGATGAACAGTCTCTTGGTTCCTCAACTCTTTCATTAGAAGAAATGCCAACATGGAGGAGGCTGGACATTCTCATCCTTCATTTTTTCCTATTTTTTCACAGACACACATCATTCCTTAATGAGTTTTCAATGATCAAGTTAATCAACTGGCATCCAGACAACACACCTGGATTGTCACATTTTGTCTAGATTCTGGCCTTTTCTATAAGTCAATGGATAATTTTATTTTCATGGCCATATGGTCACAGAAAGGAATTCTATTACTATCTTGAGTTACCAAACAGAATTAATGTTGACATAAGTAGTTTTATTTGGATGAGATTTTAAAATTAATGTCATTGGTAAATGCGTTTATGAAACACAATCTCCTTTGTCCTACGTCACTTATGAAGTTAGTCGAGAAATTCATCCCTTGCCTGAAATCACTTAGAAGGTAGAACTCACAACCTAGCCACTACTGTACAGGAGACCTCTCCAATTGTATTCCTCTCATGACTCTTATTAATCATGTACTGACAAGTTTCCAAGGCACTGGGATAATAAAGAAAGAGAAAAAGAAAGAAGGAAAAAAGAATAAGCCCCTGTCCACAGGCAAGTTGGGAAGGATGCAGACAAAAGGGTCTCTGTGAAAATCCCAAGACCATTCCACTTTCTCTTTATAAAAGCAGCACATTGATATTAATCGGTTGGTTTAGTTTGGAAACTTTCATGACAAATAGTAATGTGAAAAGCAGAAATGGAACATTTAAATTACCCTCATCCTTAACCATTCCTGAGAACACAAGAGACGTTCAGATGCCATCTTTCCACCATTGGGAACCCAAAAGCTTTATTTCTCCTTTCACAGGATCACTATGAGGGGAGAGGCCCAAATTCTTCCTTATTGAAAGCCTAACTGACATCATTGATTTGCTTTCCCTCCTTTAAAAAATTAAATAAGAGTCATATTCTTTTTACAATTTAAAATACTATTGCATTGATCTTGTTGGTGTACAGGAAAAAGTATTCCTTGAAGCTGTGTTCTTTTAAAAGTTATTTGTTTAAAAGGGCTCCACTGTCTTGGGTTTATACCCCTTCACCCAACGGAACAAAAGCAGTTCTATGAAAGAAGTCTAAACTTGGACAAATCGTAAAAAAAAAAAAAATCCAGCAAAGTTCCTCTCTGTTTTTATCAAATTTGATTGCTGCAGCTGTTCCCAGTTTCTGTATTTTAAAAATAGCCTTATTCAGTCCCTTGTTGGCTAAAGGCCAGAGCACCATTAGAACATGCTGTACGGAAAACCTCTATTCAGTCACAGAAACAGAAATATATTTAAGATCAGTGGGGGTCATCTGCGGCACACACTTGTAGGGGAAAATAGAATCTTAATGTGCTTGGACGGATCCCTACTCTTAACAGATATCTAGAGGCTCGTCAGTGGACACACTTCTCTACTTTTTTGTTTGTTTGGGTCTCGGATTGCTGGGGAAAACAGAGACGAGTGGGAAATGAAGGACAACTAATTGGAAATAAGAAAAAAAGGTCTAATTTTCAGCTAAATTTTATGACCCTGACATATTCCAAAGAACCCTGAGTGGTCTATATCCTGTTGATCACAGCAATTCATTTAGTAAGTAAATTCTTGAACCAAGTGAGATAACATTGGTAGAAGACATCAGAAAAGTCATTACATTTCTTTGTACGGTCAACAATGAAAGACCAACAAATAGAAAGGGATCATGCAGCCCAAAGATGTCTCAGTTGAACTATTGTAAATAGATTTCGAATTTGACTTCCTAAGAAAAGTTGTACCCTTCACCATTCCATCCTCACACAGATGGGAACATGATTTTCCAAAGCATTGTTTTGACCACGTCACTGTATCTGCTCAGTAGAATCCATGAACTCCCTATACGATCAGCTGCTTGCTTCTCTATTGGATATTCAAAGTTCTTTGCAACCTTGCCTGGACCTATCTTAAGGGCTTTAGGTGACAGCTCTTCTAGATACAATATAGTTCCTAGTCCAGTCCTACCAGCTTCCTTGCTGTTCCTCACAGATGATGCTTCACCAGGGCTCTCCCCATTTCTGGAACACTCTTCTCCTTTCTAAATTGTCACTTTTGGAATCTCTGGCTTCCTTTGGGACTCTGTTCAAGTGCTATCTTCTACATGAAGCTTTTCTTGGCTCTCATTGAAGCTAGGGTATTTCTTTTTTTGTAGCTACCTTCCATCAACTTTTTATTCGTTTGGTTTCTACTGATCTATTTATAGGTTGCCTTTCCTATCAGCTCCTTGATGTCAAAGACTGATGTTGTTTTTCTCTTAATGTGGCGAGTAGCATAGAGCAAAGAGTGAATAATTCCTAATGAGCTGGATTTTTGAGAACTTTTTGGATATTCACTTTGTCATCCAACATGCTAGCTCTCTTGCTTTGCCCTACCTGGAAATGTTGACGAGCATCCCTTTTATATTCTGCCAATCACCGATAACAAATGATAAGCAGAACAGTTTCATGGCTAGATTCCTGGGGTACTTCAGGAAAACCTTTCTTTCAAACTGAAATGGAACTGTTAACCCTCAGTTTATCCATTTATCTGGCTCCTAATTTAACTAATTAATAGTTTCTAGTCTATTTAGCTCCAAAGTCTCTTTACCAATATTGATGTAACTATGATATTCTCTTGATCTACCTTCCTGACAAAAGCATTTAAAAAGGAGAGAAATCATCTTTAATCTTTAATTAGTTAATAATTTAATTTTGGCTCTTTATGTATGTGCTCAGTTATTAATTTATTTATTGTTACGACTCTAGGCTTCTCTTTTGTGATCACAGTTCACTTGACATCCCTTTAAAATGTCAGTGGAATTATGACCTAATCAATGAAGATGCTTCATCCAGTAGCATAGAGATAACTCTTGCATTTCCTCCTCTTCAGTGCTGCTCTTGCCCAGATTGCCTAGGAAAACTTCCCCAACAGTTCTCTGTGGCTTTTAAAGTCTTTTCTGACCCAGTTTCTTCCTACATTTCCAGTCTTCTGATACTTTTCTCCTCTCCATATACTCAGTGATCCCAAAACACTCACTTCCGGGCTTTTCCTCACACAAGACCTTTCATCTCCAGACCCTGGGCTGGATTTTTTTTTTTATTCCTTTAATTCTTTCTCTCTTTCTCTTCTATTTTTCCCTAGCTTTCTTCAAGTTCCAGGTAAAATTCTACTTTCTAAAGGAAGTCATTTCCAGTTTCCTGTTATGCTATTCCCTTCCCTCTGGTAATATCTCCAACTTATCCTGTGTAAATTTTGTTTGTGCCTAACTCTTTGGAAGGTGTCAATATTGGACTATTAGATCTCTGACAGCAGGGGCTAGCTTAGCATAAAGTCAGCATTCCCTAAACTCTTGTGAATGGACAGGTGAATTGAGTCCCTCTCTCTTTCCATTGAGTGAGCATTCAGACTTTGATTCCTCAGATTGGTTTTCCATGTTCCCTTACTTTATTTTTGTCTTTATTTGTCTTTATCTCCAGCCACCAGTACAACACTTAGTACAAAGAAGGTAATTTAATAATTCTTGTTGATTGATTAAAAACCATAGAGTCACATAAAAACAACAACTATTGAGATTAAAAACATAGAGCCTAGTATCAGAGGGAAATAAGTAATCAATAAAAGCATTGCAAATTTCCCAGAGGCACACGAATCCTTTACCCTATTCCTATTCAATTATTGGTCTGTGCCACTTGCCATGTGTAGAGTCTGTCCAAGATATGTGTGTGTGTGTATGTATGTATGTGCATGTATGGATATGTGTATATTTATGCATGTGTGTATGTACTGAAGGATAGATCTGCAAGTTTTCATAATCAAATATAGCAATCTGTACATAAACATAATTAATCCATCTTGTTTTTACTAATAAAACTCTCTTCAGTAATTTCTACTGACCCATGCAGCCCAACTCAGAAGTTTAAAAAAAGTTCCAGATTTTGATGCCTCACATAAGCAGTCAGCATCACATTAGGGTAAAAAGAAGCATCTAGAAGAATTTGCCATTCAAACATAATATCTATTCTCTCTAGACATTCTCCATGAAAGTGACAATTTCCACCAGTGAATAAATCTCTTCTTGCATTATGCCTTCCTTGATATTAATAATGATCATCATCCAACAAAATTGCCTCTTTGAAGCTTTCAAAGCATCTTATGTGACTTAATGAAGTCTATAAGGTGGCATCTGATTCTTCGAAATAAAATTCTTTACTCCCTCATCCCCCTTTTAATAATCATTAATCAAGAAGCATAATTTAATCAAATGTGTGACTATATAGACGTAGACTATTGTTTGAAAATATCTTTTTATTTTCTTCTATTTTCACAAACTCAATGTTTGTGATTGATTATTGCCGTAAATATTTCAAAGTGATTGAACAGTAATTAGTCACATAGGTTGATAGTATTAAAATTTTTCTCAGCTACCTTCTTTTGAACTATTTTGTGAACCAGACTATCAATATCCATCTTGAGACTCATCTCTCAAAACACTCAAATTTTGTTTCTAGGATGCACCCATGCATGCGGGCCAATCCAATTTCTCTTCTGATATTTGTTGTGTTAGTGCCATTCCTACTTCCTCATGTAACACATTATGGACTGAGATGGGAGAGTTCAAAGGAGGTGGCTCTGCATTCATTATCTGAAAAAGAAGCCTGTTAGGGCAGTCTTAAAGATTCTTTTATTCTTCCCATTTGTTATCCTTCTGATTTTCTCCTACAATCTTCTCAGGATAATATAGCTTAAGTTGTTCTTTTTGAAATTTATTTTTAAATTATGAGATTAATGATCAATGAACATTTCCATAGAAAAAGAGTAACAAAAAATAGGATTAACTCAGGGAGTGTGAGTTTTTGTTACAGAAAACTTTTCAATGCAAGATAACTTCAACACAGTAGTAACAAAATCAGGGGTTTTTGTTTCTTCTTCTGAACGTTTTGTTTTTGTCTGTGAATTTTGAAAGTCTTATTATTATTCTCCTTCCACCCTGCCTCTTTCCCTTCTTTCTGTCACTCCCTTCCTCTCTCCTTCCTTCTTTTCTTTCTTCTTTTGCATGTTCCTCTCTATTATCACATAATATTCCTTCATATAACAAAATAGATTAAATAAATCAACACTTTGACCATGTTTGAAGATATATGTTTGGAACTTCTAGTCCCACAACGGGTCAATGTCTGTTTTAAGTTATTTAGCATACTTTGTGTAAACTTGCTTTTTGCTCCATCATTTCCTCATTGTTTTTATGAGATGGCTGTACTTACAGCCTTCTACAATTCCAGCCCTACACAATCATCCAAAGAAGTTTATATTACTCACTTTTATTATCTTTAACTACTATAGCTCCCTTCTTGCCAAGGAGATCGTGCGTTTGGTGGCTAAGACAGGAATTGTTTTTGTTATTTTTCAATGTGGCAATTAACTTATATTAGTTAAAATTCCTTAGAAAATCAGGATAGTTTGGGCGGCTAGGTGGCACAGTGGATAGAGTATCAGCCCTGCAGTCAGGAGGACCTGAGTTCAAATCCGACCTCAGACACTTAATAATGACCTAGCTGTGTGGCCTTGGGCAAGCCACTTAACCCCTTGCAAAAACTAAAAAAAAAATTAGGATAGCTTGTCTTCATGAATCTTTTTTACCCATTTTCCCGGCATTAATAACCTATTTAAATTTGCTTAGGTTGGAATTGTTTTAATTATATGGTTCTTTCATTTTTGTTCTTTTCGAATTTGTTATTATTTTTGGTCATTGTTATCACAAGGTTATAGTTTGATTGTCCGTATCTGCCATAGTTTTTCTGGTCAAAGTTAATCAGTTTCAGTTTTTGGTGAGCTCCTTTTGCAATGTATCTCACTGTGTTTCAGGGAATAGAGCAGAAAGACCTGAGTTCAAATGCCATTTACTAGCTGGCCCACCTTAAACAACCTCTGCCTCCATTTTCTCAACTCTAAGATGGGGCTAATAATGGTTTCTTGCAGAATTGTCGAGGGTCAAATGAGCTCATATTTGTAAAGTGTTTAACACAATTCCAAAGACGTGGTAGACACTGTAAATACCACTTGTCACAACAACACCAACAACAACAGTAGTAATAATAACAATTATTATTATTATCATTATTATTGTTTGATTTTGGGCTCCACTGAGTTATTTCTCCCTCTTCTTGACTTGTTGGTGAGACTTTGATTTTTACTGCTGAACTATATTTTCCATCATTTTGATCCATGTCTACTTTGGTAATGACATCCTGAGTACAAAGCCCAGATTGATTCCATCAGAATCATCTTAAATTATTCTTCATTCTCCTTCTCTTCTGTCACAGATACTGATGTGCCAATTAAGGTCATCTTCATTCTGGTCACTGTACAAATGCTTGTTTCCAGTACTGCAGTAGCTGGCCAAGACTTGGAGAAGACCCTTTCTGTTTGCTTTGGCTACAGGACAAACCCACCACTTTCTTTAGTCAACTCTTTAAGATAGGTCATCGCATCCTTGCATTTTGTGGTTAATCCTTTCTTGCTAATAAAAACCCCAGAATGCCATGGTAAAGTTTGTCCAATAGTTTTGGTAACTCATTGTGATCACATCTAAGGACCAAGATCTAGGCAAATATTTATAGAACTCTGACTGCTGAATCTCCCAGTGAGATGTATGGCTAGTTAAAAGAAGAGCTCAGATCAAGAATCCACATGGAGACACATGAATGGATGGAGAATCCTTCTGGTACAAAATATGACATAAAGTTGTCCACTGGGTTCAGAGAGTTCATTGAATAGGGCCAGAAGCTATTATGCTATAGATAGACAAGGAACTGGATCAGAATTGACTAGAAAGAAGAAAATGTGATAGATTTGAGAAAATGTACAGTACTTCCAAGAATTCCCACATGCTCCCTAACTACAGAATAATCTCACCTTTTCAATACTGATATTTATCAGAGATTGTTCCTTGCTTGGGATCAAAGGATACTATGGTCATCATAGAATCAACAATTGTGGATCTCCAAAAGTCAACAGGGACACACATGGAGCGTCTAAGGAGGCTACAATTTGCTATCAATGATGCCTAACTAAAGGAATGGGATGCCTAACTAAAAGATAGGATACCCATTATCTATGAATGTGCTCATTTCCTTTCTCCTCAGAAAGCCCTCCCTTTACATGACCATGCCTTTAAGCAATTTTTTTATGTCTCTCCTCCCTCTTACTGTTAAATTCCTAGAAAAAGCTGTGTCACCTCCCTGAAGCCATTTTCCTCACTCATTGCAATGGGGTGTCAACTCCATCCAAACTCTGCTGAAATTGCTGTCTCCAAGATTACCAGTGACTTTGAAGTAGGGCGGGAGAGACCTTAAATCTGGGATTTCTTAGTATGAGTAACTCCCAAAGGATGAAGCTGCCTTCCAATACAGATCAATGCTTCTCTACAACTTAATCATCTCAGAGACTTGCCTAGGGTAGAAATAACAACTTGAGCCCACAAGAAACTCCCCCATCCCCATCAAATTGGAATATGTAATTGGGGAATATTTAACAAGGTAATTAAGACACAATATAACATGGATCAAGTTCATTTATGATTTTCAAAGTCATATTAGGTAACTAGGTGGTACTGGGGAAAGTAGGTAGCTCTGTTATGGCACTGGACTTGGAGGCAGGAAGACCTGAATTCAAATCTAACCTCAGACACTTACTAGCTGGGGAACCTAGGAGAGAGATAATCCTCTTTGTCTCAGTTTCCTCATCTGTAAAATGAGCTAGAGAAGGAAATGGCCAAATCACTCCAAGAAAATCCCAAATGGGGTTATGAAGAATTGGACATAACTGAAAGACAGCAAAATGTCATTATGAATCTCTGTTACATGAAGGCCATTGCAATCTGGGCCTGAATTTAGAAAGATTGGGAAAAAATGGATGCATGGATACAGAGATAATTTTAGGTAAATAGAAAGATGGATAGATAGATGATAGACAGACAGATGGATAGATGGATGGATGGATGGATGGATGGATGGATGGATGGATGGATGGATGGATAGAAGAAGTGGAGGGTGTTTTACATTACCATTGATATTACTAGTGTTTGGCACATAGTAACTAGTTAACTATATCATTCATTCATTCATCTGCAAAACAAAGCTGGAGAAGAAACAGTACAACACCCCAGTATCTTTGCCAGAAGCCCTAAATTGGTTACAAAGAGTCAGACACGACTAATAGGACTGAACAACAGCAACAGGTCAATTTGCCCCTGCAGAAACCTATTTCTGTTTCATTTTGACAGCTCTGGCCCAGAGTCTTGGGAGAAGAGGTGGCTCAGTCAGTCACCAGGTTCCAGAGGCAGGTCTTTCACTCAAAATCCTCTTGGCTTTGGGGCCATTTCAGTCTACCTCTATGAAGCCAGGCTGCCTTTGGGAGGAAGGCACCGTGGAGATTTGATGAATGAAGAAAGAACCTGTGGCATGAAATGGTGTCTTCCCTTGGATCCTCAGTGACTAGCACAGGGCACAGGGCCTGCATGTGGTGACGTCTTCATAAATGAATATTTAGATTGTTCCCATAGTCACCCAGTTATTGGTGTTGAATGTGAGATTTGGAACCATATCTCTGATCACCTCAAACCTAAGAATCCTTCTGCAAACATACCCTGTTCTGTCTTGAGGGAAATTTTATGAACCGATTAAAAAAAAGAAGGCTATGGAAGGACCCTGGAGAGGGTGACCACAATGGTGTGTGTGTGTGTGTGTGTGTGTGTGTGTGTCTGTCTGTCTGTCTGTCTGCCTGTCTATTTAGGAAGATGGCATAATAGAGAAGGACTCTGGGACACCAATCCCAGAAAGGTAGAAGGAAAAGCAGGAGAGCCCAATGAGCCTTATACATAGAACAGATCAATATTTCTCTATTTTAATAATAGCTGTACAGAAGAAAAAAGACAACTTTAGATAACACAATCCTAGGGGAAGAAATGTAGGTAAATCACACTTACAATATCTTTTCTTGGAACTGAGTCTTGTTTTGAATTTTGTTGTTGTGGGTTCCCCGGAGAAGCCAGCCATGTGTTGTATGTGAAACGCTTACTCAGGGATATTTGGTTTCTGAGGAACTAAGGATTTATCCACTTCCTCCTCACAGCTCAGATTCTATTTTTTTAATATTTAGTATTTTATTTTTCCCAGTTACAAGTAAAACCAATTTTATGAATTGTTTTTAAAACTTTGAGGTCTGAATTCTCTTCCTCCCCTCCCACCCTCCCTCACTGAGAATACAAGCAGTTCCATACAGGTCTACATTTGTAGTCATACAAAACATTTCCATATTAGTCATGATAGACCCTTCTGCCCAAAAATAAACTCAAAAATAAAGTTTAAAAAAACCCATATACTTCACTCTGTATTCAAACACTCTCAGTTCTTTCACTGGGGATGAAGAGCATTTTTCATCACGAGTCCTTCCGAGTTGTCTTGGTTCATTGAATTGCTGAGAATAGCTAAGTCACTCACAGCTGATCATCTTATAATATTGCTGTTACTTTGTACAATATATATTTCCCTTTTCCTCTGTCCATGCAATTTTTGGAGAGCATCCTTCTCACATTATTATTAATTATTATCATCATCATTATTATTATTTTAGATTTTTTACAAGGTAATAGGGTTGAGTGACTTGCCCAAGGCAACACAGTTAGGTAATTATTAAGTATCTGAGACCAGATTTGAACTCAGGTCCTCCTGACTTCGGGGGCACCACTCTATCTACTGCACCACCTAGCCACCCCCTGTGCCACCTAAGCACCCCCACTACTTCTTATAACAGAATAGTATTCCATTATACTCACATACCACAATTTGTTCAGTTATTCACCAATTGTTGGTCATCTCTAATTTCTAATTCTCTGTTACTAGAAAAAGCTGCTAAAAATATTTTTACATACAGGTCATTTTCTTTTTCCTTTTTTATCTCTTTTTGGATACAGACCTACAATGGTATTGCTAAGTCAAAGGGTATGCTTAGTTTTTTAAGGCCTTTGGGAAGAGTTCCAAATTGTTCTAGACAATGGTTGAGTCAGTTCACAACTCCATGAACAGTGCATTGATGTCTCATTTTCCCCATATTCTTTCCCACATTTGTCATTTTTCCAATCTGTCCTAATAGTCAAATGAATTGGCATTGGTACCTCAGAATTGTTTTAATTTGAATTTCTTCACTAAATACTGAGTTACAGCATTTTCCCATTTGGCTAGAAATAGCTTGGGGAATGGCTTTTATTCATATAAATTTGACTCAGTTCTCTCTGTGTTTGAGAAATGAGGCCTTTATAAGAGAAACTGACTTCAAATTTTTTTTCTCACTTACCATTGCTAACAGTATTTACCTCCATCCTGTTCCCACTAGCCACATTTATTCTAGGCTCTCTCCTTTCACCCTCCTCAAAAGCGTTTTGCTTCTGACTGCCTCCTAACCCAACTGGCCCTCCCTTCTATCACGCCCTCTTCTCTTATCCCCTTCTCCTATTACTTTCCTGTAGGGTAATATAGATTTCTATGCCCAACTGAATGTGAGTTATTCCTTCCTTGAGTCAATTCTGATGAGAATAAGGTTCACTTACTCCCTTTCACCTCCTTCCTCTTTAGCCCCACTGTAAAACTTTTTCCTTCCCTCTTTTATGAGAGATTAATTTACCCCATTCTACTTCCCCTTTTCTCTCATTCCCAATACATTCCTCTCTAACTTCTTGTTTTTATTAGATATTGTCCCTTATAGTCAACTCAATCCTGTGCCCTCTGTCTATATATGCTCCTTCTAACTGCCTGAATAATGAGAAAGTTCTTATGAGTTACCATTGTTATCTTCCCATGTAGGGATAAAAACAAGATAATCCTATTAAGTCCCTTATGATTTCTCTTTCTTGTTTATCTTTTTTATGCTTCTCTTCAGTCAAATTTTCTATTCAGCTTTGGTCTTTTCATCAAGAATGCTGGAGAGTCCTCTATCTCATTGATTTCCATTTTTACCCCGAAGGATCATTCTTAGTTTTTCTTGGTTTTAATCCTTGCTCCTGTGCACTCTGGAACATCATATTCCACGTCCTTTAGTCCTTTCATATAGAAGCTTCTACATCTTTTATTATACTGACTGTGGCTCCATGATGCTTGAATTGTATCTTTTTGACTGCTTGCATTATTTTCCCCTTGATCTGGAAGTTTAGAAAGTAGACTCTAAGGAAGTGATCATTGGATTCTTTTTCAATTTCTGTTTTACTCTCTGGTTTTAGAATATCAGGACAGTTTTCTTGGATAATTCTTGAAATACAATGTTGAGATTCTTTTAGAAAAAAATCATAGCCTTTAATTCAATAATTTTTAAATTATCTCTCCCAGATATATTTTCCTGATCAGTTGCTCTTCCGCAAAGACATTTCACTTTGTCTTCAATTATTTTCATTATTTTGGTTTTGTTTTAGTGTATCTTGGTTTCTCATAAAGTCATTATCTTCCATTTGCTCAGTTCTGATTCTTAAACAATCATTTTCTTCAGCGAGCTTTTGTGTCTCTTTTTTATTTGACCAATTCTACTTTTTAAGGTTCCTTCTCCTTACTGTTTTTTTTGTGTCTCTTTTAACATATGAACTAGTCTGATTTTTTGAGGTGTTATCTTCTTCAGTATTCTTTTTGTCTCCTGTACCAAGCTGCTGACTCTTCCTTTATATTATCATTCTTGTTTCTCATAAGGCAGCATTGTAGCAAACTCACTTCTTCCACAGACTTCCCTTAGAGGACTTCACGGCATCATCAGTCACTATTAGACCAAAGGGGAGATTCCTGTTAGAAGGAGAGAGAATGTGCCTTCTCCAGAAGGCCCAGGGGAAGCTTCTTCCTTATTGGTCAAGTACTTTTACTTACAAATTTGGAAATACTTCTATTTTTAAAACCTGTTTCTCTGGGCTACCTCGTTCTATCTACATTGTCGATGAAGTGTTGAAATTAAAATGCTGTGGCTACATTCGGAACGAAGACTCCCCCAGGCACCAGATCAATCTCAATTCAAGTGTATTTTATTACATGTTATGTTCCAGGTCTGTGCTAGGAGATGAGAATGCACTGACCAAAGGATGAAAAGTTCCTGTCTTCAAAGAGGTTCTTTTCTTGTCCTCTCCTCTATGTTTTCTCCATTCTCACAGCTATATTCTTGGAAGAACTTTTTAGTCTTGATCTCCATACTCTGGCTTTATATGACTAGTGGGTAATGCCCTTTTATCTTCTAACTTTTGATCTGCTGGTATTGGAATTCTGGCTTTCTTCAAGGCTTTTCTCAAGCCCCTTTCTCCTATCCAAAGCCTTTCAGGATCCCTAAGTTGTTAAATCTTTCTTCCTCCAAACTTTATATTGATTTTCGATAGAATCTGTGACTATTCATGGGTTTTCATGTACTAGCTTCTTCTAAGTTCTTTGCATCTTCAGGAGTTAGCCCAGTATATGTCACATTCCTGTTGTCACGAAGTCATTTTCAGTTAGGTCCTGATGTTCTTGACTCTATTGCTTTTTTTTTGCAAAGATACTAGATTGGTTTGCCATTTCCTCCTCCATTGTATTTTACAGATGAGGAAACTAAGGTAAATAGTGCTAACAAAGTGACTTTGTCATATAGTTATCAGTGTTGGAGGTAAGATTTGAGCTCAGGAAGATGAGTTTTCCTGACGAGGCTTAGCACTCCTATAATACCTAGCTATCCCAGGTCTCATACATATCAGATGCTTAATAAAGTCTGACTCTCTAATCCATGAGTATTTCTTTTCCCACTTTAATATTTGTAAACAGGTTTTGTTTTTGGAATTTTTTTCTTTTTTTCTTCTTTGGTTTTTGCCTTTATGTACTAAACATAAATTATGGTTAAAAATACGTATTGAATTACAATTGATATCTTGCTGTCATAGAGGTAGATAATGTTAGAATTAGAAGGAACCTTAGGGATCATTTTTCCCAATCCCTTCATTCTAGAAATGAAGGATATTCAGAAAATCACCCAAGCAAGAGAGCAGCATGAGATGAACATAGGATTTGATAAGAACCTGGCTTTTTCTTGCCACTGGACCATGACTTGCAGAACAGTCCTCACAATGCAGCTGTGAGCTTGGCCAGGCAGCATTCATCCAACATTTGCAAGTTTTTGGCAGCCAGGTCTGATTTTTCTTGGGCCTCATCATGAATGGAGGGGATTAATTGTGTCTGCTTGGAAATCCCAGTCTCACAGTTGTAAGTCATTCCAAAAACTTCCCAGTGTCAGTTTAAATGGTGCAAATAAATTGGGAACTACTTTGTAACAATGGGGTAAATATATTATCTAACTGCCTGCTAAACGTTTTCTATCTTAAACAATTCTTCCACCAATTACTTTGTAATATGCTTCTGATTTTAAAGTTGGAAAAAGCAGGGAAAGAGAGCAAGGTGGCCAGCTACTTAGCCTGCCATTATATGATGCTAATCATATAATCACATTGTCACTTGTTGGGATTTGTTCATGATTCTTGCATCCCATTAGACGATCTCCTATTTCTTCCAGATACGGCTCCAAGGGAAAGGCACTTACTTCTTACACACTTTTTTCAGCATGTGTTGCAAGTTTATTTTAATGCTGAAGAAGCATATTATGATGAAGGCAGAATCCTGCCCAATTTAAACTGTTCCAAGTTATTTTCATACATTCACTCATGTAATACTGTAAGATTTACATTAAAATGAACTCTCTCTTCGACAATTAAGTGATTCAGGCAACATTAAGAAAAAGGTGCAAATGTGTACAACGTGAAAAATCAACAGATGTGGGAATACTCTCTGCTAGAGGGTTTGGGATGAAAAAGAACAGCAGTTAAAAAGGGGGGAGGGAAGGAAGAAAATTGAGGGCCAGAGGAGGAAGAAGAAAAAAGACAGACATGGCCAGAGAGAGAGGGAGAGGCTGGAAAAGAGAAGAGTCAGAAAAGAGAGAAAAGAGAGGGAATAGCGTCAGAAAATGAATCATTTGCCATAACTATTGAATGTTTTCGGTCCCCAAGTGAAGGGATACAGAGAAAAGGTGATTTGTATCCTTCCACACATACTCATTTTATGATCTAATCATAAACAATGGCGATCTGAAATTTATTGCCAAATCTCTTGCTACATTTTCCTTTTTGAAGAGGGGGTGGGGAAGTCCTTTGTAAAAAGACAAGGTTTGGGGGGAGGGACCACAACTAGCCAATTCCATATTTCTAGTCAATCTGGGTAAACTGAGTAGAAGGAAGAGGTCCCCGACATGTGTCTCTGGTCAACAAACAGGTGCTTTGCCAAATTTACTATGGCTCCTCTTCAGGCATAGGATCCACCACCAAACTGGGTTCTTGGAAACCCTGGTTTCTTCAATGCCTAGCTCCACAGTGACCTTTGGTGTGAAGTATTTCCCTCACGTGGCGAATGCCTTTCCCCAGAGGAATCTTGTGTCTATTTTGTATGATCCTTATGTGCATATCACATTTCCTGGTTCTCCTGGAAATTCTTGGTGGGCTAGGATTCTGCCTTATGTTCTTTGTAACCCCACTATTAGTACAGCATCAGACACATAACAGGTACTTGATAATAACTGGTTGGTTAACTGATGATAGACAAGACACTGCTCCTCTAGCATCTGCTTGCAGGAGTCTTGAACCTTCCAGTAAGCATCTCAGGCCTTCACCCTGAGCATTGCTCTCCTCCTTGGGTTCACTGCTCTCATTGGTGAGCTCCTTCCTGGATTTCCATTTTGTGGAGGAGTAGAGGGCAACCAACTTTTCATTTCCCTCCCAACGATGCCTATGATTGGATTTTGGACCAGTTTAGCTGTCTTTCACCCCAGAATGTCCTTTAAACACCTGGGCCTTGGCTTTCTAGAACATCCCTCCGCCTCCTCTGGCTCACTTCTCCTACTGATGAGTTCCTCCTGATGGATTCCCTTTGGGGAGTGGCACCTGTTGGCCAGATTTCCACCCTGTCTTTGCCCTTCCCTTGTTCAACTCCTTGTCTTTCATCATTGAGGAAACAACATCCCCATTGTTATGTTAGAAATAAATCATATGAGACTGAGATGCCCCACCCCAGATGGGGCATACCTGGGGTGGGATTACTTGTCTTAGTCATAGTTGAAAGAGGGCTTGGGTTCAAATCTCAGTTTCTGTGCTTACCTGTGCAAGGATAGGTAGGTGGTATCAGATAGATATGAGTTCAAATCCAACCTCAGACTCTGGCTGTGTGACCCTGGACAAGTCACTTAACCTTGTTTGCCTCAGTTCCCTCATCTATAAAATGAACTGGAGAAGGAAATGGTAAACCACCCCAGTATCTTTGTCAAGAAAACCCTAGAGTCAAGATGACTTGACATGACTGAAACAGCAAGGACAAAATGCAAATGCTCCTCTGAGCTTCAGCTTCATTGCAAAATGAAGGGGATGGACCAGATGATCTCCGGAGCTTATCAAGTTAATCGGCCCTCCCAGTGGTCCCTATTTATGAAAAATATGGAACTGGAAAAATCCTAAAGAGGCAGATCCCTTAATAAGGGAAGAAGATAATCAGCCATGATTGCACTTTGGAAATCTGCCAAATTAAATGGTGGCTACATATAGCGCTTTTGTGGGTGAGAGTTGTCCTACGCTAGGCTCTGACATCAGCACAGGACCTGCATTCACAAGTCCTGGGGGGGGGGGGGTGTGCTCCACAGAGCATCCTGGTTACCAGAACACCATGTGTGGGAGGAAGGAACAAGGAAATGTGAACTTGTCCGTGGACTCTGGCTAGCTGGACCTGCTCATTTTGTAGATGAAGCAACTGAGGCTTGCCCCAGGTCATGCAGGTGGGAAGTCAAGGAGCCCAGATTCCAAACCAGTCCTCTGAGCCCAAACCCTTGTCATTTCTCAGGGTTCCAGTCTTGTTGTGATCTTAACCATTGGTCTACAAGAAAGGTCTGAGCATTTTGGTGGGCTGAAAACTCATTGTGAATCTATGGTGCAATAGGGAGGCCATTGGGATTTGGGCCTGAATTTCGATAGAAAGGAAAAATGGATGGGTAGATAGATGGATAGATGGATAGATGGATAGATGGATAGATGGATAGATAGATAGATAGATAGATAGATAGATAGATAGATAGATAGAACAATGGTTGAAAGAGCAGATGACCTAAATAATGATAATGATGACAACAATCACATTTCTATAATGACAGAAATATTGGCAAATCAAGAGGCGCTGGCACTGCTCTTTTCACTCTGGTCAGTCTAAGTCAAGAAGGTTGTATGCAGTGAAGATCAGAAAATAGATGGAATTCAATAGATCCCTAGTATTTGGGTTGATGCGGAGTGTTCCCTGGGATAAATAGAGGTTGTTTTGGTATAGCCAAGGAGGAGATATTAGGTAAATATTTGGTTATGTGTATGCATGTGTTTGTGTGTGTGTGTGTCTGTGTGTGTGTTTGTATGTGTGTGAGTACAAGGAGATCAGTGAACTGCAGAAGGCTTAGGATGCTCTTTGACACATAGTAAGTCTTTATCACCTTTTGCCACCCTGAACTGCAACAAAAAATCCCAAATTCCTTTGTTGGGTCATACACACACACACACACACACACACACACACACACACACACACCCAAGAACAAGAACTAGTTTAATATTTTGGCTTTTATTCCCAAAGGTCTTTCATTATTAATATTTTTTTTTTCTCTGGCAACTACACAAAGTCACTCATCTGCCCTTATCAAGGATATGTCTTTGTATATGTTGGGGGATTTTGTGCTTCCCCCCCTTCTTCTTTAATGTTGAACAGACATTGAAAAGGATGAAAGGAGGAAGCAGCCCCGTTGAAGATGCAGGTGCACTAATAAATGGGTGGTCTTTGGATTACAGTATTTATGTGAGCAGTGGCAAAGCTGAGCAGCACCCGAAACGGGCTAGCGACAAATTGGGACAACATGAACATCTGTGTTGGGGGGGACTGAACTGGCATGGTTCACACCTCCAGGACCAGGTGCAAGGGGAATCATCTCCACTGCTCACATCTGCCTATTTCAGAGGAGGGCCAGAGCTCCAAGGGCCCTGCCCACAATCCAGTCTGGAGAGGAGACATCTGGCTGGGCAGGGGATGGTTCAAAGGGGCAGCCCAGGCTCCCCAGGGGGAGGGAAATGCCTGGCTCTTTCTTGGCCTCAATATGAGAGACCAAAGAAATTGCTTTTGTCTGTTTGTTCAAGGACAGTAGCTAGCAGACTGGATTGTTCTTTTGTGGAGGAGGAGGAGGAGGAGGAGGAGGAGGGGAGAAAGGGGAAGGAGAAGGCTGTCCCATCCTCTGTGCAGGGCAATGGGTCCAACCTTGGTGGGGATGAGGCACATTTCCTCCAACTCCTAACAATGTCCTTACATGTTCTTGAGTTTATCATCATAGTATTATCCACAGTATAACAGAATGGGATTTGGAGTTGAAAGGGCCCTTCTAGGTCATCTTGTCCAGTCTCTCCATTTTTCCAGGTGAGGGAGCTGAAGCAAAGAAAGCTGTCCAAGGTCACAATCACCATTTGCATCACAAGTTCAGGGCTCTTTCTCCACCCTCATTCCACATTGCATGCCAGTAGACGTACTTGCTGTCTGACCTTGGCCAAGTCACTTAATATCTCACAGCCTCAGTTTCTTCGTGTATAAATGGAGTGAATGACATCACTTACTTCACATCAGTCTTTTGCAATCCCTTAGGTGCTAATTGTTATAATTAACTATTGCTATTAGAGTGATCTGGAAATATGAATGGGGAGGAGAGATTACAGTCACTCAGTCCCACTCATGACCAGTTGAAAGACCTCTAGAATGCATTAATTGTCTGTTGGGATATGTTGGGGTTTGCTGTGTGACCTTGAGCAAAATGCTGTTTCTCTCTGCCTCACTTTCCTCATTTGTCAGATAAGGGGCTGAAGCCTTAATGATCAAAAGCACCTTCTAGTTCCAATGTCCTGAGATTCTCTTATTCACTACCTTGTCACCATGACAACAAAAAGAACCCTGAGGTAGTCGGTGTAGGGACTGATTCTCCCATTGAGAAATATGGCCTCTATATTATCCAGTCTTAGAAATGCAGAAAGAATGTGGTCAGCTCTACATTTCTTGCCAAACCAACCAAGTTTAAATGTCTAAAGGAAATCTGCTGATGAGTCTGAAAGATTGGACAGACTCATTCTCTTCTAGTTACTTCCCTCTCCTCACAGTCACAGAAATCTCTGTTCCTGGGGAAACCCCAAAGTCCCAAGTTCATATAAAAAAGGAAGTTGGATACTCAGCTCAGAGTTTGCCTTCACAGGGCAAGTATATCCACAACAAACTTTTTAAAAATTTTCATTCTTTTTTGTGGACATTCAGTCTGATGGTACTGTTTTGGACAGCTGTAATTTTTTCTATTAACCTAACAAGGTATTGTGAGTGGGTGTGTTTATGTGAAGTAGAAAATATATAACTGACATCAGGAGGATGATATAGGCACTAGATTCAAATCCCAGCTCAAAACTTACTAGCTAGGCACGCCAACGCTATGGTCCTCAGTTTCCCCATTTGCAGAAATGGGTTTCTAATTCTTATAATATCCATTAGCTCTTGGGTCTGTTTTAAGGATCCAAAGAAATGATGAGCCCTCCTGATGACTGGCAAACCCTAAGGCATTATAACATTATCATTAAAGTCTGGACCAAGAAATGCCTCTGCTCTGGGGTGGGTGTAGTTTTAAAGGTCCCCAATTTAACAAAGGAAAGAAGAGTTGGGATCAGATCCTTTTTTGTTCAGGAATCTCCAGAGTTCTCCTGTGAGAGGAATGTGGCCGGAACCAAGTGATGTTGAAATCACCGCGGAAGACTGGTCTAGCAAAGCCATGGCCAGATTTGTCCCAGAGCCACAGACCTCAAGTCATCATTCAGCTCTATTCTTTGTCATCCAAAGTCCCCCCCACTGACAGTAGGGCAAACAAGCCAGCGCCTTGAGAAGGTTTTCCCTGAGCATCATTGGGTGGCAGAGGCAAAATTAAGCTTGCATCTAGTCAGGGAAGAGCTGAGTTGGAATCCTTGTTCTGTCCTGGGTTGGCTTTGCGAGTTCCTGAAAGATCACCGAGTCAGGGCTGCCCCCACTGAGATCTGGAGGAACACTTCTCCCTCATTTGGAGAGGGGGAGGAGGGAGATCACCAAGGGAGAAAGTTGGTTCCCAGTCTCTACCTTTCGACAAAGGGGTGACCAAACAACTAGAGTTATTGTCCCTGTGAGACAGGGGGCCAGGAACTGTTATCAGCCATGAGGAGGACCAGGAGAAAAGGAGGAATGGGTACTTAGGTGAGGGTCTGTGTATGTGTGAGTATGTGTGTGGGTGCATCATCACCTGGCCACCCACCACCAGCATTCGCCTCAGCCTTCTGGAGCAGTTAGCTCTCCCAGGCCAATGCCTACAAAAGGAGCTAGCCCAAGTTTCATCAGAGATAACACATTATGCAGAAGACAACAGATTACACTTACTTTTTTTTTGCAAGGCAATGGGGTTAAGTGACTCATCCAAGGCCACACAGCTAGGTAATTATTAAGTGTATGAGGCCAGATTTGAACTCAGGTCCTCCTGACTCCAGGGCTGGTACTCTATCTACTGTGCCATCTAGTTGCCCCAACTGATTACACTTTGAATTAATTTTTTAATAGGGAAAAAAATATCAGACTGTGTAGCAACTGGAATTTTCCTTCTGTCTTCTCCCCTTTAAGTCCCTGAGAAGTCTCCTCTATTTTTCTAATTTAATACATCCAAAGGTCAAATTATTACCAGACTTCCCAAGATGTGGAGATTGAGAGAATAGGTCTGATCCCATCATAAACAACTTTCCCAACCCCAACAAGGTACAAGAGAAGTGAAAGAAGTAGGAATAAATCCACTGACAGGAGACAGAAATGTATCAGAAACCATTACAAATGGGTGCATTGGAGGGAGGGAGTATTACAAAAAATGTAATTCCCAGTTACTCATCTTTTCTTGTGTCTCAGATTTAAACCCATATTCCTTCATTAGTTTCTGACCTGATAAGAAGTACCATCTGGCATGTGCATGTTAAGGAGGTTATAGAGAAGCAAAATCAATATCTTTCCTGTCATAACTTAAAGTATTATTTTTAAATGTTATGTAGAATATTAAACTTAGTAGATAACAGCAGAACATTCAAAAACTGAGAAATGGCAAAATAAAGTGGGTTTTTTTAAACAAAAGCAATGCCTTATTTTTAAAAATTCTCTGAATAATCCATAACTTGAATTTAATCCAGTTCTTATGATATTTTCTCTGTGGAAAGATTATGGGTTGCCTGTCTAAGTAGCAATTGCTGAGGTGGGAAGAGAACTAACAATCTAATATCCTGATCCATTCTAAAAGCAAATAATTCAGATCACTAAGATCTGCACAAGGAAAAAACTGCCCACTCACTAAAAGATGGTGCCAGGGGGACAGGCTCAGTTACAGAAATGGGTACATGAATTGTCTGCATACCCTAACTTCAGTCCTATTTGCCTTGGGCCTCTGTCTCTGAATCTTCATTTATCTTACAAAGGACCTGTCTTATGTCCTGGGAATTTATTACAAGTCATATACTAAGGATATGTCTGAAGGAGGGTTATGAGACACCTACTTCTTCTCACCCTGGTGATGGCCCTTCCAAAAATTCACTCCTATGTTGGAAGAGAAGGACTAATCCCATCGAATGAAGTCCATGAAGTGTGGTTAGGGTTCAGGGCCCAGAGGATCATGGGGTCCTAAATCTGAAAGGGACTGCAGAGGACATTGAGCTCATCAACCGTCCTCATACTGATGAAGAAGCAAAGAGAGAAGAGGATTTCTCTCTGGTCTTCCCAGTGAATTAGTCAATGAGCCCTTCTTCAATGTGGCCTCTGTGGCAAGGTGTTGAACTGTTTAGACTAAACAAATAGCTTTTCATGTATTTGAGGGACTTATAGCAAATTAATAATAATAATAATAATAATAATAATAATGATAACGATAATAATAGTTTGCATTTATGGAGAGTTCTGAGGTTTGCCAAGTATTTTATGGAGAGTATTCCCTTTTCTCCTCACAACCCTGGGAGACAGGGGGATATCATCATCCCCATTTCATAGAGGAGGAAACTGAGTTGAGAGAGGTTCAGTCACTTGCCCAGTCCCAGAAAGAGTCCTGACTCCAAAGTCCTAGACTCCTTGGGATAAGAGTGGAGACTGTTCACATAGATGAATACATCCTACTTACCTGAAGGAGGGAAAGAATATTGAATGCTCATGGGATCAGGAACTGTTAAGGGGCAGGATTCTGTTAATGGAAATGGCATCCAATGAGGGGCATAACCATCAGTTCTCTTCTGCCCCTAAAGACTCTAGGACTCTTCCAGTTACCAGTCCCTGCCCCCCTGGAGCTCACAGTCTAATAAGGGCTGGAGGGAGATGACAATCAAACAACTCTGTACAAACTATATAAAGGATAAATGGGGAATAATTAAAAGTGGGAAGGCATTAGACTTTGAGAAGGTGGGAAAAGCTTCCTGGAGAAGATATCATTTTAGTTGGGACTTGAAGGCAGTCAGGGAAGGAAAGAGGTGGAGATGAGGAGAGAGAGAAAGAGAGTGTCTCGGGGTGGGAGTGGGGGGGGGGAAGAGATAGTGAAAATACTGAGTGAGTCAAATGAGGGTCTTAGTTGAAAAGTGAAGGAGTGGCAGCCTCTGAAGGGTTTTGATACAAAGCAGAAAATTCTATGTTTGCTCCTGAGGGTGACAGGAAACCATTGGACTCCACTTGTAGTGAGAGGAGTGCTAGAGTCAGGTCTGCACTTGCTGATGGCTGAGTAGAGCATGGATTACAATGTGGAAATGGGAATCTGTTGAGTGAGTGATGGTCATGGTTGGGGGGGGGAGACTAGGGAACTTGTTGGGGTTGGAATCCAGGCTCATGTATATGCTTAGAGAAGTAGGGAGGAATAGTATAGGTCTATGTTTGAGGTCAGAAAGATATGAATTCAAATCCTACCTTTGATCCTCTTAGCAGCAATAGGAGCCTAGGCAGCTCATTGAATCATCCTGGTCTGTTTCCTCATCTCTCATCTATAAAATAAGACCTTGGATGTCCCTTTTAGCTCTAAATCTATAACCTTATGAAGTTATAAATTTATGGGAGTGATGAGATCAGATCAGAACAGGTGCAGAATGAGCAGTCTGGGCAGGGGTGGGGGTGGGGATGAAAGGCAGCCTGGAAGGTGGACCCAGAGCGAGAAAACTCAGCAAGGACAGCGTGGCCATCAGGAAGAGTGCTGTAGCCTGGGCCCAGTGGTGGGAACAGCCAGGATGGGAAAGGCTTCCAGGGGCTTTAGATTCCTGATGAAGCCCCACCATTTCTGGCTTCTATCAGGAAACAATCTTATCTTTTCAAGATAAGAAAGGATTTCTCATTTTAAAGTGTTCAGGTATGTTGGGCAATGATCAGTTAGGTGGCCCAGAGGCTAGGCAGAAAACATCTTCCTGAGTTCATGCCAGGCCTTGGAGAACTAGCTGTGTGACCCAGGGCAGGTCTCCAAGAAGGGGAGCTGGAGAAGGCAATGACAAGTCACTGCAGTGTCTTTGCCAAGAAAACCCCCAATGGGGTCTCCAAGAGGCAGAGGTGACTGAAAACAACTAAACAACAATCCTGGGCTACTATCTTCAGGTCTTTGGGACCCTTTTAAGTAGAGAGAGAAGAAAAGGGGGGAAAGAGAAAGAGAAAGTGAAAGAGAGAGGGAGAGGGGAGACAGAGAGGGGAGAGAGAGAGAGAGAGAGAGAGAGAGAGAGAGAGAGAGAGAGAGAGAGAGAGAGAAGGGGGGAGAGTACCCTTCAATTTTGAAGATATGATTAATTCATAAACTCTGTGATTCCTCATTTCCAGTGAATGCAAGACCCTTTTCAAATTCTCTTTCATATCTTTCCCATTTTTCATCTCTCTCTCTCTCTCTCTCTCTCTCTCTCTCTCTCTCTCTCTCTCTCTCTCCTGTCCCCTGGCTAAGGGCTAAGGAACATTCTCAGTGTGGCAACAGCAGGCAGAGGAGCAGCTGCCACTGCTCTTCTTGATGATTTCCTCAATCTGGAGGAAGTGGTGCAGAAGGCTGACAGCATTGTCGGACAAAGGCTAAGTTGTGACTTGCCCTTCTCTGGCCATGTCAGAACTTGCCCACTGCAGCGTGCTGGGAACTTATTTGAGACATGGACCCCCATTCCTTGAACCCCGAGCCAGGGATCATCTACTTGTGATTGTGAAGTTTCAATTCAGGACTGTTGGTTATTTTTTTTTATTATTATTTTTAAACCCATATCACTAATACAAGAGATGAAAACCAATGGGAATGTTTTGACCCCAGCTTTGGGGCCATGCTAATGGTGTGTGTCCACTGCCAGGCCCACCCCTCAAGGCTTGCGCCTCAGAATCCCCCAGCCATGGGTGGCTCTTCAAAGGGGCCTCTGTCCACACTCCAACAATAGATCAGGGCCCAAGGGAGGTGGAAATCAGGAAAACCCAGGCAGTACAAAGAATAACTTGCTTTTCAATTACTCAATTCAGCTTCTGGCACTGGGATGGAAAACAAACCTGTCCATCCTTAGTTCCCTGAATGTGCACAGTTCAAAGACGTCCAAGAATGGGAGCTTTGTTAGAAAGGGATCCCTATGGGTCTGGCCTCCGACTTGGAAAGCTGTGGGCTTCAAATCCTTCCCCTTCTCCTCTCTTCTATTAATATATATTTTTTCAAAAGCTATCAGTGGGGCAGCTAGGTAGCACAGTGGATAGAGCACTGGTCCTGGAGTCAGAAGGACCTGGGTTCAAATCCAACTTCAGACACTTAATAATTACCTAGCTGTGTGACCTTGGGCAAGTCCCTTAACCCCATTGTCTTGCAAAAAAATGCTATCAGCTAGGGCAGTTAGGTGGCACAGTGGCTAGAATGTCAGATTTGGAGGCAGGAAAACCCAAGTTCAAATATGCCCTCTGCTATTTACTATCTGTGTGGATAAGACCCTAAACCCTGTCTGCCTCTGTTTCCTCATCTGTAAAATGAGTTGGGGAAGGAAATGGCAAACCTCTCCAGTATCTTTGTCCAGAAAATTCCAAATGAAGTCATGAAGAGGTGGACAACACTGAACAACAACAAAAAAATTACTATTGCATTAATGAACATATATACAACTCACCACCTCTCTCTACCCCTCCTCCTTGTGGCATTGTAAACAAAAAACTTTAGTTAAGCAAAAACAGTCAACATCTCGACTAAAATATATATGTGGCAAAGAATGCAACATTCCATATCCATTGCTCTCCACCTCTCCAATGAAAGGAGGGAGGTAGCAAGCATCACTCACATTATAACTTTACCATCTACATTTCATTCTGTTAAGTCTGAGCAGGTGAGTGGTAAACTTCCCTAAAAACCTTATAAGAACAAATAAACATTCATCACATCTTCTACAAAGTCAAGACTAAGACACAATGTAAAAGCTTTAAGGGTCTAGTGTCCTGCAATTTGGAATTCAAAGAGATAAACCTTTTGTATTAGTCTTGAGGAAATCTTGGGACTATTTTCACCTATGAGCCAAAAGGAAGGGTTGAGGCACACACCCAAGAGTTCTTAAAAAGTACATTTAAATTTCTAAAGACAAACAGAGGAAGATAGCTATTAGTGGGGCACCTAGGTGGCTCAGTGGATTAAGCACCCACCTGCCCCGGAGTCTGGAGGACCTGAGTTCACATCCCACATCATACACTTACTAATTAGCTAGCCCTGTGGCCTTGGGCAAGCCACTTAACACCATTTGCCTTGTGTGTGTGTGGGGGGGGGGACCTAAAAAAAAAGAATCTATAGTACAGGGAGATGGGAAGAAGGAGAAAGAAATAGGTAAGGTTGAACCGTGACAGAGGAAGGAGAGAGTAAGGAGCCACTTGCAACTCAGAATAAAATTTGAACTGAAATTCTTCAAAGACTCAGGTGAATCAAAAAGAGGCTTGGTCTTTCTTTCCCAACTTTCCTTCCCTTTCCTGTGATTGTTCATTAATAGGCACTGTTACATAATCTACCCATTTCTTTACTCTAGTACTTCTAGAGTCCTGGATTTTTGACTCAATTACAATCAAAAAAAGGTGACATAGTGGTAAGCATATATTTAAATCAAGAAAGAGGCAAAATTCTGTCCATATATGAGTGATTGTCCAAACTGGAATTCTGAGCAATTCAGATTATATTCCTACCTTTTGTTTAAGATGGACTACAATAACCAATGAAAGAGGAGATCATGTGGTTCTGAAAGACTATTACATTTTCCCTTAACTGAAAATGAACTAATTATTATTAGCAAGGCAAACTGAGTAAATCTTTACAGACAAAGGCTGGGGAGGAGAGCAAAGTGGTGAGCATTAGCTGGTCAACTTTAACCTCTATAATAATATTCAGAAACACCATTTTAAAAACTGAAATATTTAAAATATTTACAACTAAAGAAGAGATCAATCAGTCAAATAGTTAGAGAGTTAGCTTGGGAGTCAAGGAGACTGGGATTCAAGTTCCATCTCTGACTTAAATGAACTTTGTGACCTTGAGTAAGCCATTTAATCACTTAAGACCATAGAAAATTCTCAGATTATTGATTAAAAATGAGTTATAATTTTGCTTGAAAAGGCAGTAGTCACAAGTCTGGATGATACCTATTCACTCCTTTACCATCCTTCACCACAAAAACCAAAAAATACTACTATCACAACAAATTGATGAGAATATATAGGAAATGATGAATATCCCTTGACAATAGAAAACTTCTGTTTTAATCATTTGCTTTTCATCTCAATTATTTAGAATTCATTACAATAATTTAATCATAACTATTTTTTATTTCGTATCAGAAAATAAGAAAGACCCCTGACAGCAATACCAGGAATAGGTTGGCCTTTTTTGGTTTTGTTTTGTTTGTTTTTGCAAGGCAGTAGGGTTGAGTGACTTGCCCAAGATCACACAGCCAAGTGACTGAGACAGATTTGCACTCAGGTCCTTCTGACGCCAGGACCAGTGCTCTATCCACTGCATCACTGAGCTTCTCCAACCTTGGTCTAACAGGTGGGGAGAACACTTTTTTTTTTTTTAAATCCAGTAAGCATTTATTAAAAACCCACTGTGTTAGGTCCTGGGAATCCTGTCTCCAAAGGACTGGCCTAGTTCTGCTCAGTATATGGTATCAGCTATCCTGGTGAATCCTCCCTTGTGGAGACATGGTCCATTCAGACTTTGGATTGGATTTGGATTCAGTCCCAGGCTTTTGCCCATTGACCAGATGAGCCAAGTGACTGGCTGGTTGGCACATATCGCCTCCTTCAGCAGAGATATTCTCTTACAATGAAACCCATAGACACAACTACTTCTGGAGTTTCTTAGTCCATCTGCAAAATGAGAATTCTATGCCTTTAACAATAATAAATAATAATCATAGTTGACATTTATATTTCACCTATTACATAGTAGGCACTGGTCTAAGCATTTTACAAATATCTCATTTAATTTTCACAACAACCCTGGGATATATGATCTTTTTATATTTAAATTTAATAAATCACTTAATTTAAATTTAATGTTTAAAATATTAAAACATACTTTACATTTGAAGAAACTAATGCAAATAAAGGTTAAATGACTTGTCTATAATCCCACAGATACTAAGTGTTTGTGCCATCTTGATCTCTTGGCTTCCTGACTCCAAGCTAGGCTCTCTATGTATGGGGGTACCACCCGATGAAGAAGCATAGATACCACCTGAAGATGGGACTAGCCTTCCCAGAGAGGTTTATCCTGGTTCAGGCTAGTTTGGGCAATGAGGGTAGAAATAACAAGGGCTAGCCTTTGTGTGTCATTTTAAGGCTTGTAAAGTATTTCATTTGGCATTCATCCCTGTACTCTACAGGTGGACTATCTCTTGGAACTCTCTAGATACCAGAAGAGTTAATGTCCTAGAACATCACATCCTTAGCCAAGTCAATTCAAGAAGCATCTATTAACAAGTTAATATGTGTGTGGCATTATGCTAGTGAATGAAAGTCTAGATGAACATGCATTCATAGAGGGTTCTTATGCTTTGCGCACAGGGATGAGTACTGGGGACATAAACGGCAAGGCCAAGCTCTCATTGGGAAAAATAGTAATATTGGAGCCTTCGACTCCAGGGTCATTGGAAAGGCCCAGAAGCTCTAAAAGGGAGTCAATGAGTTAACTGCTTCTGGTAGTTGTATCTCAGTCTCCCTCTCCTGCTCTCAGATGATTCTTCCCTGCCTCTCAAATCTCTGCATGTTTCTGTCTTGAAAATGTGAATAACTATAAGACACTATGATGAAACATGATTAAAATAAATTGCAAACTGTCTTTATGATCCCAAAGTGCCAAATAAATTGTTGGGAATAATGATAAAATCCTTGAAAATGGTCCGGTGTGAAGGATTGTTAGTGCAAATGTAGATTTTAATCAAATCCAAATAAGAGAACGAGTTGGTTCCAATGCAATGGATTGTTTCATCAATGAACTCCAGCTTTCCACTTTCTCCTGACACATCCATCCAAGGGAAGTGACCAAATGGAGCCATCTTCCTCTGGAGGCCCCTCTGGGAGCCCATGAAAGCTCCAGTAAGGTGACTGGAGACCCCCCCCTTCTCATTCCATTGCATCGGTTACTTTAAAGCAATGCAATTCTGTTCTGTTTCTGCCCCACCATTTCATAATTATGTCATTTGACAAGAATCGGGTGATTTACATAACCACCTGAATTGTCATAATTACTGGAAAGTGCTGAAAAAGCCCGGGCGGCACATTTCAGATTCATTGCTGCAATCGTTTCAAACTCCTCAGAAATGACTTTGGGATAAAGACGCTTGCGGTCAACAAAAAAGGGACTCAGGCTGTGGTTTGCTGCCTCCCCACCTCCCCTTCTCCTCATTCCAGGCCAGCCTAGTCCATGCCCTTCTCACCCACCTCCTTTCAGGAGGGTGAGGGGTAGGGGGTGAGGTGAACGGTGGAGGTCATATCTCTCAGGTGCCAGCAGTGGCTCGGCCAGTAGGAAGGAGGCAACATGTGGGAGCCCAGAGGGAGGTACTTTGTCCCTTGGGAGCCCCATCCATCCCTCATCCCCACCATGAGCCTTTTCTGCGACCCTTCTCTGAAGTATCTGCCTTCTGGGAGCAGGGAGGTAGTCTGGCATCACACTCAGTGAGCACTTTGGTAAAAGTAAGACTTGGTACCAGTCCTGCATCTGACATTACTAGTTAGCTGAGCCAGTTTCCTCATCAGTAAAATGGGGACTATTTGTCTTTAAAACTGGCAAGAGCAGCTCATGATTAGGATCAGGTTTGATCCTTACAGAAACAATATTAGGGAGACAGAATGATCCTCATTTTATAGATGAGGAATCCAAGATTGGGGCTTGCCCACAGGAAGCCCCTTTCACCTAGGGCGAACAGAAGGCTCTGAACCAACACTATCATTCAGGTGCTTCGGAAGCCTTCATACTACTCTCTGGAAATGTCAGTCATGATTACACAGAGTTTGAGGTTTGCAAAGTCTCCTTTAAAAACCCTGTGAGTAGGGTCCTGAAGCTTTTTCTTATTCAAGTTTCCAGATGGGAGAAGCAGTTCAAGGAAGTCTACTAAATAAAGGAACTGCTGGAATCAAAGGACCTGGGATCAAGTCCTCCCTCCTGTCTGGGGGGACTGGGGGAAGATCCTTCACTTCCCGAGCTTACAAAATGAGGGAGTCTCACTCAGGGGCCACCAAGATCCCTGCCAGCTCTCCAACCATTATCCAATCATCTTGTGATGGGGTCAAAGACTTGGTAGGAAACCAGCCCTGTTCCTGGCACCAGCACCTAGGAGGCTCTTGACCAGTGTTGGGACCATTTTCTTCTCATTCCACAAGCCACATTTCCCAGATTCGGTTAGGTGCATTTTCAGAAAAGAATCTGATGTTGAAATAGGAGTTGTATAATCTTTGATCTCATCAACATGGGTAAACATCGGAGATCAAACATTGCTGGCAAGAGATGAGTTTCTGAAAATGCTCTTGTTCCTTTGTTGAACTCTTGTTTGCCTCTCTGGGAAAGATCTCATCTAGCCTCACATACTCAGAAAGGGATTTATTAATGCTTAGCTTCCTGAAGCTAATTTGGTAGCTCTATGTAGCTATAAAATTTTACGAGAACAAACAAGAGATGAGACTAAATGACAGGAGAATGTTTCTGGAGCGCTTACCTAGGATGCTGGCACCAACTTGTGTCTCTGTGGATACACACAGATGTGTGTGTGTGTGTGTCTGTGTGTGTGTGTGTGTGTGTGTGTGCACGTGAGCATGTAGGCTTGTGTGTGTGCACACGTGCTCATTTTAACATCAATATCTTGTCATTTTTTTCCCTGTAAAAATAGTTGCATCAATGAATCCCATGCTCATTTGTGGATGCTACTTTTCAAAGGAAAAAAAGGAGTAAAAAATACTTTTGATTTGAATATGGGGCTTTTAATCTTATTGATGGAGCTTTTCAAGTCTTCAGTAGCCATTCTTTTTTTAATTAAATATTTCATTTTATTTTCCAGTCTACATTGCTTCCCACCTCTCCCCACCCCACCCCAACTGAGAAACTCAATCACTATTTCAAGCTTGTATTTTCAAACAAAACAAATCCTTTTTATGGCATATCCCTTCTAAATACAAACAAACAAAGCAACAGACTAAAATATGTCTTAATTGGATCTCTGAGTCTGGTGGGTAGTAGGCTTCATCCTCTGAAATTGTGGTTGGACATGGTATAGAACAGAGATCCTAAGTGGTTTGCCTTTTTCAATGTCCTAGGACTGTAGAATTGTTTTCCTAATACTGATCCTTTCATTCTACATCAGTTCATAGAAACCTACCAGATTTTTCTGAAACCATTCCTATTTGCAGAAACCTTTACAAATGCCTGGAGATACTCCAAGAGTTCCCCGAAGTGACTTCTGGTTCTTTGGAAATATGCCTCAGAAAAAAAGGCAAAAACTCCAATCTCTTCAAATAACAAGAACCTGAATTCAGTGGAGTCAGGTCATCTAGCATGAGATCTCATAAATGCCCAATGAGGAAGGAAAAGAAGGATACAGATCCCTGACAAGGCAAAGGAAATCCTCTACATCATTCATGCTTGCTAGCCTTTTAGGTTTCCAGAATAGAATCAAGTTTAAATCAAGTTTAAAAGGGAAGCTGCTAATACACCATTATCTGTTTTGTTTTTAAGGTATGAATTGAAACTCAACTGTGGCTTGAGCCAGGACCCATCTTTAATGCCTTTTTTAAAATGTTCCTATAGGCTGAACTGCCCAGCATAGGAGTATTCAGAGCAGGGAGATCAACAGTCATATACAGGATAAACCAATCAAAGAAATTTTTTAAAAAGAGTTGCAAAGTCTAAAGTTTACTCCTGAGATGGACACCAAATGACAGCTCAATCAAGAACCTGACAGAAAGGTCATATGACCAGTTAGTTAAAGGCCCCAAATGAACTTCATGAAAGTTTGAGAAAAGACTCAGCTTTGTAGAGCCCCAGATTATTTTTATTTGCATAATATCTCATCAAATAAAAGTGCATGTGTAAAGCCCTTGGCAAATTTTAACTTAGAGCATAATATAAAGTATGCTAAGTAAAAATAGGCTAAATAATGTAGGCTCAGCTAGTGTCTGCAGACTATAGGATCAGAGAGCATAGGATGATAAATTTTGGGCGGGAAGAGTGTCAGAAGCCATTCACTTTAGAACATGCATTTTAATGTTTGTCCTTCATTCTTGAAGAAGACCGTGGCATCAGGGAGGCGATACCATGACAAGCACATGAATTAGATTTGAGTGATG
Source organism: Macrotis lagotis (assembly GCF_037893015.1). Classification (NCBI taxonomy): domain Eukaryota; kingdom Metazoa; phylum Chordata; class Mammalia; order Peramelemorphia; family Peramelidae; genus Macrotis; species Macrotis lagotis. The sequence continues at coordinate 6,235,969 of NC_133664.1, forward strand.
GGCTGCTCTGCTAAGTCACCAACCTCACTTTCTCCTCCAGAATCATCTGGGTTCAGTAGCCAGAGATGGACCAAGATGACAGGAGATGGTCCTGGATGTGAGGCAATCAGGGTGAAGTGACTCGTTGAAGGTGAAGGGTTGAGATCTTCCCTATCAGCCATCATGGTCCAAGGAGAAGGAACTTCCCGAGTACACTGAACCAAGACATGATTGATCAAGGTATGTTCCAGAGCAGGGAGGACGGGGGAACATTCCTAGTAAACATGTTTTGGAGTCCTAACCTGGGTGTTTACCACAAGACACCTGGGGAAAGAAGGATCAGAGGGTGTTTTGGCTGAAACTCCAGATCATCAAATTCAGTGGAGAGTGCATTGATCATGGAGTTCAGTCTTGTAAACCCTTGGACCTGAGCCACTTACCCTAGAAAGGTCTTCCTTGGGAAAGTGGGCTTTGGAAGTCACTCCCTTCAGAGTGACTTTTATATATGCCAAAGAGATGTCCCAATAGAGACCCTGGAAGCTGTGTTGTGACTCAACTTCCCCAGATAGTCAGATTTCCAGGCATTGGAGTCTTCTTGGTTGGATCACTTTAATTTATCTCTTACCTTTCCTTTATCTATGCTGATGCTTTTCTTCATATATGCACATGTGTCTTAGTATATCTTTTGGGTTATAAGTATAATAATCTTGGTTATTTGGGTTATAAGTCATATGTGTATAATCTTAAGTGATAAGTATGATAATCATTAAATTTTCATTTAAAGACTTAAAACAGTCAGCTTGTCTTTGTGGGACAGAGATTCAAACTGACCAAATCAAGGGCCAGTGCTGACAGGCCAGTAGACTGAAGTCTAGAGAGATAGACTGACTTAACCAAGGTCACTCAGAGGGAAAGTGCTAGTCATGATTCAATTCTAAGTGTTCGTCCCTCTGTTGCAAGCTGAGGTTGTACTGGAATCCAGGAGACTTGAATTCAGTCCTGGCTCAGTTCCATTTTGACTGTGTGATGATCAGAAAGTCATTTTACCCTCCCAATGACCTTGGAAACTCTCAGATGATAATTTGAAGAACAGTCCATTTTAAGTGATCCATGTGGGTGGATAGAGTTTTTGTAGTGGTATTTGTACAAAAAAAAAGTCACCATTATCATTCACACTACTCTGTTTTCTACTCTATTAAAAAAAAGTAATATAAAGGGATAGGGTGGGGGGAACAGAGGAAGCTTAAAGAAGTCAACTCAGATGAGAAAGTGGAAATTCATCTCCTATTGGGACATACAAGGAGGAATAAAGATGAGAGGCCAATCTCATCACTTTTTCTTTCTTCTTTAAGAAATCCTTCCCCTCTTTGGTTATTGTTTGTAGTAGTGATCAGTCACCTTACTCTAAATCCCAACTGCATAGTCACTTGTATGCAGAATTTCTTTTATACTCCCTTCTGCTCTCATGGAGTTAAGTTTATATATTCATTCCACTCGTGATTTCTTGCAACCTGACCACCAGGTACTCCTCAAAGGAAGGGGGGAAATGCATCTAGTAAGTGGCAAAGAAGAGAATGAAGTTTCATTGTGTAATTGCCTCATAAACAACAAAAATACTTTTAAAAACTTTCCAAAAGATGATGAGAAGACAATGAAATGGTCAATGTTGGTGATTATTTACAAGGCTGCTGCCATACATTTTTTATTCAAGGATTTTGGCAATTTTGGAAGTAGCTAGAACAATCTTTCTTTTCTATTAAGCAAAATAAATTGACATAATGAAAAGCAGCAGCAATATGGAACTGAGAAAAAGAAATGTGGAGGGTATGGTCTACTCAGTTGATTTTGAAAGTTCTTTTATCCCCCCCACCCCCACCCCTGGACAAATAATGCTTACTTATCTGAATTGTTTTCACTGGTCTTACCTCCCAGCATGGAGCATGGAGCGCCCTCATCAGAGGGGAAACTGTCCTCTATGAGGAAGGCAGAATTGAAGCAACTTGAAGGAAACATGACATACGTGAGTTTAGAGTAAACATCCCAGATGTTCCTATGGACTATTTGTGTTCAACCTGTGGTTGAACGTTCCAAGCTCCTATTGGTCTGATCAGCCAGAGTTGGACACACTAGAATTTGTCTCAAACATAGTGATGGCATTTTGGTCTCCTTTGATAATAAAGGACAAGAACCAAGCAACTGACCAACCAATGGTCTTATTTTTTTTCCTAAGTCATTAGATTTCATTTCCCAAGTAAGTTCTAACCCTTTCCCTTTACAGTTCTAGGCTTCCTTGGAGTTGGGCAACTGCAAGCTTCCCCAAGGAGCAAAGACTCATTGTCCTCTTGAGACATTCCAATTGTGGCCAAGGGCAGTAATGAGCAGCAGAGTGGACAAAACCAGGCTGTAACATATGGCTGGTGGAAACTGACTTTCTAGAAGGGCCAACATTATTTAAGGATCTGGTTGGAGAAGGAAGTGGCCCAAAGTGGCCCAAGAATAAGAGATAATACACAGAGAGCCTAAGAACATCTACAATACCATAAAATTTTGAAAAGAGAAAGGGGACCTCCCTTCACCTAGAGTTTCTCTAATAGTTGGACAATGAGATCTGAGTGAAAGCAAGTAACTCCTTTCCCTCCCAACTTAATGACATAATCTATGGAAAGTGTTTGGCAAACAAGTCAAGGTTTTCAAATGCAAGGTGGAGTTGAGTGATTAAGTTAATCCACAATAAAATTCTAATTGTCACTGCCTCAGGCAGAAAGTGACAGTGGTCAAAAATCTGCATTTTCCCTAAACTTTCCCCTGGGGTTCTCCACTGGAGACTCCTCCCCACCAGCTAATAGGTAGGTTTGTTTCCTTTCTGCGGGATGGGGGCTTTGGGCTGTAACTGTCTGTTCCCTGGCTTTCTTACTCTGCACCCACCTCTCCCCTCTCCCACTGGTCAACCTCCTGCTCCAGACTTCCAAAGCTCTGATACTATTCGAGGGAAGAAGGATTTTGTTTTTTCAGCAGGAGCATCTCTTCCAGGCAGATGAATGGTCCCTCTCCCTGCCTCACTTGGTCCCTGGTGACTGGCTGGGCTCATCTCAGCAGCCAGCCCCCTTCTGCCTGCCTCTGTTGATGCTCTTGTCTATTGTTCATCCATCCCCAGGATAAGAGCTCAGCAGTCACTACTTCCTTTCCTATCTGTGCAGCAGTTTGCGTTTCCCCATCTTGTTTGGGCAATAAAACCAAGAAAGGGTACAAAGCATTAAAAAAAAGTGCAGGAGAAGATCAGGTTTTGAGGACCTTACAAAGGTTATTGCTGATTTCAAAATTAAAAAAAATAGTTTAAAAAGTGTATCATGGTTGAGAGCTTAGGATACAGGGAGGAATCGGGGAATACAAGGAAGAGATGCCTGGCCTTTTCCCCATTGCTTGATCAATAGGATTGGATCTCTCTGTGGCTGGAGGCCCCCCCCACCCCCAGCAATTTCCTGGAACCTTTAA